>NC_138593.1:11134902-11734902 GCF_964289735.1 Phaethon aethereus | reverse complement strand
TCAAGACCACTTGTGAAGAAACAGTTTTGGTCCAGGCCTCTTAGCATCACTATTGCTCACAAACTGACAGGTAAGGAAAAAAACAGATCTAAACCCAGCACTGCTGGAAGACCACACTTGAAAGCATATCCCCTCCATAGTTCTAATCCTTCCTTTTATTACAGGCTCATTTATTTCTACACCCTCCTTGTTTCTGCAAATCAGGAATGTCTAAAGTTAGCCTAGGCTTATTATGTGCTGAAGAACTTTGATTCTATTCCAAATCTCTTGTGTGTGTGTTATTTTAAAGCCATTACAGTACCTTCATTTGGCCTCTGATTTTCATCTTTACCATCATGGACTTTCACTTTCCCAGGAACTGGCTCCTCTTTGCTTTTTTCCTTGCTCTCATACATCTTGCGAATCACCGAGGTAGGCGTAAAGGAAGGAGACAGCTGCAGAGAACATAGTAAGCAGCAGAGCCTTACTCAGTGCTGATTATCTAGGCCAAACCATCTTTAGTTGTGGGTGGACACCAATTCTAGCACATCCTTTCCATTTAAAGCTCTTTTCAGTCAGCCACTGTGTGCCTATGGGTTTACTTTCTCATTTCATAGCTTTATTCTATAGTTTAAGCACTTCTCTTTAGCTTTTGTGAAAGTCTGGTACCTTTATTAAAACCAGCAGACATTCTCAAAGTTAAGTGTACCTTAATTAGCTTGAAACAAAATACCTGAGCTGTATTTTAAATTATAGCTCTTTCCTCTTTGCTACTGGTTCGGAAGAACAGCTCAGCAGGAGTTCCTACAGAGCTACCTTATCTCTATTAACTCAGGGCTGACGGATCTGCAAAAGACTATTACCTCATTCATATTTTTTCCCCCAAAGTTACATAGCACCTGTGGAAGCCGCTCATTTGGTACACAAACAAAAGTCCTTGTTTGATTTATCAGCTGATAGTCTAGTCCTGAGCTGCAAGTACTTGACTGATTAATTGGAAAATTTAGATCAAAGCAATATTCTACACAGTACTCAAGGCAGTGAGGCAACAGCTTGGCTTTAAGATTTTATTTCAAAGTGACCCTGAAGCTCCTAGGTAGTATTCAACCTACAGACTCTTAGGTCAGTCACTTCATACCCAAAGACCAGCATTCTCTGAAGCAGCTAATGGCTTTCAGCACTTGTCTTCTGAAAACTTATGTACCAAAATATGAGGGCCCGAGTTTTCATAGTTCTCTTCCTTTGGTTTCAGAAGACCAGGTCAAGGTAGTATTAACAGTGCTTCTTCAGTTTTAGATAAGATAGTGGTCAGAAAAGGCTGTTTTCCAAAGTGAAGACATTCAGCTAAGTATGAAGTGTAATTCATTCTTGTATCACATGATCACCAATACAACGTGAATGTGATCAACTCCTATGGCCTCCCTTCTGCCCATCGATTACAACTGCTATAATCTAGTTACTGCAGACACTTTTACAGATTTTCCTACAATCATTATATGTTAGGTACTGACCATGCTAGTAATGGATGCTGTAGGGGCTGGAGAAGATGCATTCCCTCTGTGTCCTGGCGCAGGTGATTTAGTCACTCGCTGCTGCCTGTTAACAGAGAGGCAGTTAGGAAGAAGCAGCTCTACTCTCAGCACAGAAAGAAAGGCAGGACTGCCAAGAACCAATACAAGCTTGAGTGACTAGTACTAATATCTAGCAGAAGACAATACTCATGCTAAAAATCAGTTTACAGTGGTACCCTTTAAATTTTGCAGTCAGATACTTACCTGTTTCTGTAGCCATCTCTGCTTTTGTCCATTTGTGGTTTACCAAAGCCATGCTGATAGAAGTTTGCTGCCTGTATGGCTAATTCATGTGGTAATGCTAGTCCCTCTAATGCAGCTTGCTGTATTTCCAAGGGACTCATCTGAAGTAGAGTCATATAAAAAACACACAAAAAAACCACAGCCAAATGCAAACTTTGATTAAGATACTGAAGATTTACTGCTATAGTTACTAATGTCTTCAAAGTATCTGCCCACCAACAGCCATCCGGTTTAATGACAGACAATAGGAGTTTCAAAAAAATGTTGTACTTGACGTACTCTAAGCTGGGTCCAACGGCCAATGAGGTTTTGAGACTGTACTGAAATCAGACTTTGCATCCTCACACTCAGACTGAACTTAAACATAGACATCTGACTAACAGCTAAGTATGTGTTTCCACAAGTTATTTCTAAACTATACAATATAAAAAGAGATGAATACACATTAAGCAAAAAGCACTTAATCTAACCTGTGCAGCAACCGGACTCATGGGCTTCCTTACACCTGGAAATGGATCACCAAGCAATTGCTGAGAACCTTGTCCAAAACCTAAAAAAAATATTCAGTGGTATTTAAAAGAACTAAGTTTCTTTCAATATAGACAATATACATCCCCAAGTTAAACAATTCAACATGAATTAAGAATTCCTTGTGAAGACTGTCAGCTCATCCCTTAAGTCTACACAGAGCTATGTCTCTTCCTTGTCACTAGGCTGGAGAGCTACAGGGAAGCTACTGGTAGTGTTTTGCAATACAAATGGCCAAGTAGTCCCTGAAAATTACCTTCTTATACAGTAGGTGAGCACATTACTCCACACCAGAATTTACCAAGAGGTCTAGCACACTTCTACATTTTGGGGGGATTAATTTAACATTACAGACTAATAAGTAAAAAGGCATCTTGCACTCAAGAGGCAGACGCTGACCTAGTTGTCCACCAACCGCCAGGAGGTTTTTATTGTTCTGTAAAGCATTCTTTAAAACAAACTCAAGAAAAAAAAATGTTTTGCAACCAGTCTCACCAATGGGTGAAGATATTCTATGACGCAGGTAATCTGCAGAAGCAGCTCGAGTTGGAAACACAGGTGGAATAGGGGGAGAAGGTGCTCTTTGTGTCAGTAAAGAGGCTGCAGGTTCCAAACCACCTATCAGGCCACTTAGGACATTTGATGAAGCAGGTCTGGTAATGGGTGGACCAAGAAGTTCCTAAGAATAAGTAATGAAAGAATGTTCAGAATATGATCAATTTATACAAATGAGCTCATTTTACTACACTACAGGCTACACCATTTATAGCAAGTTAAGAGACAAGGTGGACTTATGCAACTAGCTACACCACTTCTGGATTGTCCTTAGAATTAGGCGCTTAGCCAGGTGTTTCATTTTCAGGTGGCAATCATGGGAAATAGCATGACAAGACAAATTTCTAAGTAAACCAAACTAGTGACTAGTTCTCTTTCCTCTCTATGGAGTCATGTCTGAGTACTGATCCCATATTTGCCTTAACTGTCTTATTTTCAAATAATTTTTCCTTTCCCATTGGGGATATGCTTTTAGGTACTTTCCCCCCCAGTAAGAAGTACCTGCAAGATGTTCTTTGATAGAGGCTGGCCTGGCATCTCTGGAGGTGACATTAAGTGGCTCTCAAGGCTCTGCTAAGAAAATTAAAACGTTGTAAGTTAGATACAATAAACATCAAACTCATTAAGAGACAATCCACATTTGTCTCAGTAACAGAAATCACTTCAACCTGTTCTGTTAGAATGACATAGGACCAGCCAAATAAGTCAAGCAAAGTTAAGGGCTGAGCTGGCTCACAGATATTCCCTAGCTAAGAAAGTGCCTAGTGCTAGACTGCATACACGTTAAGTTCAATGTGCCTTAAAGTTTGATTAAGATATATGAATTTTATATAATTGTGTAAACTGGAGATGAAACATTGGGCTAAGTGATCAACTGAAACTATGCACAAATTGAAAAGCATTCGTATATTAGAGAAATTACTTCGGATATTCTGCTATGCATCAAAATTACATGTAAACGTAAAGGGACAGCCAGAAATGAAAGTCTCAATTTAAGTGTGAAATCAGTCTGCAAATTCTTCACAGGGCCAATTTACATTCTTCACTATCTTTTAGCTAAGTGGGATGAGGCTAAAAGTCCTTGGGTATAGTTTAGCAAGAAAACCAGATGTTTTAGACTTACTCAATTGTTAGAAGTATTTTCATGGTGCCAGAAGTAGTTACGGATAGCTTTGGGTCAAGCATACTGTTTAGGCAGTTAACAGCAGGATGAAATTTCATACTACAACCTCTTCCAGTCTAAAGCTTAGTATCATCTGTTGTTTAATATTAATCTTTCAGCTAACAAATATTCAGTTTAGTTTTATCTTAGTACAAATGATTTTAAAATCCAAGTTTAAAGTATTACATTGTGCACCGACATACCTCTTAAAATGAAAAGCCGCTAAAGCAAGACAGCTGAGCTTCAGACAGGTGTTAGCTGTACACACACTACAAGCGTTTTATCAGAGTTGCCTTTTAACAGCAGCACTAAGGCAACCATTAAACTAACACTGGTGAGTCTTCCATAAAGAGTGGACTGATGATGTCTGTTATATAGACAGTACCTTTTCTACAGATGTATTTGTTTTCATTAAGTAAGGTTGAGACATGATGAGCTCAAGCATAGGAGAATCTTAAGACACTAATCAGAATGTCCTCTGTGGTAGAGGATTCTGCCTTTTCATCATACAGGATCTTTTTTGGGGCAAGTACTTACAGTCTTCAAGTCCAGATATTAATCAGTTGGATTAGATATTCGCACAGGTCCACTTTCACAGTGGCAATTATTAGACTTCTCACATAGTATTAGAGTTCTGGGGCTTTCACAAACTTAACATGAAATCAACCATGTGATTTCTGAACTGAGAAAATCCCCACTTTTAGTTACTTTGGCTAGGGAAAAATGACCAAAGCACCTCCCTTATTTCCCCATCCAAGCAACCATATTCTAATTGTAAGCCTATATTTAATACCATGCTGCTGTATCCAGTCATTGCTCACACGTTATCAGAAGGGTCGTGTACGGGATTTCAGTTCGTAACTCATGTCTTGCACAGTTGAAAAGCCAGGTGTCTGCTACTTACGTTGACTTTGGGCTGTGAAGGTAGAGTTCCACTTGCCTTCATACTGCTGACTAGTTTGTTAAACGCAGTCATATCTCCATCTTTCTTGATGTGTCTGGAGCCAGTGACATTCAGTGCTTCCTCCATTTGCTCAGCCATAAATGGAGTAGCAATCTTCCCCTCCTGATCCACTTTCAGGCCCTTCAGCCCAGCTTCAACTTCTTCCACTGAAAGTACAACTCCTGAATGTGCTGAGAAACACAGAAGAAATACTGGTAAACCATGGTTCTCTGTTTACAAGTGAGCTAATAATTCTTGTGCAGGTGTTGAATACACATTGCCTGAAAACAAGGAACAGCCAAAAGCTTATCTTCTGATATTCATAGTAGCTGTCAAACCATGTCTGACCTGTGTTTAGACCAATATTCTAATATCCAGATTAGGAGTATTGCCATACGCAGCTACACGCATGCAAGACTCCACAAGAACCCGTTTAGGCTTAACGGGTAAGTTCCCACTAGCTTTCATTTATCCTGCAAGACATGTTGTACTACATTTTATGACTTCACCTGCTTTTAATAGAGAATATTCATCTGACAACCGAGTTTGTCCTTTTTCAATTAGGAAAGTTCCATTTATATTATACTCCAGGAGGCCAGATGGTCTTACACAGCCACAGTGTAATCGATGACAAATTGCCTGAAGCTATCATAAGTAGAGAGAATACATACCTGGAAAATTTAGATACTTCAGAGACTCAGTTACACACTTAGTTTGGTGTGCATAAAGTTTGAAGTATATTTTTTGCTCAGAAATTAAAGCCACTATAAAGATTTCACTGGCATTACCAGACTAAGGTACAAGTGTTATATTAAGCAGTACTTTTTTCCTGTGTATGCATCTATATCTATCGGTGCCTGACCTCAAGGCTAGACGTGCTTTATGGACCACCTAACACACATCACAAGGTATGACACCTGAAGACAAAAGGAAGAAGACAGGAGCATGCCATGGGTTGCTGTAGCAGATGTTGGCCCAAAGAAGTAAGAACTTACTGGAAAGTTGGGCAAGAAGGTAGAGAAAAACAATGATGCAGACAGGCAGTATGGAACATGAGGGAAAATATGATGTTGGTGGAAAGGAATTGACTTGAAAACTCCACAACGCTTGAAGAACTGTACAGTATTTTACGGGAATACAGAAGCCACATCAGGTACTTCTGAGTGAATGGAAGCTTCCCCACAATTTTTTGCTCCTTCATCCTTCGGTTTGTGAGGACCAAAGTTTAAAAAGCTTTTAGCTGAAAAGTCAGACTAAGCAGAAAACAGAAAAGACTAGTAATTCTATTTAAGTCAAATTAAGAAAAAGTTCTCTACACACTAGCTGACACTCCCTACTCCTAGACTGGATGTGTAAGAATTTTTGCAGTGTTTGGATGCTTTCCTTCCTAGCTACTTCAAACAAATCAGAGTAGCATTACTTTTTGTTCAGTCCAGTTTACATGGCAATACATGCTGCTTGCCAAAGCTAAACCAATTCGGAATTAGACCTTGAGATTTCAAAGAACACATGCATTTTGTACCCTCCAGGCATGCTATGGGCCCAAACATGCAAATCCCCAACTTGGAGGTGCCCTTGAACATTAAGTTTAAAGTCAGTCCTGAACTCCGTTTAGAACAGGTGATGCTAGCAAAAGTAAATTCCAACAGGCTAAGTTCCCTGGAATCCTGTGATTCTAGTCAAGTTAGCGTAACTAAGACAAATCTGTTCTTATGTTGTAGCTCTATGCTAATTATTTAATTAATACACTGAACAGCGAGCACAGACCACTGTGCTTCAAGCACTAGCAACAGTCTTGAGAAGTTCAAGTTTACAGTATGCACTTGAAAAAAATGACAACCTCAAGCCACTCTTCATCTTTTTAGATACTGATACTCAATGGATCAATGTGATCCATTATAGACGCTTGCAAGAATGACTTAAAGTGTAAGTTTTTGCTAAAGCCAGAGTTTACATGCCACAGAGTTTCAGAGCTGACATGACCAGTCTCCAGTATGACAAACTTAAGTAAATAAATATAGACAAAGCTGGAAACTCAGATCAAGACTTGCATCATCTTAACTTATGATTATTACTGTCCAGTAGAGCAGTCTGATAGAGTCCTGATGTCATCCTGTGATTAGGATGAAAAGAATCGGTGATGATATTGACCCAGCTAAGATCTGTGGAATATCAGGGCAAGCCTCTTGCCTTGAGATACTGCATCACAAGAACTCGACAATATCTGAAGAGGCACTTACTGCTCTCTCTAAGTTTTTCCTTGTTGGCTGAAAGACTTGAGAGAAGAGGTTTTAAGTCCACTTTGGCTTTCTGTAGCATTTCTAGGATGTCCACTTTGTTTTCAGAGTGGTCTTCCAATGGAATAGGAGCAAAGTAGTTTCCAGAGTTCTGGCCAGGGGAGAGAATGGCTTGCTCTAGACCTGAAACAGCAAAACCAGGAGCACTGCGACATCAGTTTACCAACCCAATGTCTCAAGATGAACATACACTGGTAACCAACTTCAATACGTCACTGAAAAGTTAACGCCTCGCACCCCTTTGCCCAAGATCAGCTGGAATGTCATCAGGAAGCATGACAAGAACATTTATTAAAAAAAGAACTTATAGCAGCTTACTCTAAGAGCTTCTGAAAGAATGTCAGGTGCTTAAACTGTGGGAGAATTCACGATCCTAAATCTTTATCTGCCATGTTCTTATTGAGTAGAACAAAATGGAGAAGGAGGCAATCTGACCCTGCATTATCCTACATTCTTACCTGCTAGCCTCTCCAGTTCCTCATGTGGTGTAGATCTCAAGCTGCTTGACCGACTTCCAGAACGACTAGGATTAGAAAACCACCTGCTGAACCTGCTGGCAGACACTGAACCTTCCCCCAGCACATCCTCTATCATCTAGATTACGAGGGGAAGAAAAAAAGAAGATAATCTTAACAGAAGCAAGATCAGCAACATCTTTGAGAAGCTCTACTATACAACGAAGATTCTCCTGCTACAGACAACTAGATGCTGCTCCCACAGTTTAGAAGCTTTGAACTGCTTTTTTCCTTCCAATATGGCAACATTCGTGTAGTCAGTTCACATAATCCATCATACATCTTTATAATTATACCAAGTATTTGTTCAGAGTAAAACTGTAACTGAAACAATATAACAAGAGCGTCCAAAGACCATTAACTACGCCATTTTGAAGTGGATGTGTCAAAAATTGAGAAGCATTTGCCATAAGAATTAAAACAAATTATAACTAGTAATTCTGACAGTCAGATGGCTCAAGGCTGGTCCCTATCACTGGACAGGAGTACTCTGATCTGTTGGATTTTCTGCAATCATGATTCACTTTAGCCCCAGTTCTGGCCAAGGACAGTGCCTGGTATGAACCACAAAGACCACTCCCTGACTTGCGAGCGTCCCACAACAGCTGGGAGAGAAAGCCAGAAGCTAAGGGCTACTTGCTTGCACCTCCCATGCTGAACCGTTCTGGGAATGAGGGGGTTGCATTCTTCAAGTCAACGGAGTTTGCATCATCAGCAGAGTACTGGCAGCTAGCACCTTCTCCCTCCAGGCAGGACTGAGGTCACTGCGCAGTACTTCATAGAGTTAGTCTGTCAGAAGTCACTACAGTTTATAGTGACTGTTTTTCTTTGCTAATCATTACAAGTATTTAGAAAACAGCGCATTATAAAATTTAACTCAAACTAAAGCTTCTCCTATCTTGCAAGACAGCATCCAGTTAAAAGCCTGCTCAGTAAGCACAGATGCCATTTCGCCATGCAGCATGATTACTTTCAGACAAAAGAATGAACAGCTTCCTTCTGACAGAGGAGCTGTTTTCCCCAAAACAAGGAGCACTCAACACTATTTACAACAGCAAAACCAAGATAGTATTTATCCATTTGGTTTTGATTGTTTGAATCTAGCATGTTACAAGAATTATGACAGTTATGTAAGGAAATGTACAAGTTACTGTAATACTTGTCACAGATGTATCACCAATACAGAGAAAGATTACTACAATATGCTCTGGCTAGTCTGAAACTCACTTTTTTGACAAATTATAACATCTGCCCCCTGAAGTTTCATCAGTGGATATTTTGCGACTTGGGAATTCCAAGGAGTCACCATCTTGCAGATATACTGAAAATCAGGCTGTCAAGTCTAAAGACGTATCATTTACATCTTTTATAGGGAGAACAAACTCTCCACTATGTACTTGTTGAATTACTGCCACTGTATGATGAACCTTTTCAATGCAAGCAGCTTTTCCACATTAAAGACTAGGTCAGGATTCTATTTTTTTCAACCTTAACATTTCTAAGCTGTTTATCAGGTCGTTTTTGGTTTGTTGTTTTTTTTTTTAAATTTGTATTCTGACAGTAAACACAATTTACCTTTCTACAACACTAAGCCTTTTTACTCAAATTCTATCTATAATCAGTTATACTATCTAGAACAGTCAATAGTAGCTTTTCTTCCTAGTAATGGAGGGGTCAGAATAGAAACATCATCAGTTTATGAATTAGGCCCATGCTTAGTCAGTACTTGCTGGACCTGCTTACCCCTTCTTGTGGTAAAGGGGAAAAAGCATGCCGAGATACAGATCGGTTACAGCTTTCAGACTAAAAACAGTGAACACCAACCATCTACTATTACCCTCTAGAGATCAGATGTTCAAGAACTGCACACTACCAACAGGACTACCAGAATCCCCATCAAATCATGGCTGGAGGTAAAAAAAAAAAATCCACTGTTGGAAGAAACTGGTGGTGCAAGTGCCAGTATTCTTCTTCATAGTCTTGTTACTAGCCCCTAGGTATCAGTGGCATCCCACATATGACTTGGGCTACACTGAGTATCTACCAGTCACATCAATAACGTTGTTAAACATGCTTTCTTTGACTGAATTAGTAGGCTATATTTGTTTTTCCAACTCAGTAGTAATAGTTCTAAATAGTGAATTAACCACTACACAGAGGTTTAAGTAATAAAGATTCAAACCCTTTCAGACATACATCCTTTCAGCTGTACTACCGGTATTGATAACAATGCAACTATATGTCAGAGACAGTGTTCATCAGGTGTCTCCAGGCTTACTGCCTTCCAGGAAGCTTGCACAAAACATCCATTTGCTGCAATTCCCAGACTTTGCTGCAAGAGGTTGTTTTCAGCTATGCTAAATTTGTACAGTGAATCTCCTCTAAACGTATCTGTAATAATTCCAAAGATGATCCTTTTAGGATGCTGATTTTGAGTCTTCAAGTAATGATCAAAAGAAAGGAACAATAATCAGCTGCTTTGCCTCATGCGTTTTCTTTGGAGATGGAGCCAGTCCCAGGGATAACACTTCAGAAGTAACATCCTAACACTCCAAAGCTAAATCTCTGCAAATTAATCTCAGACTTACACACTCCATAAAGCAACTTCCACAAAGCAAGAAGTTTTAGCTTTCACTCAATGCGGCAGCAGCAAAAAATGCTTCTCACCAATACAGCCAGTCTTAAAAAAACCAAGACAACAAAACCAACACCTCACCGAAGCCAGGCCAGGAACACTTTTATCCAAGTTAAAAAACTCATTGAAGTCAAACTCTCCTGGAGCTGGTTCTTGTAAAACGGCTTCCCTAGGAACTTCTTGATCTGCCGGAGTTTCATTGGCAAGGACAGTTTGCACTTCATCCTCTTCTGCCACTCCACCATTGCATTCTATCCCTTAAAAAGAAAAATCAAGGGATTGCTGAGTCACTGAACTTGATTCTTTCCTGTGGGAACAGTGCCTAACAGTTTTTCCTATACTTCTAATTCCTAACAGCATTTGCCTAGGAATTAGAAGTATAGGATCAAAGTAACCTACGCATCCATGTCATATTCCATCAGTTATATTGTGCTGGCTGCAGCCTGCCACAACAGGAACTAGCACCCACTAGAACTCATAGCACAGAGCTTCTAGTTTGTAATTAAGACTATCTCCTTCAAGAAAATATGAATTGCTATTGAATCATGCATGAACAACTGCATCCTGATCAAGCCAGGAAACACAAAGAACCTGTCAGACTTTGTCACACCAAACAGATACAGCCAATACAGCAAGTTAACAGCTGCTGCTTTCCCCCCTCGCCATCAAGAATCCTTTGGCAGCTCCTGTCTTCTTCCTAAGTGCCCCAGAGAGCAGACTCCCTGAAAGCTGGTACTTGACATGAGTTCTTAATACTGTCAACATACGACAAATATTGCTCCTACTCCTCCAGCAGGAGCAAAGCACGTGTCATTTTAAAGACTCAACAAGCTTGGATGGGTGCTGCAAAAAAAGCGGTAACATGACTACAAACCTAGTATACTTGGAACTGTCCTACATTTTAGTTAAGTGAATACACAACTAAAGCTGAACTCTTCGGGTTTGTTGCCCACTGCAGAATTTCTAGCATTAAGAAGTCATCTTTTCTCTTGCCTCAGAGAAGTTTATACAACAGTTTTTACAGTGGTAATAACAAACATAGACTTGAAGTCCAATGACTGCAGACAAATTCAGACAGGCTCCAAATTCAGCTTAAAACTATGTAACTGGCAGCTTTATGTCCAGCTCAGTGTTCCTAATGTTAGTATTACTTGAAGGAAAAAATATTTCAAGTACCTCAGAACATTAGCTTAATTTAAACCAAGCCCTTAGCACCAGATATGAATATGGTATGTAGATATGATACAGAAATGGACAAGACCCTTTTAATAGCCTACAGATTCCCAATGTCATTCAACCACCACACAAGGCTTTTCCCCCTAACCTCTCCATCCTGTCTTTCTTTTGACTGAATAGCATTTTATCACTTAAAAGGTATTTACAATCTGAAAGATCAATCACAGGCCTTACATCTTGTGCTTCAGGATAACCAAAAGCTACGCAAGTTTAAGATAAAGGTTGCTAAGCTGCATTACTCCTTACACTTGCCTGGATCTGTAACAATCACCTCTCTATCCAGCAATATGCCATACCAGCAGACAAGCAAAGCTTTTGTCAAATTTGCCATTACCTTCTTTTAGTGAGGCCGTGCGTCGCCTTGTGCGTTTTCTCCCTTTGTGATCTTCCTCCAAAATTTTATCATCAAAGCCTGTGAGCTCAATGGTTTCAGACTGACTTGTAGGACCAGCAGAGAACCACTCAGGTTCCTCTTCAGTGTAAGAGTCATTCCTTCTTCGCTCCCCAAAGACACGCTTGCTGTCACCAAATTCCCTCTGAAGTGGGATATTAGAAACATTAACCACAAAATGCTGTTTCATAAGATTCCTCCCTGACCTCCAAAGCAAATGACAACTTTTTCACACCAGTTCTGGGTGTTTTGTGGTTTTGTTTTTCTTTTTTAAGGTTTATATGCACACTCTGCATGCTCAGTAAGCTTTTAAACATCACAGTTGAATTGCTGCTTCATTACACTGCAGGCTATTGGTCTGCAAGTGCCTGTATAAACTCAGTTTTGTATCCTGAGAGTATGCTAGTGGTTCCTCCTTTTTTAAAAAAAATTTAAAATGCCTGAAAGCATGGAAAGCTTCCATCTGATGAGGTTAAAGACAATGCTCACAGACAACTGCTAGGTCAAGAACTACAAATGAACTATTAGATTTTTGAGTATCTTGCTATTAAGTCTACCACAGGCAAGGTTTGTAACATACACAGTTTTAGATGCATCCCAGTTGAGCTGTCCAAAGGATTGAAAACTAAGTTTTTGAAGCACTGAGTGCGCACCCTTTACACCATAAAGGTGCTTTTAAGAAGAAATGGCCTACTTGTGTGGAACACTTAACTGCTGTATGCAGTTAACCTGCCCCTATTGCTTTCAGCACAAAGCATCCAAAACCTCCAATTTAATACGCGATCAAGACAAGAAAGAACAAACCCTGAAGCGTTTATCTTTGTAGTCCCTCTCACGATCTCGGTCTCTTGCATCTCTAGAATCACGTAGGTCTTTTTCACCACCCCGGTGGTCTTTATCAAAGTTGCGAGAAGAGATAATTCTTCCGCTGCCAATCCTACGGCCACCAATAACACGGACACCATCATTCTCCTTTTCTAATGGGCTCCCTGCTCGACGTGAGCTAATAGCTGCAGTTACATGACAGCCGCCTCCAAAGCTTCGCCTTTGTGGACTTAAGACTACATCCAAGTCATCTTCTTTCACTCGTTCTCTTGGATCTACAAGTCAACGACCACACAAAAAGCATTGAATTTAATGTCTTAATACAAGCAGTTATCTGTATAATAGCCTTCTGTTCCATAGCCTTGCTGCTGTCTCAAGAGTTTGAGGGAAGACACTCATGATTTATTTTTGCGAAGCTAACCTAGATGAGACCGCAGGAAGTGTGAAGGAAAAAAATTAAGTTTTTTTTGGATATTGAGGAATCATTGTGGTCTCCTAGGAAGTACCTGCTTTCCCACGATAGACCTTTTAAGTACTCAGTCTTGAATTGCAGGGAAATTGTCCCCCGCACTTGCATTATTCCATATGTATTTACTCTTACATACCAAGAATAGTAGGATATGATAACTGACTGCTCCCTAAGTCTGTTCTTAGGTAAGTTACCAGAATACCAGAAACTAGACTATAGTCGGAGCAACCAAGAATTCCTTGATGCTTATTCCATGCAGTCAAACAATTTTCAGAGACTTTCTTTGGTCTCCTTTGTGTCATCCCAAAGGACAGGTTTTGCCAACAGCCTATGTTCAGTTTTGAGTCTTGTGCTATAAGAACACACTTACCTACTATCCTACGCATAAGAGAAGTCCTATCTGAATCCAAGTCTTTTTTAAAGCTTTCCACTGGTGAAGTTCTTCCTGAACTCGGATATAAAGATGCATGCCACTTCTCTGGATCCCAGACACCATCACTATGGAAATAAAATTGCAGGATTGTTTACTACTTGTAGTCTAATCAATAATTTATACTACTGCTGCTGAAAACCTAGGACTCACTGACAAGCAATCTGTACAAGTGAAATATCTTTCATACACAACTTCCGAATCTTTGCCTCCCTATACATTATTACCTCATACATGGTATTCTGGATCCCTTCTGCAACAGTGAGGAAGTATAATACCCAGCATCATATTATAAAAGGGACAACACATGGACATGTCCCACTAATTATTGCTGAAGTTTGCCTGATACACTGAAAAATAGCTCCAATAGATCATATGCTGCTATTCTCAAGCATTCAGAGAATTTTACCTCAGTCTCATACTTCTTTTACAATAAATTCATATGAATAGTAAAGGTACTTCTGTTTAGCAAAACTACAAGAATACTCTCGCCTTCATTTTCAAATGAGGTACACTGTCATCATGGGAGAGTAATCCATCAAGCAAGTCAGCTTGTTGCAACATGACCTAGTCAGTCTGTGCTATACAGCCATCTATATTCTTGGTAGTTTTTCCTGCAAGTCTGCTAGACTTCTGTTGTGTGAAGTTACTTTTCTGCTGGATCGCATGTTATAATCTTTGTTCAAAGCACAAAATTTCTAGCCAGAGCATTAAGCCTTTCCCAGCAGATTAGTACTTCTGAAAACACTGTCATACACTGAACTCTTGAGCATATAGATCTTGCATCAACATAAGTGCACTTCTTAGCTAAGAACTTTTGGCAATATAAACTTTTATTTTGAAAGAAATGTATATAGTTTTTGTATAATCAAGAAGATACCTGTCATATTTTTCAGAAAGACAAGAAGGTCTTTGCTTAGAGTAAGGACGCTCTTTAATATCCAGTAGTTCCTCCTAGAAAAAGCAAGAAGTTAGTTCCAACACTCACCCAGATGAGATTCAAGTGACCCAAAATATCTATTCCAGACTGCCTGTTCAATTTAGTGTTTTAATTTGACAACTCAAGTTTCCCAATATGTTGATTCATTTCCTGCGAAATACTGCAGTGAAAAGTTGACATTAGACAGCAAGTTTATTTTTTAGTTCTTCTACCAGCAGCCACTAAGCCAACACTTATTTGAAGCACTAAGCCTTACTAAGTCAGGTTCAGTCCTCATTAACACTTCAAAGGCTGTTCACATCATACATGTTTACCTATTCACTTCCCTGGACAGTTCAGTTTATAAGCAAGACAGGCATCTTTGATACTGCAGCTAGTGAGTGCTCAAGATGGAATCAAAATTGCTATGTTTAACACTATGTAAGATTCAGCAGGTAAAAAAAGCATTACCACAATACCAGTTACTAATGTACATCTGGAGATTCCAGACAAGCTTGCCATTTCTGACCACCACCAATTCCAAGATATCTAAATGTGCATTATACAATTATCCACTCCACCCAAGACCAAATCAACGCTGAATGATTCCTTCAGTTTTCCCACTTTCTACCAGCTTTCAAATAAAGTCCTTCATTTACTGTTATTGCACACCCCTGTGCAGTTAGTCATTTGAGGCAGACTAATAATCAATCTCATTGCAGTTCGCTACATTTAAAAAGCGTTATTAATGGTGTGATCATCAGTGCTTTGAATCATCATTAACTGGGCTGCAGTCAAGACGTACATTTCTAATTAAACTTACTCATTTTCCCTAGATTACCTTTATTCAATCTGCCTCATTCCCAACTGCACAAAAAAACAATCAGTGGGCAGCTGGAAGGATAAAGAAATCCTAACAGCAGACACTACACATCAGCCAAGCTGAAGGAAATCTCTTTACCTTTTTCCCCAGAATACAATCTCCTCTAGAGCTTTTACATCATTATCCCCATGTGATTAAAATCAGTTCATTAGCTATGTGAGCTTGATACTTGAAAGTTTCCAGATGGCAGCTTGATAGCTGGACAAAACCTTAATATGCACACACACATCCAAGCATCACCTTGTACTCATCTTCAGCAAAAAGAGTTCCATTAAAGGGAGGGAGACTGGCCTCTCTGCCCACAGCTTCCCAAAATAAATCTTGATCTATGGGGAACATCAGTGCTGTAACACTATCACAGCCTGATGCAGACCTCACAAGCATTAACAGCACTGCCCATCGCCAGCCTGGAAACTCACTGTTTTGCTGGCCACGAGAGGGAGTCCATAGACTCAGTCAGATGCTACTGCAATTCTTCCACTGAAGTGAGGAAAATTTGAATTGTTTCTTGGCTTTCGCTCATTAGCTGTGCCCCCTTGGACCAACAGCTTCCAGAGAACTAGAAAAGACACAGCTTGGACTATATAACACTCTCATAATAGATGAGATTGACACGGGCACTTCCAGTGTTTTCATTTTTTTAATTCACACACTAGTACTTTTCATTGGGGGGGCAGAAAGTATTTAGCTGTTATTAAACAGTTTTATTCAAACAGTTTAGAAGGATTCACAGTATGAGCCAATTGTTTTCCTACTGGTAGTAAATGAATATAAACTGTTAAAGGAAATCAGTCCCTTCTCCAAATCAGCAGCACATGTCCTGAAACAGTGTTCCTCCCATCCCCAATTAGTAGGATACTGGATCATGTGAAAATGCCTTATGATGTTGATTACACAAAAACCTTAAAACAGCTATACTTAAAGATGCTACTTGTAAAAAAACATACCCACACATTATGCAAGATATTTTAACACAGATTGGTTTCTGGCGTTTCGTGACTTCAGCCTCCTTGGAAACCAACAGATAAACAAGACTGGATGCATTCTGGTACTAGTTCTGCAATTTTGTCCTGATCAGAAACTATAGGTACCAAATTAACAAAACTTAAGCTACAAATGCATCAGTTCCAGCGTACAGCTACTACCAGCACTAGCTGAACACTGCCCCAGAAAAGCAAGCAGAATTTGAAGTTGCATTCAGTTACTACTCTTGAGAGGGAGCTGGGCAAGACTGAACCAATATAGATACCGCTTTTCCATCGGCAAAAGCTTAAAGACAGCTCCTCTCCCTCACTTTATAGTTAATTGAATAACAAGCTCTGAACAATAGTATACATCACATCTCAGAAGGTTAAGTGTACATCTTGCCTAAGAAGTTAGAATTAGAATGCCATACTACTCCCCTGTAAGGTTTGCCCATTCTGACATACTTGGTTTATTGTTGATGTCTAGCCCTACTATCTCAAGAGAACAGAGCCGCAGTGATAATTTTTCTTCTTTTACAAACAGCCTACTGGGAAGCTAACAGTTCAAAATTCCTCAAGTAAGATAACAGTCAGCAACAGTACACTGTCTCACCCTGTTCCACACTTCAGGCCATTTGTTGCAAAGTATCTTAATAGATTCCCACAAAGCAATGACCACCTGTTCCCACAGCTTTCAGCAATGGGAAAATCAGCCACCATTAAAGACTCTTTCTAAAAGCATGTTTCAGCAGTGGTACCAAAACCCTAAACAAGATCTGAACCTTAAAGCCCACAGCATATCACACTCACTTAGTACTAAAAGAATCTTTATTTGCAAAAATTTAGTTATTGCTCTTCCACCCATACATATATTTAGATATCACAGCAAAACAAAAGCACCTGTGTTAAAAGTTTTAACACTAAGCATTGGTTGGAGTCCTAAGTGCTTAGGCTTCCAGCAGCCAAATATGAGCTATTCCAAGATTACAAAAGGCATCTTAGTAAACACATTAAAGCTCCTGAGTAAGATCTGGTGTGCTCTATGTTTCAAGGAGGGGGCATCTGCTATAAGGAAACATTTTGGTCAGCTTCTTAAAGGAACATCGCTGAAAGCGGAACTAGAACTATGAAGTACAAGTGCTTGAGAAAGCTGGTAGAACAACATACTTCAGTCTCTACCATAATCTCTCCAGCACATGCTCCGGGGTGCTCAGATATTAAAATAAGGTGGTGGGAATCAGAAGTATATCATGGACAGGATTGCAATGCTACATCACATTTAGCAAGCTGCTCATTTTACACCATCTTGCAAATCCTAATCCAGGCAAAGGCTTTTCAGCCTCCACCTCCCACTCTCCCCCTGTGACCAAGAGCTCCACACACAACTTCAAGAACGGGGAGAGAGCTAACCTTCGTGTAACGATGCGGGTATTTTGTTGTAACTCTGCTCAGCTCCAGGAAAGCATCACCGTTCTCAGCTTCTGTTACGCCTCCTCTTTTATCCATGGTTACTTCAAAGCCTTTGACCGCGGACCTAATTAAACAAAACCAAGCCGTCAGATTTGGAGACGTGCATCTCTAGCGGGCGCGTTTTCCTTCCGGCCTCTGACTTACCAGTGCCGGGACACGAGAGAGAAGCAGCGCATTCCCTGGCAGCGCCTTTTCTTCTCTACTCGTAGCTGCCCCCACGCCGGCCAAGCCGCGCTCGCCGAAGCGCCCAGCCCGCTCCCGCGGCCCGGCGGGACGCGCCCCACGCCCCGGCACGGCAGCCCAGCGCCTAAGCAGCTTTAGCACAACAAAGATCCCTCCGTGGGCACGACCGGGACAAGAGCTGCCGGGCGTCAGGGCCGGGCCGGCGGCAGCGGGGCCGCCGGGACATCATCCCCCGCCCCGCCACCCTGCCTCACCCCCCACCGCCGCCGCGGCGCCCGGAGGGGACGGGTGCCACTCGCGTGGCGGCGGGGGCAGCGCGGCCCGCGGCGCGGCCGAGGCCCCGTCCCAAAGCACCGGAGCGGCGGCGGGGCAGGTGACTCAGCGGATCCTCACCTGCGCCGCCGCCTCCCTCCCCAGTCCTGCGCCCAGGCGGCCGGACTCACCGCGCCGGCGGCGGGGTCTCCCGACGGCACTCCGCTCCGCTGAAGGCCTTACCGCCGCCCGCGGCGTTTCCTCTCCCGGCCACCGGCTCCGCTTGGCCCCTGCCCGCCCCCCCCGGCGGCGCCCTGCGCCGCGCGCGCCCTTCTTGCGCGCCACACGCGCCCCGGGCCGGCGCCGTCCCCCGCCCGCCTCCGCTCGCGCGGCTCCGGCCCCCTCCGCGCTGGCTCGCGCGCCCGCTCCCTATTCGCCCGACTCTGTCTCTCCTCAGCCGCCGTAACCGGGGCCTTCCGCTGCCCACCCCGCACCCATTTAATGGCCCGCGCGCAGGCGCGGCGGCGGGGGCGCGCACCGGGGCTCCCCCGCGCGGCGCCTGACCGGGAAAGGCGGGCGGCGGCGGCGGGGCCGCGCTCGCCCCCCTCGCTGGCGGCGTGTGCCCGCCGCGGGTTAGCCCGCCGAGCCGTCGTCTCACCTTGCGAGCGCTGCGGTGGGTGAGGAAAGGCTCGGGGCGCCCCGAGGGCCCGCAGGCACTCTCGGCGGGCAGCCCTGCGGGGGAGGCGGCCGCCGGGAGCAGCGGCGGCGGGACGTGGTGCGCGCCATGTGCCGGGCGTGGGGCACCGGGCGGCAGCGGGGCCGGGGCCGACCCCGCGGCGGGCAGGGGCCGTGCCGCCGCAGGCCCGCGGCTGCGGCGAACGCGCGGGGTGAAAGAAGGGCGGGAAGCGGCGGGGCGAGCGCGGCCCCCCCAGCGCTTCGGGCCGAGCCGGACACCGGCGGCGATGGCGGGCGGCGCGGCTGACAGCTTCGTTAGCGCGTCCGTCGGGCTCTCCGCTTCCTCGTACCGCACGTTCGCTCGGAGTCATTTGCGGGCGCGGGGAAGTCTCCCCGTTTCTCCCGCGTTCCCGCCGTCAGCGGCCCGTCCCCCGCCGGCGGCTGAGGGGAGGTCTGACAGGGCCTTCCCCGCTGCCCGAGCCTGCCCTCGGCCCCTTCGCACGGCGGCAGCCGCGCTGCTGTTGCCGACGGGAACGAAAGCGTAAAACGGCGGTGCCCTACGCACACTGCCCTGTTTGAAAACAGCCTTTATTGGGCTCCTGTCAGAAATCAAACTTGGCGTTTCCATGGGACAGCAAGGAGGGAAATTGCTGTAGTGAGCAGAGTAGCTTATTCGGAGGCTCCCAGCAAACCTTTTAGTTGTTGCTAATAAGGAGCAGAAGTTGTTTTCAGCATCATTTTAAGGAATTTACTTAGTGAGCAACACGGCTTGCCCCGTTTGCCTGCAGAGCAAGTTGGGGAGTGGTGTCCCCGGCCCCTGCGTCCCTGCTACCACACAGAAACGTGGCGGAGGCCCTGGTTATCCAAAGTCCTTGGGCAGGGAGGTCTGTGTAGGAGCAAGGAAGTACATGTAGGATTGCATGAATAAAATGTTTTCTCTCTTGATCTCTAGTGAAGTTGAAGACCAGTATTATAAGCTGGTTACCTACGAAATGAAACATAAACATTTCACCGTGTGTTTTGTAAATGACAAAATGCTGTATTCTAAATGAGATGGCATTGTAGCTAGTACAAAGTTTCTCCTAGGGAGTTTGCTTTTCAAACAAATACACTGGGAGTCTCGACAGCAACCCGTGGGCTGCGAGCCTCTCGCCAAGCGGCTGTTGTGAGCTGCTGTAGGCACCGGCCTTGAGAGGGCCTGAACGGCGTTGTGTTTTGCTGTAGCTTTCGTAGACATCGCTATGGTGAGCTGAAATACTATTTTTTTCAGCTCCGAAAGGCATGTCTTTTGTAAGGCACAGGCTACTGGATACTTGCAACAGGAAAGCCCAATGGCACAGAAATGGCAAAATGCTGGTTTTCCTCTACTCACAGTGCAGCGTGAGCAGCAGTTCAGTGCCATGGCACACTTAGCCCCCTTCCCGCTGCTCGGGACTGCGGTTTATGCCCGAACTCGACGAACACTCGTCCTGGCGGTGGCTGCGTCCCCGCGCAGCCCGAGGGTTCGAGGGCAGCGCAGCCGCCGCCAGTGGCCCTTACCGGCGCGGAGGCAGTGCTGCCGCCAGGCCGCACCCCTCCCCGCCGCCAGGGGGCGCTGCGTCGGCGCCGCCGAGGGAGGCGGGCTGCACTTCTGCCCCTCTTCGTGGTGGTGCTGGGCGGAGCTTATCCCGCTCCCGCTGTGAGAGCGCGCGGGGAGCGCGCGAGCGAGGAGCCTGGGCCGTGCTGAGGCGCGGCGGGCCTGTCGTCGTCGTTCCCCCCCACCCCCCGCTCTGAACGCCTGTTGCCTCCCGCCGCCTCTCGCCTCTCCTGGTGGGGCTGCCGCTCGCCCCCCTTGCGGGCGGCTTGCGAAGGCAGACGGGGCTGTGCGGGAGCCTGCGGGAGCGGGGACGTCTCGGTTAGGGAGGGCAGAGCCGCCGGGTTCCCGCGGCTGCCTGCCGGTTTCTGTGAGGCGCTGCGGGGCCGCCCCGAGCATCCCGAGGAGCGGGGTGCCGGCGCCCCGCCCGGCGCTGCCTTCGCCCAGCCGTTACCGCAGCCGGCCGGTCCCCAGGGGGAGGCTGCGCCGCTTCGGCTGGGGGAACGTGGTACCTTCGGCGGCACGGGGTCGGGAGCGGCAGGAGCCGTTCGTGGGGTGGCCCGGGAGGCAGGCGCGGCGGCCATGGCCTCCAGCGCCGCCAGGCAGGCTTTTGGAGCAGCATCGTGTGGTCTCTGAGTGTTTGTCCATAAGCACAAAAAGCGTTCAGCTTGTAATTTTCCTCTGCCGAAAGGAATTTTGTGCAGGCAAACTCAGATTGACTGCAGTAAGTTGTTTGTTTTGTTTTCTGTCACACCTTAAAGCTTGCTTAGAGAGATGTCCGCTTTGGATCTCACAAGGAGATTGCTGGTCATAAGTCCAGGTGCTTTCACCTGGGTCTTATGCTCCCTGAGACCTTTGGCAGGTGGAAGGTTCTGTGCATACAGAAGTTGTCGCTGGAGCTGGGTGGAATTCACTGTTTTCTTCATTTCTATGTGCTTGTGAAGGGAGAGAAGCTTAGGGAAAAGGAGTCTGTTTGCTTTAGGTACTGATTTTGTCACCCTTGAGTATTAATTTATTTCTAAATAGGGGAACGTAACTTAAGGTCATCTTTCTAGCACAACTTTATTTAGGTAGGCACAGTTGCCATCTTAGGATCCAAATGGTTATGACTTGATTACCAACAGATTATGTCAGCACAGTATCATTCAGGTCAGCAAGGCTGTGAGTGTGCAGGCGCATGCTTTTCATGTTAAACATCTAGAATTGCATTATGTTATTTGTACGCAGGTCAAGTGAGTGGAATTCCTGTTACTCTTAAGATACAGACTGTATTTAGCATAGATCCATTTGATGGATTCATCACAAATAACAGGAACTAATCTATGCTTTGTCCAAAGCTGATACACAACTTCACAAGTGCAGAGAGTGTATTTGTTTACTGCAGACTTGGAACTAGAGCAAAATGGAGAAATCCAGAAGCAGGTAAGCAATAATAAGATGCTACCTCGTTAAAGACCGTAGCTGTATTTTTTTTTCATAATTATGGCATCTTATGCATTCCATGGGACAGAAGAAAGCTGAATTATTCTCATATGAGGTCTTACTGGTCTCTATGGAACATTATTAACCAGAAAGTGTTCCTTTTAAAAGCAAAACAAAACCCAACAAAGACACCACCCTCATCCCTAAACCCATCATGAAACACAACTTTATGTGGGTTTACATTATCATAACATTCAAAGATAAGAATTATGTTCTTGAGCTTGAGGTATTGGACTGGAACGTAAGCTATCTGGATATAGTTGTTGGCCCAGCCACAGACTTATTCTGTGGTATTAGTTGGTTCTCTTCCCATGCTTTTATTTTCTAACTTTACAAGGGAGAAATGATCCTTCTTTGACTCTTATTTTTCATGGCTATGTGACATAAATTCTCATGGTCAGGGGCCGTCATCACCACATATGTGTAGGATGCACAGTGTTTCAAATTTAGGAATAACCTGTTAAAAATTACATATATTGGAAAATCATTAAGTATTCATGTGCCTTAGACTTTAATACAAAACTTGTACATGTTCTACCGGAGTTTGATTTTTTTTGGACTACTTTGTGTTACATTGTAATTGCATATGGTCGGACCAGGTTTACCTTTGGAGCAGATTGGAGGGTTTTAAAGGGAGTTGGGCCTAATAGACGTTCACAAGAACTTGTGCTGAAAGCTGTTTTGCATAAATTTCAAAGTGCCTGAAACTCTTTTACTCAAAAGTGCATACAGTTGTCTTAACTGCACATCTTGACATGAACAGAATTATTTTGTCTGCTGGATGGCGCCCACCTCCTTCAGAAAACATTCAAATAATATTTTATAGGAGAACAAGAATTTAGCATGCTCTCACAAAATATAGGGCTTGTTTTCTTTCATTAGCTTTGTTTTAGCTCCTTGCAGCTTGCTAGAACAAGCCAAAAAATAACTGTATTTCTTTCTATGAGATTTGTGTGTGTGTGCTGGTTTTGTTGTTCCCTCCCTCCCATGATTTCTTGTTAGTACTGTGAGCAGTTACTTAGCTCAACTCCTGAAACTTAATAGCAGAGATTGTTCCAATAACTTCGTGGAACCAGCATTTTTTTTTCCCTGGCTGCAGCCATGTTTTTCCTAGCTCAGTTCAGGTGACTGTTAGGGTGAGACTTCAGACTATCCTCTTCTGTTGCCTGTTTCGGAGTTCAAGAATGTGTTTGTGGTTCTAATGTGCAAATTTTCAGGGTGGTGGCAGTATTTGTTTTGGGAAAGAAGCTTCGATACAACTGGTTCAGCAAGTTTTATCTGGTTAGATTTTTTTTATAATTCTTGTTTTCAGAAAATTACTGAGACAAAATACTGAGAATGCATAAAAACATACCTGTTATTTTTCAGATCAGAACTACATGTGAAAGTAAACTGTATCACAGAAAAATATGCCTAATTTTGTTTTTTAATGATAAATATGTAAAAACAGGAAAGGCTATTTAGGTTTTTTTTAAGGAAGAAACACATGTAGTTAAAATATGAGCAAAACTAGGAAAGAGTTCCTTGTAAAAGGCCTGTGTATGTAAGTGCATTTCGTGTTAAAATGGGGAATTCTCGCTTCAGTCCTCAAGAGAACTTTTCAGCAATGGACAGAATACCTTGATATGTTCGAAAATAAAAGGCAGAAAAACACATTCAAATCTTCTCTCTAAAGGCATGCTGTATGCACACAGATGGGAGGGGAAGCACAAATGCATTTAAAGTGCTTTTTCATTTCAACTTTAGAGGAGAAAGAAATTGTGACACGATTGTGCTGAAATGTGTCTCCCTGCTTGTCTTGGGGAAACAACTTTAAAATTTGAGACAGTGTAAAAGGCCTGATGAAGAGACAATAAATGTGTTTTAACATCTTGTAGCTGCCAACTTCTATATGTGATTGTATACCTCTTTTATAGATTAATTTATTGAAATAATGCCACTTCTTTGCAGTTAATGTAGTTTTACACCAAGTATTTCTTCTTTCCTTCTGAGTTCAAAATCTCTGAAGATGCATGAAATCCGACAACTGCCTAGGTGTCAAGTGCATGCAAGTGGGCAATCTCTTGCTCCCCAGTCTGACAGACATCAATTTCAGGACAGAGGTGATGATCTGGATCAAGTCAGGTATACCTGGCATCAAAGAAGAAGGTTAAAAGAATTCCAAATCAGGTGATAAGTACAAAACATAATTTTCACTGAATGGAGCAGGGGGATCAGAGCTAAAGAAGTCTGGTTTTAGTAGTACAAGTGCAGGCTAAGGCAGAGGTTTTATTTACAGGCATGCCAGACAGTTCTGAAGATGTCTTGTGGTAGCTTGAGGACATGCATTGTCACAGTCAGATTTTGTACATTTTTGATTTTCTAATGTAAAATTAAAACCCGGCTATTTAACAGTATGCTTTGTTGGGGACTGCTAGGTGTAATGATTTAGTCTTGCCCTCCTCTTGTATGTCTTTACTTTTGTTTGTTGAAGGAATCTTGACAAAGCTGGGATGGTAATAGTTCAGAGACTAAAAGCCTAATGTTACTTAAACAAGTGGAGCTGATCTAGCAACTTAGACTTGCTGAAAGAGGGAGGTCCTGTTCCTGGCTGTGTGCTTTAATTAATTACCTTGTGATGTCTTTGCTTATCGGGGCCCTCTGTGAGCCAATAACTCTTAAATCTATTAGAAAGAAAAAGGGGGGGAAGGGGTGATAGTATCACAATCACAGATTAGTGAGTTGGAACTGGTACTTGGAGAAGCTTCCTGAGGAGTGCAACTGCTGTTGGGGAGGTAGGGAGAAGGAAGATGTGCTGATTTCAGACAGGGGTAAACATTAGGTTGGCTCAAGTATTCTGGAAACAAGTCTGACCCAGCTGGTTGACTTCAGGGAAATAGTGATGTTACCACTTTTAAATCATAAAAAGGCTCCCCAGTTAATCGGCAGCCTGCTTGTTAGTATCAATGGGTATAAGTGGGCTGCTTGCAGAAATTTCAGCTGCCTAGGGTTCCTAAACAAGTATGTCCCAATTCAAGTCTTGCAGTGATGCTTGGGCCTCTATTTATGCTTGGTGAATAGTCCTGTTAAAGGTACTAATTTCAGGGTGTAGATATTTTGTATATGCATTGATCTCTGTAAAACCAGACCCTTAGATTTATTACTGAAACTATCGTAAAAGTTCCTATTTTTACTGCTGCCTGGGAATTAACAGAGGCAGAGTGCAAAACAACTAACCTTTCCTTGTATTCCAGATATCTAGGAAGGAAATTCTTCTCTCTGTGGGCAAAAAAGACATTTGGACAAGTTCTCCCTTCTAAAGCCAGGTAGCTAAAGTTCCAAAAATGAAGGGTGGGTTTTGTTGGTCATGGTTTATTGTTTGGTTGTTGATTTTTTAAAAATACGGTTTAGTGCTGTACTATTGGACTAAGAGAGTACTGACTGCCAAGAAAACATTTGGATGTCTTTTGAGATCATTTGAAGGTTTATTTGAATACCCTTCTTGTGCCTGCTTTTTGTTTGTTTTTAATAATCATGGTTAAACTTCACTAACTAAATTCATAGGGATTGTGGTTGTCTGGATGAAGTTGAACTGTACAGGCATATAAATGATGGGGTATGATTGTGATACCTGCTTTAAATTTAACATTTTTTCAAAGTTAGAGATAGATCTTTAAATTCAGTTCATTTTACGGTTTGCACTGTTGTTCTTAATGTATATCTATATATGCTTTGTATCTGCCTGACTTTGAAATACCTGTGGCAGATGATTTGTTTCTGTTGTTAGTGTTCTGTCAGGTACTGAAAAACAACGCTTTGATGCTTTTTTTTCTTGCTTTGCTTTAATTTGCATGTTCATTCTTGTTTTACCACGCCCTTGGGAACTGAAGCAGTTCCCAGTGGAAAGACCTGCATTTGTTTCAGTCAAGAGTAAGAACAGACCCAGAGTTAGCCGATTTCCTTGTGTTGTATCACATATGCATTCTGACTGTGTCTGCCTTAGCTGGTAGACGGAAGTTGTCCTGTGAACCTTACCATTCTTGCTATCCCATATACTGAATTCGCACTACTCTGTGTGTGTAAACTCAGGACAATGACTGTTTTACTTTTTTTAGGACGATGAGTGGAAATACATTTTAAAAAGTTCAGCAAGGAACATAAGCAATAAGTAATTGCCTTTTTAGATTTAAGAGTCCCCAGTTCGCCATGGCTTTTATTTGCAATATTCTGTTAATGCACCAAGTAAAAAAAAAAAAACAACAAACATATAGCTCATTTCTTTTTTATTTTTCTTTTTTTTTTCTTTTCTGCTTGAGTGCTTGGAATGACTTAGCAACTTGGCTTGGGGTAGGTAGCTATGAATTGCAACTTGTGAGAGGATTCATACGTGTTTCACTTGGGAACCTCTAGGTATTCTAGGCCTAATCCTGTTGTTATTGCAGACATGCCCAGTTTCATTAAGCTAGTGGGATAGTTGTGATCGAAGGTTGTTAGCCTGTATGTTTTCTTGGGTCCTTCTGTTTTCCTTCTCTCCATTAAAAATACAAAGAGATGAGGATATTTTTTGAAAGTATTCATACTGCAGTTCATGAGACTTTCTGGTTCTCAGGCTGCTGCCCAGATCATCTTGACCACATGGAAAAAAGCTTAAGAGACTATTTTAAAATAAAAAAAAATTAATTGCTTGAAATAGTAGATTATGAATGTTATTTTTAGTTCGGTGATCAAAATCCTAATTCCCTTATGCACATCCTCCTATATTTGAATTTTTAGATGTTCACAATTCAGTTGAAATGTAGCATTGCTTCTTACCTGGTCAGGTGCTTGTTAAATCTGGGTATAAAAGCAGAGGTTGTTCTACTGAGGTTAAAGAAATTGAAGATCATATGTGACTTGTGAATCCATTTTCTTTGGGAAGATACTAAATTTGGGATTACTTAAGAACACAATGGAAATATCAAAGCATTATAAAATCTGAAGTAGCTTTTTGTATTTATTTCTATACTTAAACTCTTTTGTCTTAAAATAATGAAGAACAAAGTTAGCAAGGAAAATACATGTTTCATTATCAGCTCTGCTGGTGGTTCAAGTAAAACACAGAACTGAGGATAAAAGATGCAAGTTGTTCCTAAGTCTAAAGTCAACTGGCATTCTGACATTTGACAAGTCAGTTAAAAACACCTGTCTTTCCTTCCTTGACTTTATGTGAAGTATTTACAGTCAGTAAGCTGATTGCTTCTTGTCATACTTCATAGAGTCTTGGAATAAAATGTCACAGTATGGTAGTGTTTTTTTAAATGCAATTAGATGCTGTTAGGCTAATCAGATGAGACCAGAAAAGAGGTAGCATAATCTTCATGAAAACTGTTTTGCGGTCAACCTGGAAACCTGTAAGTTTCCCATGTCCAAATCTTTCAACTGTTTAGATGCTTTTATGACCAGAAGATTCTTCAAAAAACTTTTGGAGAGTGGAAGGAGTGGTGGACTGTTTGCCGAGAAAGGAAGCTCAGCCTCAGAGCAGACAGCCATTACAGGTTTGTGAAATGACTTCCTATTATTGTGTGTATGTAGCAGTATGAGAAATTTTCCTTAGGTTCTGAAGGAGTTATTAATACCAGTAAGCATGTAACATTAAGAGTACCTTGAGGCCAAGAGCAATGTCTTATTGCTTGTTTGCATATTCTTCTTCCCCTCTTTTTTTTTTTTTGTTGCTGTTGTCTTCGGATGAAGTCAGAATTTCCTATCCAATAAGTCTTTAGAGTGCAGCTGAACTTGAAAGAATCCTACTTCTAGGCATTGGTTGCTATTTCACTGAACGGCATGCTTTTCATTTTTTCAGGCATTTACTCCATAATTTGATATTCAAGGCTTGGAGAGCCTATGTATGCCAGCAGCAAGGAAAGAGGAACAAATATTATGTTGCAGAGTCTCATGGTAAGCGTAGAAGTGATGGTAACTACCTTTATTTAGGGACATATTGAGTTGGGAGTTTCTAAGGGAAATATTTACACAGAATATCTGTCCGTTGTATGTGTTTGCTCACTGACCTCCCCCACCCCTGAAAGTGTAAAGCTTTTAGGTACAGACGGTTGTCTGTCTAAAGCTGGCAGGGGGTTCTGTTTGATGCACTACTGTATAGCTATATAGTTACTTAGGGATGCCAGTGAATAAGCTTTGCACTACTGTATAGCTATATAGTTACTTAGGGATGCCAGTGAATAAGCTTTGCACTACTGTATAGCTATATAGTTACTTAGGGATGCCAGTGAATAAGCTTAAGGGCCTCTCCATCTGCTCTGAATTGCATTGTTTGTTTTTTGGGGGGTGGTTTGGTTGGTTTGGGGGGTTTTTGTTTGGTTTTTGTTGTTGTTTGTTGGTTTTTTCTTTATCACAATATGTGTTCAAATAGATATTTTTTGATAGAACATGTTATTGGCATTCTCTATTGACTGTGGCTATAGACATTTAACGCTAATTCCTTGTGGTATTAACTGCCCATATTTTATCTGTATTCACTATTCCTTCCAGCTTGTATCTTGCAATTGAAAAGAAGCCCAAGCTTTTGAAGTGCGCCTTGTCTTACTGTGTAGACTCTTTGCTCTGCAATGGATTTGTCCTACTGATGAAGTTGCCTGTATTGGTTGCAACTTCCTTTGGTTTCAGGGAAAATGTGTTTTCCTGAAGGGGAGGATGAGCCTGTTTTGAAGATGATACTGTGGTTTTGTTCTGTGCTGATTTGCAAAATAAGGTCTCTTTGCATATGAATGTAGCCTCAGAATATTATATAGACGGGCATCTTTGGAAACAAACTGATAGGCTATCTAGATTCCCATTCTTACTGATTGGGGCCAGAAAACTTACAGAAGCAGCTGCGTGTTACTTAGTAAAAAAGTGACCTGTTTTAAGGCAGGTTAATACTTGATTCACCAGATTGTAAGGAAATCTTAAAAAAACCCCACCCCAAAACACAAAACTGTAGTGTTTTTTAGTGTAAGTGTGGAGGAGCATAAGATAAATAATGTTTTTTCCAACAACTTTCCTTCAGTAGTGCCAGTTCTGACAAGTCAGACTGTTGTGAGGAGAAAGTGCAGTGCGCTGCATATAGTGGTAAACTGGAATTTGTGACGCCACTTCTGTTTTTAGCTGTGTGACCAGCCTGCTAAATAATCTTGACTTGTTTCTGGTTGATTTCTCTGCTTGTAATAGAGAAAAGCTCTTGAAAAGCTACTGATGAACCTGATGAACTTTTTGGTTTTTAAACAAGCCAAAGAGAATCCTGTAATTCTTACCCAATAAGGTTGTTACGCTGATTATTGTTATACAATTATATACCCTGTAAGCACTGAAGACAAAGCAATACCATTGTCTGATAATTCACGCTGCTCTGAACAAGTGGCATGATGCTGTCAGCGTTTTAGAGATTCTTGTTGGTGTGACACCCTCAGCCAGGGTGGATGGTCGTGGCTGCGGCTCTGGTGGCTGTTGTTTCAGGGTTTCCCATGAGCTGTCACTGCAGTTTGAGGGGACTGGAGGTCAGGGACAAGTGGTGTTACAGAGTGGTTAAAAAATGCCAGATTCTTGCATGAACTTTAAGATGCTGTAATTTTTTTGTTGTGCACAGCAAAGAAGCAAATATTGCTCAGGACCTGGCAGCACTGGCTGGTCTATGTTGATGTTCAAAAGACAAAACATGGGATGCAGTCTGTGGCACTGGCATTCAGGGAAAGAAGCTGTTTGCGGTAAGAATGGAGTGGCAACAGGCAGAGGGGCAGTGACCATAAATGTGTTCTGTTATCTTTTCCTGCAGTGACTTTGTTCCATGTTTGATTTTCCAGCCCCCCGCCCTGGTCTGTGTGTGTTTCTGAATTCTTCTGGTATACCCATAGACTCTGAATTTAAAAGATTGTTGTTCGTACCTTTTTCTGGTGAGAGGAAGGCGATTTCTTGCACCAAAGCATGGAACCTGCATTTGATCATGTCTGTAACATTGTTTTGGCAGTATATCGTGGGCAGTGTGGAGAAGACGACACTACCAGAACTGCACTGGACACAAAATGAATGTTTTGGCTCTGCAGCATTGGGCCCAGAGCCTGCAATTTCGAGTAAGTCCCAGGACCTGCAACTACTACCATTTCTAATGTTTAAAATGCAGGCATGTGTGACTAATGTGTTGCAGATTAATAAAAATTGGCCTTTACTCATTTGCTTTACAAATTGTGGTACTTATGATGGAAGAACGTATTAGGACATGAAGCAGCATCAGGGGAAGTTCTGACTGGATGTTAGGAAAAGGCCCTTCACTGAGAGGGTAATAGGTCACCGGAACAGGCTCCGCAGGGGAGTGGTCATGGCACCAAGCCTGTCAGAGTTCAAGGAGCATCTGGACCATGCTCTTAGTCATGTGATTTAGTTTTAGGGAGTCCTGTGAGGAGCAGGGAGTTGGACTTGATGAGCCTTATGGGTCCCTTCTAATTTGAGATACTCTATGATTCTGTGAAGAAGGTCAAAACAATTTTTTACAAGAAAAACTTCTTTACAAGAAATCTAGGCAAAGCAAACTGGATCCATGTCTTATATTTGCCAGGAAGCAGACTGGCCAAAAGGAATTATTACTGTCTTATAAAATGCTTGATGATAGTGAAAGTATCGGAGTGTTTTCCACCAAAGAGAACTAGCCACAGGTAAATAGGAGGTAAACAAACACATGTATGTGAGTTTGCAGCTGTGGCATTTTGAGCAGGGCATGATGCATCTAGCTCTCTAGAATGCTGAACGCCACAGAGGTCCAATGCCCTAGCCCATCGGGAGGCAAGATGGCACTGATCAGCCTCTGTGTAAGACAACATTTCCTATGTTGTTTATGTTCTTATGTTGATTCTTATGTTTTAACTCCATTTTGGGGTAAGAAAACACAATCCAGCATTTAATTTTCCGAGAAGTTGTCAGCTCCTTCAGTAAATTGTTCATCCTAGCTGAAGTGAAAACAGCATGGTTCTCTTTCTTTCACTGGAACTGTGGCTTTTTGTCCATTTAAAACAGGTAATGTTATTCAATTTGGCCTTTGCTGTAAGATGGCAACACTGCCTATTTGAGGCCAGTATTCTACTAAGGAGATAAACTTGTGACTTGTGAAATCTTATCATATCTCAAGATGTGATTCCCTTTCACATGAAAATACTCTGAAAGCAAGCCTATTATCCAAAAAGTGTTATTTTGGCCTTTTAATGGAAAAAGTGTGAAAATATCAAAAAAAGGAAAAAAGTTTGATATTGACATTGTTTGACCTTTTCTATGCTGACATTACTTTGGCTTTTGTTTGGTTTTGTGTTGGGTTTTTTTTTTTCCCCTGTGGGGAGGAGCCTTATTGTAACATGGCTTTCACCTTTAGGTCTTATGTGGAATTTCCTATTACCTGTGTGTTCTTAGTCTTCTCTCCTTTGTTCTACTTCCCTAATCTTGTCCATTTTTCCCCCCTTACTGCCCTCCCTCCTCAATTGTTCTGTCAGGCTTGGCTGCAATGGCGAGAGCTGTATTTATACAGCCAGAATGACAAGCAGAAGGAGGCTAGGGCAGTAACTCACCATCAGCACTGGGAATTGAAGAGATGCGTGGAAGCATGGCTGAGATACTTAAACCTGCACAGAGCAAAGAAACATCATAATGGTGAGTTTCTGATAATTCTGAGTGGACAGAATAGGCTTCAGCTCCTTTGCTTAGGGCACAGTGGTTTTGTTTTTTTTTTTTCCTGTTCTAGGAGACACTGCAATGTTTCTGCTGGCTTAAGAGATGACGAGATGCAGCTTGGACTGTACACAGTCACAGGCCTGGCTAGCTACAGTTATATACAGAACTGTCAGGAAGATCACCTGCTTTCTGTGTGATTTAAAAGAAAATGCTTTAAAGTTCCCTTGACGAAAACTTCTGTTTCAGATTATATTCTGACTGAGATACCAGTGAGAAGGATTTATTCAGGACTACTGTCAGTAAATCTATGTGGGGATTTTCTCAATAATCAGAAAATCACAACTCCTACAGGGATGGTAAAGATTATTATGCCAGTTCTTTTGTTTCTTCCCTTGAAGTCACTGGAGTGAGTTCAGATATTTGTGTGAACACCTGTTGATAGGTGGTCGTGGAAAAGAATCCAGCTTGGATATCTGGGAACCAGTAATAGGAGTATGCTGAAATGTAAGCAAGCTTGTGTATGTTGAACAGTGTCTTAACTTCCCCTTCTTAAGTTAGGCAGTTTTAAAGCAGTAACATAGTGTACTTTGTGATCAATAGGAAGAATGTAGTCCATAGCTGAGTGTTACTGTGAATTCTTACCACCATTTTTCAGTGTTAGAGCTTCTGTCACTTCAGAACCAGTGGCTTAAATGTCATGGCCTCATCTGATATAAATGAGCCCAGGATGGAACAAGTCATAAGTAATTTGTGTGTTTGTTTTCTAGAGTTGGCCCAAGAGCATCACCGAAGCAGGATAGTCCGACAGTGTTTCTCTGATTGGCGGCTGTCATGGGAGTGCCAGAGAAGAATACATACTCAGCGAAAGGACATTGGAAAACTAGCAGCAAGGATTGCCTTATGGAGAGTCTTTGCACACTGGAAGCATTGTATCCGATCTGTACCTCGTCCCTAGCAGGGACAGGTGAAAAGCATTTCTGTGGGGGAAAGGTCTGATTAATAAGTAGGAATGTTGTGCAGTAGCATGTATGACAGTAAACATGTTATCGTTAGAATGATAACAGTTAGTATGTAAGACCATATTAACCATTAATAAAACTGTTGCAATTGCAGTATGTTAGCCTGTTGACAGCTAAGAGCCTGCCAGAGATAATTGAAGGTCAGGGAGGAACTCCTTACTTAACAGTGAATCAGAAATGTATTGTTGTAAGCCAGCAAAATCTAAAAACTTGACTGTAATCAAAACTTGTGCAGGTAACAGTGCTGGAAATTCGAATATTGAAGCAACTTTAGATGGAGATCTAGTGCCCCTCTGTGGAGAAGGTTGTGTATGTATCAGGATGGATGTTTCTGTGTAAAAGATACTTTAACTCAGTGACAGATGTTGTACTGTGTGTGGAAGAGACTCGACAGTGTGAGCTGGCTGAAAAACACTACAAGCATCATCTGTTGGTAAGAGGACTGTTATGCATTAGGTGGAAGGGGCTGTGGAGACAATTCGAATGCTTCTGACTGGCAGTGTGCCTTTAATACTAACGGTGGTGTGGGGGATGCACTATTTTCTGCCATGGTGAGTTTAGATTGGGCATCAGGTTTCTAGATTCCAACTATTCTGGAATCTGCCAGTTGAATCCAAATAGGGAAACTGTGCTGCTCTCCAAAATAGTTATTCTTCCAGTTGGGAAACTGGTGAAGTAGCAGATTAATCTTGATGGTATTGGGGTACCATGCTCCCTGGCCATTTCACTATGAGATTGCATTTTCCCCTTGATTTTCCCTACAAGAATTATTTTTTTTGTCTCTGTAGTACATACATACATGCTTCTTTTCACAAGGGTCCAAACATCAAAGATAGCTTATTGCATATGCAGGTAGTTGGGTTTTTTTTTTTTTTTTAAAAAAAAGATAAATCCTTGAAGGCAGTCTGAAAGGTGAGCAAGCCTCCAGCTTTTTCAGAACTGAATTATTTTTGAGTGTGGATTAGTACTGATCATCAAAAGACTGGCAATAAACCTGTTTGAATCATAGATTGAAAACATTAGTGACTCTGAGAGCACTTTAAGGCAGCATGCTCTTATAATGCTATTTACCATGTTCGTCCCTGAATCAAGATATTGTGGGATTGTAGACCAAACGACCTTGTGCGCAGAGGAGACCTAAAAGGGAAGTGGATCTTTTCTGTTTTTGATAAGGACCAAGTTACAAGTCTTGAACTAAAGCAGAAGATAGACTGTGAAAGGGCATGGAGTAGCGGTCTTGATAGCTGAATAAGGAGTGAGACGTCTCACAGTAAAACCCTGGGAAGGTGGAAGGGAATTTTAGTTTAGCTGGAGAAGTGACAGTTTGTGAGAATAAATTGATGTATGGCTTTGGTAAGTTCATAAATCTTAGCTAATGCAAGGACTACCATCACACATCAATTGTCTGTAAGGAGCAGCCAGTTCTAAACTTACCCAAATCAGCAAGCACTGATTACATGAAAGTTGAGTATGTTTCTTGTTGTTACAGAAACTTGGGTTTAAGGGTCTTTCGCAGAATGTTGTGAACAGTCATCTTCAGCAAATGAGAAAAAATCTGTCATACCGTCAGCATCAAGTTACAGTGAGTTTTACTTTTTTTTTGTTCTTGTGTTAGTTTTTCTTGAGCTGTCCTATTGGCTTTGACTTTCACATATGAAATACTTTTTTATTAAATCAGTGCCTTAGTTCCTAAATACTCATAGCCACAGAAAATCTCCTGTGTAAGTCAGCTGTCAGTCTTAGATAAGTTATTTTAGTTTTCTGTTTTCCTATGTTTATAGTGACTTTTTCTTTTACCAGAAAAATTCATAGCAGGTTATAAAACAACTTTGCTATATGAAGCAGTGCAGGAGGCAACCGTTGCAGCATGAAGTTTCAGTAGAATGTTTAATAATTTCTTTCTTTGCATTCTTCTCCTCCCTCAATATTGATGTGTTTTCATGTCTTTGTTGTTTTGTTTCAGGTGCTGCAGAAGTTCTGGAACCGTTGGAAGTCCCGTTTGGAAGAGAAGGAGGAAGAACAGCAGCAGGCCTTAACATCAGTGGCTCGTGCCCGTTATAGGTATGCAGAGAAATATTAATATAAATTTGTACAAATGTGGGATTTGTGGGCCTTTGGTTCTCTTTTAAAATCTGATAATACGGTTGGGGGCATGACCATCCTGTGCCAGTTGCTCTTATATTTTCTATGAGTAACAGACAATTTACATCTCCTGCTTCTCAGTGAAATGTGAGGGAGGTTGATTAAGCCTAATTCTGAGACTCGTTTAGATTTAAAAACTGGATGTTCTCCTGGTAAGACCAGTAGATTGTGGCATGAGCATGGACAAAGCTTGAAACGCTTGCTTTGGGGAAGAGTGGGGGGAGTTGGTGGCTCATGTATGGCTACCTCTGCTGCTAGAGGTACTCTAAGAGTGAAGGTAAGACTCTTTTTCAGAAGCTAAATTTATGTAGTCCTATGAATAAGTCAACATTAACAAAGCAGTCAGAAGGCTTTTAAATTTGACCTGTGGAGTTTGGTGGTGAGTACATGTTTGTTATGACGAAGTTGAAAGGGCATATATTTGATTCTTACACTTCCTCTGTCTATTGGTTCTTAATGCTGCTTTCACTTGGTTCCAAAATTGCAGGACGTACAAATACTCTGAACTTTGTTGTCTTAGAACTTTCTTGATTTTTTTGGATGAAGCTTAGCAGGAGAGAATGAGACCTCTACAAGACAGGTCTGTGCGACTCAGTACAGCATGCTGTACTCTACAGTGCTTAGGTCCTGGGGCTAGAGTTGAAACTGAAAGCACTTCAACTGCAGTATTATGGTGTTGGTCTCAAACAAATGAAACCTGTTGAGATGTTAGTGTATTAGTGCAACGAGCCACATAGCGTTGCTTAGTTTAAATTGGATGCAGGGTAAAAAGGGAAGGAAGGGAAGTTTCATTCTGCCATGCAAGCTTGTGTGTGATGTTCTTTTTCTGCTTAGCAAAGTCTGCATTCAAAAAGGCATTCAATTTTACCACGGCTCAGAGAACTACCTTGTGGCCTAAACAGTCTTCTCTACTCAAAATAATTTCTCTCTCATTTCTTCTAATCCTCCCAGCAGAGTTTGTTTTAAGTATTAAAATTTTCTTTAAGTAAATTTAAGTATTTTCTTTTTTAAGAGAGGCTGATACTACAAGAGTGACTGATAACTTGGTGCTGAGTTAGACTTGATTCTTGTTTTATTTTTAGGGCATAATTATTGCACAAATCTCTAATTGACTGATATCTTGGCATCAGGATCACTATGGTTTTGCTCAGAGGTTACTGAAGAAATAAGAAATATTAGTGTAGTTACCTATTTTACAGTCAGTTGCAGTATGCACAGTTGGATTCAATATGAAACAAACAAGATGTGCCTGTAAACTTTAATTGTGCCTCCAAGACCAATGTGGAACTCATAGAAGAACCCAGACTCAAAGTGATAATACTGGTTGTTTCACAATTGCAGTCATGCCAAAATAAATCCATTACCACTGCTTTTAAGTTTACAGTGTGAAATTGAGTGAAAGTACTAGGAATCTTTCTTTAGAGGTGCTTGGCATTTCTGTTTTCTGTTAATGTAAATGGATGCTATGGCTTCTCATCACCTCTTAAAAACTAGCTTTTCTCTCTGGGTAATGATATATCTTACTAATTACCTTACTAATTATTACTGGCATATTATGGGGGCACAGACATGCCCAGGCATTACAATAGAGTGTACTTGTTCATTGTGGAAATTGGAGGGGGGAAAATACTGATTGAAAGAAAAAAAAAAGTATTTGCCTTTTTTGAGGCCTTAAATGCCTTACCTGGGCTTTTATTCTTAACTATGGATTCAGTGCTGACCCTTCAGGTAGGGTAATGATTTATGATACTATTAAAACCTATTTGCCACTTTCTGTATTAGAAGACTAATAAAAAAAAGTTTGCTTTCTTTGGAAAAGGGTATGTTTGGAAATATGCTCTTACAATGAGTCCCCTCCTAGGACACTTTTTCCTGTGTAAGTTGAGAGAAAAAAAAGGGTTTTTAATATTGAATCTTTTTTCATAGTAGACTTGGGACCTTACACCTTTCATTGGCAGAGGATGGCCACACTGTGTTCTAGACTCATACCTTTCTGTCATCAGAAGCCTGGCTTCACAGTTGAAACACAGGCTGCAGAAAGTCTGTTTTGCCTTGGCTCTTGGCTTGCTTTTTGGGAGATTGCCAAATAGGTTTGGAGTGCAGGCTGAATAATGAGGGCAGCTGCATTTCTGCAAGCAATTAAGAATTTTTCCAACTGATGTGAGAGTGCAGCTGTGGTGCATTAGCTTACCCTCTGGAGACAAAGAGAGAAAAGGTTCAAAGACTCAGGAGGTTAAGTTTACTGAAGATGAGTTGCAGCATGTAACTGCCGCAGTCTAACTTAGGCCTTTCTCACCAGGGAAGGGATGAACAGATGGTTCAAATTCTCTCATTGGTTCTGTAGCTATAGCTTGACTCTGAGTCAGGGATGTTTTTGTGTGCAGTGTTTTCTCTTTAGAAAGAGTATAAATGAGGTCCTATTTCCTGAACACAAAAGAACAAATTGTAAGAAGTGTGTTCTTTGTTCAGAGGTCCGGGGCTGCTTTCCAACCAGACCTAAGCAAAACCTTCATGGCAGCTTGCCAGAACTCAGCTTGCCGGTTGGTCTCTGATGAACATATGTACTGTCTCACAAGTCAGTGCCCCGACTGCTGTGTCTGGTGGTAAGACCCAGGAGATACCCCAGAAGAGCCGTCATGAGCCAGTTGAGGCTTGTGACTGTCTACAGATCAAAGACTTGCTGGCAACTACCAGTACCCTCCAGGAAGACTTACTTAACTCATGTTGTTTTACCAACCCATAAACTTGTAATGAGCTGTAACAGCTACCTACCAAAAGTTACCTGGTAAGAATCCAAAATATCTTTTAGGCCTCTTTAGACTAGAGAAGAGCTGGGACTTGCTGACAATCTAATTAGTATGCCCACATGACTGAGTTATGGAAATAACTGATGTAGTTTGAACTGAGTACTATTTCCACTAGGCTGTAGCTCAGACTTCTGGACTAGGACGCTTCTACCATATGCTTGTTCTGTGAGAGAGAGGTGTGTGTGACTAAGCACTATACCTATTACTTGCATTTTTGGGATACTATTTGGTAATGACTTTTGTGCATCCCTGGGGAGGAAGGAGACTAGCAAGTAGGTAGGTATTCTCTTCATCTAGAGAGAAAGAAGCTTTGATAACGAGGGCAACTAACCTACCCTTCTTCATAAAAGAAGGCTTTGGTAGAATCCCTTCAGAGATTGGGCCACACTGCTCTTTAAGTTATAACTTTTTTTCAAGTCCTATTACAATGTTTGTATGTTTGTTTTGTGTTCTTTGGTTTTTGTTGTTGTTTTAAAACAAAAAAAATAGAGTAGGATTTTCAAAATATTTCCAAGGGAGGAGGGAATGGACTATATTTACAGTGGAGAAGAAATAAAGGGTGGTTGCTTGCTTGTTTTTTTCTGCATGTGTGTGTGTTTGTGAATAAAATAAATTATTTGGTCACAAGTTGGAACAATCTTTTGAATGATCTGAATTAAAGCAGGGAGTTCTAATAACTTCAGAAAATTCATTAATGTTGTCTCATGTATTCTGGGTAAGATTTCAGGGGACAGACTAATTGTCTGTTTTTTAACCTGGAGAATAATGAAGATATAAAGCTGCCCTGTTTCCAAAGAAGGCTTGCATGATTTAAAACATCAAGTGACTGTTTAAGTTGTTGGTGGACTGGTCTTTTGGCGTTCATAAAAATCTGTCTCTCTTTCTGAAGGAGTTTTTTCCTGTGCTGACATTCTCCCTTTTTGCTTGCAGGAGGATGTTGATGAGACAGGTATTTGACATGTGGCTGTTGAAGGTGTACAAGAAGCAAGAATACCGAATGGAAGAGAAGAGGGTAAAAGTAACTCTTCTACCTGGCCTTGCTTAAGAAATAGAGGGGATGATTTCTTAAGTTACTCTCTGTGAACACCAATTAGCACGAGGTGGACTTGAGTGTTGTAAATCCCCCTTTCCCCAGTGAGGGGGTCAGGTCAGAGGAATCAGATTACAACCAATATTTACTGCAGTGTTTTTAAGTTATGCTGTTTATTAATAATAGAATGAAGCTGTTGTTATTAGAAGGTAACTATTTATACAGTTCATTCACCCAATAAATATGCACATGCTTTCTCTCTCTTGCACACTGTTTCATAGTTACCTGGTTGAAAAAATAATAGTAATAAAGAGCCAACCTATTTAAGAAGTGCAGGTTTGTACTGACAAATTAGTTGTTTCTTGGTAGGTGTTCAGAAAGTCCCTTAGAGGCTCCTTCATTTCCTAATATGCATATATAATCCTGTAGTCTTTATATATAGCAGCCACTGCTGCCTTTCATGTGGTCTGAGTTACACAGCTCATAGCTGATGGCAGCGTGTGTGGATGGCCTTGTGCAGATATGGCTGACTCCTGGCGTTCTGAGATTATCAGTTCTTGTGAATTCAACAGGACTTGTTTCTAGAGCTTATCGATTCTTGGGAGTCTTTCGCATGCTACTTATCAGCTTGTATTTTTCCTCTCTTTGGCCTGCTGTTTTCTGATAACAGTTTCTCCATCCACATGCATATAGGTACCCATAGAACACATTCACGTAAACTCACAGCAAAGGGGCTTTGATGACATGTGTTCATTGTTGTTCAATGTGAAAAGAGGAAAATCAGCATTGGACAGTTCTGTGCATGTCACCTTTAAGGAATTGTCTTCTGTTTGTAACTGGCCTGTTGTGTCATTAATTCATTGCCACCTTCTTTCCATTATAGGCTGTACTTCATTTTGAAAGGCAACTGTTGCATTGTTCCTGGGGCTTCTGGTGTAGAAGAACAGCTGCGCATTTGGAGGAGCAAGAGGGCTTGGTTTGTGCAAGAGATCACTACAGTAACCTGCTGCTGCTAAAGGCTTTCTGTCTGTGGAAACAAAATACTCGGGAGAGAAAAACAGAGTAAGAAAGTTTTTTTTAAAAGGGATTAATTATTTGGATTGGCCCTGTGGTGGCCTGCTTTTGACAAAACAGCATTTAATTCACAATGATTCTGACTCCTTATTTGTGCTTTAGAATCTACTAGATTGTCTTTCAATAAATGACTTGCTGAAAATAGCAGGTGTGCACTCACGTTTTGTGCTAGAGGGGTTCAGTAATGTAGATTGCATTGTAGGAGAAATAATTAAATTATTTTTCTTACAGGAGGCTCAAGGAGATGCAAGCCTTAAGATTTCACTATTCAAAGTGTCTGCAGCAGCCTTGGAACAAGTGGAGGAAGGTGAGAGATTAAGAGATGGGGAAGAGCTTGAATCCTTTTTGTTATGTTCAGATTGCTTGTACCCGTATGGCTAGAAATGGAATTGTTTATTTAAACACTAGTCATTTCTAAGCTCTCCTCCCTTTCCAGGTGGATAAGACCAGGAATTCTGTAAGAGGAGGAGGAGTTCTTTGACTTCGTGTTCACTTGTCTAGGTATAGTGAGAACAGGATTATAATTTAGGAGATTTATCTGGGAACGTGCCTAGAGTTAGTGTGATGAAGTTGTCCCTAGCCAATATCATGTATGTCCTTCTCAAAACTTGTTTGCAGCAAGGCCATGGTGTGTGGTCTGTAGTTGTGCGCACATCATAGCAGGCCCTATCAGATGGTACTTCACTTTTATGCTGGGCCTTTTCCTTACTATGTGAGGTGCCAAATGTGCCTCGCAGCATGTCTTGAGAATCTATGAGAAATTTTGGAGTTGATGCTAGTCTGTTGGTCTGGAACTGTTAACTTGAGTGAATTGCATCAGTCTTCACGAGGATTCCTAAAAAGGGCAGAGGAAAAATACAGCCTCAGCTAGACATTTTGGAGGAACAGCAGAGTGCAGCACCAGTTTGAGTGAGAACCTATTATAGCAAGATAAAGGATTGATGTTTCCACAGAGAATGGGGATGGTGCTTTTCTGTCTGCTCTCTGCGATGGCCAGTTTTCCCTCCATCATGTATACATTCTTCCCCCCCCCCCCGCTTTTTTTATAGTATGTGGGACATAAGCGTGAGAAATGGAGAAAGTTGGTGCAAGCAGACATGCACTATCAGCACACATTACTGGGCAAGACCTTGGCAGCCTGGAAGGTAGGAGAGAATGTCCTTTTCTTTGTGAGACTTGCCTGTGGGTGCTTAAGTGTTTTAGTGAGAACTGAAGAGCTGCCATGCTGTTTCATTCTAGGTGCTTACACACCAAGTGTGCAAGGTAAAATGGAGGCTATTGTAGATGGGGTTGTGTAAGCTCTAGCATTGCTTTTTGGAGCAAAAGAACCAATGTAATCTGTGGCTTTGGTGAAGGGTATATGATAGCTAGCATTAACTAGCGTGTAGTGACTGTTCATCTTGGAAAAACAGCATTTGATTTCAGTGGCTGTAACCTCATTTTTTTCCCCTATACTCTACTGCTGCTACTACTCTACTAAGCTGCTACTTGAGAGTGTCCAGAAGTCTTCTCTCCTCAGAGATGTTGGCAGTTGAGGGAAATTTTACCTCTCACTGCTTTTCTTGCAGAGTTACCAACATAACATACAGCGCGTTCTATACCAAGTAGCTGAAAAGGAGAAACACCACACTAGACTACTGCTGCGGTAAGCCTATGTTTCCTCGTGCAGCATGAGAGAAATAACTGCACTGCAGTCAAATTAGTCTCTTTCACTGCCACTACTGTAAATTTTTGAGAGTTCAGTGCTGGGACCTGACTCTGCCATGCATTGCTATTTCTGTGCAGGTAATCTAGCAAAAAGAAGTTAACCTCTTGCTGGATCACCATCTGTTTAACTTTTTTTAATCTGTGTTTAGTCCCATGAGAAACACCAGGTAGCAAACTGTAGCACAGGGATTCTGACTGCTATGATATTAAAGCAGCCTGGAAAATGTAGAGGCTATCTTACATTACAGTGAGGAGAGCAATTAAAGATAATATTTCTTTATTTTTTAACTATCTCATTTGGTTTTAGTGCTATACAGCTTGAGTTACTTGCAGAGCCTGATTGACTCAGCTTAAGATGCTAGGCTTAAGGGCGTGTTCCATTTTTTCCACTGCTTTCTCTTCAGTAGAGACCTGAAGGGGCAGAAGTTGATTTGCAAGACTGAGTTTATAGAGGCAGCTGGTTTTGGTTCCCCTGTGAGTAGGAAGGTACCAAATGAACAAGTGAGACTCATACTTAATGTTTTTTGCTTTTTTGTTAATTTTTTTATATATTTTGCCTTCAGACAGCTTCTGTGTACATGGAGAGAAAATGCCCTTGCTCTTATACGTGAAGCTAAGGCAACTGCTCAGGCAGATGAGCACTACAGGAGAGCAATCCTGTCAAAGGTAGGGTCTGTGTAACAGATACCAAGGTCTAAGTACAGATGCTAGTTCAGGCAGGGGTCAGGTAATGCAATTAGAAGAACGAAAAACTTCGTCAAAGAGCCATTACCAAGAAAGGGCTAAAAAGTGTGAGTCCCATCATCTTTTTACATGCATCTCTGAAACTTTTGTCTCTCCTCATTTCTTTCTCCCCATTTCCTAGAAGGAAGGGAAAGCCAGTAGTATGACACAGTACAGTAGTACTTCCTGAGGAGGGGGCTGGGCGGGCAGACGGAGGGACGGAAAAGAGCGATGTCTTGGAAAACACCAGGGGCACCCTCTGAGATACCGCTGTATTTAATTTGTAGGAAATTTGCAGTGTCTTGCTGAGCCTTATGTGAAAAATTAGATTGAAATAGTTACAGTGCCAGCAATATGGAATACGTTGCTTCCCCTTCCAAAGAACATTGCAGTGTCAGTCTGTATCCTGTCTCTTGTTTGCATTGTATCTTCAGGTGTTGCTACAGTGGAGATACGCTGCCTCGCTACAAGTGTATTACCATCAGCAGAAGATGACAGCTGTGATGGAGGCCAGAAAACATTTGGATATAGGTGAGCTGATGGAAATAGTAAACTCTCAGAAGACTTAGTTACCTGTGTACAATCCTTAGAAAGACATGGCTTAGTAGGACAGTCTTTTGTGTCATCTGTACAGATGAAATGACTGGGTGGTCTGTTAAGCCTACAAAGGACATCCTCATAGAATGGGGAATGACTTGGGACTCCAGTGATCTGTTGAAGGCTGCTTGTGTGACTTCTGCTTCTCTGTTGGTTCCTTGTCTATATAAGGGATGGTAACACTTCCTTCCTCAAAGGAATTTTCCATTACTAATTTTGGGAAGCTCGGATGTCTCTTTTTTGAGGGCAGTGCAAGTAATCTTATCAATTACTGCTTCAGTCTTTCTCTATAAGGCCCTCAAAGTCTGCAAGCATTTTTGTGGTACCAGCCACATTCTTGACGTGAGGACTCTGAAGTACAACCAGAGCAAAAAATTTCCTAAAGATTATAAAGAATGTCGATGGCAGCAGGGAAGACTTACAAGTCATGGCCCACTGTTTGTTGCCTGAAGTGTTTCACAGTCCTTCCTCCTAGTGCTGAGTATTGTCGGTGTTAAGTATTGCTAAAACAGTCTGGAAGAGTAGGTGATCACTTGATACTCTCAGAGATTAATAGTTTCCTTTTGGTACATTAGTTAATTTATCTTCTCCTAACAGTCCTTTTACAGACCCTGTTTCTTCACTGGAAGGAATTAACTAGGAAGTGTCTGATGCTGAGGGCTCAGCAGCACAGGGCAGTACAGCACCATCAGCAGCACCTACTCCAGAAGTACCTGGTGAAATGGAAGAAATATCATCAGTGGTGCCTTGAGAAGATGGTGAGAAGGATCAGCAACCTCCCCAGCCAGTGACCCAGGGTGGGAAGTTGTGGGTGTGGAGGAGCAGGCCATGTCCCCTGGAATGGTAGTCTTGGCTGAGGAGGAGCGTGGCAGCCTTGTTCATTGAGGAGGAAGGAATGTGCCTGTGTCTTACCTGAAGAAGCTTTGATAGATCTAATAGACTTAACACGAGATGACAAGCTGGGCTTGCCATGTGTGGGGTCATTCAACTGTTAATGAAATCCTTGCTGGGCTTGTAGATATTTGCAAATGGGGTTACAGCATAAGGCACTTAGATATTGAGGCTGACCTCAACAGAACAAAGGTAAGGTGATAAAGGCTTTTGGTACCCGTTCTGCTCCAGTAGCATTTGGCTCCGATAAGTAGGATGTGTTTGCAAGTGACTCACTGTTCTGGTTGCCTTGCAGCTACTACAGAGACAGGGAGATCAGCTAATGACTCGTAGACTTCGCTCTGCTTCCTTCTCTTGCTGGAAGACACGGGTAAGGAATTGTGTCCTGGCTAGGTATCTAGCTCCTTGCTGATCCTTATCCTGTCTCCTCCTTCATATTCCATTGACACATGAGGACCAAGAAATTTATTTAAATATTTTCTGGATTTTTGGTTCCACTAGTGCAAGAGAGACCTTGCCATATACTGGATGAGCCAAGTGGGTTATTCTGCTATGGCTCCACCAGCACTTCCTGTTTGGATGGTGCTCTGTTTGGCCCGCGTTTCTGGTGTGGGACATGTTAACTCCTAACCTGGTTGCTGTGCAATTTTTTTCCCTGATAGCTGTTGCAGCAGCGATGGGAAAAGCAGAAGACAGTGCAAGCATTGTGGCACTGGTCCCTTTCATTGCAAAGGAAGGTAAGAGTGTGTTGGTGTCGGGGCAGACAAGTGAATTTGCAGATGTACAGATTTGACTGCAGTTGTCAGAGTACACATTTAATATCTGTTTCCTTTCATCTTTGGGGTGCTATATGCTATTTTAGGATGCTGGAAAACTGTCACTAAATCCTTTTATCTGACTAAAAAAATGTGCACATGTTTTTCCCTATAGCCTCAGCTGACTTAAATCCCTGTCCCCTTGTCCTTGTGGTAGTGTCCTGCTGTAGCTCGGCCTATTACTACCCAGTGGAAGGGAAAGTGTTCCTGTCTGCAGGGGCAGTCCCTGACCCAGAAGCTGTCTTTGTAACACTCACAGCTATCTGCTGTTCATGTTATAGGTATTTGATGCTTGGCTCAGATTTCCTAAGGGGCAACAGCAGAAGAAAGATCACATTGAAAAAGCTGCAGGAGTTCATCACACTACTTTTCTGAGAGAAGGTGTAACCCGGACCTTGAGATACACTGCTGGCATGAAACAGTTACAGGGACAGCTCCAGCTGAAGGTGAGAGAGACAAGTGATCGCTCAGATACACCCAGGACCACCCTGGTCTGCTCTGATCTACTCTGTGTGTGTGTGTGTATGTATCTTGGAGGGGTTCTCAATTCTTGTTTTGGTCTGTTGTACACTTTTGCCTGTGGTTAAAAGCAAAACACCCTGTCCTTTCATTCAGCTGAGACTAGAGCACTTCAGACTCGTGTCACTAATTGGGAATGTTTCCTAATGAAGATGTTTCAAAACTGACCAATTCCTGCCATAGACATATAGCTAGATGAAACCTTTGCATGTGGGTAAGGTCGGTCTCTAAATTCTGTACTGTAATGAAGCATTAGAGCCTGCATCTAATCCTGTCTTAGCTTTAGCACCACTTACACCTTCAAATGTGGGCTAGTGTCACTTCTGCTTTTGAGTATCAGCCCAGCCCTCTGTGTGGAAAGGAAGATACTGATTGCTCTCTTCCTGCTCCTGGGCAGCTTTCCCAGCTCTTTTTCCAGGTTTTCAAGACACTAGCTGTTCCGTTTGCTAATATGCAGCCTGCCTCATTGCAGAAGTACCCAGTTAATTCTCTTTGCCCAAATGTTACCACAGTTGACAAGCTGATTTAGCTTAGAGAGCTGGTATGGCTGTGAGGTCATCAGAAATCTCAGTTCCTTTCTGAAGTATTCTTCTCCCTGGGTGGCATGGTGTTGCTTCCTACTCTCAGCCATCAAATGCTCTACTATTCTTTGTGTTGGCAGGCAGCCTACAACCTTCACCAGTCTGTGTATCGTTGTGCCATGCTGTGGAAACAGAAGGCTCTCACCAAGAAATCAAACAAGCCTTGTTCTTTTCTGCCACCTCTGAAGAAGCAAGTGACGTTTAAAATGCCTGATGTTAGCCCTGAGATAAGAGGACATTTAGCAGCAGAAGAACCATGGCCTTCAAAATGCAGTCATCTACCTTTTCACCTTGCTGAGGGCTCAGTTCTCTGTGATCTGTGAGTGTAAAGTTCTAGTCCCTTCTGTATTTCTCTGGCAGATACTTAGTTTTGCATATAGGTAGTCTGTGTCCCTCATTTTTGTATTTCCAAGTTTTCACACTGATCACTGTTAGTTCGATGCAGTTTCCCTAAGTCTTTCTCTGACCCTGCATCATACAGCTGGCATTGCAGAGTTATACAAGAGCTGCTCCGTAATGCATGCATAATCCCACAAATAATGGAAGAATTTGTGACTTTATATTGATGTATCAGTGATGAGTAGAATCAGCGCAGCTATATACTTTTCCGCTATGCGTTTCTCAGTATACAACTATGAATTCATGGAGCGTTGGTCATTTGTCATGGGAACAGTTACACAGAGAAACATTTGGAAGATGTCTGTGACGGGGCTCTTACCATCGCAAGAGCTTATCTTGCTCAAGTGACCTAGAGCTGTCACTGAAGGTCTTTTTTTCACTAAAGTGTATAGGGTCTGATGAAATTATAAACATCAAGATCCTGGCTGGGTAGAAACTGAACTTTCTTCTTGCCCCTTTGTTTCCCCTGGGGAAGCTATTCCTTCAAAAATTCTTACTGATTATGGGGCAATTGCAAAGAAGAATCTTCCATGAAGCTTCTCAGTCCAGGACAGGAACCGTACAGGGAAGTAAGGCCATATCTTCACATTCCTTTAAGGTAGCATATGCTGCCAAAAGTAGTTCTGCCTTGTTCAATTCTGTCCCTTCCACCACTCCTCATGTTGGCACAATCATTCATACGGTGAACCAGATTGTAACACTTATACAGGCTGAAATTTAATCTTTAAATTTATTATTGCATGTAAGGGGAATGTTGAAGAGCAGGGATGAGTGGTGGCATAGGACTGGTTCTTAAGCTGCAGTGCCAGCTTATGCCAACTGAAAATAATGATGAATCTGGGGTATTATTAGTTCTGTTTGTTCTTTTCAGAAATGCTCTTCGACAAGCAAGGTTACCACAACAGAGGCCTGACTTCTTTCTGGAATCCCTAGAGAGCAAGGAGCTGACGGGATCTCCTTTTACTAGGTAGAAAATCTGTTTTTAAAAGTAAAGAAAAAGAGAGTGACTTACAGTGGGCCTTATGCTATGCTTATCATCCCCTCAAATCCCCTTAACTTTGTAATACAGAACATTCAGTAATTATGGGACTGTGCATTGCTCTATCCTATCAAAAGGCCATGGTGACCTTAAAAACTTGATGTTTCTTATATTAGGCAGACAAGAATAATGGAACTTTCAAGTTAATTAAATAACAACCAAGGCCTTTGTTTCATTAGTGAGAGATTTTGAGGGAAAGCTATGGCACATCACTTATTAACTAAACCCATTCATTTTGGAAATAAGTAAAGTTTTCTGTCAGTCTTGCCACATAAACTCAGAAGTTTGAGTTGTGCGGGATGCTTTTTGGCACATAAACCATATTTGCTTCACAACAGGTTTGGGTCTGGATTTAGCTAATCTACTGGGGAATCATTAATGATTCTGGTCATGCAGAGCCAGAACTGAATATTTCTCTCTGTCTTGGCTGAATCAACTTTACTGCTTTAAAGGGAGATACTTTTTTATTTTTGCCTTTCCGCAAAAGGTCTATGCTGCTGAAATTGTGGCTTCGTTGTCTTGACTGTGCTTCTTTTAGTTATGGTATCATTTCTTGGCCCTGAACGTGACGGAGCTGAAACTGCTCTTGCTATAGAAGCTGCACTTGCTTTTAAGACGATGTTTAGACTGAACTTTTTTTTGTGAAACTGTTCTGTAATTAGCTTTGGAGAAGAGAATTACTATCAATTTCCTGTCAAAACCTATCTGAGATTGCTGCTTCTGCTCCCCTCTTTCTCTTGTCCCCAAGCCAAAATAAGGCAGGATTTTGTTAACGGGCTGAATTCACAGCTCTAAAGAAGCTGTTTCAGCCTGGAGTAATATGGAGGTTTTGGAGCAGAGCAGGTAGGAGTAATGGAAACCTTAACTGCTTTGCTGCTTTTTTTTGTTTGTTTTTGAAACCACTGCGGTGTTTTTCTATTTTTTTTTTTTTTTTAAAATTGGGGTTTCCCCTGTGTAGTAAAGCAGCTAACTGGAGATCTGTACGCAAGGGAATGACAAGATTCTCCCTTTTTTTGCACTGACTGCAAAGGACAAGACCAGCAGGTTGCAATATACAGGGACCTCATCCTTCTTCCTTTACAGATCAGAGGCACCCTTTCAGCAAACATCCGCAAACAAATGTTCTGCGCAGACTGGGAACTTAATGCTACCACCTCAAATGGAAGAAAGTACCTGTAAATGTCTATCGCAAATGGGCAATACCACTCATTCCTATGCACCTCTCATACATGCTGCTTTCCCGTCTGTACCACTGCGGACACATGATGTGCACCATGCTGTTCAGAGGCCAGACCTATGGTCTCCTTCATCTTTCATGCCCCAAATGAAAGCTGGAGCAGAAATGGTGAGTGTCTGGCTGAAGGAAAGGTCAGTGTGCTTACTGGGCTACTGTCAACATGCATGCTGCTTATTGCTGTTTTTTCCAGTGGCTCCTCTAGACTGCTCACCTGGTTGTTGAGGTATTCTTTTCCTTGTTCCAGCTGTCATCTTAAAAGCTGACCAAATTAACTGTCTCTGGTGGTAAACAGTTCTTGGGCATTCAGTCTGAAGCAATATTTCACTAGTGGACCAATCCACGTGTGTGTTGTACTACAGTACAACCTTTTTTCCTGGTCTTGTGTCCTTCCTAGCAGGATGCTTCTCCTAGCAATTGACATGAGAGTGCTGCTCCTTCAAAGAGTTCAGAGCACTTGCAGTTTGCCAACCAGATTACAGGGGTTTAAGAGTAACTTAGTTTAGTAGCAGTGGCTATGGCTGAGATCTCAAAAACTGCATTTTAAACTCCTCTGTTCCACACAGAATGGGAAGTGTTAATCCTGGTGAAGTATCTCCATGCTAGAAATGAGCGCGCCCATTTCTTAAGCTCTGCTGCTTCTGTGATATTTCATGAGAGGGGCTCAGCGACTACAGGGGGTGTCTGAGAGCGAGTAGGACTTAGTAGAACAGGTGCATCCTACTTGTAGGGCTTACTCAAGAAAACAGCGGAAAAAAACAGTATCATTCTGACCTTGTAGAGAGGATGTCAGCCTGTGAGTGGTCACAGAGGAGCCCATTCCCAAGACTCTCAACAGGACTCTGTGGAGAGGAAGTTGCAGCGAAACTTGCAGACATGTTTGCTGTCACCTGAAGACTTGGTGGGAAAATGGAGTCACCAAACTGCAGGTGGGTCCTCAGGTCTAAACTGTAGCAGTTTTGTGTCCTCCTCCAGTACATGGAAGACTGCAAGTCAACTCCACAAAATGCAAGGGGGACAAGGCAGTCTTGTATGCCTACATCAGGAGGTGAATAATACGTCATTCCCTTTTGGGATGGTAATACGGCTTTGTGGACTCTGCTGAATCAGGGGCCTAAAGCCCTGTTCTAGGGATTGAAGGATGGGAAATAGTACTAAAATAGCATACTAAACCATTCACTAGAGCATTTCTTATCTTTTTTTTTTGTATGCTTAAACTGAGTCTTCAGAGCTTGTAATGCCGTCAGGACTCCTGCCCTCTCACTGTACCTGATCTTTTGAGCGAACAGGTACATGTTACAGGGTGACAAAAGATGTGAGAAGGACCCTGGAGGGTTCCATGTTTCCTGTCTACTAACCTGACTTTCCTTGATAAAAAACAGCATAAGTCTGCTCTACTCCCATTGCTTGTGCCTTCCCTCCATTCAGCTGAAGGGGAAGAAAGGGAGCACGGTTCCAGGGAAGAAACCATGTTACAGAGAAAGCTGGAAGTTGAACTCCGACACATCCAACAGCAGATGCAGTACTACTTGAGCAGGAAGCAAGAACTCAAGTATGTTGCAAAGCCCCTTTAGCCAGCCTTTCTTCATGCTGTCAACTCAATATTCCATCTTTTTGTATGCATCTACTTTGAAAATAACCAGTCTGTTTACAGAACTGTGAATGAAACAGAGGAAAGTTCTAGAGATTATTTGTTCCTTTTAAGAGGTGGGATAGAGTAGCTGCACAACTTTTGTAGTCAGCAAGTGGTTTAATTATATCTTTGGCAGCTATTAGAGAAAGCATGACAAAGGTATCATTGGATGTAATCTGAAGGCAGTACAAATGAACTTGGCAGAGCAGCTGAAATTTAGCTTTTAGTTCTTTTATCACGAGGAATTAACTTAGTTTTTCCAACTGTCAATTAAAAAACAAAATATGGCTGTGGTTTGACAATTTATCTACTAGAAGATGATGACATTTATACAAATGCTTTAAAAGAAAACAGCACTTGGAGGGGATTAAACTGTCAGGAAAGGAAGAAGTCAGGAACTTAGGAGTAGGAAATGGAGACAACAGCTTTCAGACCAACTACTCTGCTTTGCAGCATTCTTTTTCTTTTTTAAAGGCTTTTATCATCTACTGGTTTGAGACAAAAAATGGGGTCTTACTACAAGTATCAATTGCTTAATTAATTAAGTTGGCTTAGACTGTTGAGCTCCTCATTGGGATAAGAATCCTTTTAATCCATTTTATCAGGTCCTGTCAGCAGCAGGCACAGATTCTACAAAAGTGGCTAGAAATGAGCATGCAACCAGAAGACCAAGATGGTGTACAAGGAGTGCACGAAGAATTGGATCAGGTGTGTAACTAGCAAACAAATTGAAGTTACCGAAGTGATTATCACTATGCTATGCACTTAGCCTAAAGGCTGATGGTAGTTGTGATGAGTTGTATAGTAAGCCGTTATTAAAATGGCAAGAGAAGGGAAACTTGTAATCAGACATGGGCTGTAAAGCAGAACAGACTTTTGTGTACATGCAGCTTCCTCAATTATTCAGAGATGTAATTCCAGCTCCAATAAACCTTTCTGAGGCTATTTCCAAGCCACAGAGCAGGCTTTAATAGATTAAGAGTCAAAATTTTTTCAGTAATTTCTCAGAAATGACATACAATGACTGCACCTGCATTGCTCTCAGTCCCCCAGGTTCATACAGCCATGTGGGTGGATACTGTGCTGTTACCTAGCCAGCACCTGGCTGTTCAGTGATGCAGTCCTGCCACTTAATGGTTCTTAACTGGGATAATACAAAGGCTGCTGGACCTCATTCTTTCTTCCTCTGTCAAAGAGACTAAATGCTGTGTTGCTGTACAAACAGCTTATGCAGTTGTCTTTCAGTTGCAGGTGAGGATCAACACTCTCACCAAAGCACAACTGAGAGAGAGACATCATGTACAGAACCTGGTTGCCCGCCTGCGTGATATCCAGATTGCTCTGGATCTATGATGCATCTGAACTAATTTTCCAGCTCATGGGTAGGACTTTTTGGACCTTTCATAGCAGGGGAGGATGGAAGAGATGTATTCGTTCCCTTAGTCTATGTATGGCATTTTTATTTTATAAATTAACTTAAATATTTTTGCTTCTTTTATTTTGTTACTGTAGCTGGTTAAAAGCCAAACCAAACAGGAGCTAAACCTACCTTATGCTGCACTCACAATACCTTGTTTAGGTTACCCTGACATTTCAGAAAGATAAGCAACACTGGTAAGATTTTATTTCAAAATGCTTGCAATTAAATGAGTTAATGTCAGTAAGTCATACACTTTGACATACAAAAATACCGTGCTACTGATACAGTTGAAGATTTAAATGGATTCTCCATGCAGGAGAAATTCACAGCATTATCAGTACCCTCTAGGAACTCTGCTTTCACTTCCAGGGTGCATTGCTGACCACTGCGTAACAAGTAATGTTTGGTAATCAGCTAGCTCTGCACAGTATTAAGACCATCATAGCAACAGCCACTCGCATGCTGAATCCTCTCCTCCTTCTCAGTTTTCTAATAAAGCAAACATCAGGTGACCTGTCCTCCAGCACTAGGCTAACAGTAACCTTCAGATACTCTGGATGATGATGCTGAGTAGGAAGAAATTAAAGCTTAAGGGTGCTTTGGCTGTGTCTGCATGCCATAGGCCCCAGTAGAAAAGGGGGAAGATTCAGTTGTCTCTTCTCTCATCCACTGGAACAGATTTGCTTTCTACTGTTAACATGACATTAAGTTTAGTCAAAAGGCTAGTCATAGCTTTATCCCCGGGGGGTTGATGTTTGCTTTAGTCTTTTCTCACTTTCAATGGTTTAAAAAAGTGCACATTTCTATAACCTGTATATAGTAATATACTGCTGCAGGAGTAAACTTACTAATGCCAAGAAGTTTAACAAGATAGGTGGCTGAGAGCCACTTCAAGCTTTCAGACTCCTCCCTGTGTAAAGTGAGGAAACATTGACTCTCAGAGCCAAATGAAGTTTCTCCTGCTTGTCACCCAAACCACCACCACCATCTGAATCATGGCTGGGCTACATCACTTAGAGGCAGTTTACCATCCCTTCTTTCCTGATGACAAGCTAAGCATACAGGACTTGGCAAACTGGACATCTGTACAACAAAATTATATTTTCTGCAGTGCAAACAAAGAAGTTTTTCTTTAGGAAATAAAAGCAGGTCAACAAAGCCTACCATCTCCTTGAAGTAACATAGCAGAAAAAACACCCAAGGCTCAAGCAAGGAATTAATAGGAGAAATCTTTCAGAGAGCAGAAAGGCAGGTTTCATAAGCATGTCCACTCCAACAAGCTCTGGCCAGCACAGTCAGCTCTAAATGTTTGAGTGCCTGGACCTGAAACAGTTTATTCTCTAAAAACAATTGATACATTGCTTTAAAACTCAATTCCTCTTTACTTTGGCACCAGTTTCTGTCAGTGCCACATTCAACAGATCCACGGTGTCAGATCTAACTCTTCTTGACATGGATTTTTAAAAAGGCTCCAAACTTTTGCTGTAGGATGAAGCTTCAGCATAGAGCTTTCAGCCCCCAGCACCTTCCTAGTGTTAAGTATGAAGGCAGAAGTCAGAGCAGGTGGCCTTGGGCTTTTTTTAATATTTTGGATAAGATTAAATTGTTGCCAGTCCATTACAGGATGGCCAGGTTGGCACCTGGGAGGCAATCTGGCATTGCTTCAAAGATCCATAGTATTTTTTATACACAGTCAGTGCATAGGGCATTTCACTCTGTACAATAAAAATTGGTCCTGAAGTAGTTGAAACTATTCTGGAAGTAGAGGAATTAATTCTTCACAAATCAACAATAAAAGAAAACCCCAAGATGACCATTTTTTTCATACGGAATGTAGACATAGTGTTTTCAGGTTTAAAATACAGTGCAAAGTCAGTTTTTAAAGGGACAATGTCAGGTAAAAGAATTAAAGTTGTCTAACAGTAGAAAACCTGGGTGAGTGTAGTTTATTGTACTGATGCTCTCTGTACATTTTTCTTAGTTTAGACTGTGAAGTCATACTAGCCCATTTAACTGTTTGGTGCTCTATGCATTCACAGTCTGCCTTTATATAAGAACTTCAGCAGAGCATCTTAGAATAAAACAAATATGAGAACACATTCTTTACTCAAGGTCTGAAAAACAAATATTGTAGGTACAAGGTCTGACCCAACCTGTCAGTGTCCCTTTAAATACAGCTAATCTCTACTTCCACCCTTCCCCATTGCACCTGCACAGCCTAGGAAGGCTTAAAAGGGACTTACAAGCTCTAAGAACATAATTATCCTGTGGCATGTTGAGGGGAGAACATGAAAGACTACAGGCACAGGGTGGGACAGAAACCTCCACAGTCAACATCTTTTAAAGGCAGCTATACCTGATTACATACATGGACATTCAACTCTTTCTGCATTCAGCAGCATGTAAATACAGATCAAATGAAAATTCTCAAGTTTAACATAGCAATGACATCTTCTGTTTTCGTCACCCAGGTCCTGCTGAGTGGTACATACTTGTTACATGAAACACTCAGTGATGTGATAAGAGTCCCTTTGTATAGAAAACCTTCTTGCTGAGCGAGTTTCTATAGAGAGCCCAGTGCTTCTCCAAAGTGGATTTTCTGTCCAGCTTTGAGGTGGAATTTGAAGTCCTTGGGTGCCTCAAAGATTAGCACGATCGTAGAGCCTAAGTTAAATTCCCCTAAATGTTCTCCTTTCCTCATGGGGATTCCCTCCTTGTTGTTATTGGATATGAAGCTGAAGTCATTGTAGGAACCTTTAGAATAACACGGACTGTTGGTATGCAAGTCCTGTTACAGAGAAAGAAGGAACTGTTACTTGAGGATTTCAGTGCTCTGTATTCATTAACACAGTGGTAGACTGTGGATATCTAGGCATTTTCAATGCAGGATCTTTCTTACAATTCAAAAGTACAATAGGAATATTTTAAAAAATAGTCTATACCAGACATGACTTAACATCAATATTGTTAAACACCTTAATTTCAGGGTAAGACACTAATTTTTTTTTTTAATTCTCTTTTATTATATTTTACCAACCTCAACCATCTAAACCAGAAAGCCACCTACTACTATCTTGCTCACCTGGTCAAAGTAGATACGGATAGAGCCCACATTTGTTGCTCCTACAGCTGTTAAAGAAAAAAAGCCATGTTTCCAGTCACCTGTAAGGACAACCCGTTCATTGTGGCAGAACAGTTCCTTGATCCAGCGAGCAACTCCAGGATTCACAGACATCAGAGAGCCTGCAAGAGTGAGAAAATATTCAAGCTAGGGTGTTAAGTTTTGAGGCAGTATTGTAATGCCATCTAAATGATTGTCATCTGATAGGCCCGTAAGAGAGATCAGGGTTAAAGACAAAGGCAGAGCTAGTCCCTAGTCTCAGCACCAATAGATACAATTGAAAGAAGCCTTCTAAAAAGCATACAGATCCAGAAAAAAAAAAAAGGCTACAGGCTACTAAAAGGAAGCTAAAGAAACTTTTTACAGCTTAGGAACAGGTTTCGCTGGTTAACTGTCCAGTGCATGAGAGCAACCCCTTCCAGTTCTCTTTGGTAGATGCATAAGTGGTTACTGTGGCTGAAAACCCAAGTAGGTATCTAGCTAGAGCTGACCAGGAAATACTAATAGTGTGAATCAGTTAAAAAATAAAGCTTATTACAGAAAAACCTCAAAGATTTCAATCTCTACACAGTCCTTGAAGTAATTTAGTACAGTATATTCACTACATGCAGTTTTAGCACTGAAATACATCTGCTTTGCCACACTGAATCTGATAGTAGTATTTCACTAAAACTCCTTTCCTTCAATCTGGAACTTGACAGATTTCTCAAACCTGCAGCAGGTCATTGTCTCTCCCTTGTGGTGTTTGAAACCAAATCCAAGTACTTAGGTTTTTGCTAGATACCAAAAAGTAAAACATTTCTGTTATCTGCTGAACTACAATATTATGATCTGCAAAAAGGAGGACAAAAACATCTGATCCCAGCTCCAGTGGCATAAATGTTTAGTTGCATCTTCTTTGCCAAGCACAGGAAAAGAGGTCGTATTTTAGGCTACTGTTAGCTCTGCAGATGAGAGCAATCTGTATTTTGGGTGCAAACTGAACAAATCCTGTTTGGGAACAAGTTAGGTCAGTATGCATCAACAGCTGTTTCAAAGAATTAAAACAACTCAAATACAGTATTACAGTTTTCACTACTTATGTGATTTGTTCTGGTAAACTATGCTATCATAAAATTCATTACTATTTGTGACAAATCACTTTTCTCCTGTTATCTATGAAGCAACTGTACAACTGTCCACTGACATGTCTTGTTCAGCAACAGCCCACACCAGTGCTTCCCTCCATAGCTGCTCTGCATTCGTTTTCTAGGAACAGAAACCTACCTGGGAAATGACGTCGGTGTGACACTCTCCAGTCAGTGGGTGAGTGGAAGCAGTGATAATCCCCTGGTGCAAGGTAGATTACACAATGATAGAGCTCATTCCCCTCCTTTGTGACTAGTTGTTGCTGAAAAGAGTTACCAGGTGGGGCTGCAAAGAAACCATGGAAAGGGGTTAAAGTCTTCAGAGTCACCTACCATAGCTGAGCAGTCTACATGAGGATCGGTGGTAATAGCAGCGGACTAAATGCAGTCCATGTGTATTATTGGGACTACAGAAAGATACACTGTGTCCAGGAATCTGATATTTCAAAGTGCTCCTTTCCCATTATAACAACATTAGATCCTGTATTGTTTTAGTAATTCCTTAATTTTGGAGTTTGCCCTTCCCTAAACAGAACAGCAGAAACTGAAATGCAGTGAAATAGAATTTTTCTTAAAGTTATCCTTTCAAGAACAGATTTTGTGAGAAGTCACTAGTTTTATAAGATGCATCAGTTGTGTTTGTGCTCCTGTTGAAAATAACCGAACTGTTTGCAGGACTCGAGTCTCTTCAGTCCCATTGCCAGTTTAGCAAAATGTGTTGCTTTCATCTAAACTCAAGGGGCCTTTGAGACAGCACTTGGGGTGCAGCAGAGCAGTAATAGCACAAGTCACTGGAAGTATAGAGCTTGAGCATAAACCTTGTTATGGAATAGCTTATACAATTTTTGCTAACCTCGTGTTTGGGCACATTTCAGCCTGACAGCAGGAGTGCTACAGCCTCATTATAGTGGCAGATCTTAGAGTCTATTGTAATTGTCAATATAACCATATAAAAAGGAACCAAGCAATTAAATTCAGATAAAAAGAATGAGGCTGGCAAGGAAGAGAACTACAACAGTGACATGTTTATCCCCAAATAAAACAAAAATCAGACCTGCTTTTGTTCCTGACAATGTGAGAAAGAGGAGAGAGAGGGAGGAGAGAGAGAAAGAAGGAAAAAGTAATTTCTTTTCTCTTGATCTCTGAGAACACTGCAAGGGCAGAGCAGAATAAATGCAGAACTCACCCTGGCTAAAATGCAGTTCCTCTGTGCAGACACGAGGTCCCAAGAAAGATTCCAGAGAATAAGTAACACCTTTTACTTGCTCCACTTCACAGTTTTTCACTTGTCCAAAATTAAGGATCTTTCCGTCAGAGGGACTAATCTACAGCAAAGAGAAAAAAAAATGAAACACACGTTAGGAATTCGTTCATCCCTCATAAAGCAGACATGTTCCTTTGGGGGGTGAGGGGAAGCTGGTAGCATGGAAAGCTATAATAAAGCATGGCTTTATTTCCTTTTACTCACCACACTGTGCAAACAGCAGACTGGCCGCACTTGTGGTTTCAGCTTCCTGCGGAAGAATTCGCTGAGGTTTCTATAGTGGTGCAGATCTTCAACAGCTGCCTCCTTCATGTTCACTCCAAATGTCCAGATGTACAGGCTGTAGACAGGCTTCCGGAGCCATGTAGGCAGCTCCACCTGGTTCAGGCGACCCCAGGCTCGTGACAGCAGTCGAGTTGGTACCGATTTGTACAGAGCAACCTAAAGAAAAAGGAATTGCACCATGTCACTCAGTTCTTCGCACTAATGGCTTTCTCTTCCTTCTCCCCATAAAACAGAAAGGATCAACCTGTTCCTGCTAACCACTCCCTTGAATTCAGTGGGTTATGCCACACAAAGCAGCCTTTAAGTCAGCAAAAAATTAACACTGCACGTCATCCTCATTCCCTCCATTCTGATGGGAGCACAGGAGGGACAGGATGAAACTTACTATAACCTTATACTAAAGCCAGAATCTCCACTCCCCTGCAGGCTGAAGCTCCATATCCAGGTTACTGGAAACTGCCCAATGTGAGGCTTACAGGAAAAAAAAGACATTTCACATATTCTAGAAGGGTTAAACATTACCAATATATTAATTTTTGTGAATAACCAAATGAACTTTGACTGAAAAATAATTTCTCAGCATTTGATGATGTGCTTCTCAGATGCATCTACTAATAGGGGGATTTTCCCCATCCCCGTATTGTACTGCTCTAATGGTACTTGTACAATTGAAGAAATTTACCCATGTGGATGCAGCTACACGGGTATAAACTTACACCAGCCTTACTCCTTCTCTTACAACAATGGGAGGTGCTAATTGCAAGAGTATAAAGTGCCTTTATTCCTGCAAAAATACACCTTTGGACTTACACCAAAGCACAAGTTTTAGTAGCAAGAAAAACAAATGAAACAACATTGGTAAAAGGTACATGTTGTTGATGTAGCTAGACAGATGACAGTGTCTGCCTGTTGGTAGTTCCAGCAGGTAACTCTTCTGGGGTTTGTGGTACTTGGTGTCACCCAAAAAGCTCACATGGCCATGATGTAATCAGGGGTTGGGGGTGTGTGGACCAAGGGAACTGAACCCTCTGAAACCAATTTTGCAAAGAGAGAGGTATATGCTGAATCTGGTACAGTTTTTTTGAACAGTACAGCTCAGCTACATTTAACTCCTGACTAAAAGTTGGGGGGTTTTTGTCTTAGTGAGAGTAATCATTTATTCTCAGCATTAATCATATCCTTCATGATTAAGTCTTGCAAAATACAGCCATAAACGCAAACACAGGCACATGCTGGCTGACAGCCTGTCCATCCTATCAAATACAGCAAATTAATATTTCACTGACAAATCACCGTCCTGCATCAGATTAGAATACAGTGATATTTCAGAAATAACACACCAACCTAATCTTACTTCAGATAAAAACTAAATCAACAGTACCTTAGGTTATGTAAGCTGAAGTACTGAAGGAAAGTGTCTTCCCATTTTATTTGACATGCCTTATACATTGTTAATTTCAAAAATCAATTTTACTGTTTTCCACAAACACTGAGACTATGCAGATACAACTAAAACTCACAAAAATCCCTTCTCTTCAAAAGAGCCTGGTTTTTCAAGTTGACAGGATCAAAGGGCACAGCTGTTCCATGAAATAGTGTTAAGAACTGCAATTTTATTGCAGTTTTCAATCAAAATATTTGTGTGGTTGTTGCATTCTAAAACTGCATCCCTGCAGAGAATGTCCATGTGCAAGGCTTCCTACACCCTGCTCTCAACAGTGTCAGAGCAGAGATTTGCCTATCGTTTGGACAGGCTGGATTACAAATGCTTAAAGAACTTGAAGAACAAACCTTCTCGGTTCAAAAATGACAGAAAGCAAGAGGCCATTTCAGTGTGGCCGGGAAAGGGAACTGGAAGAAGCAGTTTGGTCTGCCATACCCTAGCCCAAATATTTTAAGGTGACTGAGTTAATTCAAAAGTTTCTGTTGATTTTCCTGGCTAGATGCTTGACCGTTAAAGGACAAAGAAATTCTCTGCTAATGAAAAAAATCACTGGTCTGTGAAGCAATTAGGCAACACAACTACAAACAGTAAAAACTAAAGGGAAACATGAACTGCATCTCTCCGCTTTCATACTAGTGATCATCAGCCTGTTCTATACTAAAGATCTCTCCACGCAGCTGCCGCCAGCTCCCTTCAGTGTAAAACGGCTAACATACCCGACGCGCAAGAGACCTGCTCACACTTACCCTGCTCATAGGCCTCCATCCCACTCTGGTCAAGGGTTTAAGAGCACCGAAAGGCAGAAGATAATACAGAATAGTCAAAGGCCAAGAACGGAGTTTCAGAGCAGGCCTAGACATACAGCTTAGCTGGCCCAACCTTCGCCTCAGGGCCAGCTGGGGAAATTGCAACCTGAAAGATTACATACAGAACGTAAGAGGGTCAGCCATCTCAGCTTCAGAACCACCAGCTTCTGATAGCTGGGGATGATTTATTCTGCTGATCTTTACTTAAACATTGATTCTGCAAGTCTTTACTCCTTTATTTTGGTAAGTTCTTCCCCTTCCCAAAATAGAAGACCAGTTAATCTCAAAAAAGTCACATGACACCTTCAAAATCAAAGGCAAGATCACTTGCAGGTGACATTTAAAAAAAAAGTTGCATCTGGTTCATCCAATTAACAATGTAACAGTTTACAGTGAAAATAATGAAGAACAAATCTTCTTCTTCCAAATATCAGAAGATTACACCCCCAGAAAACGTTTCATGTGATTACTCCAGCCATTGGATAGCCAAAGCAGACAGCAAACAATATTCTGAAAGCTAGGAATCTGTGATGCTGGGACTTAAATAAGAACTCTATGGATGGACAATTGTAAGGAAAGAACAGCTACTCTGATGAAAAAAATCCTTGAAACCTAATAAATTGAGGTCCCTCAGAGGGCTCACATGTTGAAGGCATCATGACTAGATTGTGCCTCGAGTTGTATTTTATATCATGGAAGATGTGTGAGTCAAATTTACACAGACCTGTTGGTCATTCACTAACTTTGGGAGACAAGCACTTACTCGAGAAACAACAGGAATGGCACTCCTGAGCTAATTACTGCAATTTAGAAGTAACTGATTCCAAAAGACATCTTTCCAGGTCTTAAAACCTTCACTGAGTACACCCTGGTTCTGAACAAAGAACACGTGGACAAAACCAATAGTGCTAGTGCTGCAGGATAATCTAGTCTCCATAGCCCAATAACCAACTCCTTTATAACCCACTGCATCTATAATTTTTTGTCACGTGGATGTCCTGACTGAGAGGAAACTCATTTTGCACAAATGGCCATGGGGAGCAGTAACTTGTGGCTCTCAGAGGGAAAAGCTGTTCCTCTTCTTAGCAGAGGACATCACTGGCCTCACTTCAGGAGAGTCTGGATGAGGGGTCCTTCAGGTCCCCAGTTATTCTTTGTCCTCTACTCATGAAGAAACCATTTCCGGCATTTCCAAGGTCATATTATCAAATGAACGTCTGCCTACCTGAGGGCAAAATATTCAAGTCTTCTGGGCACTGACTTAAATCCTGGTTAGGAGATTGTTCTCCCCACACTGCTGAAGGCAGTATGCCTGCAACCAGGACACAGCTACGTGCGCACACAAACTGAAAGTGGTACGCTCTGGCTGCTCTGAACAGCCCTCTCTCTCACTGGATTACATGCTATGAAGGATGAACTATAAAATACTGTGTATGTCTTTCCAAGACGGAAAGAAGCTGGGCAATTAAAAGGAAATTTTCTTGCCAACATGTTCTTTTCAAAATTTGGATCAGAATTAAAATATCACACAGGCAGGTACAACTGTCACCACTTTGGGATGCAAGATGGTGCTTTTGATCAGAGATTTTTTCTGCAGTGAACACAACTTCCTTTCCCCCCCAAGCATTAATAAGTAAAAAAACAGAAAATGATCCGTGCGTCACAATGCAAGGCGAGGGAAAAAAAAAAAAAAAACAAAAAGCCCCTGAGGAGATAAAGTGCTGTCTCAGCAGAGGTAAAGCTGGCTTTCTTCTCAGCAGGCAATGGGACTGACTCGACAAGGGAATAGGAAGGGACTCTTCATGTTCTTCTTCCCATCCTTGCCACCCACCAGCCTTCGGTCTCCTCGACGGCCGGAGGGGCCGGGCTGCCAGCATGGAGCACGGAGGTCCCGCTCCCCCTCCGCGCTCTCCCCCCCTTCACTGCAGTCGCTCATGGACCAATCCCCGCAGAGCCGCATCCTGGCAGCTCGCTCCAGAGCCCTCCGGCTTCTCGCTGCCTTGGCCTGGTTTCAGAGCAGTCCCTCACTAATTTTCCTCTATTCTCCTAGTGATGGAGAGTAGAAAGAAATGAAAGACTCCTCATTCCCCTTGTCACATAACAGCGTGCCCTTCTCTGCCAATTCAACGCATAAGGAGCTTTATAGTAATTAGGCCAAACCAAAGCTTTGCAGATGGCTGTGGCTCCTTCTGCCCAGAAACCCTCCCAATCCTCCCTCCCTCCTTTCTCCCTTCAGTCACCATTCCTGCAAAGCAGAAAACACTGAACAGTACCTGAAACGAGTTCTCTTATTTGGTGTACCACCGGCAGAGCCAGCCGGGCCTGGACTCTCCAGTTGTGGGTGCTGGTCCCCGGCACAGCTGCTGCTGCCGCCGTTCCCTGAACGCAGCCTCCGGACATGAATTTTAACTTTGTGGAGGTTGTAGCAAGAGGGTGGAGGGTTAGATAAAGCTTTATAGCATCTCACCATTTCCCTGTGTGCAGATCTGGTCCCTGCAGCGTGTTTGACTGACACATCATCAGGATGATGGCTGGTTGCAAGGCTCAGTCTTTTTTCCTCTACCTCTCTTTGCTTTGCTTGCTCCGGCACAGCAGAGAGGACACTGCGTCACAGTTCCTAATTCCCCCGCCGGTTTGTCTCTGGATTCCCTCTCTGTTTCCCACTTGAATCTCTGCTACGAGGGTTGCAGCTATTGCAAACAAACAGGCATTTTGTCACATTTCAACATCCCACTACAAAGCCGACTCTGCACGAGATAAAAACGAGCTCTCCGTATAAGCAGTCCTTTCTTCTTGCTAGTCAGGGTGGCCATTGAAACTCAACTCTCCAAAAAATACCCTGCAGTCCCGTGCTGCTAGGCAGCGATGCACTACAGTCAGAGATGAGCAGCCCCTTGCGCAGCTAACCCCAGAGCCGGTCTGAAGCCGAGGCTGGGAGGAGGAGTGGGGCGGAGAAGAGGAGGAGGTAACTCCCAGCTTCAATTCTGCAGTGCAGCTGCTGCCACTACAAGAGTTCAGGACTGAACAGAAAGAAAACAGAAACCAAAAGGAAGGCCGTTCTATTTTACAGCCCTTGCCAGACACAAACATCCATCTCCTGAAGCCTCTTCCCATCTCAAAAGACTCACATAGGGAGCAGGTAAAGGACATTCTTCTACAAATACCCAGACACATAATGAAATGAACCAGTTTTAGGGCCAGCTTGAGAATCGAGTACAAAAGCAGCATTAACGTGTGTATTTTGCGACTCTCGGTAGTGTCACAGTTTTTATGTCCAGTAGAACTGAAAATACAAAACATGAGTAAAGGAAGCTGGTTTGGTTTTGGCTTTTGTTTGGTTGGTTTTTTTGGGGTTTTTTTTTTTAAGACAAAAAGCTGCAGTGTTTCTCTCTGAGCCTTCTGAATATACATAGAGGGAAATTTCCCTCTTTGATCCTGCAGACCACATCTCCAACATAGATTTCCTGCATCTCCTGTTAACTAGATTTGGATTGAAAGTGGACCCCTGCTACAGAAAGTGGAAGTGAGCTACCTACATCTCACCTCAAAATTAAACCAGATACCCAGAACAGTTTAGAGGCTCTCTATGGCTATCCATTTCACTTACGTTTTCTGTTAAAGTCTGGGTTTAAAAAAGAAAATTTACCCCCTTGTTTCCAAAACTCTCTAAACTCCATGAAAGCTGTATGCCTAACAGAGTAGATCAAAAAGAGCACTCAGTGCTCTTATGAGGGAAAGGGTTGCATAGTATTGGGGATGAGGCAGGAGAAGTGGCAGAGCCAGGAGGAAAAGCTAGAATTAATTAGCTAATGGCATCCCACTCAGGCCTCAAAAGGAAAATACTCTAGCAACAATTGTGTATTTTGATTGGCCTTCAACTCCAAATATTACAGATATTCTCTAGGAACACCTCTGGAGCTCCTGCATTAGACTATGTTTTTCAGGAAGAAACCTGTTATATGGTATTCTATATCTCACGAAGTTCCAAGACCTGCATGCACGTTGTTGTTGAAGCCGAATTTTAACAATTGCATACTAAAAAAAAAAATCCAGTTAATTGAAAGAAGACTGAAAATTGAATTGAAAATTTGAGATCAGCTGAAAGCACTCAAAACATACTCCTTCCTCCCTAAGCCCTGTGCCAACTTTTTGTTTTCCTGTTTAAAATACGTTCAGTCTTTCTCTGGCTGGCACAAGAAACTCCTACACAACAAAAATTAAGCCATCTGTATAGTAAAACGATGAAAGCAGTTACTCAAAATCCCATCAAAATTCAAAGAAAAGCAATGAGGAGCACAGGGCAGCTATTTCTCTTGATTTTCCAGGAACATTGGCAATTACCACCATTAAATACTAAATTTTAAATAGAAACAAGCTAAATTGACAACATCGTTCCAAAAGGCACTTCATCAGATCAAGATGAAGATCATTTTCACGCTGAGCAAGTGCCTTCCCGGAACTCTGGAGAGTTCGTTCACTCATTCGGCACTGGTGAAGTCAGGCAGGAGCAGGCAGAGCACTCCAGCCCGCAGCCCGCCCTCGGCACGGGCGGCTTGCAGCACCCGGCGGTGCCCAGCTCCTGCAGGCCAGGCTGGCACCCCGTTCCCGATCGAATCGCCTCCTTCGGGGACCTTCAGCTATGCACGACTTTGCAGAAAGACAGCAGAGCAAACAGAAGCCATATCTACATTTTCTTCAGTACTCTTCCCTTAAGGATAAGGGAGGTAAACCCACATGCTCTTTTAGTAGAAATTCAGTCTTATTCCACAAAACATTTTCAAGGAATTTTTATATTCTAGACTGAACAAGCCTGGTTCTAGGAAAGCATGGAACAAGTTAAATGGCTCACCTGCTCCCTAAAAACAAATGGATATTGAAATGCTCTACCCCCAATGCAGAGGGAACTACCACCCTTTACTTCGAAACAGAAAATGTGGTGCAAGAGATTCCTCTCCAGGAAGGGAGAAACTGTGTTTAAAAAAAAAATTTGCGTGAAAAATTGTTAAAAGCTTTTCTTCCCTCCACTTCTTCAAAAAACAGAGTTCCGATGAGTAAGACCACCTATGTTGCTCTTAAGTTCTGTTCTAATGACCTCATTACGTTCACCAAGATGCAAATACCTGAGTCCTGCTTAAACACTGACATATACAGCAACCTGCAGTCCCTGTTGTAGCTGCCCCAGAAGCAATGTACAGTTCCTACAGTGTAAGAAGGCTGAAATGAAAAATCCACCCTGAGTTTACCTACTTTCCACGGGGAAAGGAGCAAGAACTGGTCATCAACCAGCTCATGACAGAGGAACTCATATAACGGCATCTCAATAGCTGGAGTTCTTGGGATGCACAAAGCCTGTGTTATTAGCTTAGATGAGAACCTTATGATTGTGGGGTTGTAGGAGGTTGAACACCAGTACTGGGCTCCCCCACCTGTCTGAACTCAACCAGAATCCATGTTAGGTAAATAAAAGCAGCAGTTACCAGCAGGTATAAATCCCTAGAGAATTATTATCTAATAGAGAACTGCTAATCTGCCAGCTATGCAACACCATTCTGCTCCGTCTGCTCAAATAAGCGTCAAATCCAGTGACCCCATGTAATTACTTGTCATTACTACCTCAAGCCCTTCCCTCAAGTTTTAAAAAACAATACAGCAAGGCATTTGCAAAGAAGACTAATATGCAGCTGAACTTCCAACCTGCAGTCTCAGTTTTAAATCATAAGCATGAATCATTAGGCTTGGAATGCACTAGTCAAGTGCTCAAAGCCCTCTGGTCACACTTTCTACATTTGGTAACAGAACTACTGTTTAAAAAACGCACCGTATGCATCCAAATGCTGTATTCTATTCAAGTGCCAGCAACAATCAGGTCTTGCAATCAGGGGAGAGGTACTCAGTGACCGTTTACTAAAGGTTCCATTCCTTTCCCAGCAGCATCTGTTTAATTTCAGACACGTAATCCCTGCTCCCACCCAACCTTTGCTGGAGCCAGCCCAGCAAGAGAAACAGTGGACACTCCACATCCAGTCCGGAGCTCCTGAACTCCGAAAGCACAGCAGAACTGCTCTCATGCTGCTGGGGAAGCCCAGGAGCGCAGGTTAGCGCCTGCCAAGGCCCTGTGATTTCTGAGCAGCCCGTTCATTTCCAGCTCGGCCAGGGCAGAGTTGGCAAACTCTGCCGCTTTCCCCAGATGTATTGGTGCTGGCTCATGAAACCTACCGTGCTCTGCTTCATCCACCCTGAACTCCTAGAATTCTTTGCTTTTCATATGAAGGTGGCTTTCTATATTTTTTCTTAATTTATTAAGAAAAAACACTTTTGATCATTTTCCTCTAGTTTTATATTGCCGTTTTAGTTGCATTCTATAAATGGAGAGAGGGGAAAAAAAAGTGGTATTTTAAACTAGCCAGAAAAGGTTGGTTGTTTTTTTTTAAAACTTAAACACGAATTTTGTGCAAAAAGCAGTTATGTAGTGTCAAAGATCTCTTCTGTAAAGCAAGCAAAAATAGTTTTATTTACTTGTGCAAATACACCTAAAATACACTGTACTATTTTAATATTCTGTCGTAACATTTTCCATTTCATGTTAAAAAAACCCCACCGTATTTTAGCTGAAAATACTTGTAAAGCACATTCTCTGTTCTGTAGGGGATCTCCAGCAGAGGCATAAACCGCGCTGCATCTTCCCGGCAAGGCAGAACAAAGCCCCCGGCAGGTCCCCGGCCCCCCCGCCCACCCCGGGGCCGCGGGGGAAACCAACACCGGGACTCTGAACTCCGATAACGCAGGTCCAGGAGGCTGATTCCGTTTAAGCCCGCGAAGGGATTACTCATGAGAGAGGTGAGACTTTGGAACATCTCTCCTGAAACTTCCAGCAAGCCAGAGACCAACGATTAATTACCCCCCGGCCATCAGAGCTCGCTCGCCGGCCCCAGCAGGTCCCGAAGCCCTTACCTGCTCCCGGGCGAGGCCTCCTCCCTCCCGGCCTTTTGCCGTCCCTCGCTCAGCCGCGATGCTGACGCGCCCTTTTAAAGCACTTTTCAGACACGTGAACAAAGCAGCAGACTGCAAGCCCCACCAACGCGCCGGCTGGGCCCGGCTCTCCCACCCCCGCGGGGCTCCGCGCCGCCGTGCCCGGGCCAGCGGCGAAGGGGGGCGGGTCCGGCCAGGCACACCAAGCCCCCCGGGCCCCTTCCCGGGCAGGGCAGGGTCCGGGATGGCGGGCCCCAGCCGCACCCCCTCGCCGGCAGGCCCTTACCTACCTCCCGGCCCGCCCGGGCAGGGGACAGCGCCAGCCCTGGAACTGCCCCGCACTCCCGCTCGCTCCCCGCCGGTGCCGCTGCCGGTCCTCGCCTTAAGGAAGCGGCGCGGGGCAGGCGGCCCTCCCCCGCCGCGCCCGCCAGCCACTGGCGCGCCACAGCGGCTGCCTGCCCGCAGGGCCCCGGCCCCGTCGGAGGAGGAGCCAGGGCAGGAGAAACGCAAAGGAAGAGAAACCGGAGGGGACCGGAACGCGGCGGCAACGCCGCCTGCCCCGGCTGCACCCCGGGGCGGGGGGCCCGCAGCCCGGCGGGCCGGGCCTCCGGAGGAAGGGCCTGCCCGGTGAGTAACCCCGCCGGCTGTCCGGGGGAACACAGAGGTCCCGGCGCCACCGCCGCGTTTCCCCGAGGAGCCGCTGCCCAAGAGAGCAGCAACCGTGTCGGGGGACGCGGCTCCCGCCCGGGGCGCGCACGGCTGCCCGCGCCTCTCGCCGCCTTGACGCCATCGGACACACCGCGCTCGCAGCCAAAGCAAGGAAGCGCAGCCTCACACAGCGCTCCTGAAACGCTCGGATAAATTGCTCCATAATCCCAGCAAGGTGCTCAGAAATTTGTACGAGATAGAACAGATCTGTACAGCCAAAAAAGCCACCTCACTGGTCAGATTAGGAAAAAAATACTGACTTTACTGAGTTCTTCATTTTTCCAGGACAGCTGAGGAAAACGTTTACACTGTCACACCCTTCACACATTTGGATGTTGTTGGAATTTCACCCCTTTTTAACATTTTTGGACCATCTTTGTCATGTGCATTGGGCCATTCTACAAGAATTTTTTTTTGTAATTGCCTGTTTGCTGAAATAAAACTCCAAACATGATGAACACGGGAGCAAGAATGAAGAGTAAGAGACCAACCAATTGGAGATCATGTTTCCTTCTCCCAAAGCTGGATTAAAAAAAAAAAAGGAGATTTTTCCATTATTAGCTCTTTCCTGAACTTGATGTACACCTCTTACCATAATACTAAATGTCTATCTCCTCTGGGCCAAGAAAAGCACCTTCTGCATTGTACTGCCAAAACATCACCCAGTGTCCTCTGTTACACAAATACGAGCAGTTCTTAATATCAATAGGAAAGACTGTTGTTCTTACCTCTGAGAATCAAGATCCTAAACCTATACTCAAGCACCTCCCCACTGTACTAAACTGTTTTGAAAACCTATAGCCCATGACAACAAGCTGAGGTTCGAACAAGACAGAACTGTGTATTACCTGTAATCTGTATTATCAGCTGCCACTGCAGCTCACTTCCCCGAAAGGTTCACTGTGTTTTTCTGGTGCATGTCACTCCAACAAACACTGCTTTTCGCTTACACAAAACAGAACTACGGAAGCAAAGGAGAGCTACAAGAAGCTCCTCTCTCTAGAGGAAACCTCCTGTTCATCTGGTCACTCTGCTCATCCAAAATCACTCTTTGTCCAAGGTTTCCCCGAGGACTCCTTCCATCCTGTATCAATGCTGCCCCAGTGCCCAGGTGAGAAGAGGCAAAATGCCTCTAGTTAGCATATGAACGGCATGCTCTGCATGCAGATCCCAGCCAGGAAGTGTTCTGTGACAGCAACGATTTGAAACAATAAGCTTCCATCCCTCTGATAAATATCTACCTGTCTCCCTCCAAGCCCTCTGCTTTACCTCATCTCATTAAATGAAAGCTGATCCTCACTGGTATTCACAGTAGGAGACGCACTAAGGCGTTAATCAGCTCAAGCTATTAGCTACATAATGTGTCTAAGAAAATTACAGGAAGAAAAGGTCTATGCTAAAGAAACAATAGTTTTGTCTTTCCCTGTGGAAGAATTTAAGGGACACTTGACTTAAACCAGATTAATTTTCCCTCCCTTTTCTTTTATGAAGCTTGAGCAAAGCAAAAACCTACAGGAAAACCAATCAAAAACTATGCACACTTCTATGATACAGATACGCAACAGGGAGAGATTCCCTGCTTATTATTCCCTGCAAGATGATTATTACCTATTTCATATCTCTGTCTTCTGCAAAAAAGCAGGGGAATCTGCCCTACACACAGAGCTGTCAGATGGAAGATGGTGCACGTTCTCACATGAAGATGAGGTTGGTACTGTGGAACCAGAACTTCACAACAGAGGGCTCAGCAGTGAGGGCATGTGCAGCAGCTTCTTGTTCTATCTTACCCTTTCAAAGCCCAGTCAATCATGCTTGGTCTCTTTCTGCCTATGCAAAGGCTTATTCTGCTCTACAAGCAAGACGACACCCCTCTTCCACGCTGTAAGTGTGCTTCCAGGGATGCAAAAAACAGAATAATGGAAAATGACAGGTCAGGGGGAAAAAAAAAAATAAATCACTCTACTTTCCAATAAAAAGGAACAAGGCAGCTCTTATTTTTCTTGAATACTTCATTGTTTGGAATATTTCTTGCAATGTCTGAACACAGTTTCTTTATTTCCTCCTAATTGTCAAGCCTCCCTTCCTGCCACAGACGCATTCAACAGAACTTAAGCATTTATCAGGAAGGACTAGGAAACCTTGTTAGTGTCTCCTACTAGTATCTGCTGCATTTGGAGCCCTGCTTATCAGTTTGAAATTCTTTGTGTGATTCCACACTGCAAAAAATAAATCATTTAGAGCTGTGTCATCAAAAGCAGTATTTGTAGCTTCACCAAATAATAACCATCAAGTAATAACAAACCAGCATATCAGTATAATGAAAGCAAATTTAATACGGGAATTACCTAATTTCATACATAAAAGTATGAACAATAATTAAAAAAAAATTGTTTTCAAGGATCAAAACTCAATTTACCTTGCCTTTTAAATTAAATACTCCATGGGCACTTACTCATCTCTTTTTTTTTTTTTTTTTTAAATCAGAACATAAAACCTGCTTGAAACACACTTCAGCAGGAGAAGAATATACAGGAGACAGAATTACAGACAAATTCTTCAGAAGCTATCATAGCCTAAGCTGTCAGCATCTGGACTGTCTGGATCATATCTGATTTGGGTCACTTGTAAAAATGAATTTAGGGATTCCAGCCTAGTCCCCCACAGGCATGCGGCCAAACCACTCACAAACTGGCAGTTCGCTCAGGAATGCAAAGAAACGGGAATGCTAAAGGTCACACTGAAGCATCTCCTACACAATCCTACAATCCCAGAATTTTTAACTCCTTGCCTTCGGAAATGGCACTGAAGCAGGCACTCACCTGGCTGTTTGGAAGAATACCACATAAAGTTTAAACTCTCTAACATGGAGTAGTACAATATACTTAATATTTCAAAGGAGATACAGCAGTTATAGGGAGTTATAAAATACTCCTTACTTCAATGCCGCAATGGATATTTGACCGATGAATCTGATACACCTACCACAATTCCATAATAATTTTTAAACTCCTTGGAATGCAGAAGGAAAAGGCAAAAATCCCTCAGCACCAGCAAGAGCCATTACAGATCTAGGTGTTACCCAAGAAAAAAAATTTTACAATACATAATTTTAGTCTTGCCTATTTTGATTTCTGTATTTAATTCTGTAAATTGCAAAACATGCTTAATTTGCTACCTTGCAATGCAAGGTGGGGAAAATGAGAAAATGCATTGCACTAAGCAGAGCCACAGCTCTGTCGGTTACTGCAGATGTGTGCCTTATGCTCTCTCAGGATTGCAGGTGGACAGTGGATTGAAGATGAGTCTGCATTGTGCCTTGGCAGTGAAGACGACCAACAGCATAGAGGAGCAGAAGCCAAGGGAAGGTCATTCCCTTTTACTTTGTGCATGTTAGACCACATCTGGAATGCTGTGTCCAGGTTTTTTAGGATCAAGAAAGATGCTGATAGACTAGAGTACGTCCAGTGAAGGGCCAGCAGCATGGTGAAAGGGTTGCAAGCACACAGCCTGTGAGGATGGGCTAAGGGTATTAGGCTTGTTTAGCCCGTAGATGACTTAGGAGGGACCTAACAACAGCCTTCCAACACCCAAGAAGAGGTTACTAAGAAGATGGAACCAGGCTCTTTACTGAGGAAGATGGAGAAACAACAACCATAAATTGAAACAGGGAAGGTTCTAACTGGATACAAGGAAAATATTTTTCACTATGAGGATAATTAAGCATTGGAACAGGCTGCCCAGAGACACTGTGGAATCTCTGTCCTTGCAAACTTTTAAGACCCTAGTGGATAAAGCCCTCAGTAACCTGGTCTGAATTCAGCGTTGGCCCTGCTTTAAGCACAAGGTTGGACTACATGACTTCCATCTGAATGGAATCAATGCCTACCAAACATCTTTTTATTCAAAATACATAACACAATCACTTGATTAACTACCCCTTTACCTTCGATTTGACAATTATTTAAAAAAATAAAGTGTCAGCCATACTAAAAGATGGAGGAGATGCCAGCAGTTCCTAATGTATCATTATATTGACTTTAGCCAAAAGTGACAGAAACTTTAGTTCCACAGTTTGTCAAAAATGCATTGGCAGTGTAGAAGAAATTAAACACTCCCCTGCTGGAATGAAAGCAAAGGAGCTTTGCATCAAATGTGGCAGAAGCAAAATTGCCCCAAGTTTCCTACCTCCCACTCGCTTGCAAGCTTCACAGGCACCTCTATGCCCCTCTTCTCGAGCTGTTCCAACTTGTAATCCTCGTATTTTCTGTATCCTGCATATCCCCCACCTGTAGCTACCAGAACGTGGAAAGGGCGCAGGCGGAAGACTTGCCCTACCGGGGCAGTATGAAGCTTCTTCCTGTCTGTAACAGAAAAAAAACAGACTTCACAAAAGAGAACAACTACACAGTAAAGAAAAAGCTATGATGTGCAGTGAGGGATGTCAGCTTAGGCGATGAAAATGTGATCAGAAATCTGTGACAGAAGGTATGTATAGATGGTCCTAGGTACTCCAGTTGTTGCATCTTACTAAGTTACTGAAACTCAGCTGACAAACACTAACTGGTCATCTGTGGTTTTAGCCTCATTCCCCCTCTCCCCACATCCCTCCAACATTCTTCCCCCCCCAAAATACAAAATGAGCTGCCTGAAAGCACCATGGGATTAGGGTTCTCATGACTCTGCCTCTGGATTTCTATCATACTTTCCAACTATGAGATCTTCTATGTTGTTACTATATAGAATAATCAGTTGTTAGGAACAATCTGTAGTACTGAGGAGCTTCATGCTTCTCAGACATTTCATAAAGCTTCTCAGACATAAAGCTTTCATTACAGTCAGGGAATCCCCAAATTGTACAGCTAACTGGAAGAGGGAAGGAAATGACAACCTGCTTTAGTGTACGTTTGGTAAACAGGATAACAGGCACATTTCTGCGGTAATACAGGTCACCACATAAAAAAAAAAAAAAAAGACATCTAGTATTACATCTATTTCTTACTGAGAACTATCCAGCTCCTCCTGCATAACACAGGCCTTTCATGTCATCTGAGAGATACACGTAAACTACACAACAGGACAGCTGCACAGGGCAGTCACAGTAGTGGGAAGTATTTCCCTTGCAAAATCTTCAGAGAAAACAAGTATGTTCAGGCTTAATGGGTTAAGTAAGTATTAGAATGTGCTGCTTCTATCTGTATTACAGTCTGAAGGTTCTCAGCAATGAGCATAAGTCACTACCGGAGAGAGAAAATGCCCAAAGGAATTAATTCTCGGATACTGATCGGTGTCATTTCCACAACAATCGTTAACATGGATGAGCCAGAATCAAAAACAATGGACTATGTCCTTTTCCATCAATGTCAGGCTTAGGGTTTGCCTATGAAAGGATGCGTTAACAACCAAAAGAATTCAGTAAACACCAAATCTATTTCTAGTTGCGCATAGAGACAAAGCATAATTGCTTAGCAATCTGGGAAGTTTTAGTTCTAAGTGGTAGGGTTGATTAGAAGCATTCGGCTATTCTTCATCCGTGATGCTGCAAAAAGATGCCAAATAGAAGTAATTCTTGCTCACATTTTGTTTTATACAAAATAGTCCTTTTGCTCATTTCTTTCCTACATATGTGATTTAAAACATTGGTTGAATTATATGTCCTAAAATATATCATAACATGAAAACAGCTTTATTCTTACTGAAAAAAAACCCCCACCTTATTTTCTGGGCAAAAAACCCAACCAAACAACAAACAAGGCAGCAACTACAGTTAAGATTCTAGAAAATATTGTGCCCTAGAGAACAATGCTCAATAAAGGACAGGAATTTAGAATAGCTAGAGAAAGATTTATAAAGAAAGACTTCTATTTATCTTGAATTCACAAAGACTCTACAACCTTTCAACTTTGCATCACTATTTCAACAGAAATGTCTGTACAGAGACCAATGATACTCTTTAGCCCTAAAGCCTTTAACTCCCTTCCCACCACATCTTTGGTTCTAAGTTAGCAAAGCTGCTCAGCTGTTTCACCAGGGCTTAGCAAATTCCCAAACCAAAACCCCTCAGTGGGAACAGCTCTTTCCGGCTGGTATCCAGGGAGAGGCCGTTTCTGCTTCAAAAGCCTTTATTGATTACACTGATATGAACGTTTCTCTTCCTGTGCTAGAGACTAAACCATCTGATGTTCCACAAGCCACAGAAAACACAATTTAATTTGTTGAGAAATGATTTAAGAGTTGACTCTTCCTCATCTCCAGCATTAATGCAACAGACATCCAACACGCCGTTGTTAAACTTTTTTTGCCCTGACAAAATAAAACTCCACACCTTTCAGACATGAAAAAAATTCACACAAATAGTTTACAAATTCCAAGACAAAGAGATTAGTTACTGATTCTGGCAACAATACCATGTTCAGCCAGTTGGCGCTGTTTAGAGATTTCAGCTGAACATGATGTTCTCCAATGATACTAACACTACTGCAGCTCTCTGGCAAGCAGCATGAGAATGTGAGGAAAGCTCATGTCTTGGCATGTGAACCAGGAGAAACAAGTCCAGGACCCAAGGAAAAAGGTGTAGGACTTTTAACATACTAATAACATACTTTTAGATGCTTTAAAACCTAAATCTGAACTCCTTACAAATCAGGCTAACCTGTTTTAGATTTCTCTTAAATATTGAGTATATTCAGCAAACAAGACAAAAAAGAAAGTAACAAATTTCCTTCTCTCAGAACAGATGAAACAGACTCATTCCTTCAGAAACATTAAAAAACACAACATGAGAAAGCAAACTGCATAGTCGAAGGCATGCTCTGGTCTATGCAATCAGATGCAATGATACAAATACTGCTCTGACCAAACTAAGAATTTCTGCTAGGAAAGGAGACAAACGCTTAGAGGTGGCTGTTACAAGGGGTAGAGATGAAAATAAAGAAGAGTTACCTTCTCTTCCTTATGACATCATTTGCAAGTCATCTAGACTTAAATTCAAATCAGAACCTGAAATATTCTGATTATTATTATTCAGATTAGAAAATGGCTGGCTAAAAAGTTAATTTGTTCAAAACTCAGAGCTAACTTCAAATGACCTTTTCTTCCATGTGATCAACCATTTTGCATTATGTGTCTCAGCTTCCTAGATTTCTTTTCTCTTCTTTTTTCCAAAGATTATCTTTGACTTCCAGATGACAAAGAGCTACAGTTTCTATTAATCTGTGTAAGCATATTTTTCAATAGTGAAATATCCATATATGACATGCCAGGCAAAGGATTTGGACAGGCAAGTACCCCAAAGATAGTGTTACAGAAAACAGGATCAATACCTCAGCTGGCAAATAAACAAAAATTGAAGACCGTATGCAGTTGTCATATCTGACAACACATATGCTACAAGCTTTCAAACAAATATTTATTAAAAACAAACAATAATATTTGATCTTCACAGCATTACCTAGCTAGAATAACTCCAAGTACAAGCATCATTTTAATCAGGTGTTAAACATCTCATGTAAACCTACTTTGATTTCCTGATTTATTAAAATTACAAATACAGATTGAAATATAAAAAGGACACTTAGACCTTTTCTTTCTTTCAGGCCTGTTAAACTGCTGAAGTCTGAATTCCTCAGACTTCTCAACGGTGAATAGCTGACAAGAGGTGCCACTACAAAGCAGGAATACAGCTGAACCGTTTTCAACAAATTCCCACCTGGTATGCGCTGTTTCTTTCTTATTATCCATGATCTATTAAGCTTGATGTTGCCTTTCTCAGTCACTTCACATCTAACATTATTTCACTGGCTTTCATGCTGACAACAGGTATCATTTTAGCTGTCAGGCTCATTATTCATGACTATGCTATTACAAAGTTCTCTTGCCAACACCCATGCAGACTCTTTCACATCACCTTCATGAGACTGTCCAGCAGAAGAGATACAAACATGCCAGGCCCGCTACTTGGCTGTGCTGTCCTGCTAGAAACACTCTAGAGCAACAGAACATTTAAAAAAATCTCATAGGATATGCAAAAACATTAAACTGATGTAAAAAAGTTTCAAATTCCGAAATGAAGAAGAATGATACAATGTAGATGTAGGAAGTACACAAACTACTGGATCAGCAAGTTCATTAAAGCGTTTTTTTTTTAATGTAAAAACACTGTCCTATATGAATCTCTCTGCTAAATTATATTGTGTCTTCAAAAAAGTAATTTTCAACTGTAGACTCCTCAGAAAACTAAGTAATATGGAGAAGTTAATTGAGAAAAATACACCTATGGTTAATGGATTTTAATTTACTATACAGAGATCTTCTTCAGTAGAAAAATTTAAGATGTTTGGAAAAGTTTAAAAGCTACAGGTAAAGAGATTCCATTATATATGCTCTTCCCCAGAGTTCTCCTTCTTCCAGCACCTGTTATTAGTATCACAGTCTATCTGATTAAATTTGGTTTACAAAATATTTTACTTTCTTCAGCTGTTGAGAGCAGGGAGTACAGGGAAACATGAAATCCCTCATTTTGCATACAGCTGAGCTGATGAAGCCAAGAAAGTGACACTGTTGTTAAATGACTCGCTCCTAGTTTACAAGTATGTTGTTAAGTGGTACAAAAATGCTTGCGGGGAAAACAACTTGATTCATTAGTGCCAAGAGGGATGTGATATGAGAAAGGTACATTTGTGTTGTATTTACATACAATAAGGCACATATGAAGGATGTGGAGCTGCCTAGCTATTGTAATGTTTGAATGTATTAATTAAATAGCAAACTTGTCAAAAAACATATAGTGCCAAGAAAGATGGAAACAGATCCCAATATAAATTTCCCGCAGGGGGGAAAAGGGGAAAAAAAAAAAAAAAAAGGAGAAATAGAAATAGAAATGTAGCAGCCATTCACTTTATTATCCTAGCTCCTTTTCTCCTGGCCCTGTTACACAGGTTTCTTCAGAAGTGATAATCCCAGTGAGAAGGATGATTGTCAGAGTAAAGTATCAAAGAAGCTTAAAAAAGGCAAATACCCTCAAAGGGGGTACATTATAAGAAACTGTTAGGGCAGCAGATGTCACAAAGACAAAGGAAGCCAGTTACTTTCTGGTAAACACACAGGTATAACACAGTGAGAGTAAACAAAAGGAAAAAAAACCCCAGAAAATAAACAATTGCATGGCCTATTAATAAGCCCCAATGAAGGTATTCCGGGGCAGGGGAGGGAGGGGCGGAGGGGGGCCTGATGTCCCCCCAGGTGGGATCTGCTCTGCCTTTCCACTTTTAGCCAATACTGCTCTGGATACTATAGCATCTAAATTGCTGTCCAGATTTGCCTCTCTCCAAAGCTCTTCATACCTATAAAATCACCGTGGAACAGATGGCACTTCTAAAAGAAGAGAGAAGAACCTTTCAACCATGGCTAGGGAAACTATTTCTCTAAAAAGCTCCTCTTGTTAAAGGAAATTATTTCGGTATTTTTTATTTTTATTTCTACATTTGCTATTCAAGTACTCCAAAATAGCTGAGAAACAATGAATAACAGCTCATAAGGGATCTTATGAAATAGCTAAATACATTTCTTTTATCTTCTGGAAAACAAAACACCAAAGTAGTAAAGCATAATTTGCTTGTGTCCATGGAAATGCCATGAATTGAATAGCTGTCTGATGCTGGACTCCCACCTTCTGCTTTAATCTCAAGAAGTTCACATTCACCAATGTGTGACCATAATTTGCCTAACTTTGAGTAACCCTGAATTTAAAAACACTGGGTGGACAGAAGCTTTCACTTACCAGTAAAGAATGTCCTGGAAGGTGGCTGCTTCCACAGGACTCCAGTTCTAACACATGGGTTCTCGTGTATAGAGAAGTTACAGCTAGTCAGCAAACTGCAAATAAAACAAACAAGAAGTAGTTGCTTAGGTATAAATGTTTAATAATGCAAATGTAAGCAGTTCAATATAGTGATAATCTTATATTCAGAAGCTGAATAACGTAGAAGGAAAAGTCTCTTCAAGGAATCATAAAATTCCCAGTAAGCCTGTGTTCTTCTGGCCTACTTCACTAAAAAACCAAAACCCCTGACAATCCAACTGCTCCTGCAGATATTTATTGAATGTTGCATCTACTTTATATTTTATTTTTCTTAGCAAATACTGACAATGTTCCTCTTGAGCTTAATTCTATTGTAACAGGGATACTCATTCTGACTACTGTATGTGCTGATCTTAGCAACAGCCCTTTTCAGGCAACTAGTTATGTCATCATTATGTATCATATCTTGGCCTGTTTGGAGCTCTAAAATGTTTGTGACTGTGAATACAACTGGAGTCTTTTTTTAAAAAGCAAGCTAATATCATCTAATTTAATCTTGGTTTATGCACTGCCCTGGCCTACATGTTTAGTAATCTATTTGTTACTTTTTTCCTTAAATAAATAAATAAATAAATATTTTTATTTTTAAAATAAATTTGTTAGACCAACTGGTATAGCTGGAAAAGTAGAAAGGCTACCAGGCACAGAAGCTCTTTTTCAGAATTTGTCTTACCACTCTGCATGCTGGTGAACTGCAATGTCAGTGGTTCTGCCACTCCAAAACCACATAGAATAGGCTTATAACTGGCCAACACAGGGAACAGGTTCAATCGGGATTTTTCATATGTTTAATATACAATACTTCATTTCAATGAATTTGGAAAGGATCCATCCAATTGTACAAGAACTATTCCTGTTCAAAGTCTGCAAATAAGCACGTTCAGACGAGTACTTGAAAAGAGCATGGTACCACCACATCCTGGTGTTTGATAGGATCACAGGCCCAAGCCAGGGCAGGAGAGGGGCAGTGTTCTTACACCAACAGCCTCACTCTCTTGGGATGAACTGGGTCTGGCAGGTCTTTGTGCAACCCACTCAGTCCTGGGATGCAAATGCCACAGCTGGGATGTCTTCATTTGGCCCTCTGACCTTTCATAAGATGCTCTCGATCAGATATACACTGAGAACAGAATTACTTCATTAGCTTACAAGCTGCTGCATCATTTAGGGTGATTCAATTCCAGGAAGTGATTATTAAGAATTTTAATAATTAATTTCAGGTGTCTACTGAGTTACATATAGACATTATCTCTTTATTTAGAAAAGGAGTCTACAAACAGCAGATTTCTTGTCTAGAAATCACATAATGCTACTAGCAGACACTTGCTAATAATGTTTTAATGTTAGCCAAGGACAACTAGCTATATCCCCATAATATAGTGTCAGTAATATTTCACTCTGCTCTTCAGATTCATGGTCTCTATTAAAACCACTGTGTATTAACCCAAATGTGACAGGACAGCCCCCCTCAAAACACAGACTACTGTAAGCAGGTGCTAAACATGCCACGCTGCTGCATCACTTCCCGGGATATTATTTCCTTAGCAAGACAGAAAAAGCATCCCACACTGCTGCAGAACCTGTATGTTTTACATAGCAACATGATGTAATTTTATAATGAACAAAGAGGTCAGCTGATCCACTTAGGTCATACACCAGACCTACACTAATCTGCAGTATTACGAGGCCTGCTTTACAACATACTAAAGCACCTAGGATCAAAGGAGTACTTGCCCGTCAGTAAGCTGGGAGCCTGTGGGCTACTTCTAAGGGATTCAAAAAACGAAGAACTAATCCAGTTAGCATTAGACTTAAATTTACCAGAAAACCTTTAGAATCCTAAAAAGTCACGGGGGGGGAAAAAAATTAAAAATTAGCTACAGCCTAAAGCACTAGTATTCTCAAGACATATATTAATCTTGATATATAATAACATAAAAAAAAAAAAAAGCATTGCCAGAACAAAAATAGCTCCGTTGGCTTCACAGGAGTATCCAGGAGCTGTTCACGTTGCCGAGGCAGGGCAGGGCACACCAGGACTTGGTACTTCAGCAGATAGTTCATCACAGAGGAAGGACACAATAATTAATTGCAGACCCTAAGCTCTTACCAAAATTGTTTTCGGTGTCCAACACGGGAAAACCAGTCCCCTTATTCTGAAATCTGTCTAAAAACAGGTAAAGATGCCAAGACTAAATAGCGTATTGTCAGCCTCACCTTCCCTGCTCCTGACGGCCTGACCTTGATGGGTACAAGTGCGTAGGAGAGCGTTGGCCTCCTGCCTCTGCCACCCGACTGGAGGTTGTTGGAGCGGGAACTGCCAGGATCCCATGTTAACTTCAGCCCCTTGGTGACTTCCTCGCGGGACGTGGGACAACACTCTCACCGAGTGGGCACCAAGGCCAGGCAGTAACGGCGTGCTCTGCGCACAGGTTTTTTATTCCAGGCTTTGAGAGAGAAGGCGGAATAAGGGGATTGTGTGTTCTAAGAACACTGAATTGTGTCCTAGAAACAGTATTCTTAAAGCTGCTTCGTTGCTATGAAAAGCATCAGCTTCAGGAGAACACCTCCTGTAAGGGCCTGCCAGGTTCCCCGCGAGGTGCTTCTCCTCACAGCCCGTCCTCCTCGGGCACTATATAACCTTAGGGGCAGCAGCTGCCCCCAACTACCAATTCCTACTGCACGCTCTGGCACTGACAACTACAGACGATGAAACCGAGTTAAAATCATAGAAGGCCACGCGCTTTCTTTTCTTAAAAAACGTAAAACTTTCGTCCTTCTTTCCAGCTTGGAGAACGAGGACAAGACTCCTTTACACATGCCCGGGGACAGGGCCGAGGCATCAGAAATAACCGCATTTTCACCCCGGCAGGGAAACGACACAGAAAAGGCAGCCAGAGAGGAGGGGGCGGCTGCGGCCCCCGGCCCGGGAGAGGCCGGGCCGCCACCCGACTCCTCCTCACGCCCCCCGCCCCCGGGGTGCCGGCTGTCAGACAGCGGCTGCCGCTTCGCCCCAACTCGGCCGGGGCCAGGACCGCCCCAGCCCCAGCCCCCTCACCGCCGGGCAGCGCAGTGCATTGCTATGCCGTGCCGTGCCGCCTGCCGTGCCCATACCTGCTCCGCCACAGCGCGGCCACGCTACCCCGCGCTACTGCCGCCGCCATCTTCCCGCGTCGCCGCCGCGTCCTCTGCTGCGTCCCGCGCGTGAGTCGGGCGGGGGGCGGGGCCAGGCGGCGACGGCGGCGGGGGGCGGGGCCGGCGCGGCCGAGGGGACAGAGCGCGGCCGCGGCGGGGCGGTGGTGTGAGGGAGTGGGGGCAGGTGTGTGGTGGGGTTCGTTACCTGAGGGGAATCCGGTGTGTAGGGATGGGGCCATTCCTCAGGGCAGGTGGGGAATGGGGCACGGGTACGAGGCTGTTCCCCAAAGGGAGATGCGGTATGTGGTGAGGGCTGTTCTCTGGGGGGAGGGGGATGGGACACGACAGGACAGGGCTGTCCGTGAGGCGATGTGGTGAGGGCACAGGGCCGTCCCTGAGGAGACATGGTGTGGGGACACGGCCGTTTCCCTGGAGATAGAGTGTGGGGGCAGGGTTGTCCCTGAGGGCATGCAGTATGGGGACAAGGCTGCTCCACAAAGGGGAATGGGTATCAGGACAGAGCTGTTCCTTAAAGGGAGGTATGGTTTGAGGAGAGGACTGTTTCTTGTGGAGTTGAGGATGAGGTGGTTGGGGTTTGGCTGCTTCTCAGCGTTGCTCTTGAGGGGCAGGTAAGTCCTTTGCCACAGGTATGGGAGCACCAGGGCCGTTAGGGCAGGGATTTTACTGGGGGGGCACACACCACAGGACAGACACAATGCTGTTCCTCCAAGCGAGATGTCGGGCAGGGTAGTGTAGTAACATCTGTTCCTACTTGTGTCCCTTGCCTGGGTCCTGGCAGCACAGAGGGGATTTAATAGAGATTATTTGGTTTCCACCCTCTTAGATGCACCCCTAGATGGATGCAGAGGTGCCACATTATGATTACCATTTTCTGATGGTAGTTTGGGGGTAGTTTCATAGGGTGAATCAGTAGGAAAAGAACTCCAGAGTCCTGCTGCTGTGTTTCCGCATCCTTAGTGCTTTAGGACATGGTCCTCTCGCCTGACCTGATTACTTTGCATTTGTGATTAATGTTTGTTTTCCTCGCCAGGCCTAAATGAAGTCTACAGCATCTTCAGGTCACTCTGCTTTTTTCACATCACCACAGACAGCAGCATAGTATCTGTATAAGTATTTTAGACATATACAGGAAAGCCTTTTATTTTTCCATGTGTAAAATTTGGGCAGAGATCCAGATGCAGACCTCATGTAATAGGAATAATATTAGCTGACTGAGTTGTTGGGATGTACATATATTCTGAGCTAACATAATGGTAGGATTGGCAGGAAGTAAAACCTGAAAGAAGGTGGAATTTGATTCTGTTAGGTGCTTTGCCACAAGCATTGCAAGAGCCATTAGCTTTGATGTCTAACTGCACCCTGCTGGTGGGCCTGATGGACAAGTTTCCCCAGAAGTGATTCAGGAGTGAGTCAGAGGTTAAGGTGTAGTTAAATGAAACACACTTGTTTATAGTGTATATTACCTTACATTGACTGAACTCATTAATGATCTATCCTGATCTAATCTTTCTCCCTGGAATGAAAAGTGAATATGTGAACCTTTAACTATGTTAAAATTACTTCTATCAAGTGTTTTGTTCTTACATTTTTTTTAAACATCTGATAATATATCGTATCAAAAGATTATATAGAAGACTAAAACATACTTCCCAAAGGGTACTGAGCTGTGCTAGGCCTGTGCAGGTGAGCCAAGACAAAGGGTGGGATAATACCACAGTTGTTCTCTTAGCAAATGAGAGAACAGAGATCTTAGGACTTGAGAACTTTTGTTCAGGGAGTGCAGGAAGGAGTGAGAAATGTAACTCTTGTGATTGGATTAGTGGGAGACCTAACACCTCAGCAAATGTTGCAGATCTAGTGAGGGAACTTAGGAAATGCAGAGATAAGCAATGGAATCTGTGTACATGAATGTAAAAGAAGCAAGTGGGGAATAAGGACTGTGAATCACTAGGGAAGAGTACATAAGGCAACAAAAGAAATCTGGGAAAAGTATTGGCAAAAATACATGAAGCAGAGGAAGTACTAAGAAAATCCATACGATGAAGAAGGAAAACAAAACTAGAAAAAAATACTTACTTTCTCCAGGACTTTTGGAATAGTCAATTCTTTCCTGAACAGGAGAGATGAAACCATATGAGCAATATTTTATGCAGCATCAGATCAGTTCAGTATGCACAATTCTGCTTTTTATATATATATATATATATATATATATATATATATGTATGTATTTTTCTCCCTGCTGTAGAATTAATGATGTTAATCATGGCTGCTGTAGCGTAATTAAGAGGTAATACTCCAGGCTAAGTGTTAGAAAACAGGGATATAAGTCAGTGTGGATGAGACTGCTGTGATAGAATGGAATGAAGAGAGTCAAGAAAGTCAACGGTGTCACAGTTCTGTTCTGAATTTTTAGGAAGGCGTAGGATTACTTTTTGTTTAAAATTACTCAATAGATAAACCATTATCAGGTGAAAAAATAAGGTGAGAAGGACCCTTCAATATTCTGTAGAGAGTTATGTTCAGTAGTTTGGACAATTCACTTAACTTTAGATACCTTTTTTGTAAGATAGGTGTAAGTCTTATCTATCTTCTGAAGGCATATTGGTGCCTTTTGAAACAGGAGAGCACAATTTCAAAAGCAGAGGCTTACATTTCTTCCTATGGCTGTTCATAACAGAGCAGAAAATGCACAGGTATTTTCCATCTGTTGATAGGAATAGGACATTGTCCCTTTCTCCTTTGCATACAAGGACATACCATCCTCTGACAGTTTGGGGTTTTTCTTATGTCTTGGTTTATCCTTGTTGATGCCTAAAATCCCTTTGTTATCTTCCAAAAGCTTTGGTCATCACTGTGGAATTCCTGGTATGAGAAGGCAGAGCTCAGGGTAGAGAGAGGATTCTTGCTGAACTGCTGTAATCATGAAGACAGTGATTTTAATTGTCCTAATCACCTTCACTTTGCTGTCTTCAGGTAAGGCTGATGCAGAGAGGGAAAGAGAAGGGTGACCTCTGGGTGGGTTACCAGGATACAATCTTTAATATATGCTTTGGTGGTGTTTTCTTCTGTGCAAAGAAGTTGCAGCTAGAACTGTGCCGCTGATTTCCATTTGCCTGTATTTTTCCTGTTTGATCGTTGGCAGATGGTGACCGTTAGATTTGAAGCAGCTTGATATGCTAGCTTCTTAGCAATTCAGTGAAGGTTTGTTTCCTTTGAATAGTTGAGATCTGCGTACTCATTAACGCTGTCAAAATGAATCAGTGTATTTCAAGCTGCTCCCCTCTAAAACCACAACAGGTTCTTTTTGTAATTGCACTGAATTAACGTCAAAACAAGTGGAGTACTCATGTCTGATGCTATGCTCAAAGAAATAAACACTTCAATGTTTTAATTGTAATTATTATTTTTTAATATTAGTAGATCACCAGAGAGCCAAATGCTTAAACATCTGGAAGTGACAATGTTACAGATGTTGTGGTGTTTTCTATGCATTCAGTCCTGGTTTTCATTACATGGTATAAGATTTGCTCAAGTTACATAACTACATGCTATTTTTATATAAAATAATCACTTATTTCCTCCTTAAATGCATAGTATCTTCTTGAGATGTATATAACGATATATTTCAAAGTAGAAGACATTTAATAAGAATTATGATTAAATAAGTCATAGCACATCCAATATGGAATAACTGGAGCCTAAAGCAAAAGAGGAAATTTTGTTGACGTGTCTGGACTACATAGGGTGTAGCCTCATAGCCAGTTTAAACCAACTAAACCCCCAACTTCCCCTGGAAAAGGAGGTTTCACCTTCTCCTCCACTTTTAATTGCATCTTCCATCTTTCTGCTGGCACTGTTTTGTTCTGTTTTTATTGGTTACTTAGTTTTCAGCTGGAAAAAGATCTGACAACTGAATAGTTCAGTTCTGTTACAAATTTATAGAGTCTTCCTGTGCAGATTATTTTGTTTGGCATCCAGAAATGAAGATAATTCTTACTAACTTCCTGCTTGGAAGTGGTAGAACCATAAGGATTTTGTTGTTAATGCTGATTCAATACTCTGTTCAACACAGCACATGATACTTCATTGTCAGTAACCAAATTGTCCCTAGTTTCTGACTTTCATGGTGGGTGTTGTCATGGAAGATAAACCTCTCTGTCTTGAGGGAAGTGCAGCAAGTTACTTGTCATTGCTGAGGCAACACTTAGATAGTACATTGTTTAAAAACAGAAGAAGGTCCAAGTCACAGAATTGCCATCGTAATTTCAAATAGTTCCAGATCCTCACTTCCTGGATTGAGGGATTTGGTTTAACTCTATTATAAAGTAGCATTTAATTGTGAACTTCTTCCAACTTAAAATTTTCGTACTTGTCCTCTGATCTAAGGTTTTCTGACCCTGGAGCTCTGATGTGCGTCGTCTTCTTTAAAATCAGGTAGTCCTTGTCTAGAAAGAAAACATGGAGGAAATACTATTCTAACAAAGCATGGTGCTCAGATGGAAATGTGCTCTAACAAAGCATGTAGCTCAGTGCTGTGAGACAACTGGGACTTGGAATGCCAGGTATCCGTTAAAAAAACAAAAATCCCCTCTCTAAAGAGTAAATTCCATAAAGCTAAAGCAACTTGGTCCCTTACCAACATCCTCCCTCCATACTTCTTGTTCTTTTGCAGGCTTAGTTCTGACTCTCTAGAACTTTGTAACAGAAATATTGATTGATACGGACAAATTATTCATGGGAATATGTGTGTATGAAAGCACCAGAGGACACAGCAGAGCAAAGGTTAAAAGAATGGTCTACGTTGATAACCAGGGACACAACTGACAGCAATAAAACTGATAAATCCTAGGGAATGTGTTGTTTACATCAAGTAGAAGGTCTGTGCTCTGATAAGGTCTCATCACAGTTGGCTTGTTAAGAGCAAAACTGCAATCTGATAACAGGAAGATGGTAACAAGGTTACCCTACATTGTAAGTGCCATTCCTCCTCTTGCTATCCCAACAGGAAAGCAGACCATAGCCATAAAGATGTCCTTGCCTTTGTTTCCTCATTTTGGGTGGCAACCTTGCCTAAGATTCATGGAGGGTGAAGCAAGGAGGGTTCTGAGGCAAAAGATCATGCCATAATAATTGTTGATTCTTGAAAAATCTACCTAAAAATTAGTTTGTTGCTGCCAGTCAAGAGGAAGCAAAGAGATAAAGACTTAACAACAAACATTCATTGTCCTCCATGTTGGGCAAAAGTGGTCTTGGTCAGACTACTTGGGCTCATCTCTGGGGTGCCTATTAAGTATGTGGGTAAGTGAGTGTGAGTGAGCAGAATCAACTTACTTGTGAAGTTAAATAAAAGAAAATAGCTTCCCTCTTCCATAAGGCCTTAAATTGAGGTGTTTTTTTCACTAAATCCTATAAATCTTGACTTCTTTTTTGATCCTACAGGGAAGAAATTCCGATGGTGCACCCTTTCTGACCTAGAACAGAGGAAGTGTGCTGAACTCTCTAAAGCTCTTATGGCTGTGCTGCCCCTTGCTACTGCCAATTCGTTTGCTAGGATTTCTTGCATCAGAGCCCACAGTACATATGACTGCATTGATAAAATCAGGGTGAGTTCAGAGAGATTTTTAAAACTGGTTTTGAATCCAAATCCTCTTTTGAAGAAGTAATGGGTACACAGAGTCCATGGGAGAATAAAAATGATACTGAGATGATGGTATTGTGTATATGACGGAGTACATGGTAGCTTGAGAGGCAAGAATTAAAATCCATGAGCATCCTACTAGATGTACTGTTTTACCCCAGCTAATACCCTTGCAGTCTCCAAGAAACAGGTAGAAACTTGCTTGGAAATAAGCAGACAAAACCAAACTACTAAATTAAAACTCGCTCAGAGCATTCCCCTTGCTGGTGGGTTTTGGTCCTACTCTGACTATAATGAATATTTTCTCTTCCCTTTCTTCCCTGCTACTTCTAGCCCCTAGTCAGTCTTTTCTGAAGGAAAGAACAAAGCCTTTTTCATATAAAAATCTTTAATTTGAATAAAATTAGATATCAGAATCATTTTAAAGTGTAAGCTCTTGTAATTGACCAGTTCTGAAATTAAATTTTCATAATGCTATATGCTTTGGAAAAAAAACACTAATGAAAATGGACAAGAAGCATTTGCTGTAGAATGGTTTCATTAACATACCTAAAACTTGATTGGGATAGAGAATTTCAGTTTCCATTCTCATTCAGTGCCCGTTGCCTTCAATGGAGTCCAAATGTGGCCTGGAAAACAAACCAAAGAAAACCTTTCCTGTTGGTTCAGGAAATAATTTCTTTTGTGTTTTAATTCAGTCCTGCAACCCTTGTTAATAGACTTCAGTTCCACTTTCTGGGTTATGGAAAGATTAAGGCCAGGAGAACTCTGAGAAGGATCTGGGGACTTGGGGGAGCAGTAGGAGGAAATGAGGGTTGCCTTTTTCTTCAGTTGGCATCAGAACTGTGTTTCTGGAATGGAAGGTCCAAAGAAGAGGTGAGAAAGAACAGGTGTGTTTTGAAGGTAACTCAGCCTTCATTGCTAATATTTCACCATGCTTAGTAGCAGGGCTTCAATTAAAAACAAAGCAAATGCTTGTAAAAATCACTGGTTACTACTTCTCATGCAGAAACTCTGCTCTTGAAGCTGCTCTGTGTGTTCCCCTGTAAGCACACTTGTTTTGAGGGTTTTGCTGTTTTTTTTAAGGCAAATAAAGCAGATGCTGCCTCCTTGGATGCTGGAGATGTTTACTCTGCTGTAAAGCTATATGGTTTGACAGTGGTGGCAAAGGAGATCTATGATCAAGGTAGGTTCATAAAGCAAAAGAATAAGCTGTACTTCTGATTTGGCTAATGAATTGCTGTGCAGTGAAAGGCAAAGCTCAAGAATTCTTGAAAAAAAGTCTGTATGTTTTCATTAACTTTATAGGAATATGGAGGTGACTGACAACTGTTTCTAAAATACTTAGTGATGATGACTAAAATACCAGTGGTGCTTTGTATCTAGTAGCCTTTCTGCCAGTGGCACTGTCACTATGATAAATTGTCTGTATCTACCCCTGCCCGCAGTGCTAGTGTACTGGAGTTCTACATCCTGTAGGGAATAAGAAGGGTTTTATTCCATCTATGTCAATTCTTACACCATGCACTTTACTAGTGTAATTGAGCATCTACTAGCATTTTTTTAAGAGATTAGCTTCTCTCATTAATTAATTCACTCCTCACCCTAAAGAGACAAGAATATAAGGTGGATAATCTTGTTATGGTAAGATTCTTCTTCATTCCTGGCAGACCTGAACAGTCTGTGCAATGAATGATTTGTGAGGCAAGAATAAGTGAGCCAAAATCAAGCATACAGTAGAAAATACTTGTGGGACATGAATCTGTGAAGGAAGCCAAATTAGCAGATGCACGTAGGAAGAGACTAATAAGGGGACAGTATGAGAACAGAAGTGAATTCTGTTTTGGCTCAAGAACCATGAAATCAGAGTGGAATTGATATGTTTCAGGTGGTAAGTATGTTCTGAGGGTAAGCCATAGGAGTTATTTCCATTACAATACCTAAACAGTGTGATACAAATGTTCAAAATTCTTGAGAAGCAATTGTATTGGTTGAGGGAGCTGGATGATCTTGTAAGCCTTTTCCATCAGATTTTTACATTCTTGCTTTGCACATCACTTGCATTGCCTGTTTGACAAGGTGCCACATAGCCAGTTTATTGTCAAATTCCTGGCACAAGTACCTATGTTTCATATGCCTAAGATTTTATTATTTTTTTTTTTTAGCCATGTTCACAGAATTAGTTGAATTTCTGGACACAGATGGCAGCTGCAGAATGGGGATTTAGTTATTCCTGTTACATATTTTGTTCTATGTCAGGAAATTGTGTGTTTGCTGTGGCCATTGCCAAACGAGGAACTCTGGATATCCAGAGGCTGCAAGGTACACGCAGCTGCCACAACGGAGCCAGATGGACATCAGGCTGGAATATTCCCCTTGGATTTCTCCTTGCAAGAAATGATCTTACCTGGGATGAGGCGCAACCTCTGAGCCAAGGTGGGTGGTAGGAGCCATAGAGCTATGTCTCTGCCCTCAGCAGAAGTGAGTGAAATGCAAGCTGATGTAGAATGAACTGAGCTATGTGGAAACTGAAGGGCTTTGTGGATGAAATATCCTCTCAGAGCGTTTTTGATACTGGCTCTTAGCTCTCTTCAGAACTTTTTCAGTGATCTCAAAGCAGCAGAATTGTTACCAAAACAGGAAATCTTTGTGTTCTGTATGCAACAGGGAAGAAATCTTTGCAATATCTATCCAGCACAAGGATCGTTTCAACCAAGCAAAATTTGATCACTCTGTTTCCAGCAAATGTTTCAAATTTGAAGTTTAGACAATGAAGCTGCATTTTCTGATTTTTATTTTTTTTTAAAACCACCATAGTCCTAATGCATATTATAAGTTTGACCCCTTTTCTTTCTTCCATTTTTACCCATTTGACTTTTTTTCTTTCTTTCCCCTCCCTGCGCCCCCCCCCCCAGTAATCAGTGAGTATTTCAATGCAAGTTGCATCCCTGGGGTTGGTGTTGCTGCTCCTCGACTGTGTGCTCTCTGCCAAGGACAAAAATCCTATGTCAGAGACAAGAACCACTTCTGTGAGACAAGTGGTAACGAACCCTTCTATGACTCTGAGGGAGCCTTCAGGTGAGCTCTGTGACACTTGCACCAAATTTACCTTTGGGGAAAAGGAACTTGTGAGGGGGGAAAAGCCATGTGAGATGTTAATAGGATGGCATTCATCTTCATGCAGGTGCTTGAAGAATGGAGTGGCAGATGTTGCCTTTTTAGATCATCTAACAATTATTAGTGCCACAGGTAATCCTAAAAACTCAGATTCCTTTTAACCTCTGGCTGTGCTCTTTCTTGCATGGGAGTTTGGGGGATATGCCTATATTTTTGTTGTTTCCAGGGAAAATTAAATTCCTGCAAGCAGTTCAGTGGTATTTCTTGGCTCTCCACACAAGTTAGAACGAAACAGAAAAGGAAAGAATAAGTGAGCAATAATTGCTCACAGGAGGTTCTTAGAATGGGAGCAGACAGATGTTTTTATCTAGGTGATTTCTTTAGCCGAAAGTCTCTGATGCAGCTGTTTGTATTTGCATTGCCTGAGTTTAAAATATTCCTTTTAAAGTCCAGTGTATTGAGCTGCTAGAATGTGCAGTTCCTGTATACCTGTTTTGTATTTTTAAATTCAGTCGAGCTCTGTATCAACATTTTTTAAGGTGGTTAGCAATAGTATTTGCAGGTAAGTATTTTTAAACAAACATATTTACAGGGGTACAGTTTAAAGAGTATTTTGGAGTACCTCTGTCTGAGTTCCCTCTCTTTGTTAACAGAAGGCCATATCAAAGACAACTTTCCCAAGTGTGCTTGGTACACTGTGCTGTTTGCAGAATTTTTGAGCAACCCCCTCTGAAAAATGTTTTACCTTCCATCTGTGTGCCTGCTGCCAAGTTGTGTCTCACTTCATAGATTCATGAGTGTCCTGTTGTTTCAGAGTCAGAACAACAGGAGTATGAACTCTTATGTTCTGACGGGACTACAGCTGAGATGACTGAATACAGCACCTGTAACTTGGGCAAGGGGCCTGGCCGTGGCATCATCACCCGCCACAACTTCCAGAAGGTCACTAACAAATTTCTTACCATGGTCCAGGTGAGTGGATATTATAAGCTGTATATCTCCAGACACGGGCTTTTATTCCATCTTTGAGTGGAGATTACCACCCAGTTTGCCTTCTTTGTTGGGAAATTTATAGTTAGTGTGAAAAAGGACTAAAATCTGGTTATTCTGGGGAAGGATCCTGCATTGGCTTCTGGAACAATGTTTTACTTCTCTCTAAAGTGTTCTTCTGTAGAAGGCTGGGAATAAATAAGTAAAGAAGGGGAAGGTGGCGTAACACCCAAACTGGACAATGGCTAACGGTGTTCATCCTGCCCTGGAACTTACGTGTATTCTTATGTAGCTGAGGGAGACGCATAGGTTCAGGCAAGGCTCACCTTTGTCGCTCTTTTTCTCAACTTACGAATAGTATCTGCTGCCTTGACATCCAGGAATCTATTTGAAGCTGATCCTGAAATGCGTATTTAAATGCAAATTTAAAGAATTTATGACACCATCCGGCCCTTAAAATAGTCCAGCAGACTGTGAATAATTCAACCTAGTGGGCTGGGTTGTGCTGTCATGCAGACTCTGGCAGATAGCTGTTGTATAATATCTGTTCTTTATTGAGAGATCTTCATATGCCTTTGTCAGTGCACTTATTAACACGTATCTTAGCTGTGTCCCCCACACATAGCAATGGCTATGCAGCAGTGTTCCTAGTACACTTCCCAGTGCTTTCTTCTCTTCCAATACCATCAGGCTGAACAGAGCTACTCCCCCATCACGGTACTCCCCCATCATAAAGCAGAAGATATCTTGCACCCCTTCACTCCATTGATCTTTCATCACAAATGTTTCTCACTCATCTATACTCCTTCAGTTGCCTTTCCAGGTAGGAGACATTGAGCACAGCCCAATAAATTGGAATAACTAAGATGGGGAAAAAAATTCTTCAGAAAAGTGAATCATATAATGCCTTTAGGACTGGAACCATCCACTCCCTGCAGTACCTGTGGACTTTGTCCCACTGTGATGGAACCCTGAGTGCTATGTTACAAACCACGGATATGAAGGGAGGGGAGGATGAGGCTGCCTGTTACTGGAAGGATGAGCAGATCTGTTGCAATTTAAAGTGTTGTTCTTCTCTTAGCGCCTCTTTGGGCGAAAAGGAAAGGAAAAGGCCAGGTTTGAACTCTTCACTTCAGCACCCTTCGGGGGAAAGAACCTGCTGTTCCGGGATGCCACTCAGCACCTGCAGCTTCTTGAGGAGCAGCTAGAGATTGCCTATGTCCTTGGTCTGGATTATGTAGCTCTCCTTAAGGGACTTGGCCATGAAGGTGAGAAGCCTTCCAGAGGACATTAGCTAAGGAAAGGGAAGAAAAAGTTCTCTTTCCATGTTATTCCTCCCTTCCAGGCACAAGTGCATAGACCTAAACGTCGCTGTAGCAAAGAACAGGTTGGTGCATAGGTGACATGATCTCACTGTGCTCCTTCCTTCTAATGCAGGGAGCTCTTTGGACAACAGTGTTGTGCGCTGGTGCTGCATCAGTGATGCTGAGCTTCGCAAATGTGAGGAGTGGGCACTGAGTATCAAATCCGACCCATTAGTCTGTGTCCAAGCAACTTCCATGGCCAAATGCATCGAAATGATCAAGGTAGGAGACTGCCTCTGATCAGAGTACATGATAAGACTGCACAGGGTGTGTATGTCCTTGTCTGAGCTGACCAAGAGGAAAAACAGCTTGTACGCTCAAGGAACCAGTGGGAATGAGAGGGAATTTATGCAAGGGAATTTCCAGCCAGTGGGGAACTACAGCTGCTTGGTTATACAATTCATGCAAATCCTGTTTTTGTTGTTCTCTGTAATGCTGTTGGCAGAGTAGTGAGGCTGATGCAGTCACCCTGGACGCCACACATGTCTACATTGCAGGAAGGTGTGGACTGGTTCCTGTAGCTGCAGAATGTTATGGTAGGTTGTCATGTGACCTTAGCATAAGGGAGGGAATCAAAAAAGTACCATTAAAAATACAGTTAAATTTCGATAGTTCATGATGTTTTGTGATGGAAGCAGGAATCAATATATATGTCCAAATATATATTGGAAGAGCTCTTCTCAGCTCTTCAACTAACTGGCTTTAGCATTTGGCCTGGCTGTTTATTGTATCCCTTCTGTAAAAGGGACAGAGATGCTGACTTGGCTCCAGAGGATGGCAAGGTTTTTGATGGGGTGCTGCCATGTAATAGGAATGACAGCAGTCACAATGGTTGTTTCTCCTCTCCAGGGGGAGATTGTGCCCTGGCTGGTAAGAGCACAGAGGAAACAGGGAAACTACTTCATCTTAAGCACAAAGGTAACAGGACAACTTTGAGAAGGCAAAAGGTTTAGGTTTTCTTGAGGCTGCCTCTATGATTTGTGTACGAGTGTATTTACATGTTGGTTTGGGAAAGAAATTGCTGTGCATGTTCAGTAGGAGCTTTACAGATAATGCCGGGCAGCTAGGACACGAGCTTTGTGGCTAAGCAAAGAATGCAGATCCTCTACTGTAACTGAAGATATTGTGACAGGATGAGGGAGGGAAAAGGGGGGCTGTACCTGTCTGAAATACTTCATTGCCTTGGTATAACTGGTTGTTGTCATTGTTTTACAGCACTGCCACCAGTTTATGCTATTGCCCTAGCTAAGAAAAATGCCAAACAGATTAACATGCGTAACCTTAGAGGAAGACGATCCTGCCACAGTCACCTGTACAGTCCTGGAGGATGGTTACTTCCTTCCAGATACACATTGGGAGCTCTGGAGAATGATACTGAGCACTGTGACATTGGCTCTGGTAAGGGCTGCTCTGGGTTATCTGTTGACTGGACCATGGAAATCTGCAGCCCCAAATTTGGGAGTAAAATGGAGATGAGGTCATGAGGATTTGATCAGCAGGTGATGATTGCAATCTCAGAGGGTATTGAGCAGCTCTTCCTCCTATCTGACTATGTGTAATTCTTCACACTATTTAGCCATCTTCTTGCTAGCTATTAGGATGGAATTCCATTCCTGTCTTTTCCCATGTGTGAAGATTCTTTGGAATACCTTGCCTTAATCTCACCTCAGTTTTCTCTGCTCAGTTTATCAGAATTACTTTTGGAAGGGCTGCATGCCAGGAGCAGATGGAAACCTGTGCAAGGTGTGCATTGGAGACAGTGAGGTGGAAGGGGCTCGAGTATCTAGCAGATGTGCTGCAAGTCACAATGAACGTTACTATGGCAATATGGGAGCACTCAGGTAAGCCCTTTGTCAGGGTCAGAAGTGCAGAGCAGTAGCCAGAATTGGCTTATTTTAATTATTGTACTGATGGTTTTCTTGGGAGTTGTGGGTTTTGGGTTTTGTTTTTTTTTTTTTGTTAAGCAACTGGCTGTATAAACTTTTGCTAGCATGTATTTTGTTTTGGTTGCAGTTGCTATGGGTTGTTCAGCTGATTGTTGATTTAAAACAGCCATGAAACCATTTCCAGAGCAAGACAGTGCTTCCAAACATGTAAGGCTTAGAGCACTGGTACTGAGTCATCAAAGAGAAGGGATGAAAGATAGTTAGGTCAGAGAGAAGAGGTCATGTGGTGAGAAGCAGTGTAGGGTACAGGAGGTAATGAAATAGTCTGGAGATATTAAAAAAACATAGTTGAGGCAGAGAAGAGTATTGAAGGTGAAAACACTCTTATAGAATATGTATAAATGCATTTAGTTGAATTACATTCTCTTTCCTGGTTAGGCACAGGTGAGACTGCATGGACACTGCCACAACTTTGACTTGGGAGCTGCTTTAAGGGATGAAAGGGATTGTCTTGTCAAATATGTGAACACTGTCCACCAACACTAACTTGTTCCGTATAACCACCAAGTAATTACAGATGAGGGGGATACTTCCAGCTACTCCTGTTTTAGCTTCAGATGACTGTCCAAACATCAGTCATTGTGCAGTGGCTGTCTCTGATAACTTCTTGGGTTTTTTTTCCTGCACTAGGTGCCTAGTTGGCAATCCCAGTGGAAGAAGCTTTGGAGATGTAGCTTTCCTGGAACACTCTAACCTACTGCAGAACATAGAGTGTGAGATGCAGATATTCTCTTTTTCTTTGAGAACGTTCATAAGTGTCAGTTATTCCCACACAGCGACCATCACTCATGAGGATCAGCTTTTACAGGCTTAGTCTAGGTCCATGAAGTTGTGTTTGTGACTGGAAAATTGCAAGAATCTTCCTGCATGTAGATGTTCCAGTAAAGCTCAAAATTCAGACACTGTTCAGTTTTAGAGAGGAAAGAGGAAGAATCACTGAATGATCACTGAGATCAAGGTGTGTGTTGGGGGCGTAATCGTCCTTAGAGACTGCACTAACCTTTGGAAGGCTCGAAGCATTAAAAAGCAAGTGACTTTTCCCACCGAACTTTCTCCCATAGGCAGCTGTTGTTTTTAATCCTTTTCAAGAATGAAAATAATATAGATAAGGGCAATGCTGTGGGCTGTTTGTGCTGGGAGATGTTCTATGGCTTCATTGTGACATGACAACTTCCTCATGTTGTTTCACAGGCACTTATGGAATAAACAGTCAAAATAGTTAAAAATAAGGTAAAAATACTGCAAATGATTTTGCCTTTCACAGTTTCTGAAACAACATTGTTACTACACTGTGAAATGTTTAAATTTCTCTGGGAAATACCAATCTTTGCAACAGTCTAGCAATTGGACTTTGTTGATGAAAATGGTTTTGGTTACGGTAGCTTAAATTCCCTCAATTTCTTAAATGATGCCTACTGCTCTAACAGCCTTTTCATAGAGGTGAAAAGAAAGGCACCCCCATTTTGTTCAGCCTGATAAAGCACATTGAAATTCTAATTTAGGCAATTTCAGTAACAGAAGAGACTTTTCTAAGAGAGGAATGTCTCTAAAATCAAGTGGAAGTATAAGGGCCTGGAAGCCCACAGGAATTCATGCAGCAATGAGCAGTTTGTTTGAGGAAGCAAAGGACATGCAGGCTGAATTCCTTTGTTTTCAGAAACTGATCTGATGACAGATGAAGATGAGGCATGGGTTTTAGTTGATAGGTGCAGCTTAAGTTCACTGACCTGTTTCCTCAGTGAAAACACTATCCTGTTCCTAACAAATGACCATGTAGCATGCTGTATTTGTTTTGAACACATTGCCTAAACTTCTTCCTCTCAATTTTTAACATTTTGCATGAGATTCACCCTGTCGTCTGCTTTAATTTTTTAAAAGGATTTGCTTTCACTTCATATTCTTTTCAGATCTGGACAGCTCTGGTTGGGCAAAAGGTTATACCCCTGTTGACTTTGAACTCTTGTGTCCGGATGGAACACGTGCTGCAGTCACAGAATGGGCAGGCTGTAACCTTGGCCCCATTCCCCCCAGCACAGTCATGACTCGACCAGTCACTGTCACTAAAATCTATGATTTTCTAATGAAATCCCAGGTAAGGCAAATAAGAGGGAAAAAGTTAGCGTGTTATCACTTGTTATGTACAACTGCTGCAAATGCTTTCAAGATCAAAAGCTGCATATACTAAATATGTGCCTTCAGGTCCAATATGTGAGAATTAAGAATGTGCATAGGAATTGAGAAAATAATTATTTGGATTCTCTAAAGCGGCATTTTGGCATCAGTTGCCATTCCACAGTGGTCATACTTTTGCTGAGAAATAAGCCACTGCAAAACTGCATATTTTTGTATGAATAAGGACAGTGCTAGGTGAAAGTGTAACCTTTTCTCTGCTAGATCTTGCTATAAAACTGAGGGTCACCAGCTTAACCTTGCTATTTATGATCCAAGCTGTGGAACTTACTCCTTTTCTGTTTAGGCATCTCTGGGAAGCAAACTGGATTCTGAATTCCAGCTCTTTCAGTCGTGGAAGTATGGTGAAAGCGATCTGCTTTTCAAAGATGCTACTCAGTACCTTGTTCATGCAAGTCACATGAGCTATCAGGAAATTCTTGGAGTGTCTTTCTTTCAACTGGCAGAATCGGTGTTTAACTGTACACCTGCAGGTAAAGTTCATAATTTTGAGTTAGAGAAAAATGCAAAGCAGGAAGCCTTCTCTGCAAACCTATTGCCCATTTGTTTAGACTGAATGGAGAACTATGTTCTACATAATCCTGTTAGTAACAATTTTCCAAGGAATACTGTGTTTGGAGCTCCTTTAGAGCCTCTTACAGCTATCCAGAAGCACTGAAAGCGGAGCTCTGCAGGAACCGAATAACCAAAACCTTTCAGAGCAACTATGAGGTTTTTGAAATAGGACTGTTTTTACTCCCCCTCTGACATGTTTCCCTTCAATTCTAAAGATCGGTTCTGGGAAAAGGGAATATAATTTTCCTTTGGATATGCCAAACTTGGGAAAAAGATAAGAAATTTTATATTTAATTCTTGAATTAACCTCAAAATAAGATAAATAATTTCCTTTTTGAAAAAAGTGCTCTAGAGAGCTCAAGATCAAAACTCTTTATAAATTTAAGGGATGGCTTTTTCATTATTTTCCACTGAAAGCTGTATGAAGTATGCATTTAGCTATCACTAAAACTGAAACTGTCTATGAGCCGGCGTCAAGCTGTTTTGGGGTTTGAAAATCTGTATTGAAGTAAATGAAGATTACACAGTAAGTTAGACTCGTGTGAGTCTAAGTTGTTCAAGAACTGAAATTCAGAAGGGGAATTTTACTTCTATTCTGCTGTTTTAGTGACTAGTATATGAAAAATTTGTTATTTTTAAAGCTGATGATAGCATCTTTATGTGTATACTTTCTTACTGGTTTGTAGGCATCTTAGACTTCTGCAAACAGGATATCTGTGCATCCTCATCGAACTGACAGCTAATACAGAGGCTTTGCAAGGCACATACATCATCATCAATATTGAAAACAAGGAAATATGCAAGTCTAACCTATCCAAAGCAATCAGCAAGGAAACAGTCGTCTCCAGAAATGTATGCTGAATAGTCTCTTGTCCATTTTGGTTTTGTTTTTTTAAAGCAGGTAGTGTAATACTACTCATGTTACCCCTTTCTTGTTTGGAGCATGGCATCGTGTGGAACAGCACAGGCCAGTGTGCATAACCTACAGCACAGAACTAGGATCAGCAATTCTCTACAACTACTATGGAAAAATCAGCATTTTTGTGGAAATAGCAGGGTCAATACCATGGACTAAAATACAGACTGTCAGGAGTGGCACAGGTTAGTTGGTAGCAGTTTTCCTGGCTTATCTTATAAACTGTTTTCATGGGAGAAAAAAAAAGTCAACTGACATTTTGGTAATTGCAGCATTGTCCTCCTATATCTGTGATTTTGGTTGCAGCTAGATAGTCCTTGATGAATACACGTATATGCTACAGGTTGTATATGCAATTACTATCAGAATCAGTAGTCTTTTCTGCCTTTAACTGGAAAGAACATATTTGCATTTTTAACCAAGGATTTATACTAGCAAATCAATACATTAATTAGTGAGAGAAAAATGTTTTAAGGCATCTAACAGCCAGCAGAACTGGATGCTTGCAGCCTTAAGGTGAAGGAAAGCAATGGATATTCATCCTTGTCAAAAACTCCAACCATTATGTTATAGTACTTTACTTTGGCACTTTGAATCTGTGAGTCTATGAAATGTCAAAATATGATTTATCAATTAAACAGCATTAGTTTTACAAGCAGAAACTGCCTGAACATGATATGAAGCCTTTTGAACAGCATGTATAATGTATTTCTTTTGCCTGTTAGTAGATAAAGTTTTAGAGTGGATGGCTCTTCCTGGGCAGGACTCATTTCAGTTTGCAGGAGTGCTATCACCTTCTGCTCCCATGTACCCTGGCCCAGGCAAGGTTAAGATTTTTTACTTAAAAAAAAAAAAAAAAAATTAAAAATCCTTTACCCAAAACTTTCCAGTCCTTGATACATCTACTGCTGTGGTATTAACCTCAGCTAGCAATAAATGAGATGCAAATAGTGAAGACAGGCCAGCTGCAATAAAGTCAATGTATCTGCCATACAAAGGAAAAAACATTAAAAACCCTCTCCACCCAAAACAACAAAGAGAGGCACCAGTAAAGTATTCAGTGGTAAAACACACTGCTAACAATACCTCGTTTTAAACAGTTTGTTCCATGCCTAGCTTGTCTTTCCTGTTGTTTGACTAAGTCAACCCTCTCCTCCCTTTTCACTTCCTGAGAAAGAAAAAATTGCACTCTGACCAGCAGCAAGGGGTTTAGATTCAGTGCATCTTAGCTGAGACCGTTTATCCCATTGTTTGACATTGACTAACTAAACAACAGAAAGGATGCAAGTCTAAACTCATCTATCTCTCAGATAAAGAGGGGAGAGGTAAATGGTGGATGAAGCAAGTCCCAGTATGGTAGCAGAGCAAAATCCTCATGCACCCTGTTGCAGCCAGCAAGCTGTAGCCCTGGAGAAGTAGGTGAAGAGCAAGATGCTTGTTTAGGCCTCTGAGGTGCTCCCTTCCTTTCTTGACTGGAGCTTCCATGCCATCTGCGGGACCCATGTAACACTGCACTTCAGAGAAGGGAGTTACGAGAACAGAGTGAGGAAATGCGTCTGTCAGCTTAGTTTTGTCAAGAGCAGCAGAAATTGAGAATTGGGGTTATACATTGGAAGGGCAGGGGAGTTGTTTTCTGGCATAGACATTGCAGATGCTTAACAGGCCTTTTTGATGTTCCTGTGCTTCAGCTTTAGTTTAAAAGCACCAGTCTCATGCCTTGCATACACTGTAGCACATGAACCATGGGCCTGCTTCAGCTTTTAATCTCTCAGTTCTGAACGTAGCAGGAGCTGTCTGTGCTGTCTGGCTCCTGCTACACTACTACATTAAGGGATGGATGCTGTCTCAATGCTATTAACAGTAGCTAGGATCTTGCTTAAAAGCCCCCAGGCCTGTTCCTGTTAAAGTATGGCTACGGATGACTGAACACTGGAATTCCTGCTCCACACCTCAGCAACAACCCACCCAGTTACTTAACAGTGTCAAGCTCTGGAGATTTGACCTCTTCCCCCCATGTATGCAAGGCAAATACATCATCCATATTTACTGATACAAGCCTAAAGAAGGCCTTAAAAAACCTGAAAGGTTCTCAGAAAAATTTATTTCCATAAATTAAAAACACACACAAAAGAAACAGTAAAATTTTAGATTCATACAATATTGAACAGAAACAAAATGCCAAGAGCATGATGGAGGCTAATGGCACAAGTGTACAAATTCTCATTGAGCTATTTGTTAACTTGATAGCATCATATAGACTTTTAATCCACAGTTACCATCCATATTCTAGAAGAGCACCTGGAACATAATATACCAAAGGCCCACCTCAAATCAAATACAATAAATGAGACCTGCTTGCAGAAAATCATATCCAGCAAGCATCAGAACCCAAATGTATGCAGCCACAAGGCCAGCCAGGCAAATGCTGGGACATACCGCGGTAGCCTTAGCTTCCAGTTGTAGCATGATGAAAATAAGAAGGAAAAAAAAAAATTTTTTTTTGAAAGCAATCTTTCTACCTTCCATAATCAGTAAATTTAGCAAAGAGCTGCCTGGCTCTGCAAAACTTGCTACTAAGAGACAGATCATGGCAAAAGCCTTGCAATTCTTCTCAAACTGCTTTAGTCATCATTCTGCAAGCAATATGTACAATGTCTTTCCATGCTTATACAAAATAATCCTAATTGGAATGGGTTCACTTTATGAAAAGCCAAGTGTACATACCCTTTGGCTAGGGAAGTATGCAAGACCCCAAAAGATGCATCCTCTATGTTTTTTCTTTCAATTATTTGGGACAGAAGCAGCTCAGAGTGGCAAGTACCTAGCTTTTGCACAGTCATCACCCCCAGTGTACAAACAGCAGCCACAAGGAACAAGGATGTTCTATGAGTGCTATAAACAGGAACAGAGGTGGGAAAAGAAAAAAAGTGCATAAGCACAACTGACATTTGTATGTTGGAGGGGAAAAAGAGATACTTTGTCTCAATTAGCTTACATCTCTATCATCCTACAAAATACTAAACCAAAACAGAATAATGCCGTATATTGGGGTTTCCACAAACTAAAGTCTGGGACAAGCTAGGCAACTGCAACATCATTTTGTAACTCCTCCAGTTATTTTAAACAAAAGATAATGGAGTGTTTTCTTTGCTCTGCTCTTTCTGCTGTAGCTGTTAAAAAGAAAGCTAAGAAATGTTATTTCAAAGCAATCAGAAACAGGACAGAGCAGGGAAGCAAACAAACCCCCCTCAAAACCACCACAACTCTCCCCACCCCAAAGGAATAACTCAATGCATTCCATGTTTTGAAGCACACTAGAGGTCTGAACTTGGCCTGGACCCGAATTTCCTCCCTCCTCACCCATATCCTTGTTTCCTTAAAAACCCCGGTAAGGTTACAGCTCAGTTGTGTCACCGCACTAGAAGCCTCACATATTAATAGAATGAATGAATGCTGTGTAACAATCCCATTCTATAGCATAAACCCATAAAAATATATATCTCACTCTTGCTACAGCTTCCAACCAGTCAATAATTGGGGTAATAAACCAGTATAGGGAAAGTTTAAAAAATTTTTTTAAAAGGCAGTCAGCCTTTATTTTTTAGGGATTTCTTTTTATAAAAATAAAGAGGATCAATTAAAATGTTCTCTAGCAGCCCAAATAGGTTAACCAGACCTTTTTGCTGAAATAGTATGTCAATATGTTCAAAGTTTGCCTGCCTTGTTATTTTACCCTCAAAACTCAACCACCGCTCCTTTAAGTGTGTACTCCTCTCTTTTCTTCAGTCTTCCCAATTAAAGATAATTAGCCTCCAAAGCTAGAATATAAACTTCTAGGAATCCCAGCACATAAGCTGGGAGCAAAACAAGCCCAGATTACATTTCTTTCAAGACTCAGGCACACACAGGGTAATAATCCTCCTCCATTTCTCTACTTTCAGAGCTCTGGAATTCAAGAAATTGCTTCTTAATTTTTAGTTTTCTGTTTGGTCAGTAACAGAAGTGGCAGAGTAACAGAAGATAATGGTAGTATTTTCAGTCCTGCATTTACTGGGGCTTTAATAAAAATACCCACCCACTAGATACTTGCTCGTTTTGACGGTAAATAGAAACTCTATTATATGGGTAGGTAAATAAGAAAGTGCAAGTTTCAAATGATGAAAGAAAGAACAGCCTAATTAAATTTGAGCATCCCAGCAATGACAGCTTTGCCTGAATAACTTCTATAGGCACTAAAGGACAGAAATTACCTGAACAGCAGCTAGCATTCATTTTGAATTATGCTTCAAGTAAGTTTAACAGAAGTTATCCCAGAAGGGAGCTCTCTTCCCTCAAAACGTATAGCTGAGAAATTGCCCAGTGCTGCATCAGATAATTGCAAATGGCCTTACATAATGAAAATAAAAAATAAAAAAATTTCCACGTGCTAGAAGGCTCTTTGTACAACACTAGCTATTATGTACAACAGTGCTGTACAGAGAATATCTAATTATGAGCTACATGAATTGTAAATCTAAAATAGTAAAAACCCTCAAGATGGAAAAAAAATTATTTTCTTGTTGGCATTAAAATTGATATTTTTACTGGAATTAAAATAACTTAAACATAAGTCTCAAAGATTTTGCTGGTGTTCCCTGCATACAGCAGCTCAGCTCAGTTAACTAAAAGCCTCTACTTACATATCATGCAGCTTAGCATCCTCATGGGCTAAATTAGCTTCTCTCTGGAGAAGAAGCTGGCACCAGCCAAGTAGTTAAAAACCTCTACTATTGGGGAAAAATTAGTACTGGGTGCAATTTTTTCTTAAAATATTACCTTTTTTTGAGCTCAGTCATGTTAAAAGGTGTCCTCATGCAGCAAATAAAGAAACATCTACAAAGTGCAAGTTATTTAAAGTCTAGTTATGTGGGGCTTTCAGCTGCCTGAAGCCAGGAAGGGCACAGAAACTCAGAAGGAACCTTCCAAGTAAACAGAAGGAAAAAATAATTGAAAGCAAACCCAGACAGCTACTTTTAATTATTAAAAAGTTAGTGGTATATCAAGAATGTGTTTGCTAGAATTCATCTTTCTCAAACACCATCTCTCTTCTGTCAGATTGTTCAAAATAGCCATTACAGTAACAACAGCAGACTCAAATGTGCAAATGATTTGGAGTGCAGAGTTCTAGCATCACTGAAGGTGCACTACCACCTCCTTTACACACCTACTCTACCCCCAAAAGGTGTTTAAACATAATTAAACATTAGCAGGAACTTCCAGAGGTTGGGGAAAGAATGGTAAATTGTATGTGGCTGTGTTACACTCAAACAGGGACCTAGAAGAATCCCTCCAATAGCATTTAAAAATACAATAAAATAGCACCTTAATGAGGGCCACAGCCAAAAACTGATCATCACGTATTAGAACAGAGTGGTAGAGTAATGTATGAAGAAGACAGTAGATTTCTCCCAACAGGACTAAAATACTAAAGGAGCTAACTAGAGCATTTTCAGCTGAATGGCTCCCTCAGATGCTAGAGGCCTGCTCCTGCTCAGCCTCTGTTGCAAAAAAGGCTTCAAGGTCCATTAGCTTCTGGCTCAGGAGAGCGTCTAACTCTGCACTCTGTAGTGCAGCTTTTTTTGCTCGGGTAAAACTACCCACTGCTTTGATTTTGCCTCGTGTCTTCCTTTTCCGTGGAAGAGTAAAGTCCTGAAACTCTAGAATCCGCTTTCTCTTCTGCTGGCTGACAGAGATCAAGCGTCCATTTTTCTCCTTGGGCTCTTCAAAGATTGTTTCCAAGCTCCTGGTAAAAGCAAAGGATAGAACTCATGAATACTCACGAAGCAGTTAAGGACAGGGAGACTGGTGCATTTCATAACCCAGCTTCTAACTTTTACATTTTTTCAGTCCCTCCACACCTCTTGCAATGTATACTTATCTACACCTTACACCTCCTACAACTGCACATTACTGCTAGCTAAATAATTTGTTATTGCTGCATAGACATTTGGGTTGAATCTCTTTCTATCTGTATTTCTGTTGAAAAGCACTATTACAGAGTCTTGATTTTATAGAATAAATAGATTTGAACATTAAAAAACATAGCAATGTAACCTTGCTATACTTGATGATAGACAGTTATTCTTAGTATTTTAAAGAATATTTAGTTGCCTTTGAATTTTGAAAAAGTAAGTACTGTAGTTGGATGGAGGCTGGAATGAATGAGTAGATGAAAAATAAAATATTCAAATCCATACTTAAACAGCTGCAAATTCTTAGTTCATATTCTATTTCATTGCTTGCCATCCAAATAGTACAAGATAAATTTTTTTAAATTGCTCTAGTTTAAAGTGGTAGAGAAAGTTAATTCAAAAAGAGTATCTCCCTCTTAGCTTTCAGACACCTTTAATCTTCTCTCTCTCTCTAAGTAATTTACATTTATCTTAGTTTTCTTTCTTCTCAGGAAGCAGAACCAACCTGGCTGGAGGAGGGGACTTATAGTTCTTGTTTGTGTAAATTTCTTCTAAACTAAATTCTTTCTTCTTAAGCCTGAAAAAGGAATGAACAAATCAGTCAAGAAAGAAGAATTTCAAAACTACGTCTCTTCACAACAAGCACATTCACTAGAAACCACTATGGTTTGTGTTCTATGCTTAACTCTTAACTCTTAACTAATGATGCTTTAACTTAAAACATAGATATTCTAATTGGGGATAGGGAGGAATGAAAAATGAGGTCATTAAGTACTGAATTTCATACAGTGTTTTTATAAGGTCTGGGTCTGCAGAGGTAAATGTTCCTTCTAGCATTCTACGATGTTTCAAAATAATGATGCTCAAAAGAAGAAAAGGAAATCCCTTCACAAGTCACTTTTTTGTGGAAGCTAAGAAAAGACTTACAGTTTAGCAGATTAACCATTTCATCTCTTGAGACTGATTTTAAAAGTTAGTTATTGACACTTAATTAGCAAGCTGATCTCTGAAGAAATGTATTCCCTTGTCAAAGCTGGCACTTCTGTTCAAGACAAACTGATGTTTCCCTAAGATCATACACCACAAAGAAGGGACTGTGACGAACTTTAGCATAACTTGCATCAACAGAACTTCCCAAAGGATCACTTCCTCTCACTGTGCATTGTAGAATGACTTATTTTCAATGTATGTTTATCAATATGAACTTCTTTCTTCTTTAGAAAATCATTCCATTGCAGCTTAGCTTTTCACATTTTGCCTAAAACCCAGTCAGTAGTTCATATCCAATAGTCCTTTATTGATCCTTTCTCACTTGAAAAAAAGTTATGTTCAAAGACCAGTTTCTTTCTTCAGTCTTTTTATACAGTTGATACAGCTGTGTTAGTCTTTTCTTATGAAGGAAGCAAACATCAGGTATCACTTAACTGGCAGTGTACAGAACAGTGGTGGTAAGAGAAGCATTTATTGAAATGATTACATTATTATGCAGGAAATCTAAGGAACAGAAGCTAGTATGAGTCCATTCAAAAGATACTGCTCACCTTTTTGGTTTGGGTAGTCCCATTGGAGTAAGGTTAGGGTCTGGCTTCGGAACAGTTTTCCTGATTCGGATCTGTGAGACTTTCTTTGGCCTCTTTTCTGGCTCAGTCTTAAGAAAGAAAAAGAAAAAAAAAAAAAGGGAAAATGAAGGACGTAATGACCACGCTAGTCAACAGAATTTCCTTTTATGTTGAGTATACATTATCTATAGAATAAACACTCCTCTCTGTTTTGCCACCTTCTTTCTGCTTGAACAAAAGAAAGAAGCAGCACAGACTAGGACTAAGCGCCTATTTTTTCTCCTCATCTTTAACAGCTACTAGATATTATTCAGCAGCAGCTTCAAGTTCTGGGGAATCAAGAGTCTGAAGTATCTAAAATGAACTCACTTTTTTCAGTTCTGTGTCATCTTGGGATCTAAGACAGGCTGGAACAGAAGCATCAGCTTTATCAAGGGCATGGACCTGGAGCTCTGATGCTGAAAGCCGGGGGGGAGATGGCAATGACTCTCGAAGTAAGCAAGACTTTGGTAACAGAAGAGGGAATGAAGTTTCCAGACTGTAACAGAGGAAGAAAGGAACATATGTAGATTAACACCCAATTTATGCTGCAACAGCATTCCAAGCTCTCAGGTGATCTTCCTAAATTGCACTATGGGCACAAAAAGCAATGCAGTTCACAGAAATTGCCCAAATACAGCCAAAAACTGCTGCAGCCTGCATTGATACTGAAACAAACTGAACTGCCAATGTATTTGAACACGTAATTTTAATCCCACTCTCTTCCTTTGCGTACAGTTAAACAGCTTACAGGTCTATTTAGTAACTACTGGTAGAAAGTGATTAATCCTCCTTTTCTGCCAGAAAATTTCTTTGACACAACTATTAATTTATTACTTTTTGTTTACAGATAAATTGAGATAGCTTTTATATCTGTGATCCCAACACTGAAAAAGAATAGAAGTTTCAGCACCTAACATCCAGTGGCTCAGACAGAAAGAACATATATCCAAGTAAGGAAACAAACTTCTATAGTTTCACATATTAATTTCATAGTAAGTGGCACAACATGGTTGAAAGTAACAGAATTGTTCTGTGCGATGATCTCTGTGGTGTTTGCATTAATGCCCCTCCTCACTTCTCCATTACACGATCAGTCAGTTTACCTCACTAACATTTTAATCAGAAAGCTATTCTTGAACTGAACTGCCAAAAGCTGAAAGCCAAAATGACATAAGCAGTTTTTCTGAGAAAGCTTATGGTCCCACTACTCAGAATAAATATCGAAGTCCAAGAGACTCACCGTATCTCATGACCTCCAGTCTGCAGTGCTTCCATACTCTGTACAGGTAAGTGCGGTAACATGGCATAGCTGGTTCAAGAGAAAAATGAAAATAAACAAAAAAAGACAGACAGAAATTAGGTTTATACCATAAAAAACATTCGGGAAAATTTATTTGTATAAACTGGACTGTAAGACAAAAAAAATGCTAATATCAGGAATGAGAATAAAAGACTAAAATGATACAAAAGCAAGCCACATCTCCCATTTGGTCCACTAACAGCTTGTTAGGGAAATAGTCCTACTTTCACTTAAAAATGGTAGTGATGAGAAAAGGAAATAAAAGTACAGAAAGAGAGGGAGACAGTATTAGTCTGAAAGTTGTAATTATTTCTATGCAAGTTTGTATTCCTCATTCAAAAACCCCAGATTTTAAAATTAACCAAAAACCTTGAAGGATTTGGCTACTAAATAAAAAAAGTGCACAGGGGTGATGGTAACAAGTGAAAGGAAGGACTTGCATAAGATTAACTCCCTGTTGTCTCTAACTCCTACAGTCTTCCTTGAATATTCCTAATCAATTGGAATCACCAAAGGCCTTTCCATAAGGGTTGGCATTTACCATAATTCTATGGCATAAAAGTCAGCACAGCAGCTCTAAGTCCTTTAATATTAAGCTTTAGGTTGGTGCCCACACTATTAATAGCAGGAAAAAAATAATCAGTTGGGACAGCTTTTATTACATTAAACAGCAAATCTTGTACTTGCTGTTCTCCCAAACTAACAGCTAAGTGTACTTCACTGTTCTAAAGCAAAGAAGTTACAGCCAGACTGGAATGCTACAAAATAAATTAAAACCAATCATGCTGGCAGCATAGGGAACTCCAAATAGAAGGAGGTCAGAAAGACCCAATTCTTGTGTTTGTCATTTAAAATCAGAAATACAACATTTTGTTTCTCTCCATGTTCCACTCACTATCCCAACACTACAGGAATCCGCATCAATAGTGCGCCAGAGTCTTCTATGCTAGAGGCAGACCTTACCGTTTTATGTAAGAATAATTAAAAATTACAGGGAGAGAAAAAAACCACTTTAGAAATTTTGAATACAAATGAGCATCAATTAGAAAAAAGATTTCACTTAAAGAATGCTTTATTACTGGCAGTGGATGTGACAGAAGATTTTTAGACAGAAGAACTACTCTAGTTCCTTGTGTTCCTGGTTATTAAAAACATGAACAATGAATGGAAAAAAAAATCTGTTCCAGAAGAAAATGGCCTGCAGAGAACTTGGAGCCACTTGGAAATTTTTCTAATTTTTAACTATCTTAGTCAAAACAGGCAAAGATTTTTGTCATACTGGGAGCTGAAAATGCTTTTATACTGCACCAAACATACTTATTGTATTCTTATATTTATATATCAAACATTTATTTCACAGGAGATTATTTTTTTGAGTACAAATTTAAGAGAGATTTACTGAATTATCTTTTTATTACTGTTCCTGTTAATATCTTTAACAATTATTAGTTGATGAGAACAGGCTATCAATCTTCAGCAAAATGGAATCTAAAATGGTGTTAAATTTTTTAAATGTTAGGTTTTGTTCTTTACATTGTTTCATAGCCAAGCCTTTAATATTAATTTTTGCTTAACTCTTTTAGGAATGTAATTTATTTGCTGCACTTCTTTAAACTTCTGCAAACATTTTTTTCAACTCACTGCATGCTACCATAAGTTCACTTTAAAGAAAACTTAGGTGGGGCACAAGAATTAAGGCTACCTCATACACATATTTGTAAGGTGTTTTAGAGAAAAAAAACAAACCGAGTTTTAGCCTATTTTAACTTTGGGTTATTTTTCACTTGAAGCGATAAGGTTTGATTTGGCTTCTCTGCCTTTGGGATAAAGATCATTCAGAGCAGAACATTTGGTTTTCAAATTACCCTTTACGTCAAGGAATTAAATCCTCTTATACTTTAGCTAACTGGATATGCTGTAACAAGCTGCCTAGGAGTCTGTCGACTTAAGTATGAGAGAAAACACAAGAGCGTAAGTCAGCTCTGATCTCCCAGTCCAAGGGTAACATGCCTCAACAAAATAATAAATTCACCTCATACACAGAAGTAAGTTTTAAAAAGGTGTTTGTTTTGATTTTAAAGCATAGCAACGTCTTAATATTAAGTTTAGTGCTCAAACTGGTTTACTGGTATCATTTCTTCCAGAGTACTAATTTGTACACTAGAAAATGCAGCTTGATATATTGACTCATATGGCATGAAAAAGAATGCAGCTCCAACAGAGTGTGCTGCGAAGCTGTCTCTATGCTGTTATTCAACTTCATTCTTTTAGCGCAGACAACTCCCAGAATGGAGTAGTACTTTCGTAAGTTCACTCACACCTTTGGTAGACATTAGAATTTATACTAACAAGTGATATAATTAAACTTTTAGGCATGTTATCCATTTATACAAAGCAAAACGCAGCATTAGTTATCTGGCAAGATTTTTGGTTATACGTACGTCAAGTTATGACATAAGCCAAATTCAACAGCTCTCTAGAGACTGCCATATTAAACACAAGAATTGATCAAATTGACTCTTCTACAGTGTTCACGAGCCTATACTCTGTCTAGGAATCTCAAGACTATAAAATCAGGGATTGAACTGCCCCGTTTCACTGAGGGCAAAATCTTTGCTCAAGAGCATGGAAAAACACTGTAACAGAGCTAGGAACCTCTTCTCTCATTCTGATTCTTAGTAAAAAGATCTCAAATGGCGATAGCAAAGTTAAGTTAAATACACAGAGTATATTTCGGTCCTCTTCCCATTCATAACGAGAATGACACATACACAAAAATTCATTACCAACCTGAACTGGAGATACCTGCTTGTGCCAACAATACATCGGGCACATACTATCAAAAGGCACAGCATACATAAAGAGGTTTCAATTAGCATAGAACAGTCATGGAATACAATTAAAAATTTAAGTGAATGCCACCCCCCACCCCTTAGGATTCTTCCTAATCTGATATTGTCAAAGTGGCACTCGTGGCTCAGACCTCTGAAAAAAACTCTCCTACCTCAGAAATCCAGTTGTTCTGCAGTCACTCTGAATAGACCTAATGAAGTAGCTCACCTTTCTGCATTATATATTCTGATGCATGGTGTGTATATTTTGCAAGGGAGAAGAAAATAGAGTTAGCCATTCTGCCAAAACAGAATAGTTTAAAGAAGTGAAGGCAAATATATTTAAATTCAGATAACAGACTGTTCCATAGGGAAGAATCTTCCATGTTGAGCCATTTTTTGAGCAGAATGTGTAGATTTGGAACAGGGGAAACTGACCCTCCAATGCAAGCTGCAATTACCCTCTCCCTCCCAAAAAGGAGCAAGTATATACCCTATACATATTTAATCTCAAAAATAAGTTGATGGGTTTTACCTGTTCTCGATGCCCACACTTGGCTGCCACTTGCAGTGACTGGAATGGAGAGGAGTGATTTCGCAGGGACGGGCAGAAGGACCATGCTGACTCCATATGGATAGTACCCTGCCCAATGAGTATGGCAATGAAGAGACGAGGTCATCTGATACAGAAGTTGGATACCTTGCCTCTTTCAAACCCTGTGCGAATTGTGATATAAAAAGTCTCTGGATGGTAGGAATATGACTGGTTAAGTTTCTTCTTCTCGTCCAAATCCTGTAACATCCAGGGGAAGAAAGTGCTAACACTGTGTGAAGGCCAAGCATGGAGCAACCTCCTCTTCTTTCAGCTACTGCATTTCTTCCACGGTCAGGATGAAGGGCAACAGCCCTTGGGGTTGTTACAGAGAGAGAGGAATGCAGCTCGTTAGCTAGACTGGAATCTTCCTTGAAAGCTGTTGTATCTGAACAGCTCTGAGACAGGAGAAAAGAGAAAGTCCACTTTGAAGGCGGTGCTGGCATTTCTCCCCAAACTGGTCCGTGATGTACAGAGCGCTGGGACGTAATCCCTGTGACGCCTGTCACGGGATTGGAGTCCAATTTTACGTGAAAAGAAATTGGGAAAACTGGGGTGTCCACAAAAGAGGTTGGAGGCTTGTGGCTGAAGTCTGAAAAAAGTATTTTGGTAGATTCTACAGGATAAAGTGCCAAAGACTGAAAGCTGAACATCTTGGTGCACCAACTGTCAGCCCAGCGTGAGTATAAGATCCTGTTAATGCAAGAAAAGGCTTCCAGTAGATTTTTAGATCTGCGTTGGCTGTACCTCTCAGACACGGGAAGAATTTCAGAAGAATATGGCAGAGGTTCTAAATTATGGATGCTTTTGGCAGGTGCCAGGACTTTGCTAGCCATTGCAGACAGCTTGCTCAACAATGCTGGTTCTTTGGTACATTTTCTAAATTTCAAGCTGTTCAACAAACTGCACCTCTTGGCCCTCTGCCTCGGCATATGCACAAATCTCATGGCTGTTTCCGTTTCCATTGTTGGTGGTTTACACGGAAAGTACAAGGATTTAAGAAGTGTGTTTTCCTGCTTAGGGAGTATTTCCAGGGGAATCTCAAAAACAGGCGAACTTTTAATTTTTTTGCTTTTCCTTACGGTTTTTAGCTGATACAATGTGGGAACTTTTTTGCATGTCCTTCCAGGCTGTCTTTTTAATGGAAGAGGTCCTCTTACTTTATTTGTAGTTTCAAAGGCACCAGGGATTCCTTCATACCCTAAATTAAGGTTCAGGTTTTTCATTTCTGAATCCTGAGTCTTCAAAAACTGTGAACTAATAATATCTGTGGTAATCTTTGGCCTTTTGACTTCTTGTAAAGTGCTACATAATTTATTTTCACTGCTTCCGACAGCAAAAATCTCACCTGAAGGACCTTCAAACTTCGTATTTCTTGATGTCACCAACTCATTCAAAGAGCTGTGTAAGAATTCAGAACGGTGCAACATACTTGGTTGCAGTGTGATTTTTGCTTTCTCTTGACATTCTGACTTCTGTTCTTGTTCTGCCTTGTCTGACAGATGTACTTCCATCTTCTCATACTTCTTTCGTTTCAACACCTGACATTTCTCTATTTGATCAAGTCTCTCTGAACCTAATGCTTCATTTTCCTTACAAACTGAATGAGTTGGTATAGTGTCCTGGACTTGTGTAATCTCCTTTACGCTTTCTTTGCTCTGTGCATTTAATTTGTAAGGCACACATACTTCACTGCAAACCACAGAGTTTGGGGATGATTCTTTGCAACTGTTTGATAGTATACTCATACATGGATAAAACATGGGTGTTGTATTATACTGCAATTTTGGTGAAGTTTCTGCATCAGATACATCTTCAGCTTGAGAATCACACACGGTTTCTGAAAGCAGACTGGTACTTGCTAAGTTTGTGAGCTTTGCAGCATTTTTTCTTTCTTTTGAAAGATTGTTTAGCTTAGATCTTGGGATTTCTCCCAAAACCTTTTCATAATTCTCAGTATTGAGAGGGACTATTTTGCTACCAGACTCTTCTGAATCTTCTGACAAGGGCCACAGACAATCTTCTCCATCAAGAAAAGAATCTATGGGCAACTTTTTTCTAGAGGCTATTTCTCCTCCCATCTTCTCTTCTACACATGTATTTGTAAACTTCTCTCCACAGTGAGTACGTTTCGGTGAGGTCACATCTATGTCTTTTACAGTTAGCATGCTATGCCCCTCATCTCTTAGACTTTCTTTGCTGTGTGCACAAAATCTTGAGCTTTTTGTACCTTTCAGAAAGCTAGCTGCCGTTTCATTCTCTGAAGATGGAATCTCAGTATTGCTGGCTTTTCTTTTAACAGACATTGTTACAGAAAGAGGTTTTGTCACTGAAGAATCTTTGCTAAAAACTTTGGCCGAAGATGAATCACGATTATTTATTTGTGTATTCTCAGGTGACATACATAGCTTTTCTTTCTCAGGCAGAGGGATTCCCAGGTTCAGAGCTGATGATGTTTCTGAATCAGCCTGAGTCTCATTAAAATATTCTTGGATGTCAAACTTTCCAAAATGGTATGGACCTGTACCCTTCTGAGCATCAGTTTCTTTATAAGATTCAAATGTTAACTGCAGGCAGGAGTTATTTAAGATAGATTTTATTCTCAGACTTTTTTTGTTCTCTGTCTCTGAAAGCACATTCATATTTTCTGGCTTGTATGACAGACTCCCATGAGTTGATGAGAAGGACAAAAATTGGGCACTAACTGTATTTTCCTGGTCCTCCACCAACCACTTCATCTTTGGCAAAGATTGATGCATTTTATTTCCTGCAAACACTAGCTCTGCTTTCTCTTCTGCACATTTGATAAAGCAAGCATGCTGTGAGCAATACAATTTGCTATCAGAAAAGCTTTCTTCAAGAGTTTCTTCATCTTCTCTTTCACCTCCATTCTTGGGTTCTTTCAGTTTGATTGTCTTCTCCTCAGTTAGATCACTGATGAAGCCCATGTATCCTGAACAGTCTTCATTTCTCACACCATTTAAAGAGTCCAAATCCACTACATTCTCTTTTAAAGCTCCTTGAAAACTGTCTTCTCTTGCATATTTGTGAACTAAGAGAGGCAGGTTGTCACCTGTTTTTATTAGTATCTCTTCACTTTGACTAGAGCCAATTGGTATTTTGGTTTCTTCCACAGAAGTAGCTGTAGTTTGTAAGCCAGTGTTTGTTTGGTTGTTTAAACTTTCTAAATGTTGCTTGCTCCCTGTAACTGGGCCATCAAACTCACTCTGACATGCAAGACACTGATTTTCCACTGGACAAAGGGTCTTTTCTGTTTGGCTAACATGTCGTGTTTGAATATTCATGTTGCTGAGTAACGGACATGTATTGCAGATTGAAGCGCTATACTCAGAGGAATTAGCTGTGAGTGATGACACTTCTTTCGTCTCGTATGTGCCTAGTTCTCTCTTCTTGGGGCCTAATGGAGAGTTGCAAAATCCAAAATTATGAACAGAGATTTTTTTGTTCAAATTTCTGACTAATAGCTGTTCACTAGTCTTATTTCTCCAATTGCCTTCAGGAGCCTTTCGAGAATCTACAGTTCTTATTTTATCAAATTCATCTGTCTGGAGAGCACACATGCCGATTTGTTCTTTTGCTTCATCGCCATCACCAAGAATTTCACTGCCACCTGTTACTTTAGAAAGATCAAATTGTTCTGCAATCTCCATATTCTTATTTGAAATCTCATCTTTTACCAAGATAGCAGCAGACTTCTCTGCAGTATAAGCTGAGCAAAACATGGTTTTTGCTGTGGAAATGTCATTTTTCTCAAGCAGATCTACACTTCTGTTGCCCCAGTCATCTTCACAAGGAAGAGATCCACATGCCAAAGGGAAGTGTGCTTCTGGAAAGATGATTGCCGTTTTACTATTATATCCAGCTGAAGCTTCTCCTTCCAAATTAACATTTTCTTCAATCTTCTTATCAACCTCAACATTAAAAGAATGACTGTTTGGGAGAACATCATCTACATGTGTACTCCATGATAAAATACAGAGAGTACTGCCAGCTGTACACTGGTCTTTTATACTCCGATTATTACAATTCCATGTGTCATTATGTTCATTTTCTAAACCAGTGACCACACTCTCTGTATTTCCCACTGAAGACTTCATGTTCTTTTGGGAAATTCTGTTTGTCATATTAGGGTTATCAAAAGTCCTGGAACTTACTGAAGACTTGAATTTGTCTTTATGAAGCACAATTTCAGCAACTTGTTCCTCTGTTGTTCCAGAAGCACCAACTGATTCTTTTCCAGATAGATCATCCTGAGCCTTGTCCCTGGTTGAAACTTCACTAGCAGCACAAGGAGGACACTCATTACGATGAGGTTCTCTTGAATTTTGCACAACAGGAGGTAGGGGTACATTTAGTGTATAAATCAAATTAGTTTCTTTGCCAGTGGACAAACTGTCATTACTGTTAGCTTCTGGAGCTCCAACTAAACTGCCAGCCAACTCTACTGATGCTGTATTACTCTCAGATTCCTTTTCAAGCAGTTGTGTCTCAGGGGAATCTTTTTCTAGCTTAGTACTAAGATCCAGACAGCTGTGGCTACTGGGAGGAAAAATTTTACTGGAGGTATTATAAAAACATACGTCTGTCTGTCCAATTTCATGAGAAGCAACGTTGTTCATTTCCATCAGCAGACTATTTTCTTTTATGTCATCCTTGCATAGATCACTGACAGAGAATTGCCACTGGTCCTTTTTCAACTTATCACCTTCTGATGGGACCATTTTTAATTTTTCTTTTGAGAACTCCTCAGGAGATGAAGCAACAGAACTAAAAACTGAAGAATGACAATGCTCAGAATTAGCACCCTCTTGAGCTTCAGGCCAGCTACCAACTTCAACGTTATCTCCCACAGCAATTTTTCTCCGGACTTCAGCAGCCTCTTCAAATTCAGAGCTGTATGATTTACCTATACTAGCATTTACTTCTCTATGATCAATTTTAGCACTAGATAATCCTTCACTCCTTACCACTGAGACCTGCTCTACTGGTACAAATGTGGAGGTTCGATTTTCTACAAACCCAGTCCCATGGTCATAATGAGTCTGACTTCTAATGTTTTTTGGAAGATACTTTTTGGGGGCTTCATTGAGAATTCCATGGACTGCAGTACTATTGTTTTCTAGTGGCATGTTTCTAAAGTCCAGGTAACAGATGCTTTTCAGAACCGAAGATAAAACTTCAGAACTTTTTGTGGAGAGTGTTCTACAACTTTCTACTGATGACAATGTATGAGGTTCATTATGTTTACGTGCAGGACCATTACAGAAGTCATAAGCATTGTTTTCTTCATCCTGCTGATAAGTCTGGCAATTAGCAAGTGATGTACTGAATTCATTAACAGGATTTCGTGTGCGTAACTTTTCTTCTCTAGTCTCCAAAACAGATACAACATTACCCCCTGTTCTCAACTGTATGGCAGTATGGGCTTTCAACCCATTATATGCATCTGTTTCCGGTGGATGCTCTGTGGCTGATTCAACATCCATGACTTTCAAAGGTTCTAAAAACTCTAATGGGCTGGTTTCTGAAATACCAGCTCTGGCCATGACTGTGTCTATGTCTGGGCAGTCATTGCTCTCAGGCGGAAGACCTTTACTCACTCTGTCATTCCCGTATCCTGCTTTACTAAACATCCTAGTCCCATCAGCCTTCATACCTTGTTCAGTGAGATTTGGCAGAGTTTCAGTTGTCACCTGAACATTTGCTTGGCTTTCTTCTGCATAAGAAAAAATAAAGCAAATCAGAGCCATATACTAAATTTAGAAGGCATTCAGCTTATGGAGTTCCTGTTAGTACTGTACACAATATTGCATACAGTGTCAGTTACCAAAATGTTTTTAAAGTGAGAACTGATGCTAGCAATTGCACAAACCTAACGTAACAAATGCAATCCTTTTCAATACAGACATTCCCCATGAGCAGCGGGCATCCAAAGACCTGTATTTTTCAGATTCCTCCAATACCGAGCTAAGTGCAATGCAGGTCCTATAACTCAGTACATATGAAGTCACGGCCAACTTCATAACGTGTATTTGTAGCATCAAAAGTTCAACATTGCTGGGTATTTTATCTACTCTATCCTAGAAATACGGCTGTGCACTGATTGGCCATTTACATATCTTCTTTCTTGAAGGCATTTTTGTAAGTCATCCATAGGAAGACAATGCATATCTCATTCTGTGCAAGCAATTAATGATTATTAATAAACTTTTTTGTAAAATCATGAAGCAGCTGCTAATTAAAAAAATTACTTTTACTGCAGAATATCTTAATATCCAAAACTTTACAGGGAACGAATTCACTCAGACTTCTGCAGATCTTTTTCATATTTTCTACTAAGGACCAAGACTAGATGGCATTCTTCAACTAAGTACAGGTTTTGGTTATGAGAGCATGAAGGGCAAAAGAAAATAATTACTAGATGCAGGCAAAACAACCAAAGTATTTGGAGCTAGAAGATTATGGATCATAATGAAATTAAGAGTTAGTTTTTGTTGTCCTCTTCCTTTGGATTCTGCACTTCTATTTTTATTTTTTAAAATATTAGAAAATGAAGAAGTCATATGTTTTCATATCTTTGCTATTCCTGCTCTCATATAACCCAGCTTTGAAACAAAAGGAAATGCAAGCCATCTGCTATTAACAACACCTTCTGCTTTGGGGTAAATAAGTACTTGAATTAAATAACTAAAACACGTCTTGTACATAAAAGGTCTTTGGAACTTCACGAAAAAGCAGAGGATTAACCCTTTCATACTGTTTTAGCAATGCAGGGTAATAGTTTCTACTGTAAAGCAAAATAAATGAGCTATCCCACAATCACTCATCAATGTTAAATCAACAAAAAGTAACCTGGAAGAGAGGCAGGGGGTAGATTAGATAGGGATGTACAACTAAAATATGCACCTATGTTCTTCAGAGATCCCACTATCTCAGTGCAACAGGTTCTTGAAGACTTCACCTCATGCTGGTTTAAGTGAGGGTCCTCCTGAAACAAGACAGAAATATCAGTGGAGATGGATCAATTTTCTGAAATGTTTAGCATGTTTCAGGGACTGTACCTGCTCGGCTAGGTTAGTTCTGAATAGGAAAACCACTGAGAAACCTCAAAACATATCAGCCCTTGCACAGAGGATGCCTTGCATTGCAAGTGTTTCACACAAGCACTTGTTTTTCCTTTCTGATCCTACCAATCATTGTCATCTCACCATTAAACAAAGATGCACCCAGAAAAGATTTGTATTTAGCAGTAAGGAAGTCTTGCAATGCAAGCAGCTAGAATGTAAGTGGCTTAAAATGCAAATTGTTGCAAATTTGAATCAGAAGAGTAATCCAGTCTCCAAGTATATCTCACCTCCCCAAACCATTACTGTATACCTCTGGTAGGATGCACACATTTTCTGATCTTTCTTAGAACTTGGCTTCTACCACTCCTTCCCCTGGCTCAAACACACATACCCAGGAACAGACGACCTTGGTCTAGTTGCAACCCCCTCGCCCAAGCCAAACCAAAACAAGACCCACAACCAAACTACCTGCATTTTGAAGTAAGTGAAAATTCATCTTGGAAAACTGAATATGTAAAATTTAACTAACTTTATTTTCACAAACTTTCAAATAAAACAAATGGATATAAAAATCCAGAGTTAAAACCACAAAATATTTTAGTGTTATGCAACATCCAGTAATTAGCATAAAATACACACCTATACACCTTATCCTGATATTTCCTGGCTGGTATGTGTTCAGTCACAATACATTTTCTCTCCCCTATGTTCTTATGGCGTGTGTGAAAACTATTTACAAATGAAAGAAAACTGATCAAGAAAGTCACTAAAAATCTAAATTTTAAAATAGAGAGTTTTGTGACTCTTCAGTTTGTAATAGATTATTCTTTGGCACTTTTTTCAGCAGCCATTACCTAGAAATAACATTTTTATCATCGGTGTTTGCTAGAGACAAGAGGAAAAAAAAAAAACCAGCCATGACCATGTCTCTTGTTTTGAAAGAGGAAACTAACAGTGATTTCCTCTCTAATTACAAACAGTAATTCTAAAAATGAAGAATAATCTTAATTTTTTATTAAAAACTGAAATACTAAACTGGAGCTCCCTGTAGCATTATAATACTATTACCAGACTGAAATAACTATTATTGAGTGGTTAGTACCTTGACTGGGGATGACAGCACTGGTAGAATATGCTGTACCCACAAAACATGGATATTGGGCAAAGGGCTTTTCCTCTCCGTTTTAGTCACCGGTCAGTTTTGTTCTTTGTTCTGTTATGTACCTGCCTCACACCATCGCAACAGTATTTAAGAAAGTGAAAAGGTTGATATTTTAAAATACTGCTGGTCTACTGAAGTATTGTCAGTTTTTCACTGGACCCACAACAATCCAAATGACACACATGCCAGAAGATAGATATAAGGAACAGGAAACCACATGGACAAAGTCCTCTGCCTAGTCACTCTAACCTTAAACTCAAATTATCACACAGGGATGCATTTTTGCATTTGCTTACTTGTTTTGACCAACTTTCCCCAGGAGTTGAAGCAGAGCATTCAGCATGATATTCCTCAGCATCTTGTGCCTCTTTGTCTTCTTTCTGGTATCCATCATTAGAACAGTCTAGTTTCCTAAAGTTTCTTTTTTTATTTTTTTCATCCTCTTCAAGGTCTCCAGCCTTTATTAATTCTTCAGTAAGAGATTCCGCTGGCCCATGAGAAATCACCTTGAGCATACCACCCAAATCCTCTGTCTTCTGGCAAACATTTTCTACTCCTGAAGTCCTCCGATGTGCAGCTGACAGACTGGCACCATGTGCTAGCACAGGCGTCGATACATCAGATTTTGCACCTAATCCAACATGAGGCTCCGATACAGCCATAAGGTCAGTGGAGATGCTCTCTGGCAGTCCACAGTGCAATTCCTCTATTACAGCAGACACAGAAAAATCAAGGAGAGATTCCACCCCAGATGATAGCATCAGGGCAGTTGAAGATCGGTTGACCTGAGCTTTTCACAGTTTACCCTAAAAAGAAAAGCAATATTAAATCAACGTACACAGGAGTAATCTCTAGCTTAAAGAGAAAAGCTTCATTCTTCAAGATTCAAGCATATATGTTCAAGAAAGATATTTCCAAAAATTTTTTTAAGAAAGGAGCCAAGAAACATTTGAGTATCTAAGCAAATGCTTCGTTAACAAAAGAAGAGAGTACAGACAAATAGATATTCCCAAGCCCCATTTTCACATTCAAACGTCTCCCTACAGATATAACCTCATCTTCTGGAAAACCTGGAAAGAGACTGTAAAGCAAATCGCTGGGGCTTGTATTTAGGCATCCTACTCCTCAGCTAAAACTAAAGCATCCTTTGTTTTCCTGTGATTTTCTTAAGTTGCTCATCTTTGGGAAAAAAACCAACTTTTCTTCATACGTTTTCTGCCTCAAAGGAACACTTTGCAAGACATTGTCCATCATACATCGTGCCTCGTAGCTTCTCTCGTATAAGCACCTGACACGCTGTAGGCAGGATGCCTTCTGCCTGCACTGCTTTTCTATGCAGCCCTGGTGCTGGGATCCTCTTCAGCCCAGCATTAAACGCAAGGGTCCCCACGGCCCACTTCGTCAGGCAGCACACGCAGCGGCCTGCGCATCACAGTGGAGAGGGGTTCCGACTGCTCAGCCACGAGCGCTGTTGGCATAATGAACACCCCCATGTGCAAAGGGGTTCCAACTGCTCAGCCACGAGCGCTGTTGGAGTAATGAAGACCCCGATGTGCAAACCCTACAGCCTCCCGGCTCCTGGAGACAGGTGCATGAACAGGGATGGGCAAAGCCAGGTTTTGACAGAAGGATCAGTTACTCCGTTTACACAAACACGGGACTCTTAGTCCGGCGTTGCTCTCCCGGCTCCTTAAGCAACACCAGCCTATAAAGAAATGGGCTCCATCTGCGCCAGCTGTGCGGGAACACGGGCGGACAACCGGCTTTAGCAAACGATCACCTTCTAGGGACAGCGACCGATTCCCGCGGCGCGGCGGGCGCGCGGCTGCGGGCAGGGCCGGGAGCGCGCCTTTGTTCGAGACGCCGCCGCAGCGCCGACAGCCTCAGCCTCGAGCCCTCCTCCTCCCTTCAAGGCAGCAGCCCCACTTCGACCCCGGACAGCGGCGGCCCAGCCGGAGCGAGATCCGCTACGTCCGTCCCCGGTGGCCCGCACCCGCCCCGAGGCTGCGCACCGGAGGAGGCCGCCGCTCTCGGTAAATATGCAACGCCGGTGCCTCCGTCGGCGCCGGCAGGGAGGGGGCTCGGCCCCGCAGAGCCCCCTCCGCGCTGGGGCGGGACGGGACAGGGCAGGGCAGGGCAGGGCAGGGCCACTTGGCAGCGACTCGCCTCCCCGCCCCGCCTCGCCGGGGGCGCCGCTGCCCACTCCCAACCGGCGGCGGCCGCAGCGGCGGCAGGCGGAAGAGGCGAGGCCGCCCCGCAGACCCCCCCTCCCCCCCCGCGGCCCGACGGCGACAGAGGCCCGTGCCTCCGCAAAGCCCCGCACTCCGTTCTCATTACCTCAGCGGCAGCGGCCGCCGGCCCCGCTCCTGCCCGCGCCACCCGCCCCCTCCCCGGTCACATCACTTCCTCATCCGGGCCCGCCGCCCGCCCGCTCGGGCCGCACGCCTGGCCCAGGCGACCGTTGTTGTGGCCCCGCCCCGGCCCTCAGCAGCGGCCCCGCCCGCCGTGTGGGTGGCATGGCCCGGCCCGCTCCTTCCCACCCCTCTCGGTGGTGGGCGTCACGTGACGCGCGCTGGGCCGGCCGGACCCCGGATGCGGAAGTGGCCAGCGCTGCCCGAGTGGCGTCGTCGGAACAGTGCCGCCGCGGCCGCCCGCCGGTGGGGGACACGGGACCGGGAGGTTAGGGCCCTGCGCTCATCCCTCGCCTCGCGGCTGCCGGAAGCGGTGGGGCTGCGCTCAAGCCTGCGGCAGCAAGGCTGGCCTTGGCGGCGCTGCTGTGGGGCCGGTGAGCGGCCCGGAGCGTTGAGGCGCCCGGGTCTGCGCGCTGCTCCCCGCTCCCCTTCCCCTGGGGCTCTGCTGCGGGCCGCCGCGTTACTCGCTTTGCGCTACCGTCCGCCCGCCGGGCCCCTCTGCTGCCAGACCGCCCCGAGCAGCTTCTCGGGGTCGGGACTCGGGCGTCTTGCTCGGCTTTTCTAAATCTTCTTACAAATGCGCAGCTGAAGCGACGCAGGCCTTCCCGCTCTGGGTTAACGACCGCGAGCGGGAGAGTGGCGTCTGGGCAGGATCGGGGGTATTCCCCCGCCCCGCCGGCACTGCTTGCCTGTGACGTCCTCTGTGCGAATCCTGCCGTCGCACGCTGCAGCCCGGTGTCTTGTTTTTTCCAGACCCACAACAATTCCAAGTTCGAAGGTTTTACAGGATTTATTTTGGCAAACTGGATGTACGGGTTTTTTCTCGCCCATACCTTTGTAGCTCGGTAGTTGAATCGACTTTGTGAAAAGCACATCTGCAAGCTCAATAAGTCAGTCTGTTTGAAAGGCATACTTTTAATTCCTCTGCGTTTTGATTTGGTGTAAGAGTATAGTTATAAGTAGAAGAGCTTATAGTTTGATTTTATAACGTGGCTATAGTTTTATGAAGAAAGCTTTATGCCTACTGATGATTTCCAGTTTAAATGCACTCCTAAAAAGAGTAACTTGTAAGAGTAAAGGTCCTCCTTTGAAATATGCTTTATTTTAAATTAAAGCGGCAGGAAGAAAAAATGTGGTGGTTGATGCAGTTAAAACAAAGCAATGCAAACCGGTGCCTCAAACGTAAATGTTTGCTTGGCCCTGTAGGTCTGTAGTGCTACCCTGTGCTGTGTACAGCTCTGCTGTGATGGTGTGAAATCACCCAGACATGTGAAAGAGATGGAATGACAAAACCAGAAGATATAATTGGCAGTAGGCGTAAGTCTGGGTATTCATTTTAATGCGTTTAGCACAGGGTTCTGAATTTATCCTTGAAATATAAAAGATACGATTTCAGAGAGCGGTACTAGCTCTCTGACAGGAGTGCTGGTGGAAGAGGTTGTTAAGAAATTTTTAGTCTAGTGTTTGTTAAACTTGGTAATGTGCCTGCCTTTCAGGTGTGGCATTCTTGGCTATGTGGTGGTACAGCATCCTTTGTTCACGCACAGAGTATAAAGAATGCTTTTGTAATGACAAGAGATCTGTGTCTGCTTTCATTTCCATATTAGATATGCGAGATGTCTTGAACTGTTTTTACTCAAAGCAGCTGAGAAGAAGTGGAATTCAAGATGAGAACCAACAAGGTGTACAAGCTCGTCATACATAAGAAGGGTTTTGGAGGCAGTGGTCAGTATTTCCTGGTTCAGTGAGACCAGCACTGTCTTACTTAATTGAAAACAATTAACTGATTTATTGATCTCTTTAACAAAACAGTGAAGGTGGAGCTTTGATGTAACAAGCAGTATTACCAGCCAGAGTTTTGAAGGCTCTCTTTTATTAGCAAGATACAGGAGAATAAAATTGCATTTGTCGGAACAGGATGAGATTGCACCTATACAATAAAATTGCTTTATTCTACCTCTTCCCTGTTTGTTGTGTTGCTTTTGTTTTAACCTTGTATTTCAGTCACTCCTATTAAGTGACAGACACATCAGTGACTTGTGACTACATGAACTAAGAAAAATGTAATTTATTTGATTTTTCCCTGCTTCTGGACTTAAAATCGTAGCATGCTAGTAAATCTTGTTAAGATTCTATAGCTATCTACTTCTGTACTAATGCTTGTTATATGAAAAATACAAAAGAAGCTTCTGCTTGCCTAATTAGGGCACACTCTTGCTGAACAAATCTTTTGTGACAGTTCTGTGACTTGAAAGAAAAGGGTTTGCCCACAAGAGCGGTCAGACTGAAGTGGCTGGATAGGGGCACTGTCACGTAGTGAATATAGTTCATTGCTGACATGTTAATCCTCGGCTGCTGTATTGATGTAAACTGTTGCATACAAACATGCAATCATCTCTGTTTGGTATGTATCTGTTCACTGCAGTTTTCATCATTCATGTATGTCTTGTAGATGATGAACTGGTGGTGAATCCTAAAGTATTTCTTCAGATCAAGCTGGGAGATGTTGTGGAAATTGCACATCCCAATGATGAATACAGGTGAATTCACTTTTTGTTGGTATCAGTCAGGTGTGGTTAGAGCACTGAAAGAGCATGTTCATGTGTAGCGGTTTCTAGAATGAGAAGCTCTTCGTGTGGATAAAACTTTGCTTCAGGATGCTGCTGTGTTCTTTTTCTACCTGAAGAACAGTAAAGGGAGTAGCTATAGCAGGAGCTCTTCCTTAAAGTTTGTGGAATTCTTTGGTGTTTGCTGACCTTTCATAGGGCAAGTAGTACCTGAATATGAAGAGGTCTACCATATCTTTATCCTCTTCATAGAGCTGTTGTGACCTAATGATTATTCTTCTATCCTGTACTGTATCCTACACAAAATTAAAACTTCCTGGTCAGCTATACAAACATAAACCTTTTTGCATGAAGCTGGTCATCCTGCAGCCCATATCTGAAAAGTAGGAGTATACTTGCATGAGGTTCTGAGAAGTTCCTGTGTGACTTATTTTCCCATTTAGAGTATCATCTTTACCTAAAGAGTACCTTATAATTGTAAATTACAGACATATAGTTATAGATATAAATGTATATATCTATATATAAGGTATATTATAATTATAGGTGTAAAGAACAAGACAGGGTGACAGGCAGAGAGGATGATGTATGAAGCTTTCTAGAAAATATTAATGTTTCTCTTTAGCTTGTTGCATGCTCTGTGTTACTAAATAGTTTTGAGAGAGTGATTTGCCAGAGTAGACTGCTGGTATCTCAACTTGTCTACCTTTTTTTTTTTTCTTTTGTATGCTAGTCCCCTGCTTCTACAAGTGAAGTCACTTAAGGAGGATTTGCAGAAAGGTAAAACTAGACTCGTAGCATGCATAGTAAAATCTCAGACAAAGATTATGTGATTGGACTGTGCCTGTGATTGACTAATGCAGATACATTAACTTTGTAAGAAAATCAATGCTTTGTGTATTTAAGAATGGAAGAATTATAATTTTACCAGAAAATGGATAGCCAATTTTAAATCTGCTTTTGGTTGAATAATGATGTGGGATACGGTTTAAACAAAATTGGCTTTTTAGCATTAAATTTTTGTTTCTGCATTCTCTGACTACCTTTATAGCTCTTCTTCTTGCAGGAATTAATTCAGCCTAAACTTTGAGTTTATGTCACCTGCTTTGATTTTAATGACTCTTAAATTGGGCCTTAGTGGAAAGAAGCTGTTGTCTTTTGCTGAGGCCCTAAGTGTTTCATGACAATCTCACTGTACTACTTTTGTACTTGTAAACCACTTGAAACCTCTTGGGGATGTTCACTTCTTGTTGTCCTTTCTCATTTTTGTGGCAGAAACTATAAGTGTGGATCAGACAGTTGCACAAGTGTTCCGGCTGCGGCCGTACCAGGATGTCCATGTGAATGTTGTTGACCCAAAGGTGTGTGGCTTTGCAACTTGTTTCCATCTGCCTCTTCACTTGGCTCAAATCAGGGCCCTGTGAGTTTTCATCTACAGTAGTATTGGAAAAAAAGGCATTTATTTTTTATTGCAAGGTATTTAGCCTTCTTTCCTAAGAAAATGAGGCTTGGGCAATTGAACAATTTGTGTGTTTGTTATGTTTCTCTTTCCTTTCTCCCTGCCATCCCTGCTCTCTTTTTGAACTCTATGGACCAGCTTCAACACAGCTTGATAGAAATTTAGAAATTTCAAATATTTTTAAATTCCAGATATTCAGGATAACCAGGCAGAGTAAAAGAAACAGTAAGTGGCCTAGTCAACAGAAGAGCCGTGGTATGGAATTTGCATTATTTGACACCAGAGAGCCTTGTAAGAGAGGCATCTGTTGTAAATGTCCCGACTATCAAAAGAGCTTCAGTCAGAGCTTACCTTCAGCACAAGACAAAAATCTGCAGGAAACGAGGCTTCTTTAATGTCTTGAACAATGGAAGTAATTTGTTTTACTTGTGCTTCCAATTTGCACTGAGACTTGTAGCACAGACTGAGTCCTTGGGCTTTTTCTGGTCACGTTGTACAGTGTCTTGCAGCTCACAATAGTTCCAATACATGCACAACTTTGGCAGTTATTCTGATGGGACTTACCTCTTCTCCTGCATCTGTTAGGAGTATTGACTGGTTGTAGAATGGCCCTCCCTGTAACATTTGGTTCTTACCAGAACACATTGAAGGGCACTACTTAGAAACAACCAGTAAAATCTAAGTGCTGTTTTTCTTCTGTTTCCCAGGAGGTGACCTTGGACTTGGTGGAGCTGACCTTTAAAGATCAGTATATTGGGCGCGGGGATATGTGGCGACTGAAGAAAAGTTTGGTAAGGCCTCTACTGTCCTTATGTGTGGGGTGGAGGAGGTTACATACCTTTTTCTTTGCTTGCTGCAAAAGAAAATAAGCATTTTACAAAATAGAGCAAACCGAGGCTGAGACCGGTATCAGCAGCTCCTGGGAACTTATGCTGTAAGTGGTACATCAGAGTTGGAGAAATGGATGTAAATGTGTCACAGAAAAGATTAATCCCATCATTTCCTACTCCATTGCAGTAATGTTAATTACTGCCTTGGGCACTGAAAATGCTGTTGACAGTTTTTTTTCTTATGTTCTGAATTTTAGTGATTTACTACATTCGGAAGAGTTATTTTTCAAGTAGAAGTATGCTAAAGTATCCCCTCTCTGATAGTACCACTTAATAAGCAACTGTTAGAATGTTTTGTTTCCACATCTCTGAAGTGCAGTCTTTGGCTCTTCTAAGCACAGTGCATTAGACAAATGAACCCAATTAAAGTTCATATGTGTTAAAAACTATTTTCTGTTGTCTGTTGCAGAGGTTCTGTAGGCTGAGATACTAGTAGTAAATATGCTCAGTGGTTCTTGTGATTTTTATGGCAGAAGTCAGGTGTTTGAGCGTGAATGGGTATTTTTGTAAATTGGCCTGCTCACTCTGAGCCTACTGTTCTTTTAACACCAGTAACTATTCTTTCTTAGGTCAGCACATGTGCATATGTCACCCAAAAAGTTGAATTTGCGGGTATCAGGTCAGTGCCTCCCCTGAGGGTTTACTGTTACTTATGACTTTAGATTAATGAGTCCAGAGTATCCAGTTGGAGAACCTTCTCTGAAAAATCCTTCACGTTTTATTGTTCTGTTTTCTACAGATTTCTGTCTGTACCATGGGGTGGGGGAAGACTTCTATCTGTTTTGGGATGGAAAAATCTAATAATAGGACAGACAACTGGCCACACTCGGTGCCTTTGATGAATGACAAATAGTTTTCCTTTTACCTCTTATAATATTTCCCCCCTTTTGCAACATGTATTAGTAGTACAGATGAAGGTTAACTTCAGTTGCTGTTGAGATGACAAAGGGAACAAGGAAATGTGCAGATGCAGAGGGAAACAGCTGTTTTGGCATCTTTTGGGTTAAAGATCAGGTTTTAACCAAATGAACTTCTTCTCTGTATTTAAGTCATACTTGAATGCAGATTTTTGGTACATCCCTTATTTGCTCAAATATTGATTCTCTAATCTTCCTATTCACTCTGGTTAGCAAATACTCTGCACTTTTTTTCTTGCAGGGCACAGGCAGGTGAACTGTGGGTTAAGAGTGAGAAAGTCACTTGTGGATACATCAGTGAAGACACCCGGGTAAGGTTTCAGGGAGCAGGGGAAAGGAAGTTTTTTCCCTTCCTCTCCTTGCCAGGTTTCTTGTAATTCTATCTTGTGCCCAGATTTGTACGGATCATTTGAATTGGCTGTGTTGTAAGGTGGAGAATGGTAACAGATTCAGGAGAATGAATGATTAGTAAACTTCAGCTCTTCTGCGCTGACAGCACTAGGAATTACTCAGGCTCTTGAAATTCCAGCTCGTTAGAGGGGAAATTCCCTATGAGGCAGTGGGCACAGTCATTTAAGTTGCTCTATAGTTAACTTCTTCATTTGGCCCTTTTAGTGAATGTATCTTGTTTTAAATAAAGTCTTTCATTCCTTTGCAGGTGGTTTTCCGCTCCACTTCTGCCATGGTTTATATTTTTATCCAGATGAGCTGTGAAATGTGGGATTTTGATATTTATGGTATGTAGGTAACTGACCTGCCTGATTGTGACTGTGGATGGCAGCAGCTATCCTTTCTGCCCCTACTAGAAAGCTGCCACTACCATTCCTTTCTGCTACTACTAGAAAACTAAAACAATCCTGCTTTTGGCCTAGACAGTGCTCTGAGGTGTGCTGTGGCACCCTCTTAGGTCTTTACTTACAGTGCCATGCTTTTCTCTCCTGGGTATTCCATAATTTTCATGTCCTTGCTGTAGGGCCTGGGTACCATTATCTCAGTGACAACATCAAGGGGGCCAACTAACTGAACCTTGGAGAGGTGCTCTGTGGGTATGAATGCGCTTGGTGATGAGGGCAGGTGCAAGCCTGTGTGAATCCTGAAACCAGAAACGTATGGAAGTCCTGTGAAAAGAGGACTTTGATGTTTTAGTTTTCTCTTGACTTTGGCTTAGTGAGGAAACAAAAACCCTGCTCTAGCCCAGGTAGCGTCAGCTAGAAGTATTAAAACTTTAGGCATTAAGAATGAGTCACTTACCTGTGTCATTGTCCTATTTTTTTCCTGGCTTAATTCTTTAGCAAAGCTCTTACCACTTCCTTTCACCATGTGTTTAGGCATATGTCACTGGGCAACTATTCAAAACTGAGCAGGTGATCGGCTGTGCATACTATGCCTAAAAGGTAGTACAGATGCTTTCCCAGCATGCTGCAAATGTGTTGGAAAAATGAATGTAAAGGTCAGATCCTTTTGACAGTGTCTTGTTTACATACTCTAAAACATAGTCATGCTTTTTAATCTTTTTATCACCTTTGCTTTAGTGATACTAGCATTCATTATGCACACAGCTGCTCTGATTCTAATAAAAATAATTGTCCTAGAATCTCAGGGTTAAATATATCCCATAGTTGAAGTAACTACTGTTATTTGATGCTTTGAGATGTTTACTTTGCAGGGGACCTATATTTTGAGAAAGCTGTGAACGGTTTCCTTGCTGACCTCTTCACAAAATGGAAGGTAAATAGCTGATTGAGTTCATCCTGTTCTGAAAGAACAAGTCAATGCCATCTTAATGAGCCCATCGATGTGCCAGTTTGAGGAAGATCCAGGTAGTGTCAGGCAGTGCTAAGTGCTCAGGACTATGAGAGGTGGCTCCTGGGCATCAAAAGAGTGGTTATTGCAGATCTGCATTAAATGATGTATGTGCGACTGACCCCAGTACTGATCTGTTTTATCTCCTGTGTTTGTATCATACAATTTGTTTGTGTGAAGACTCTGACTGGACTAAAGTCACTAAATGTGTGATACGGTTGGTTGTGCTTGTGCAGTAATGCACAAGTCTGTCTTACGCTGCTTTATTTGTTCCAAGACTCCGTTCTGAATATTTCACGGGTACAGTCTGCACTCTGTTTAGTGCTGCTATCTTTTAGCATGAAGGGGTTCCAGGTTGTAGTATGTGGGCTGCTGCTGATGTGCAAGGCTCTTGAAAGTGGATTGCTTCAAAACCAAACAAAGCCTCACTACCTCTTATGGCTGAACAACCCAGAGCTGTCTCCTGTCTCAGTGCATGATCTGGCTCAGAGCGAGGTACAACTGCTGTTAGCAGTCCTGCAGCAGCCTTCCACTGGCTTGAGAGAACCATATCAATACTTAAAAACAGGCATATATAAAATCTGCAACCTAAATTAAAAGAATAGCTAGATAAGGCAAAAGAGTCCGAAATCCTAAATGTAGCACAGCTCATGATGGTTCCGAATGTTAAGGAGAGCAGGAGCATGCCAGCAGATTTGTCTCATTTTCATTGTGCTTTTTTCCATTGGAGAGTTACTGGGAGCTCTGCATGCTATGTCTGTGAAGTGCCTGTTTTGCTTTCAGTACTACTATTCCACGTTGGATACGGGGCTGAGCGATGCTGAGGCTCACGGAGCTTTTCATCTTTTCCTTTTCAGGGGGTACCCATTGCATGCATTCGCACTGTAACTGTTTGTTGAAGTTTTAATTTTTTTATTTCTCTGGAATTGTTAGCGGCATCTCTCTGAAGTAACAAATAAGAATATCAAATTGCTGTATGTATCAACAAATTGTCAACTGTCTTTATATTTTTTTAAACAAAAAATCTTGTATCTTGGCGACTACAGAGAGGAATTTCTTTAGAGACTAGTGGAGAGTGCTCCTGCTAAATGCGATATAGCCTAGAAGCACAGAATCCAGAGGACAGACCATTATGTTATTTCACAGAGGCATATGCAGCACTCACGCAGATATAGTAATACAGCACTCTGTCTTTTTCTAGTTACCTTTGGTCCTAGATGCAGGGGAAAGAGGGTGTTACTATATGTGTATATACACAATTTTCTACTGAATGTGACCCTTAAGGTTTTCTTTTTTCATCTGTTCCTCCTGGGCAGGAGAAGAATTGCAGCCATGAAGTGACAGTGGTTCTATTTTCTAGAACATTTTATGAAGCAAAATCTATAGGTATGTAAATACTGTATTTTCATGTTTCTATTTTTAAACTGTCTCCTTCTGTCTTGAAAGTTGGTCACAGGCTGCCAGTGACCTTTTCCCCTATTTTTTTATGTCCATGTCCAAAGTATTCCCTACCAAGCACAGTGGATATACAAACATTTTTATGAAAGTACTGCAGTGAAAGCCTGACGTAGAAGAATATATGGCAAATTTCCATCATGCTCAAGCTGTCACAGTGTTTTAAAAGCAATTTTAATACTGTGTATGAGATCTGATTTTTCCTCAAAGTTTTTTTGTTTTTTTTTTAATGGAAATAGCAGCTCCTTACTAGAAAAGATGAGTCATTTCTATACAAGAGCATAGGATAATATGTGATTTTGCTTCTGTTTCAGATGAGTTTCCTGAAACACATCGTGCATCAATCCGTCAGGATCATGAGGGAAGATTTTATGAAGATTTTTACAAGTATGTTTTCCAGTTCTTTCACCTCTTGTCCTACACTGTATGTGCAACACATGTGGAGAATATCGTGTTATTAACTGTAGGACCTTGCAAGGAATTCAGGTAGATTAAACACGTATATCTGAAACTGGCAGCAAATTGATGAGTAGTCCCCATTCCATCTGTGAGTGCACACCCATATTTGCTAAGTCAGTCTTCCATGTGTATGTGAATGTTGTGTTGTCTGTGCCCTATTGGAATTGCCAATAAACTTAAAAGTTCTGTAGTGTTGGGAATGGTCTTTGCATAAGGCTTGGCTGTTTTTCAGATCTTTACATTCTTGAGTAGTTGAAGAACAGATGGTGCCATTGCTGAAACCACAAGTGTTTCCAGTTAGGTACTGGAGCTCTTTGGCTGATGGTCACAGCAGATGCAGCTGTCAAAGCTGTCATTTGGTTCTGAACTTGGACTTGCTAATGATCTTACTGCTTTGCAGAACAGTGAGGCTATTTGACATGCAATGTTGATCACCCATTTAGAAGTGAGAGGTTATTCTGGTTGGGGATGTGCCCAGCTTTGTGTGTGCATCCTCACCTTAGTGATTGCTGCAGGTATGCAGCAGTTTTATCATGTTGCCTAGCAGAAGAAGAAACACCTTTTTACGCATTCTTTTTTCTATAGTTTGCTCATCCCTTCTCACTTCCTCTTCATAGCTTCCATTCTTGATCCTTACTAAGTTGTGCTCTTTCTAGAGTTGTAGTTCAGAATGAGAGACGAGAAGAGTGGACCTCATTGCTTGTGACCATTAAAAAGCTTTTCATCCAATATCCTGTGTTGGTACGACTAGAGCAAGCAGGTACAAGAATCCTCCTTTCCCATGCTTTTACCCCTTTCTCTCCCTCCCCCCCCGCCAAAAAACACCAAAAACAAACACGAAAAGTTCTCTACTGAAACTAGAGGGTTTACAGAGTCTAGTATTGTACTGCTTAGTGCTCTCCTGGCTAAGCTATTTTGCTTGGGTCTTTCTGTGAGATATACTGATACCAATTTTGCCTGTAATTTGTTGGAGTGGTAGGATTTACTACAAATGCAGTTCTGTTTTGCATGGTGGGTTGTTTTGGTGGTGTGTGGGGTTTTTTTTTGTTTTCTCTTTTTTTTGTTAAGCTAGTCTTTACAGAGATTTTTTTTTTCTTTTCCTTCTGAACACTTGTCCAGAGGGCTTTCCTCCAGGTTACAATTCTACCTCGGCACAAGGGAACTACCTGGAGGCCATAAATCTTTCATTCAATGGTAAGTTATGAACAATGGGTAAAAATACACAGGGAAAGAACCATTAAAGCAGCTGCCAATAAACGGATGTGGAATTCTGTTGCTTGTTGCTTAACGCTGTGAAGAGGAGGGGAGTATTAAGTGGTTAATGTACCATTTTCAGCCTCAGAAGAAGTTGTCTTGTGTGTCTCTGGAAAACTGGTGGCTCTCAAGTAACTGAGTATTGGGTATTTCAGGCTTCAGGAACCATTTACAGGGCCTTATTGGGATGAAACGTTTTCTTCTAGCTGTGTACCTGTGTGAGAACCTCTTCGAATAAGTGTTGAAATTTAAATTATGGAAGCATTTCAAAATCAGGTTAGCTCAAATGTGATTTAGGTGATGCTAATCCATCTTCTCTAGCAGGGAGATGGATTTGATGGGCTAGAAGGGCTCTCCAAAGACGTACTTTTTGTGATTCTATACATAGATGTCGTTCTGTCACTTTAATGGCTGTCTTGTTACTCCCATGGGAGGGAGCACATGATTTTATTTAAAATTATTAGCAATGGACTGTACCTTGGATCTTTTGGGGGTCTGTTTGTTGGTTTTATTTGGTGGGGTTTTTTTGAGATGTTACAAGGGAAACAGTAAGCATATGAGAAAAATACTCCTTTTTAGGTATCTGGTTCCCATCCTTTTTTCTCTTCTGCCCTAACTCCTCTCTATCCCTGTAGCTTTATTAACATTTATTGGTTGGATAAGGCTACATAGAAGCCCTTTCATGCTTGCATGTGCTTTGTGGACACTAGTTTAATACCATTGTTAATAGAGAGTCACCTCCCTTGCTCTGAAATAAAACTAAAACATCTGGCTTTTTTTTTCTTTTAAAGTATTCCCTAATTCTTTCTCTTAGTGTTTGACAAGCATTACATAAACCGGAACTTTGATCGGACTGGCCAGATGTCTGTGGTTATCACACCTGGTGTGGGTGTGTTTGAAGTTGATCGACTCCTTATGATTCTAACCAAACAACGGATGATAGACAATGGTAAATAACTAGCGATACTGTGCAATCTTTATGAAGGCAAACAGATATATTTGGAAGAACTCTAGCCTTTTCTTGCTATGAAAATCTATCTACTCTGGGAAGAGGGGTTACAGCTGCAAGACTTGTGTCCGTACTTCATATTGAAATGGTTTTCAGAGAACTTACAGGCATTTAATTTATTTTGTTTGTAATAGAGAGCTTCATCTGTTCATGCAGACCTTTCCCTTAAAGGATAATCTTGCATGACTTGCATTAGCTTAGAAGAAATGTTTCTTATATCCCCACTGTCACTGTTGGTTTGTAACCATACCATGGGACTGTTAACTACCATTTTCAGTATAATTACATCTTACAATCTGATATGAATAAAAATTGGGCCTTCAGCTCACATTGGTGATCTGTTTTGGCTTAGCATGTCAGTCCTGCTTTTGGTAGAGAGCTGAACTCTGCTGTTCTTTGTTTACAGGGATAGGTGTGGACTTGGTATGCATGGGAGAACAACCATTGCATGCTGTACCACTCTTTAAGGTAATGCATGTTTCTTTTTCCTTCTCTGTTCCTACTAGAAATGTTACTCATTTTGTGACAAGCTAGACACAACTAGTTGCTATGCTTCTGAATCACTCTTACAGCTCCATAATCGCTGTGGACCTGGTGACTCCAGACTGGGTGACGACTACAATATTCCACACTGGATAAACCATAGGTAGCTGAACTATATCAGCCTTTACTAAACACTTCTGCTTTGCTTTCCTCTTCATAACCTGTTGAATTCTTTTTCTTCTTTATTTCCTCTTCTCTCCTTATGAAGCAAAGACATATATTACAATAGTTTTGCAGAACTAGGAATGTTCTTGCAGAACTCTGGGCATTAATGCAGCATGTCAGAGATGATGGGCAATTTGTGGAGGAAAAGGTCTTGGTCTTAAGCTCTCTTTCCATCTAACTTAATCCTAGCCTTTAGCTATGCTCGAAGGAAGTCAAACAAAAAATACAACCCCTTCAATTAGATTGGTTATTAGTGAAAATAAATACATCCCAAAAGAACAGTTATGAGTAGAGAAAATGTGGATAACATGGATAAATGTTGGAACAGTTGCAGGAAGCACTGAGGCTCAGTGTTACACTGCTACACTCCCAAGACATGGTAGGTTTCCTTTCCGCTTTCTGTTAAACATTCTATGCCATAATACTCTCTTCTTTCCCTACACATAGACATCAGGGCTGAGGGTGAAAACAACCTCCTCAGTCCTTGTTCTGCAAAAGGTTTATTTTTTTCTCTCTTTTAATACCTTATTATATCTGCATGCATTAATTGACTTCTCCTGACCAATTACCATTCTTGGGTTGCTTATACCCAATATTTTCGAGTGGCTGGAAGGCATCGGGTCTTTGCCATAAATGCAAAAGGTGTTTGAAGGCTTGTAGTAAAGCAGGATTTAAAAGATGCAGATTACAAGAAACAAGATCTTAATGAATAAATTATTTCAAATGGGAGGAGGTCTGTAGTTTTCAAACAGCTGATGTGAATCATCGAGTCATATAAACTGCACAGTACTGTATAGATGGTGGAAGTGGGTACATTTCTGTAGAAAGAAGTAGTGAACTGGGGAATTCAGATGTAAGTGTATTAAGAAGAGGTCTAGACTGAGGCTGTATGGGAAGCAAAGGCGGGTCTTTAAGTAAAGAGTAGCTTCTCTCAAGTTAACCATCCATCAGCGTTTTCTGTATGTTGTTGCCTTAGTGCAGAGAAAGGTATCCCCTTTTCTCCATCTAATAGCTAGCTCAAATTCATGGGCTGTTTGCTATGTAGCTAACCAGCTATGTTCAGTTGTTAGAAGGCAGCTGAGCAACTCTGTTTTTCCTTTCAGTTTCTACACGTCCAAAAGCCAGCTGCTGTGTAACAGCTTCACTCCACGGATCAAGCTGGCAGGAAGGAAAGTAGGTATCTTTCTGATTTATCTTTTCTTCTTAGTAGCTTATCAGATACCTTTTTCTCAGCCAAGCATCAGAATCTAGAAAGTATTCCAACAGCTGTAACTAAATTTCTGTGTTAAAAGACATTCAAAGCAAAGCTGTAATGATTGTTATAGGGATTGTGAATGAGGGACTAGTTTGTAGGTCTTTCCTTCCTAGGATGAAACTAGGTAAGAAATGTTTTAAACACCATAAAGATTAGAGTTTCATTCTATAATGAAGAACTCTGTGGAGAGGAAGAAAGGTGTTGACAGAGATGTGTTTTTTACACAGGTTTGTGACCAAGTATCAGTATTTAATACTTCTGAAGTGGTCTGGCTGCCTCACTGAGTCAGCAGGATAAACTTTAAGTCTAATGTTTGATGATACTGGGGGATATTTCCTTAGAACATGCTGACTGTCTCCCTTCTCTTGGTCTTTTTCTTTTGTGCTCTCTCTTTTTTTTTCCCTTTTTTTTTTTCTTTTTTTGCCATCACTTCACACTTCCTTTGTTGGACCCTCCAGCCACTGACTGAGAAAGCAAAAAATAACCGAGATGCCTGTGAGTAATTCTGTTCTGGAATGATCTATCCCACTGACTCCTAAACTAACGAACAGCTATAGTAAAACAATGACGCTTCAGCAAAAACACAACTGATGAGATGCGGGAAGGGACAATTGTTGCAGAAAACCATCAAAACCACGTAATTGTTATCTGGAATGTTAATTTGCGTATGTTAGTTATTTGTCAAGAAGGCAACCAACATGGAGGGGTGAGTTTCTGTCCCGGCTGCTTGTCTCCTGTCTAGAAGAATAGATGGTATCAGGCTGGTGTGCTAGCTGTACTGTTCATGGGAGTGGGTCAGGAGGGCATTCTCTGGCTTGGGATGTTGTCAGTGCTATAACCTCAGAATTGCAGTGGGAGAAACCTGCATTCTTCTAATACCACCTTGTTTCACAAAGGTGTACATTCTTTCAAAGATGCTTTAAAATGTGCAGTTCCCTCATGAGGGAACTCGAGGCATCTGTTCATACAAGGATTGATGGGGAGACCTTATCGCTCTCTACAACTATGTGAAAGGGGGTTGTGGCAAGGTGGGTGTTGGTCTTTTCTCCCAGCTAACTAGTGATAGGACGAGAGGAAATGGCCTCAAGTTGTGCCAGGGGAGGTTTAGATTGGATATTAGGAAAAATTTCTTCACCGAGAGGGTAATCAAGCATTGGAACAGGCTGCCCAGGCAGGTGGTGGAGTCACCATCTCTGGAAGTATTCAAAAAATGTGTGGATGTGGCGCTTCAGGACATGGTTTAGGGGACACGGTGGTGCTGGATTAATGGTTGGACTTGATGATCTTGAAGGTCCTTTCCAACCTTAGTGATTCTGTGATTCTATGATTCTGTGATTATTAATTTAATATCTTGGATATATGAGGGGAAGATACTAGGGCCTCAGCAACCCTGATTCAAAGGCACCAACTGTGATGCTAGCTGTTTTGCTCATGAAACTTCTGTATGTGACTTCTTTTGGAATAGATACTTTTCTTAGTGGTGAGGTTTGGGCACTTCTAACTTGCAGATCTTGAACATTCTTGAAAGAGGTTTACAGTGCTCTATGCTTTTTATTTCAGCATTAGGGTCTCCAAAAGATGCTGAGAATGCTCTGCCTATCCAGGTGGATTATGATGGCTATGATGCCCAGGTGTTCAGGCTGCCAGGCCCATCCAGAGCCCAGCGCTGTACCACTTTCAGGTAAGAGTCTTGTGGGTGTACTAGTTCTAGAGTAGCCCTGTAATGATGTATTTCTTGATGCATAAAATGCTTTGAGAAATATTAGGAGAATTAAGCTCCACATGCTTACAATTGAATAAAAAGCTTTATCTGTAGCTCGTATTTATGGCTGGTTGTCTGATATTTTACCTCTAAGATAGTGTGTGGGATCTAGCGAAAGGCATATGTATACTTTTTCCTTGCATCTTTAATTTTGTCTGAAGTAGAATGAAGCTAGTCTCTCTTGCTAAGTTCCTAGCAGATTTTGCAAGGTGGGTAAGAAAGTACTCGTGCAATAGACTTGCACAGAGTTGTAGAAATAGCATTAGTTTGATGCACAGCTTAGTAACTGGTGCTGAAGAGTAGGGGGGAATCTTCCCTGAAAACGTTGCCTTTCTGAATGAGAGAAGAAACTGAGAAGCTGAGTGCAGGTTCTCAAATATTCCATGGCCTTTCCTCTGAGAAGAAAGGCTAATTATCCTCAGGTCCTGGCCAAATTCATTGAAGAACCTACATGTTTTAGTGCTTTTTTAGGAACATGGGATTGAAGTATTTTTGTGCTTTTCTTCTCTGAGTAGTATTGCCTAAATCTGAGGAAGCCGTGCATGTGGACTCACTTGTTAATATGAGCAGCTTGTAGAAATTCGTGCTGGAAGATGCCAGTACAATTTAATGTAATTAATAATTCCAAGTAGTTTCCCTATAGCTGTGTGTTCCTAGCACTATAGGCTCAGGTCTGGTATCTTCTAGACCACACCTATATTAGCAGCCTGGTGTGGTGTCTGTAGAATTGCATAAAGAGTTGAGCATGCTCTTTTCACAGCTGTTGTGCTGGAAGCGTTTTGGTGCTCTGTTCTTGTACTGTGTGATACACAAAAGTATATAGTACCCCCATAGTCAGAAAAATAGTGATAGCTTCTTTGTAGTCCGCTTCTTGAGTTCACCTATTGACTGTTGAGTCTCTTACATGTCTTGGGCTTCTTCAAACCCTTTGATAACCCAGGAATTAATCTCTTTTTCATATCACTGGACATATCTGTTTATTTTCAGCAGGTCTGTGAGGGAGAGAGAAAGTCGTACCAGAAAGAGCTCTAGTTCCTATGACGTTTCATGCAGCCCTTCTCTGCAGAGCCGCACGCTGCCCCCAGAGGAGGTGAGGAGCCAGGCTTCTGATGACAGCTCACTGGGGAAGATCTCCAACATCCTGATGATCCCACGGCCTCATCTGCACCAGTATGAAGTCAGCAGCTCTTTGGGCTATACCAGCACCAGAGGTCAGCCTACGGCAGATGGAAAAGTACCTTAGGTGGTGAGAGGGGACAGAGAAGATGGAAGTTTGTGTTGGTCACTGCCAGGCCAGCGCAGGGGAGATGGTGCTTATATTAGCAGTTATGGTACACCTTTTCTGCAGCTCCAGCTATGGCTGGGTGTGTGCGTTCTCCCTTTGTTATCCTTGTCCAATTCCATTGCTTTTTTTAATTGGCTTGTCCTAAATAGAAGTGTCCTGACCCTGATTTGCTGTTTTCCCTTGCCTATTGCCGCCTTTAATATTTGACTATTCTCCTGTGCCCATCTGCAAATGTGGACATATACAAGTAACTTCATATTTTCCAGGTCACCTATAATCTGTCAAATGAAAATTGGCCTTAGTAGTGAGCCCTGGGGGACCCTGCATATAATTTCTCTCTATGGGTATTTGTTGTCATTAAGAGTCACTTTCTGGATCTTTCCTTTTGACAACGTACTGCTGAGCTGTCTTGGTGTGTTAGCAGTGATGATGGTCTCCTATTTTTTTTCTTTCAATTTAATTTTGTCCTCAGACAGTATGTGGTATCTTCCACAATCCAAACTCATTTCTAGGTAAATTGTGTTCCTCCTGCAATTGCTTGATGTTCTGTAAATTCTGTCCCTGAAGGGTCTTTATGCTTTTTTTTCATGTCATGCTGTGTGACACCTAATACTTATTTTGTGTGACACCTAATACCATATTTATCCTGTTACAGGAATTACATTTACTGGTGTGGAACTGCTGTCACACAGTGTACTTCACTTTACATTTATTTTTCGCATATTTCTCTGCTGTCAGTTAATATACACTTTTTTCTTTTGGTAACTCCTTCAGTTTGAAGGATAGTCTTCTGACAGAGCTGAAGGTGCACAACTGAATGGGCATGTGTGTGGAATAGGACTGGCGGGGAAGGAAGTGAGAGTAACTGGGATTTTTTACCTGTTCTGCTTGGCGGTATAGAGTGGTCAATGAGACCCTTTGCTTTAGGATTTCCATTTGTTGAACAGAGTAAATGCTGCTTAGTCATCTCGTTTATTTTTTTCTCCTGTTTCTAAGTAAGTGCACTTCTACGTTGAACAGTAACGACTAACTGATAGCTTGCTGAGATCTTGTGTCCCCTGTCTTCTGGAAATAATCCCTTATTTCAGTGGTCAGATCTGGACGTTAGAAAAAATGAATGTTGGTCAGTTGTACTTTCTGCTGTGTCTTTGGTACTCATCCTGAAGTTTCTGGTGTGTCAGTCTTGATTTCTCAGGAATTGTCAAAGCTCTGAGTAATTCTTCATAATTGACTTAGCAAGTGGTTTTTTTATGGCTTCATTAGAGTAAAGTGACAGAGTATACAGCAATGGTGTAATGGCAGATGAAATCACATTCTTTCTTATCTGGATTCTTGTTTACATTGTAATTTGCGGACCGGATTCCAATTGCTTCAGCTTCTCTCCCTGCCTACTCCTCACCTCTCCTTATTCCCACTTACCCTGGGGAATCTTTGTATCCCGAAGTGATTCATTCTCTTTTGCTTGGCTTCTGTGTGATCTCACACTGACTTTAAGTTGTGTTTTCTAGATGTCCTTGAGAACATGCTGGAGTCTCAGCAGCGTGACTCCAGTGCCCCTGGGAGGTTCCATGTTGGCAGCGCAGAATCCCTGCTGCACGTTCGGCCTGGGGGATATACACCCCAGCGAGCACTGATAAACCCCTTTGCCCCATCCCGCATGCCCATGAAACTTACGTCTAACAGGAGGCGCTGGATGCACACTTTTCCTGTGGGTAAGTCTGTTTTGTGGCACATTAGGTTGCTGTTACTTTTTCCTTGTACAAGCATTAACACAACAAGAGAACCAATGTGAACTCTGGTGTCTTGAAGTACTCTGTACTATAACAGAGGTTGAACTAAGTGTATAGGTTTGATAAATCAGAGATTCTCTTTTGAAAATATTACCATCTGTTGGCAAACTTGCAGCATCAGGTACCATGGAATAATCTTATAGTAGACAGAGGCTGTTGAAGTGAATCATAACTATCATTGGGGTTGACTTTCAGATCCTGAATTGTTCTCATATTTGTTTAGCGTCTTGTAAGTAGGCTCTCCAAAATGTTTAAAAGAATATGCTGCTTCGCTGGCTTCAGAGAGGATGCCAGAGGCTCAAGTCTTTGAAGAGTTCATAAACATGCCTTCTTAATTTCCATTAGCTAGCATTGCCTGTGCTGTTGACAAAAGGAGGGTACAAGCAACTGAAGAATCGATGCAGATGTGGTGATTAATGATCAAACTCTAACTGTATAGGTCCATCAGGAGAAGCTATCCAGATCCATCATCAAACCCGTCAGAATATGGTGGAAATGCAGGGCAATGGGCAGCAGGATTTGACACATTCCTCTGCTGAGCTGCTGGAGCTGGCTTACCATGAGGCAACTGGCAGGTGAGGTCTTTAGGATGAATCTGTGTAGACTTTGCATGAACATCCCTTTTCCTTAAAATTTTCTATATGTTACAGTAAGGCAGATGATACAGTATAGGTTTTGATCTGTAAATTTAATAATACATTGTTCCGGTGCCATATAAGCAGTATATACTTTAATATATATTATATATATACTTAAAGCTCTTTGTCAAAGCTGGAGATGGTTTACCTTCCCTAATTTGGGGAAGGTGGTAGTTATCACAGAGAGTTTGCAGTGCATGAGCAATACAATGCATCATTCATGGAATTCTTCAAAATTGCCTTATAAAAGCCTGTGTCTTTAATTCTTGACTTATTATCCTAGTAGCTGTGACCTTCATCCCAGAATAGAATGTTTTTTAGCACAGGGCATAGCTTTGCCTCACGGTAACTGTTGAGCAATTTCAGTGCTATCCATTCAGTCCTGTCTTCCCCATGCTGGTAAGAAATACAGCTATCATAAACATCAGGGATGGATTGCAAATTAAAATACCTGTGTTGGTAAACTAGTTTGCTTTCAAAAAACAAGCGTTGGTCAGTGTTGGGAGCTTATATTGGTTGTTGGCTCTGAGAAGCAAAAAAGACCCCAGTGTTCTGGCATGTGGCATGATTGTGGGGAGGCTGTTTTTACCGTGAGAGAAGTTAGATTGTTCACTTCACCTAAGCCATTTTTCAAGCTGCACAGCTGTTCTCCAATCTCTAGATATTCTTACCTGTTTTTTATCTGGTTATTCTTGTATTGACAACACTTCGTCCATGTTTTTCACTCATTATTAAATGTTGTTTACCAAAAATATTTTGTTAGCTTAGGCAACTTTAGAATTGCCAGTAAGTTTCTTTCTTTCATCATTAACTTTGGTATCTTTCCTGCTATGTGTTCCTTTCCTCTTGCATGCTTATAGAAATTAGTGTTACATATTGTTTCTGGATGTCCAGGGTGAGTGAGGACACTGTTGGTATCCTCTGCCTTTTTCATTTCAGGGCTTATTTTTCCTGCTATCTTCAAGCAGTCCTTCATGAAATTGTACTGTCTAATTATTCTTTTATGCCTTTTTTTTTCCCCCTTTCATAGGGAAACTGTTGTCCTATGTTTTACTTTGTATTGTCCTTTTGGATACTCTGATCTCTGTGTTGCGTAATTTTAGTAATACATCATCCTCACCAATTTTGTTCCCTAGTTCTAATTTTAAAAAATTATTGCCTTTTTATTACTTCATAAGTACATCCTAGTGTGCTGAAGTATCTTGTCATTAATGCAGGTCTCTTGTGTCATATTCTTGATAATTCTTTTTCTGGATCTCTTTATGGTCTCTGTGGATGACATACTCATCCAAAGACATTTCCTTAGTCTGGAATATTGGTTCTATAGACCATGAAATCAGATCTGTAAATAACTAGCTAAGTTTTATTTCTCTCCTGGGGGGTATATGAGTTGCTGGTTCTCCACTGTCCTGCGAATATAGTGCATTGGTTATTGCTAGAGACAAAGAACAAGCAGTATGGAATGTTTTTACAGCCTTCTCTGTGCTGCTTTTGTGCCTGTTACTATCTCTGCAAACATCATTAAGAGCATGGTTTTGCCACTGGCTCAGCTGAGACAGCAGGCTGGTTATTTGTTATTTGTTATATCAGCTCTTGCTAAAAGCAAGCAATGGCATGACTGAGGAAAGCTCGTATAATACAGGCTATTTTGTTTTCCTCCAGACATACCAGCTCGCGGCATCCAGGTGACAGTACCTCTTTCCTGAGCTTCAGCGGAACAGAAGAGTACTCTAATGGTCTGGCTGGCAGCAACAGTGCAGGTAACAAAGCAACGATAGAGCATGGAGTTAGGAGGGAAGGCCCTTCCTTATTAGCAGTGACAAATTAATAGAACCAGAAGTCATGGAAGGTGGGGTGGACCAGGCATTACAAACTAGAAAGAATCAATAATGGAAAAACAATTTTCAACTTTGAGTGATCTGTTAGTGCTCTTACATGGACTTTTTGGTGTGTGGTAGTTTTTGTAGATAATTTGTTGTTTTGAATTGTTTGTTTGTTTAATGTGTCTCTGCTTCTCTAGGTATATCTTTTAAACTTTAGATTCTAAAGATGCTCATTGTTTACACATGATAAGCTCTGAGGCAGTTGCTTAGTTTCATAACAAAGCACTGACATCCAGACACAAAAAATAACTAAATATGCCCTGGTATTGTTCAGAACTTTTTTCCTGGGTGGAGTTGCCTTAAGGTGTCACCCTTTGGATTAAGAAACTTGTTTGAATATATATATTTAACACATATGAGATGGTGGAAAGAATGAAGTTTGGTCATATCTAGGTTTTGAGGGAAGCTGTAAAAAAGCAGTTTTATTTTGCATGGTAGCTTCTGGGATTCACTGTTTTGTAGAATTTCTTGTCCTTATCTACAAATGCACTTTCTCCAGATTTTAAGCACTTTGAACATGGTGCTTTTTATACCAAATGTTATTCACACAGCCTAAAATATTTCATCACGTTTTGAGAGAAGACATGTCTGTATTTTCATTTGAAGATGATCAGTCTGTCTTAACTTACCAAGAAACCTGAATTAGTGGAAAATCTCAACATTTCTTTTGAATCCGAAGTGGAACAACATGCCACACTAAGCATTCTATTCTGTTGTCTGGTTTTTTGTAACCTACCTTCCCATTTTATGGATGTGCTTTCTAGACAGGCAAATGGAAAAAAAATGTGATCTTTGGGCCTATAGCATTCAAGACTTCTGTTCCTTTTTGAAAACGAATTTAATTTTTTTTTTTAAATAAATTCATCCTTCTGAATTACATTTGGATGAAAACAATTGTTTTCCTCTAGGCTCATACCTTGAAGAGCCATAAAGAAGTTAGCAGACTTAATTTTCTTGTGTTTCTCTTGTCTTGTGTTCATGTAGTCGCATTAAAAGTGATATTGTTCTGTCATTTCCTTCTGTGGATTTCATCTGAATACATTTCATTTTCCTGCTGTACTCTTCCCCACCCTCAGCCTTCAGATAGACTTTGTTTGTTCTTGCAATTGCTAAACTGCATTTCAGCTGCTGGATACTATTTGCGCAACATAGATGCAGAGCATATCCTGGCAATAAACATGCTTGCGTTTTATAGAAGTTTTTTGTGTCTGTAAATTGGATATAAATCATGTATGTGGTGGAAGCTAATCTGTGTCTGTCTTTGAAAGTCGTTATGAGCACCTTCCCTGACTAAACGCCCTCAGCCATCTGTAGCTGCCAAACTGTGAGTCAGAGATTTGACTTATGTTTCTCCCTTATGGTTTGAGTCACCTGTGAAATGAAACAGTCCTTTTCTTTTTTTTCCAATTTATTTCCAAAAATATAATTTCTCAGTGAGTCTGGTTCTCCTCTGCTGCCCACAGCATGTTTTGCTGCAACATGGGCTTCACAGTGAAAAATTACCCCATCTATTTACATTGATGGTCAGTATGTTGTCTCTATTCTCCAGCAGATGGTAGATGATAGTTCAGAGCAAATAAATCTTGTTGCAATTCCCTAACTAGGTGGCAGATGGCATCAGTGGAGTTGGTGAAAGATGAATGCCAATTTGAGCCAGCTCCTGTAGTGTTTTACTGGCATCATCGTGGAAGCAGATAACCATCCTTTCTGTTAGTAAATGCTACTTAGAATCTAACAGCTATGATGTTCATACCAGTTTCCTGGATAAATCTACATAAGCTAGTTTTATAAAAATGGCTCCTTTTAAATGTTTGGGGGCCTCCTGAAGTTTGTATTTTGATAAATGCCTTTTAAGCCAGCGATTTTTCTTTTCCCTTAGCTGCTCATTTCTTCTCATGTGCCACAACAGCTGTTTATACAGCTACATGGTGAACCAGCTCAGGGAACTGATCCAAATGCAGAGTAACTGGGGTTTTTCTTTGCTGTATGGATTATTTCACTGTAACTCCACAAATATTGATGGAAATACAGCAGACAAATGTGAAATGGGGACTAGGAAGAACTGATCAAGGGGTACCATAGCATCACGTTGGCTTAGTGTTCACTGAGCTGTAGTTTTAATATCTCTTTTCTGGGTTAATAGGCTGCTTAGAATGGATCATTTGGCAGTGAGAAAAATCATAGTGTCTTAAGTCCTAATCAAAACCTAAATGTAAATGTTCATTAGTCTTAAGTCCCTTATTAGTTTTTATTTAAGTTAGTACAAACTGAATAAACTGAATTTTGCTCAAAAACCGAGCATCTCTTCAATAGCTATCGTTTTCTCTCCTTTCACAATGAATAAAGACTTCTTTACTATTCTTTGTTAGAGAAGTATGGACCAAGGTATATCTCACAGGTTGAAACATAATGGAAGTTGATGCCTTTTCAGAACTTGGTAGTTTTAAACAGTCTATAATTAATATATTGGACCTATTTAGGGGCACTGAAGGCTTAATTAATACTTTTCAAATTTTTAGCATGGCAAGGGATAACGAGGTAATTTGTAGTTGCTGAATCAAGAAGATCAACTGTTTATTTTGTCTTCTCCCTGCCCCCTGGCAGAGCAGTGCGATGTATACTGGTAGTTTATGGATAAAAATGTGGGAATTGGAGTAAATCTGTATTGTAATTTTCATAAATAACTTAGACTCTTTAGAGTCTTAGATAATTAGAATCTTATATATGGGTTCCCTTCTCCAGTCAGGTGAAAGTCTTATGATTTCCTTTCTTGCTGCTCCTGTGTATTATGAAATTGTTCCTCTTAACTTATCCCTTGTTCATAAAATGAGAAAACCAATACGAAAGATGCTGGGTTTGGGTACTGAATGTATTTAAAAGTACTTAGCTGCGGAGACCTTGAGATTAGCAAGTTAATTAATTACAGCTGACTCTTCTTTTTTTTTCTTAGTTGCTTTTTTATGGCATCTGCTTTTCAAGATGTGTTTCACCATTTTGGGGAGGTTGTTTTTGCTTGTTTTTTAGCTACTGAACAATTCTAATGAGATGTTCGAATTTCATCCAAGATGTCTCTCTCTTTTTTCCTCATTAGTTGGCTTTGCGTATTTTTCTGCTGTGCAGAACCCTGAGTTCTTTCCAAGGAGAGAAATGCCATATTCTTTAAAAATTTGCATGCTTTTGATTTATTATTATTTGAAATGAGAGTGAAGTGCGTAACTGCTTAAAATAAAATACTTATTTCTTTCTTGTAGGGATGAACCTCAAAACTCAGAACAAGGATTCATTGGAAGATGCTGTCTCTAACTCCCCAGATCCAAGTAAGCAGGAGAAAGGTTTGGAAAAGAGTTTGCGTAGATGGGAAGATAGGGAGGGAAAGGGCATATACATACATAGAGGTATCGGGAGGTGGTAGGCAAGAAACTGAGAAGCCTGCTTGGCTTTTGGCAGTAGTTTATTTTGTCCTGTGGTAGTTTGCAGGATCTCCCTGTACTGTGTGTCACTGTGACTGCAGTTCTGTATCTCTTAAGAATATATGAAACTGGTTGTCATATTACATCTGAAATTCTTTCCTTACCAGACACTACTATGCAAAAAGCTAAAGCTGCTGAACTCTTACCTAACTCAATATGAAAAGTTTGCTTGGCATCAGCTAATTGAAGCAGAAGTAGTGCAGTCAGTTTCTGAAATGACAAATTTCTGAAGTTGGTGCTGTTTACTGAGAAATATTTGTCTTCCATCTAATACAGAAACAATTGTGTGACTGCTTAAGAAAATGTTTTTGTTATAGCAATCTCTCCTGTATTACTTTCTTGTGCAGTGTTCTTGCCATTAATGTTAACATCTTTATAGTAACATAGCTTTTTGTCTGTAAGACCTCTATGACAAGAAATGAAGAATTAGTAGTTGGCAAAGTGCCTTGATAGTGATTGTTTGAGGCAGGTTAGCATGTAGTGCAGTAGTGAACTGATGATTTGATATAATTTATAATCTTGAAACTGCAACATAACTCTAGGAAAGGGTGTGGGGAAGGATTGCTTTCCAAGTTACTATTTTTCTGGTCTTCCCACCCCTCTGGATCTGTCTTCTGTTTTTATAACTGTAGAAATACTCCGCCTTCTGCTGTTGTACTATTCCAGAAAGAAGCTGGTCTGTCGTTCTTTCTCTGCTCATCCTCAGCTCTTTCTGCAGTTGTCTAGGGTGCAAAGCTGGTCTGATTTTCTCGTTCAGACTTGGAATGTTGATCTGTTTTATTAATAATGAGTAACTGCACTTGACTTGCTGTAATTTTGGAGGAGCGATGGCTCTGTCAGCTCTAGCTTTCAATCAGCAGAAAGTTAGATGTGTTAATTTGAATGCCATTTGCATGATGGGATTGAATTAGCATGTGCGCTGCATTGTTTAACAAACTCTGTCTCTTTCTCTCTCTCCCTTCTTCCCGTCCTACTTTCCTTTTCCCTTCCCATTCCATCCCCTTTTTGTCTCTGTTGACTTTATGCCAACTCTGTTCTTGTCCCTCATTCTTTTTAACTTTCCTCTTCATACACTTCTTTCATCTCCCTCTGCACCCTGTGTTTTCATGGGTGACCATATATGCCCCCATTGTCTGCCCCCCAATGATACAACGAGGCAGTTCTGACGCTGTCTGCTCCCCCCGTAGTGCCAGGCTTCTGTTGTACAGTTGGAGTGGACTGGAAATCTCTCACTACTCCGGCATGTCTCCCTCTTACCACGGACTACTTCCCTGACCGTCAGAGCCTGCAGAATGATTACACTGAGGGTTGCTACGATCTCCTCCCAGAAGCTGACATTGACAGGTTTGGCCAGCACCTTCTCTGTAAAGTAACTTGAATTGAATCAAAGCGCTTAAGGCGCGGGTGATGGAAGAGGAACACTTCGGAGACTGTATAAGAGAAAGATTAATTGCTAACATAGTTAGCAGCAGAATACTTAGATTTTTCTCTTCTCAGTGGTAACTTTGCAACTTTTCTGATGCTACCATCTGACAGTATTGTGTTCTGTAGATTTTATGCTAGAAGTTATTTGCGTATAAAATTTTACATCTCTTCCTATTGTGTTTCAATCAAAAAAATCAACCTCAAGCTATCATCTTTGTTAACCTGTTTTCTAGGAAGTATTTTGGAAACACTAAATGAGCAAATGCATGTGTTTGCGCAGTATTTAAGATGCATGTCCTCACTTTCAAGGGTATTTAGTTTAAAGAATCTTGGTGGAAAATAGTGTTAGTGAGATAAGCAGAGCTTCTTGGCTTGTCTTGGAGGTCTCTAGTAACTATTCTTTAATAGGGTTGGTTTGGGTTTTTTTCTGAAGCTGTCTCATCATCTTAAACATTTTTCAAACTTTCCACAACTTGTAACACATCAGAAGGACCTGTTCCTGTTGCAGCTTTATGGGAACAAAACAAAAGTATTAGTCAGGGCAATGGGAATACATAGGAAATAGCAGAATTAATGAAGAAGCACCTAAAAGAAATGTCAAATATCCCTTTATAGCAGGAGGGCAAAGTTCAGGGCAGAGGTAATTTTAAAGATGCCATAGTGATGCATCTTTTAATCTCTCTCTGCTTTAGACTTCCCGCTGTGGGAGAGGGTGGAGCATTGCCTGTGCACTTGCAGTTCTGAGCTCTGCTGGACATTTACAAACTGCACTGAGATTCTCTGCAAAATGCTGTAAAAGTGATCATTGGTAAATTTATTGGAAGTTTAACAACTGTTGTAAGCACATTTGTTACTAGTTGCAAAACTGCTTTCAAAGGCATTAATAAGTGTTGCCAGACAGCTAATCATCATCTGTTTAAAACAGAGAGGTGCCCATTTTTCTCTCCTGTTCCTGCAGGTTGGTTTTCACAGGCAGAGGGCTCCACTTGCACAAAGCCCAGTGCAGGCAGAGATCCTCAATTAGGAAATGCAGAGCTAAGAATAGGTGTGTGGTCAGCTTCCTTATTCTAGTCTCCTTAACCTTTGTGTTCAGGAGAGATGAGGAAGGAGTGCAGATGACAGCCCAACAGGTGTTTGAGGAGTTTATTTGTCAGCGTCTCATGCAAGGCTATCAAATTATTGTGCAATCCAAACCACAGAAGCCAGCCACAACTGTGCCACCCCCACTCAGCAGCAGTCCCCTTTACAGTCGAGGTGAGTGACTTTGTATTGACAATTCAGTCTGTTGTCTTTTTCTCTCCTTCTGCTAATCCCAGTAACCTCTATGAATCAGGCATAGATGCTCATTGAAGCCCTCTGTTCTTTTTTTCTTTCTTTCTTTTTTTTTTTTCCCCTTGTTGTATGAAAATCTTTGCTGGGAGAGAGTCTGTCTGGGGCAGCACAAACAACTCGGCTGCATCATGAAGGGACAGCTGCAGGATTTTTGAACTGTAATAAGAAACTGGCCTCATATTCATGATGATGAGCCCAAATGAATTATGGCTTGAGTGCTGTTTCGGTGAATACATCTTAAACACAATTCATGTGCTGATTGCAGGGCAGGGACAACTCTAGAAGACAGACCCAAAGCTCCCGAATGTATGTATCTAGAAGCAGTTTCCTAACTCTAAAATAGCTGTGAAGGTCCCATGTGTACAGGTGAAGTTTCATTGTCCTGAAACCATGAGTCAGCTAAACCTAGTTAAACCTCAGAGGACTGGAGTGGGTTGAGAGGGTTTCCTGTTCCCTTGAGAGAATCTGACTTACTGTTTGTCTTCTGACTTTTGTGGATATTCTCTAGACAAGTCAGCGTGATACAGTGCAGGTGATACACATGAATAGCATATAGTTGTTATTCACTGGTTTGGGAATGAGCAACAAGGCTCCTTGGTAAAGTCTCCAGCTTAAGTGGTTTGTTCCAGGAATGAAGCACAGAGAGGAAGCGAAAGTGGAGCCCAGCTTTCCTACTATCATACCCACCAGTTTCTCAACACTTCGTATTGTCTTTTTTCTAGTGCTGACTAGAGAAGGTCTATATTGGTGGTATATGAATTGTGAATGCCCTTCTTCTTCAGTTGTGATACTAGCAAATCTTAGCTGTAAGAACAGAAGGCTAATTGTGCATATGTCCCTTAAAAAAGTGGCCTGAAAGATGTCTTGTAGTTTGTCTTGAGTTTAGAAGCCCAATTCTGGGGTCTCTTTCTATAGGTACAGTTTGTTGACAAAGTTCTGACTATTGCAGTAAGCTGAAAGGGGGTGTGTTTTGCTTTTTACAATTAGGTCTTGTATCAAGAAATCGACCTGAGGAAGAAGATCAGTACTGGCTGAGTATGGGCCGAACTTTCCACAAAGTAACATTAAAAGACAAAATAATTACTGTGACTCGATACCTGCCAAAGTGAGTATCTCTCTGGTTGAGCAGTTTGCTATTGATGTTCAGATGAACATGCTTTTCCAGCTGTCTGTACTTGCTTGTAGAACCTTCTTTCTTTTTAGGAGAAAAGTATTGCTATTGATGATGCTGAGATTAAAGTATGTGTTTTCTCTTTCAGGTATCCATATGAATCTGCTCAGATAAACTACACTTACAGCTTGTGCCCCTCACACTCTGACTCTGAATTTTTCTCGTGCTGGGTAGAATTTTCCCATGAGAGACTGGAAGAGTACAAGTGGAATTACTTGGATCAGTATATCTGCTCTGCTGGCTCTGAGGATTTCAGGTGAGATGTCCTTTTCCATCCAGGCTGTTCTGTGTCCTAATTGCCTCTTTTCCTTTTTGAGCTAAAATTTCTTCAACAAGTTCAACCCACAAATGCTCAGTACTCCAGGGAGAGTAACTGGCCTGCTTTCGCTTGGTGCTAGCAGCTGTTGCCTTGTAGGAATCTTACTCTGCGTTGCTGTTGCATTATCTGTTCTTTGATACAAAGTCTTGATCACAAAATTCAGTATGAACTATTTTTTTTCCTCTGCTACAAATGCAGAGAAATATGATGGCATTTTGTACCACACAGATGCTTTTCTTGGCTTCTTACTCATTTCTGGATCTGACTCAAAATTTCCATTTAGTTTTGAATCCATTGGAGGCTTGCTTGAGTCCTAGGCTTAGCTTGACTGTAGTCCTACTCCTAAGCTATGTAGAGCAGGGCTTTTTACTAGCAATGTGGAATACCTCCAGTAGTATCAATAGCCTTTTTGAGATCTTCTCTTAACAAAGCCAATCTTTCTGTCTCTTTGTTTCTTTTCGGGTCTCAATCAAAACGCTTCCCACTCTAAATGGGTACCTTTAAAATTCCTTTTTCTTTGCTTATTTTTAGAGAAAAAGCCCTTGTAGCCTATCTTTTCTGTTTATAGAAAAGAAAATATCTCTCTATGATATAATTATTCTGAAGATAGCCTTGTTTTCTTTTCTGCATATCAATGTTTTAATACTTCCCAGTGATACTCATCTTACTGACCATTCCTTTGCTTAATCTGCTCTTTCTCACTCAGGGATAGCAGAATGAGATTGTCACTATACTCACTGAAATTTACAGCAGATAGATACCTATTTTACTTACTGTAAAATCCTTCATAGGAAACTGTGCTGAACTCTGTCCTGTCTTCCATGTTGCTTCAGCCTTATTGAGTCATTGAAATTTTGGAGGACCCGCTTTCTGCTTCTGCCTGCCTGCATCAGTGCCACGAAGCGCATTACGGAAGGAGAAGTGCACTGCGATGTGTATGGTGACAAGCCCCGTTCTGATGAGGAGGAGTGGCAGCTCCTAGATGGATTCATTCGCTTTGTGGAGGGCTTGAATCGCATTCGTCGACGCCATCGGTCTGATCGAATGATACGAGTGAGTCAACTTTAGTTGGGTGAGAAGCTGAGTTTGAGTTTTATCTGAACCTTCTAATGAAGTATTAGCAAAGAGACCCTGAGACGATCCCAAGCAAGTTGGAGTATGTGTGGGTATTCATACATAAAGCACAGTGCTGACCAACATACTATATCAGATTTCAAATAGTATGGCCTTGTTAACACCTTGCTATTCTTGAACTAAGTAAATTAATTAAATTTAGCTGGAATGGGTATCCCATGCTGCTGTGGCTGGAACCAGAATCAGAACAGTTACCTCAGTGAGAAGCCAAGCCAAGCTCTTCTGCATAGCGTAGCCATGCCTTAGCCTGTTGGTGCTCTTATTTTTTCCTCACCTGGTCTTCTCTTACCACAAGCCTGATGGTACCTCTTTGCAAATGTGCATTGCTTTGTGATGTGGATATGATTAGCCTGGACCCATTATTGCACCTTGTGATGCAGATAATTCATAAAAAGGGATCTGTGAGGTAGTTAAGCTGGTAAGTTCTAGCTGGGCTGTCTGTGTGCTGCAGACTTGGGAAAAGGATTGTGAAAAGAGAACCATATGGGTGAATTCCTGGTGAACAATATTTTCAAGAGTGATGAGAAACTGGTTAGTGTGTATCAAATTCTATTCCAATTCACACTCTGAATGGGGTAATTTATTTTGGAGCAAATCCACCCTTTCCAAAATAACATCCATTTTATTTTGAGAATAGCATCCATACAAGACACTAGGCTGTTCCATTCACTCTGTAACTATGGTTTAAATCCCCTTTTAAAGCATACCTAATACATCTCTGCTGACGTGAGGCGGTGTGTTGTTCTTGCTTACTAGTCAAGCTGAGTTTGACTAAGTCTGTGCTTTCATTTTTCCTTTGTTAGAAAGGGTCTGCCATGAAAGGCTTGCAGATTGCTGGTCCAATTCCCACCCACTCTCTGGAGCAGTCTGGGCCTCCCATTGGGAAGAAAGGAACCTCAGCACTCTCAGCTCTGCTGGAGATGGAAGCCAGTCAGAAGTGAGTCTCTACAGCTAGGCTGTGTGAAGAGCATTAGAGCAGCCTTCCTACGGATCTTCCACCTGGGCTGGCTAAAGCAGATTTGGGGAACTTTTCCTTGAAGGAAGGGATGTGGGATCCTACTTCTTTAGTACCTTTGTGGCAGGGCTGGGGAGATACTGGGCTTTTCCAGTGACTTCCTTGAATTGTGTTTCCATTAATAGAAAAAATACCAAAGACTGGAAAGGAACATGGAGACTAGAGAAGTGTATGTCCAGTAATTTAGAAGGGGCATCTTTTTAAGTAGTATCTCAGTCTGTTACACATCAGATTTCCATCTATTTGTGACTTGCCGGTACAGTTGTATCCACATAAGAAGAGCTAAATTGGGATATAAGTGTACACAAGTACACCATACCAGTTGAGTGGTCTCAGTATAAACATTGGGTAACAAACATAGCCTAAAGGAAATAGCTTGTTTGCACTGATAACATCTATTAAAATACCTGTGAAACTTCTGAGGTTCTTTGTCAGTATTGATCTAGAATGGTTCAGAGAACTAATACCAGATATTCTGTAAACACAATTGAAAACATTGCTGTTAAATATTAAAAATCATTTATGTATTTATTTTAATGATAAAGTAGCATTACACATGCATGATAGAACTTCAAGGGTCCATGTTGTTTATGTGAGGTAAAAAGCACTTGCAGAACATTGGATTGACTCTGTGCTTCTGTGTGGGAAAGCAAATGTCTGAAAATACAGTTGTAACTCTCTGCAATGGTTGCCTTCAAGTGGAAGCTGACACAGAGTATGTTTGAAGAAACTCTGGATTCCTTCCTTTTGTTTTAGGACACTAGGGGAACAGCAAGCAGCAATGCTTTCTGGGAAGAGCTCTGGGCAGCCTTTGGAGAGTGGGAGCATTGCTATCACACCCACCTTTATGGACAGCCCTCGTAAGGTAAAGACTTGCCGGTCTTTCTTTAGCTACTATTTTTACATAAGAATTTCTCAAATAATAGAAGATTATTTCTCTAAGCACATGGCTACATCATACCACAATTTACTCTCTAATCCAGCAAGGACCGGTCCTGTACTGGGGGTACCCTTAAGCCTTTGTGTGCAAGGGCATAAGAAGAGGTAGGGGCACAAACATCCTTCCATTCTTTAACACTGTGATGATGAGATGGAATCCCTGGGATGCTGTCTCGGTGTGTTTTGCTAATTTAAGTGGTATTTGTTAACTAGTTCATTTCCTTTTCCAATAACACATTTTGTTTCAGTTGGGGTTTGATTTTTAGATTTAGTATTACAGTGCTGTCTGCATCTATATGAAGGCTGTCTTTAAGAGTGAAATCAAGCTCTAGACTGTGACTGTGTGAAGCTTCAGTGGAATTTTAACAGCAGGAATTCCAGTCACTTGTATCTGCATAGAGGAAAGGATGTGTTCCTGAGTAGTGATTTAGATGTCATTCCTTCACTGGCAGGACTCCAGGCTGGAGAAAACTGTCTTCCTGGAGCTCTCTTAAGACACTTAAAGGCTGTGCTATTCCTCAGCCTTCCTGTGAACTGTCCTGTGAGTGCCAGGAGAGCAGAAACTCCACCTCCAAGTCCAACCAGAAATATTTGATTATTTTTTCTGTATTCTGGCATGAAGATCTTTCAGCAGAAGTAACAAGGAACTGAATGAAGATACAGCACTTGTGTGACCTGTCTTTGGGTTCAGCAGTTGAAGTATTGCAAAGGATAAGTTCACAGATTCCCCACTATCAACTTAACCATCTCTTTCAATATTTTACTCTTAGCATCTAGTGTTTTGACCTCCACCCTTTTGTGCCACACCAGGGACAAGCATTGTGTTATTCTGGAGTCCTGGATGTTGCTAGTTGAAGTGATAGTGTAACTGTAGTCATCTTAGTAATAGACACCTATTTCCAGAATGAGAGTGTTTCCAAAACACAGATCGGACTCGGAGCAGGCCGTGCTAGGCTTGGAAAAAGTAGGTGCACAAACTGACTTGAGGCATGTTTGCAAACTTCCAGATCATAATTCAGGCTTTGCATTCTCCTCTTCTACTATTTTGGAAAATCAACTTCCTCAGACTTCCCTCTTTAAATACAGGAATTGTAGATACCTCGTTCTACCAGTAAAACTGGTGAAAATTCCACGTAGGACACAGGACAGAAGAATGTTGTGTCTGATTGTTCTGCATGGCAGAGGGAAAAAGGGCAAAATTGGCTTCCTTAGCAATGAAACACTAGTGTGTTGGAAACAAAGTAGTAGACCTTGTGCTTACCAGCAAATGCTAATAAACAAATGCGATCTTGTGTAAATTTAAAAGTGACTATATTCAAAAGCCTCTCTGGAGGGCTAACTGGAGAATCTGGGAGAGTGCATTATCAACTGAAAGTCTTCCACGCTACAGTAGTAAACACTCCAACAAATATTTCCACATAGGGACTGAGAGAGAAGCAGTTGGGATCTCCAAATTGATGGCTCACATTTATTGGCAAGGTGCTGGTGGACAGGTAGCCTTATCGAGCAACTTTGTGCTCACTTGGAAACATCAGCAAGTGTGTGCCTCAGTTTCCAGGACAACACAACCCCATTAGGGCTCAGCAGCATGGGTATGTCTATTGGCTGTGCGGAGACTCACAGATGAAGTACTGACAAATTGTCACAGCTGTGTGCTCTGTCAGCAGCCAGGGGAGCAAGTGCTTTTCTAGGATGCTATTCAGTGCTGGAGTTATTCCAAAACAAAACTGAGCCACTGTCTCCACCTTTACTCTGATTCAGTGTAGAACTGACAAGTCACTTTGGCCAGTTACTGGGCGATACGGTGTGATTTTAACACAGTGAATTAGCTCGATGCATAATCTGTTTGGGAAGTCTTTGACCTTATGGATACACGGTGCCTGACTCTGCTTCTGCACTGCATAAATTGCCAGCCATGTAACCTTGGCATTGATTCTTTCCAGAAGATGTTTTATACCTACATACCAGGGTAAGCATCTTCTTAACTGCAGGCTAGACAAAATATTTTGCCTAGGAAACAGAATAAAAAATTGCAAATAGAGAATGAAAATCTAGTTGAGTTCCACTGCATTGTCTTATGTGATAAGAGAATCTTGACACATCTTTGAATAGCAGCCAGGGATAAATTCATCCAGGGTTTGCAAGTAGGCGGGGAACATAGCACAGGCAGTGTCTGTTTAATTTTGCATGAAGTGTTAAACACAGTGTTGGAAAGATCTTTGTGATGAATTTTTCTTCCCTTCCCTTTGCGCCATACCAGACCTGTATTTGAGAGGAAGAGTGTGCTTCCTGAAAAGAGCTGCTTTGCCTCTCCCTCTTTATCATATGAATGACTGACAGACTAGGAAAAAAAGCTGTCCTCCTTTGTATATTTGTCATTACACATGCAGTTCTACAGGTTTCTATATCACTATTCAACTTTGCATTTGGGATGGAAACCCGTGTACTTTGAAGCTCCAGTCTTTCTCTTATGAAGTGTGGAGGGAAGGCTGTAGATTCAATTGGCTTCTGATCAGCGTAGTTTTCAAAACTTTGGAAAAGCACCTGTGCTAAGGAAGAGCAATGTCTTGTTACAGAGAGGAAAAAGTAAGGATATGTGCATGAGTAACTCCTGATGCTGTGCATTCTTCTGCACCTAACATTCTGGGTCTGTTTGGGATTTGCATTCTCCTCATACTTTCTCTCTGTGGTCATTTCATACTTGCACAACCTTGTATTTGCTTTTCTTCAACTCCTTGTTCCTGTTGCTGTTGCCGTTAATGGGCCTGCTTCCTCTTGATGCCTTCAGGATGGGGCCTTCTTTATGGATTTTGTTCGCAGCCCACGCACAGCTTCAACCTTCTACTCACAGGTTAGTTTTGAATGGGGACTTGTCATCCCTGGCTTTTGGACTGAGGCAATGGAGAGCATTTGTCCTGAGCTTGCCACGTCGGGAACCTGTGTTAGTTTCCAGATCTGCTTGTTGAGAGGGAGATGAGCGGCATTAGTAGGACAAAGTGGCTGCTGGTGGTGGATGTGACTATTTCCTTCCACCATCCAATTTTTGTGATGTGCTTTGGATGTTCATGTGCCGTGCCTTACTGTCCTTTGCAGTACTGTCTTGTCAACTACTGAAGCTTCTCTTTTTGTCTTTCAGTAAGTACTTGCTTTCCATCTTCCTGTGCTAAACAAAATGGCAACAGCTTACTCATTCTTGGCTAAACTTCTGTGATGTTTGATGGATTTGTGTCCTTGGATTCTTAAACAACTGGGGGCTGAAAATATTGGTGTCATCTTGGTTTCAGAGAGTCATCCTGACAGAAGTTGTTTATACACATAACACCAGTTAGGAGTTAGTGATAACACAGTGTGTCCATAGAAAATGCTGCTGGATGAAGTAAGCTCTGAGGAGGGAGCATGGATTTTACTGGCTGTAGAGACTGTAGATTCCGCATTGGAGCATCTGCTGGTTTTGGCTGCCCAAAAAGGGGCATCTGCCATTGCAGAGTGAGACATCTTTGGGATGTGAGAAATGGTATAAATAAAGGACTCTGGTCTGGCTATCAGACCTAAGTCAAACTACCAGCTTTGTGATTTTTAGCTGTGCGTGTGCTGTGGATTCATCATGGTAGATCAGCCCTCATATTTACATCAGCTTGAGTTACTGAGTTACTCTGCTGTTCGTGTTCCTCTCCCCCACCTCTCCAGTTTTTATATAATATGCCTTTCCTAAACCATACGTGTTAATGACAGATGGCAGTTACAGCCTGTACTTTGCTGAATCTTTCAGCATTCATGTTCTTTCTGAAATTATTTTATGTTAATTTTTGTGAACTATCCAATCTACTGTTGGAATAGTGCAAGAGTTCCTGCAGGAGGAAAGTGTTGTTCTTGTCTTGGTGACATAGGTGTGGGTGGGTGCCAACCAGCCTCCTGATAACTACCCTAAGAAAGGAAGGATGATGAGCTGATTTCGTGTATTATGAAACTTGAATTCTGTGTGACACATTTGCACATTTTTGTCTGAGAGTTAGAGCTGAAACTAAATTTTCTAACTGCTTACTACTTTCCAGTAGTAATTACGTTTCCTATTCTGTCCATTGCATGTTGATAATCAGTTATTCACTCAAGTTGAAAATGTCAGGTTGAGACTGGTGTTTGCTGGTTTGCCAGTAGTTCTCTCAACACAGTTGTTGCTGGGTTGGTGATCTTTATCTTTACTGAAGTCCGAATTTTGTGTTTGTCAGTAGCTTTGTAGTGATACCAAAAGTAACACTGTATTTATCCTTCCTGCGTATGCTTGTGCTTGCCTTATAGTATTGCTTGTTGTTAACTAATTTGAGCTGAGGTACAGATGATGTGGGGAGGAGAGAAAATGGCAAATGGATTACATCATAAATTTCATAAAGATGTTGCTGTGTTTACTCCTTGCAGGTCTCTATAGATCAATCAGTTTCTTCAACCTCAGATGGCAACACATTGATAAACACAGGGCAGTTACCTGATAGGGGCAACACGCAGCTCTTGGGAACTTCCCAGAATGTTGCAGACCAAGGATATGCCACAGCTGGTGCTGCAGAGGCAGGGTAAGAAAAGCACAGCAGTGCTATACGGCAGTTCTGTTCATTTACATTCCCCTTTCTGGTGTCAAGGAATGGGCACTTAAACAGGAACCTGAGAACAAGATGTGCTGTGTCTGTCAGCACTAGAAGGCACTTGTCACAAGACCTTACTGCAGCATTTCCGCATGCAGAAAGAGTGGTAGTAAAATAAGCCCTGCAACCCATTTTCCAGAATTAAATGAACATGAAGCCTGATTTCTCCACCCACAAAAAGAGCTTCATTATTCAAGAAATGAAGAACGAAGAAATTGCATTTTTGAAACCTGTTAGCATAAAACCAGGCTTTGAATAGACATCTGTCTTCTGTCTGTTTTAACAAAAGGGGGCCCTGCAGGTTTAATTAGATCAAGTAGGTTGATGAAATCCAAGATGTTCTAACCTGGAGGTGAGACACCAGGGGAAAGCAACTTTAAAAATAAACTATATTAGCACCCGTTTTCTGTGGTTGTATATTACAGTAAAAAAAAAAAAAAGAGCCAATGTCTAAATGTTTGCTCTCAATTGCTCCTGAGTACGGCTGTATGTATTATAGTGTGCATTGGGTCAATATAGCAACGACCTCGTTACCTCAGAGGGAAAATACTGGTCTGATGCTTTTAGTTGTCCTCCTTGAGATGAAAAAGAAGATAATTGTGGCAAAGTCATTGTTAGGAAGAGAAGAGAGAGCATTTTTCTTAAATGTACATACTTGAACAAATCTGGCAGCTTCCTTGATTTTTTTGAACATGCTTCTATTTACTTCCCAGCTCTCAGCAGTGTTCAGCAAGTACTCTGACTTCCTCCTCCACCTTGATAGAGATTCTTGAAGCCATGAAACACCCCACGTAAGTTTTTAATATAAATATGCTTAACATCTGTCTAGTTTTCTAAGAGGACATGAGGCATGGAGTCACTCAAAGGAGAGCTGCATGTCAGCTGTGGAAGACTTAAGCTTCCTTTTGTTACTCAATTCCAATCTCTCCAAGACGGAATTTTATAGAAATTGAGGTACAAGTACTGCTGCAGAGACTTAGAATTGCAGAATCTTGTCAAAGCAAGAATTCTCAGTAAGACACTAAAGTGCTGTCAATGTCAGCTCTTCATACTGTTATCAGAAGCTAGTGATATGTCACTCTGGGGGCATTATGATACACATTCTTGTTGTGTTTCTTTATCCCCCTTTTTTTTTCCCGGCAGTAGTTTTTGTCTTTGTGACTTAGAAGAGCTATCACTCAGTCCATGTTAACATGTGTGACTTGCTGTGATTCAGCACAGGGATCCAGCTGCTCTCTGAACAGAAGGGCCTCTCTCCATCCTGTTTCATCAGTGCAGAAGTTGTACACTGGCTGGTGAATAATGTGGAAGGCGTGCAAACCCAAGCTATGGCGATTGACATAATGCAGGTAAGAGAACTGTCAAGGGGTATATGGAGGGCCAGATACCTTGTTCTGTGAAGAAAGTAGAATTGTAGAGGATAATTTCTGTTTCTTATTAAAATCCTCTTATTGGTATTGAAAACAGTGTTCAATAGAATATGAGGTAATGATGACATTTCTTTGATTCCCTATCACAAAACAGCAAGATATTCTTCAGGACTAATATATATTATTTTTTCCACTGGTATATGATGACAGTTCTGTGTATAAGCTCCAATTAGCAAGTAGTTACCAAGAACTTTCTCCGTTGTGTTAGAATTATGAGGCACTACAGTGTGATTTGGTTTGGGGTCTAGCTTTGCCTTTTCTTCTGATAATTACTTCATGAAGTTCTATTAAAAACAGCATATGACCTCTCTTTTATGGATGCTGAAGTATACATACTTTATGCAAGATACACTGCTTGTGTTCATGAATTTTTTCCTTCCCTGTTGAACTGTGTCAGGGGCAGAAGGTTGGAAACGTTTTGGAGTTCATTCGTCTGCTGAGATCCCATATCAATTAACAGAGAACCTAGAATGTTTCTAAACTCTTACCTTCCTATAAAACCAGAGCAGAGTGAGGGAGGAAGGCAGACATCTGCAGAAAGTTCAAATGCAATTTCTCAGGGAGATAAGGACTTGCTACATTTACTGAATATCAAGAGGTACCACTGCTGATATTCTCGTTATGCACATACCTGGACAAAAAGATGTCAAGAAAAAGAAAATTATTTCCTAATGTTCTCTAGCAACCTTTTTATGTAACTGGAAGAGTGACTTGTCCTCTTTTATCGTGTTTGCTCTGTTCTCTTTTTTTGTTCAGAAAATGCTAGAAGAGCAGCTTATTGTCCATGCATCTGGAGAAGCTTTACGAACCTTTATTTATGGCTTTTATTTCTACAAGATTGTTGTGGACAAAGAACCAGACCGAGGTCAGCATTGTGTTATTACAAGACTTTCCTCATTATCCCTTTGCATAATCACTAGTTGTACTTGATTCTTATGGGTGCTGCAGCAGAAATGCAGTCTGGGAGCAAACAAAACCACTGCTCTAGAGAGTCAAAGTAACTCAGCCTTTCCGTTTTTAAGAAAAAAAAAAAAAGATTGCAGATAACATAACCTATTTTTTTTCTTCCCCTTTTTCAGAAAGAACTGTGTCTCTTTCTTGGTCTTGGAATACTTCTTTCTAACTGCCATCTGTCCTTCCCCTTGCTTTTTGTTCAGTGGGCATGCAGCAGCCTGCTATGTGGCACACAGCTGCTATGGATGACTTCTCCGCCTTCCAGAGGAAATGGTTTGAGGTGGCATTTGTGGCAGAAGAGCTCCTGCACTCGGAAATCCCAGCGTTTTTCCTGCCCTGGCTGCCCAGCCGCCCAGCCTCCTATGCAAGTAGGCACAGTTCCTTTAGCCGCAGTTTCGGAGGACGGAGCCAGGCAGCTGCACTATTAGGTAGATGCACAGCACAGGTGACAGCTGGGGAAGTTCATGGGGGTAGTTTGAAAGGGGAAGAGCAGCCAGCCAAGGGTATGATCTCACGTGGACCAGCAATAAAGCTGCACATTTCATGCTGGCCTTACACGTGTCTTGCACATGGACTTGTTAGCATATGCTGGAGGTGTGTTTCACTGGCTGAGCGGGCAATTTTTGCTTCTGAGTAGCAGAATACAGTAAAAAGCATTTTTTAAATATTCCTTGTTCCTCAATGTCCGTCCCCCCCCCCCCATGTCATCCTCTAGAATTCAGAGAGGAAAATAATGACTTTGTCTCCTTGTGGATCAAGAGATGCTCTTTACAACCTGGGATGAGCATGGAGGGATAAGTTGTGAGAACAGCAGAGCAACCAAACTGTACCTAAAGTGACATGCTTAATTGTTTCTTAATGGCAAAAGCCACAGTGAGATCCAGATGTGTTAAGAGAAGTTTTCTGTGATGGGCTGGAGGCTTCTCAGCTAATCTGAATCACATATAGCCTTATATTAAAGTCTGGGAAGCCCAGCTACAAATGATCCCTGCAGTGTGGAAGCAGCAGGGTTTGCGTATGGAAGATCTTGCTGCTGTGCAAGACACCAATATAATATCTAAAGTTCTGTAATGTGTGAAGTATAACACTGACTACCACTAACAGCCTGTGAAACATACTGGCTGCATGATTGACTGTGTTGCTTTGTCAGCTTTTTGTTGCATTTCCAGGCCAGCCTGAGTCACTTGCTTTTGTTCCTCTTTCCCTGTTTAAAATTACAAGAAAAATCATTGCTATGGAACTGCAACTTCAGATTTATTTAGATGCATCTTTTAAAGGCCTATCAATTAAGGGTAAAAAGAAAATTCTGCTGTTCTCCTGTTTCGTATATTTGACATTCTGAAGAGAAGTGACTTACTGCTGGTGCAGAATCTCTTAAACCTGAAGTTCCAGTAATCTCTGTGTATTTCTGAAAGCCTTGTTTGAAGAGGAGCAACATCAGAAATGGGAAAGTGTTAAGGGTAGGAAATCTGAACTAATGGTTAATCCCCTGCAGCCAACATATGCAGGATATTTTTCCCTGTCACACAATAAATCTGTTGCCTTGGCTAGTATACAACCTTATTAGCTCAATGATTGGCCAGAGCTGAAGCCTGAACGTAGACTGGCGTGAAAGTATTGTGAAGGCTGGAGGTGCTTGGGCCATATCCTGTTCCTGCTTTGATCTCTTACTCACTATTTAGCCCGAGAAAACCACTTCACTTTTCTACATCTGTCCTCTTTTGTGAGGTGGGAAGAGTGAGACTCAGTAAGCTTGCACCTAGGGAAACAGGCAATGAAAAAAGGGTGCTTTAGTGCCCTTCTTGCCTCTTCTTTAACACCAAACAGGGGAGAGTGTATTCCCTCAGCATGTGATGTAGTTACACACCTGTGTAGCCCTCCTTTTTCATTTCAGTTGGAATTATGTCCGTTCTGCTGTTTAACTAATTTGCAATCCTTGGATGAATGAAAAATGCCTCCAGATTGCTCACATGCAGTCTGATTATTCCAGGAATAATAGTTTCTTGGAGAAAAACCCAGTGTAGAACTTTTTTCTTACAAAGGAACTAGTTTAATTGATGTTTCTGTGCTGTCCCTCTTCTAAACATTATTTAAAAAAAACAACTTTACCAGTTCATCTGAGGCAAGAAGCTTTACTAAACCCAGATGACCTCTGGTCCACGTGACTTCATTTGTTCCTCTCTTGGCTTTGATTTGGTTGTGGTTTTTATTTCTTCCTCTCCCCACCTTCCCTAAATGTCAGGCTGTGACATAAAATTGCATGCAAACATTGGGAGCTCTGGAACAAGCTCCACGTGTCTCTAAAATCTTTATCCCTCCCAATTGCACTATCACTTGCCCAGTGATTGTCCCCTTTCCCTTCCCAGTGGAAGCCTGACCTGTGATATACCTAATCTTGTCCCTTTTGATTTATAGCACTGCATGCACTACCAATTGTAGTCATGTATGTAGTATAGTCTGTGACTGGAGAATAACCTGCCTGCTCCTCCCCGATTTACTCAGTAAATCGTTAGTTAAATACTCAGTGGTACAAGACAATTGGGAAGCAGGTGAGTCCTCTTAAATCAGATCTATGGAAGCCAGACTTTATTCTATTAAAATTAAGTTGGTTTTAATCTGAAGCTTCTAAATTCAGACACATGGATATTTCTCATCAGTTTTTAAGATCCCTTTGATTAGCTCACCTGGTTGGACTGTGTTCCTGTTGCTTTGCCTGTGAATTACAGCTGCAGGCAATGTGGCAAGAGAAGCTTCAGCCCTAATGGAGAGTCTGCATTATTTGGAAAAAGGAACCGTCTGAGGGAGCAGGGAGCTCATTCTTCACCGTGTGCTAGTTTGGACACTCTGGACTGTGGTGTTATCACTGACCTCTTGGCTAATGACCAACACGTACCTGACTGGGCCGCTTCCGCTTTACAGCTTACGGGGTGTTGTTTTCCAACGTACTTTGTTACAAAACTGGCACCCGGGTTCATATGTTGTTACAAAACTGGCACCATAACCTTCTAACCACAAGCATTGCGTTCACAGTGATATTCCACTGAAAAGGAGCAAGAAAAAGAAAATCACGAGATATTGGTCTGACTGACAATACTGGACCAACTCAGAAATTGCAGATGATACGTTTCACAAAGGCAAAAATGGATTGTATTTACAAAACAAAATTGGGTGATGTTCTTCCATCTTTATTGGTTCTTTTGTTTTGTTTTGTTTTGTTCCTAAGCTGCAGTAATAGCAATATAAAGGATTTTCTTAGAACCTTGAAAACTGTCTCCAGCTGACTTGCAGTAGAAGTAAAGGTGGGAACTTTCCATCTACCTTGAGGAAGAACTTCAACCTCTTTTTTTTTAACACCATTAAGCCATTAAATTAGAAGGTCATTTAGAAGCTGGCCACATAAAAGGGTGCACACCTTCCTCTACTTAAGCAAGAAATAACAGTATCCATCCCTCATGCATCATGCAAAAAAAAAAAAAAAAGCAAAGGTTTATTAACAGTAGTATTGCAGCTCTTTGTTTTGTGTAAATTTTTAACATTATAGAAAAGTTAAATTATGTATTTGCCTAAAGAAAAGTTGAAAGTGACAACATGGTTCTTAGCAGGACTTTGGTCTCAAAGTCAGGAGATCTGGGCTTTACCCCTGGCCGTGCGGTCAGCTGTATGACACCAGCCGGGTCACTTCCACTTCTGTGCTTCTCTTCCTCTCTTGCCTGATACCTGAGATTTTCTTTCACTGGGATGCTGGGGTGTAAGGCACAAGGGGAGCTGGATCTTGGGCGCTATCCCAGCACTTATTGCAAAGCAGTAGAAGGTATTGCGGTGATCCTAACGCTGCTGCGTGAGTCTTGGCTGACTTTTCATGCCGTTACAAAAAAGTGTTGGATGCGCAGTTTTAGCAATGCGGTACTGTGGGATATTGATACGGGGTTAAAGAAACAAGAAGTTTAACTTCTAACCTTCTTTAGCTGTGGAAAGTCCTGGAATGCTCCTGTCCTGTGTAACAGCGCCCTGTGTAACAGCACCCTGCTGTGATTTCTGGTGGGGGCATATAGAAATATTAAAACCAATTTGGAATGTCTTTGGTATGAAGGAGCTGATGTTGTCTAGCCATATTTAATTATGGCACCAGTTGCTTATTGATTAGCTGCTTGACTCTTGGTTCTGTCAGAGACAGAACATTTCAGCAGCTGAAATGTTTTTTGACTGCTTGGGGAGGTAATTCTGTGGCACAGATCCCCGGTTCGAGTAATACTTCAGGTTTTTTGTCTTCTGTGATCTGGATGAGCAGCATTCTGGGACTATTCTGCTAGCCCAAAAATACCTGGGGAGGAGTGGGAAGAACAAATTCATTTCAGAATGAATTGTCTTGTTTCTTCTGTTCTCTTCATCTTGTCTCCCGCCCTCTCTTTAACGCATCTTTTAAATATACCCCTATTCCTTGCCTGCGTAGCTGCCACAGTGCCTGAGCAACGGACAGTGACGCTTGATGTGGATGTGAATAACCGCACTGACCGTTTGGAATGGTGCAGTTGTTATTACCATGGCAATTTCTCCCTGAATGCTGCCTTTGAAATTAAGTTACACTGGATGGCAGTGACTGCAGCTGTTCTTTTTGAGATGGTAAGAGTCCTGGTGTTCTGGGTGGCCACAGCGATGCCTGTCTGGCCTCTGTATCCCTTATGCTACTGGGGACGCTGTCGTGTGAAGTTGATGGGAAGTACTAGGGGAGAGACAGTGGGTTGGATCTGCCCTTATTTCCATAAGTAATTTTTGCTGATGGTCATTAGCATTGCTGCATGTGGTCATCATTTATCATGCTATCTATAGTCATTCTGTCTGTGGGATAGTGTTCTGCTTTTAGTGGGTTTCATGCACAGTATGCAGAGATCAGTACAGGTCAAGGTGATATTTAAGTCCCCCTTAGGCAAATCTTAAGCCCTGAGCTGGGTCTTTGGAAAGGAATCTATTTCACGTTGCATTTCTTCTCTCCCTGAACCTAAAAACTGTAAATCTCAGTGGAATTGCTTTCATGACAGGGTTTTTCCAGGCAATGTGTTCTTCCTGTTTAGCAACGCTTTTTAGCTTTAAAAAAAAAACAAAAAACCACCACAACAACAAAAAAACCCCACCCCAAAAAACCCCAACCAAACAACAAAAAAAAAAAAAACCCAAACCCCTCATGCAAGCAGTTTGTGCCATTTTTTGCTTAATTTTTAGATTTATTTTGTTTCATTTTCCCTTTTGTAACTTCTGTAAAACTCAAATTATTCAGCACCAGGTTTTACCCCACCCAGCCAAAAAGCACTTGGTGATTGTTTTTGCTTTTACTTAAAATCTATTGCACTGTTCCAGTAAAGCAGCAGTGCTTAGCCACTGATGATAAGTAGGCTGAATCAGTTCCTGAAAAATGTCCTATTTTAAAGTGCTTTCTGATTGATGTGGCACTTAAAAAGAAAAGCCTGATGTCTTGTGCTTGTACTGCGTTGCTTACAAGGACGCCTGTGTGCTTGCCATGCAAAGCAAGCTGAGCCTGTGAGGAATTGAGCATGTCTCATCTATTCTCAGGGAATGAATTGCTCATATACACATATGTGCCCTTCTTCAGTTTGATATATGTTGTATGATTCGTTGTTTGAATCTTTTCTCAGGTTCAGGGTTGGCATCGGAAAGCCACGTCCTGTGGTTTCTTGCTAGTTCCGGTCTTGGAAGGACCCTTTGCGTTGCCCAGTTACTTATACGGAGACCCACTTCGAGCTCAGTTGTTCATCCCACTCAATGTTAGCTGCTTGTTGAAGGAGGGTAGTGAGCATTTGTTTGATGGTAAGAAATGTCCTTTGTTTTACCCCTAGTATACTTTTCTGCAAGCAGGGCCCATCTAGCACATAGCTGACGTGAAGAGCCTCGTTTACCAGACATGCATTAGCTGGATGAAGGGCCTATTTTCACATCTCGGGAGGGTGGTGCTCAGAGGGAGCCGTGCTGGCAGGCTAATCAGCATGCAACAGTGTATGAAGTTGGCAGCAAGGAGTGCCAAGGCACAGGAAAGGTTGTCTCCCAAGTGATCTTTTTTGCCATAATGTTGCATGCCATTCTAGAGCCTATATCAAGCAGTTACTGTGTTTGACATGATGTTATACTGTAAGAGTCTGTTTTGCTGGTAGCCCCTGCCCACAGCTGCTCTGCATTTGTATCCTGCATTTGTTTGTTCTTCCCCTCAGTGCGATAGGCCTTCTGGACTGCCATCCTCTTTTTTTGCTGCCATGGTTACATTCATGGTAAGAGTGTTTGTACATGAGATTAAGAGCTAGAAACTGCAGTCTCTTTTTCTGCAGTGTGACCGCGCCCTTTTGAGTGACGTTGTTGTGGTAAGTCTGAGGTGGAAGCTCAAAGATCAGAGAACTCTGTCCCCGTGCAGAGAGGGGCAAAATTGCATTGTGAGAAGGGACAATTAGCAAAAGGCTCTGTTCTAAAATAGTAAAGATGATAGTTTTCTTTATTTTCATTAACCCTTGATCCAATGTCCAGGTGTAAATGTAAAACAGTTAGTGACGGATCCATATGCTGAGGTTACTGTAGCCCCACTGACTTTCAGAGCAGTCTGTGGTGATACACAGCAGCCCACTCTCCTTCCTTGCCCCCTCCCACACACCCCATTATGTTCCCCTCCTCCATCTTGCGAGACACAAAAGTGAAGTTCAAGGATGAATCTGCTACTGGAGTGTACAAGACACATCTCTAATAATGTCTAGGGAAAACAGAGTGCACACAGGTCTTCTGAGGAAAACTGAAGTCTTGAAAAAGAAGGAAATAAAGCAGCTTTACTAAGCAATTGTTACCTCTTTCTTTGGTTCAGGCTTCGAACCAGAAACATACTGGGACCGTATGCATCTCCTCCAGGAAGCAATAGCGTACAGGTATGTATGGAGCAGAATGTCTGAAAGGTTCCTATCTCCCCGGATAACGTAGGATGAAGACCTATGCTGAACAGCCACTCCTGAGTTATGTGGGTTCTGTGCCGTCTGCCTCTCTGAAGTCTGCTTGCAAATTATTAGAGTAAAATATCACTAGAATGCTTGGAGGTGGTTCTGTGGGTGCAAGGGGCAGGTAGGTAGTGTTTCAACCTTTCGCTCATTAGCAAAGCATTCTCTCCTCCTAGGGACATCATTGGCTTTGGACGGTGCCCTGTTAATCTAAGTTAGAAGCAAATAGACTGTAAATAGATTTCTTTCTGAGAAGGGGTGGTTGTTTCCTTCATGTGTACTTAACACCGTCTTGAACTGGATGACAACCGATGATTGACAATAGGCAGGAGACTGGGATGTGAGCTGTACGTAGGAGGTTGGGCCCAGTTAAGAAGGAATTTTTGGAAACTTGAATACTACCTAGCCTTACCCCTTTGCTTGAGCTGCCAGTTTGCTTCGCGGTGTTGCTGCCAAGGTCTTTTTCACAATAGAGAGACTACCTTTTTTAATTTCCAAGCTAAAGAGCTTGGAAATAAGCTTTCATTAGCTTAGAAAGCAGAAGAGGAACAAGTATTCTCCAAACAGCAAAGAACTGTCAGGTGAGCCGCTTGAACTTCTGCGTGGCATATTGTCCAGCATGAAAAAAATGATGTTACATCTTGAAACATACCCAGGGAATGTCTGTCTTGACTATTGCTCTTCCCTCATTTGTGTGGAGCTGCCCCATTTTGTCAGAGACTGCTCAGTGCCCTCCCAAACTGAGCTACTGGTGCTCTTGTTTTCGGCACGAGTTAGGACAGAGATCAGTATGGAGTTAAAAGGTTTCACACTGTGCCTAGCAGGGGCAGAGAATATTTGGCCAAAGAAAAGGGAGCTTTTGTGATAGTGGAAGGTTTTCCCTGGTGTCCCTGCCTTGGGCTGGAGGAATCCTAGCTGGAGTGGCTCTTTTTATCTTTTTCTTTTTCCTTTTTTTTTTTTTTTCCCCCCCTCCCTGGTGTTTGTTTCTCCAGATTTGGTTTTGTGCAAGATAAATACTCGGCCTCTGCATTCAACTTCCCAGCTGAGAACAAGCCCCAGTATATCCATGTCACAGGTGAGCAATATTTGGCAGGCATTGGGGCAAGGAGGAGGCTATTATAAACAGAAGAACCATTTCACATGCAGTTTGTGTTTTGTGTCAGCAATGTTGGTCCTCATTATGTACCTAGTCAGATGACAAATAGCTGAATCAGCCAACACAAACCAGAAAACTGGAGAGGCAGTAGGAAAAGCACAAAGTGTTGCTGCTAATCAGTGGCATTGGTTTGAAATCTTGCTTTATAGTGTCTCTGAAACTTTTCTTTCCAGGAGATGGAGAAATAAAAAAAAAATAAGGCAGAGCTTATTCCAAGTGCAGTGTAAATGTGTATCTAGAAGCTAGAAGGAGGGAAAAGTGTTGGGACAAGTCAGTGCTCTGTTCTCATGCTTAAGGTCAGTTGTAGATGCATCTCTACCGTATGTGGTCCACCCTGTGTGGGAGATAGCTAAAGCATTTAGGATACACTTGCTTTCGTTACTGTTCTTCATAAATGTTGGTCATCTGTCAGCATGTCTGTCTAAGCTCCATGCATGGCATACTAGAGTAAAATAACTTGGTATCTTCAGAGGGATTGCTGAGACATGAAGACAATGACAGGAAGAGAGTTTTTGGAAAATTGCAGAAGAGAATGGAAATTGATGTAATTAGAAAGATGGATCAGAGCCTACAGCTTTGCTTCATCCCCTTCTACAAAGAGAAAGGCAAGACTAAGTGTTCTCTCTCCCAGTGTTGTTATTTGCAGGAATTAGCATGTAAAAGTGAAGGAGGAAAAGTGTATCCCATTTTATCTTGCTAAAAGGCAATTAAATAAAACTCAGTCCAGGTTCCTTTTCAGAATTTAACATGTTCAGCTACCTGTTGTAGGGACTTAGGTCTGCCCAAGACTGAAGTTGTGTCTGTTTTCTCCAGGGACGGTGTTTTTGCAGCTACCATATTCCAAGCGGAAATTTTCTTGTGGTCAGCAGCGACGCCGACGCAACTCCACTAGCTCCACTAACCAGAACATGTTTTGTGAAGAGCGCATTGGCTACAATTGGGCCTACAACACCATGCTGACAAAAACGTGGCGGTCCAGTGCCACTGGGGATGAGAAGTTTGCTGATCGGTTGCTGAAAGACTTTACAGACTTTTGCTGGAACAAAGATAGCCGGCTTGTTTTGTTCTGGACTGATTGTCTAGATAAGATGCATGCTAGTGCTCCATGAAATAGGCTTGTATCTCTTAGGGAGACGGCTAAGAAGCTTACCTTGTGGCAAGGAAGTGGAGGCAAATGATGACTGGAGAAGAGCCTCTCTGTTAGATTCATCTTGAGGCCCTAAGAGGACCTGATCAGTATTGCTGTTGATATTCAACAGAATTTGATTAAGCTCTTGGAAAAAGAACCTGAGCTCTTGGCTTGCCAATATCTGTCACCTGACCTCAGCTTGGTTTCAAGTAGCTGCAGTCCTTGATTGCCAAAACTTCAGTTAGAGCAGAGGTAAAGGAGGGAGAGTGCAAATGGCTTTCAAGGGCAGTTAGATTTGGCACAGTGTGAAGGTAGCAGCTTACCATTGTTGGAAATGATTGGTGCCGTTTGCATCTGGTGTTGCCAGACAGCAGCCTGCCTCTTTCCCTTTTGAGGTGTACCTGACTGTGTGAATATGTAAGATAAAATGTGAGAGACACTTGTTAAATCTCATACATGTAAATAAGTAAAAATGCAGAAAATCAAGTGACCTGATGTTTTGTTGTAACTCCAGACAGCAATACAGAATCGGGGAGTAAAGGAGAATAATTGCCAAAAGGAAATACTGCTGCTTATGTCCAGCATGATAATGAAATGCTCAGAGTTCAGTGGTGGGGCTTTGTCCTTTAAGCATCCAGGACTTTCTGTCTCCGAGTCTGGATCTAGAACAGTGTCACGCAGCAGGAGCAAGAAGCCAGTTACTGTCCTGCAAGGCCAGCATCCAAGCCTAAGGGGCAACAGAACACAAGGTGCTGCTGCTTGAAGGAACAAGGAGAATTATGAGCAGACTTTTAGGGTATGTCTGCATGCAGCAAAACAAAGAGGCCTGTGCTCAGGTATGTAGTTTTCATCTTTGCAGAGAAAGCTCGTGTGTGCCACGTGGATGTTGCATGAGCTGGGTTTAAGTGCAGATTTAGGGCGGGTTTGTGACCAGCACCCGGTGGTGCTCTGTGTGTGGGGGCTGTTGACTCCTGCTGTGAGCTCGTTACTGTTGCTGTCAGTCCTCCTAAACTGAACTTGGCAGAGGGCTGACACGTTCGCAGCGGTGCTGAGACCCGGTTCAAGGAAAACCACATCTGCCTCGGTTTTATTCCCTAAGCTGAGTCTGGATGACTCATCTGGTATTAGGCAGAACCCACCTCAAAAAGGTGGATTTGACCGGTGTGCCTCTTCATTCAGTTCATCCAAGTGTGTCAAGTGCCCAGAGCGTGTCTGATCCCCGTTAACATCTTAAAAAATACTCTCTACTCTGAAGGCGACCTGCTGCCGTCTGTTCTGCACAGCTGTACCAGGACGGTAGCTGTGCACGCAGCAGCTGCTTTGGCCGAGCAATTTAAGGGGGGCGGGGGTGGAGAGCAGGGGCAGCGCTGCAGCCCCCGGCGTCGCTTGCAGGGCTGCGGACAGGGCTGAGGTTTCGGCTGGTGCAGGATCCCGCGGAGCGTGCGGGGTCCCGCGGAGCGCGCAGCCTGGCGCGGCCTTTGGCTGCGCTGCGGCGGGAGGGAGGCCCGGGCCCGGCGGACGGGGAGCGGGCCCTGGCGGGGCCGGCGCTGCGCCGCCGAGGAAGGCGCCGGGAGCCGCAGTCCGGGCCTGCCGGGGGGTCCCCGCTCCTCAACCGCGCAGGTATTTAGCGGCTTTTTCCCTACTTTTGTCCTGGCCGGGGGGCGGGGTGTCCCCAGGGGACCTGCCGGGCACGGGGGCATCGCGCCGGCCTCTTTTTCCCCGGGAAAATGGGCGAAAACTAGCCCCGACGATCATTTGAGTTACACTTTGCTGTAACTGCCGTCTGCCTCTGGCCTGTCCCATGCCGTTTTGGAGGAAAAAAAAAAATTAATTTCGCCTGAACGTCTCTGGGCTTAATGCTCTGGTAGTTTTAACCTGTAAGCAGTGGATGTAAAGCTTCATATCGTGGTTTGGCTACGAGGGTACCTGATCTGAGTGAGAGTGGGGGACCTGGGGGCACATGGGTGTGCGTGGGGCTCTGCAGAGCTGCTGGCACCCCAACAGGGCCTCCAGCCGCACACACAGACCGAAGGGGGTAAGTTGGGGACGAGCCCAGTGTGCGGTTCCCCACAGCAGCCCTGCTGCTTTGGCCTCCTCCTTCAGCCTCCGAGTCTTGGGGCAAGTTTAATGCATTTTTCTGAGCTCTGTTTTTTCAGCTACAAACCTGGTATGGCTTTAGTCTTTCAGGACTGCTTTAGGCATAGTTTTACTTTAAGTCTTTTGAGGTCCTCAGGCTGCTTTTAACAGCACATGAATTTCTTTTAAAAAAAAAAAGCATACCATAGAAGCTAAAAATAGGAGATAATAGTTTTTATCTAACCACAACTTTGTGCATTGCATAGAAAAATCTTCCAACAGGACATAAGGATGAAGCGGTTCATGGCCATGTTAAACAGGAATAAAAACAAGGATCCCCCACCCACCAAGCTGTTGGATCTAGCAGGACAGCTTTGCCAGGACCTTCAGAGCTCATCTCCTAATCTGGAGAAGCTGGTTGGGACCATGATGGGATGCAAACACAAGATGTATTTTCTCACTAACATCCACGTTGTCCGAGCTTGCGTGTTCGTTCATATCCGTAATGGGCAGCATGACACAGCCTGCAGACTTCTGGAGGTAGGGATGTGTTCTTTGTTTCTTCATGGAGACAAAAAGCAGTATTTAAAAAATAGTAGCTAAAGCTGTTAGTGCAGAGGTACCCAAACTGCAGAACGTGGAGCGTTTCCAGCTGGCATACGGCAGTGGAAGGTGAGATGTGCGCATTAATTGACCAGGACAAAGCCTTTGCTACAGGCAGTTTGCTATTGATCAGTCAAAAGGAGGAAGGTAATTGGGTGATTATGGGGTTAGTAGTCGTTTGTGAAAACAGGATTTTTGATCTCTAGTTCGGTGGTTCTTGGAGTTTTTCACAGACTTAGGGCTTAGGACATAAAAGTCTTGGGGAAGCCAAGTTTAGAGGGCTTGCCATGATGGGAAGATATGAGGAAGGCTGGATGGCAGCACTCAAGGTGAGGGCTTTTGGCCTCTAGATTTGGTAATGTAGCCCTCTTCACCAGAGTAAGAGAATTCCTTCCTTCCTTCCTTTTAGGCAGGCAAGTCCCTGTGTACATTAGAGAGGGTACATAGCTATATACTTGGATAATGCTACTAGCTTTGTCAAACCAGTAGGAATCTCTGAGTAAGTTTCTCGTTGTTGAGGGTTTTCTCCTTTATGGGAAGCCTGACTGACTACCTGGAAAGGCTTTGCTCACATACTATTCTGTTTTAGTATTGCAAGGCAGAAGAGAAGGAGGAGCTGGTGCAACTTTGGCACGAGATTCACTACCGGAGATTTATGGAGAAACACCACATGGATTTTCTGACACCACTGCAGAAATTCCGTTGCAGGAAGAGGTACCATAGCGTGGGAGAACCAAATTTTTTTTTCCTCTGCTGTAGTTAGCAGTTGCAGGAGGGTAGAGATGCAGAGGCTGTTTTTGCATCTCGAGATGGCTGCTGCTTGGAGCTAGGTTTTTCTTGGCATTTTGACCACTTGTGGCAATGTGAGAAAATTCCCATAAACGTGAATTAATCTCTCTGGGTCCTTTTTAATCCTGTTTTCTCCTGTGTACAGGAATCCTCCACCTATTTCGCTTTGTCCTGAAGGTTTGAAAAATCGAAACTATTCAGATGAAGTACGCCAGCAGCTGCTCAGGTTTGCTGCAGAGGTGACAACAAATCCAACCAAGAAACAGCGGGTAGGGATATGCTACTTCCAATCATGTCTCCTTGTCCCAAAAAAGCAGAACTCTGCGATGAGGGTCTCTTAACTGCTTTCATTCTAAATCCTTGTTTTCAGAAGCCCCAGTGTGGCTGGGATTCCCGATATTGGATCTTTCCCTAAAGGGTTCCTTAAAAAAATCATTACGTTCGTGCTAAGAAATTTCATTTGCTTTGGACAAAAAGATCAGGGGAGATAAGTTTTTCTCACTGGGCTTTTAGCAGTTCTAATTTTGTAGTGATTAAGCATCGGCAGCAAAACAACCATCACTCAGAAGAGCTATATTACAGTGATAAATACTTCTGACTTGACTGAGTTATAGCCTGTGTAAAACTGCACTTTGCTTACCAGAATATATTTTGTACTGACTTAATCACACTAAATTCACAGAATTGGAAAACATGATAGCCTGTGTTGATGTATGTATGTATCTACCTTATTTGGACAGGGACAAATTTGTAATGAAAGTGTCATGTGAATTAATTCAGTAATCCTTGCTGATTACTACCTTGCAAGGTGAAGGCTTCAGACTTTAACGTCTGCCTGTGGTGCTCAATTTTTCCAACACCATTGTCATGTGAGGCAGGATGGCATGGTGAGTAGTTCTGCAATGTGAAGATGGTGTATTTCTTACCCTTTTCACAAAGCAGCAACAACTTCCAAATTTTCATTTTAAAAAAACAGTCTGAATTGGGAGCATAACAATGTTGCATATTTAAGTCCTAGAAGGTCAGGATACGATGATCACTTATGCATTTATTTCCGAATATGTTCTTCACTTATGTGATCTCATTACTTAACAGTTTAATACAGCAGAAATTTTTCTGTGAATGTGATGCAGGTGTTTATACCGCTCAGTTTGTGAAAACTATTTAATGTGGTAAATGCATTGGTGTTTAACCTATTAGTGTCATGTTAGTGATGTGAAGCTGTCATTCTGTGGGAAGAGCATGCTTTGATGAGGTTTTACATTTAAATATAGCAATACAAAATAGCAGTATATGGTTTCCTTTAGCAAGCAAATTGGCTAGAGGAGCAGGGTGGAATGTGTGTTTTCCAGCAATTCTTGAGTTTATAAATTGGTCTCTTCAGTGGGATCCACACAGGCTTATCAGAGACCTAGTGAACAAATGTGTCTGGGTTTTGAAAGCTCTTTTGCTAGGCTGCTTTTGGAACTGAAGGGAAAAGCCTGATTATTTGGATGTGGTTTATTCTTTTTCCCTTGATCTCTCCCTACACCTGGGTTTGCAGGAGAGATTGGCTCGGGACATGAACCTGCAGCCAACTCAGGTCTATAACTGGTTTGCAAATTATCGACGACGCCAAAAATCCTGCCTCCCTCATATGGAAGAGCTCAACAACTTGTGTCCTGAGAGGGCTTTGACTTACCACACAAAGGAGCAGCAGGATAAAGGATCGTACACTCCACAAACTGCAGGTTTGTCTCTTCCTAATGGGCTTAGGATGTGGCCCAGAAAGCTGAAAAACAATTTTAAATTCCCTCAGTACGGGAAGGATATCCCTTCTCCAGAACAGCATCTATCTGTTGATGGATCAGGTGGGCATTGGAGGACTCTATGTCAGTGGAGTGCCTCCTTGTTTGGCTAGAGGCTGTCACTCAATAGAAGGAGCAAATACTGGTAAGGCCTGTGCAAGGACAGATGAAAAGAGATGCCCATCTCCGAAGGGGCACCAAATGAAAGCAAATACATGGGAGGCAGCAGGGTTTAGCTCTCAGATTCTGGGATCAGGGCAGTACTCCAGTAAAACCCAGTATTTCCATGATCCTTCACAGAATCTTAACCAAACTTCAGTCATGGGGAATAAGAGGGTCTTGCTGCATTTGGCAAATTAGACTTGTTTTATTGCTTTTTGGAGTAACTATTAGTGTTCCTTCACCTGCCCGGCCTGCACCTTTCAGATGGATCTTGTGTAGGCATCGGCTCTGAGCAAATGGAGATAACCCTCGTGCCCTGTGACCCAGGGTGGGAGCAGTCAGCTGCAGACATGGATAAACTTCCTGAAGGAACATATTTAAAGATGCTGGAATCCAGGTGATGTATGAAAAAGTCTTCACAGTGACAGTTCAGAGATGAAGCAACCTTTAAACTTGTTCGTGGAACTGACTTTCATGTCAGTTCCCAGGGGACATCACGTAGGAATCTTGACACCATAGATGGGAATGGTCCATGCCCAGCATCAGGCAGTCAGAGCATCTAGCCGTTAATCTCCCAGCTGTCAAGGGCAGGATTCAAAGGTTTAGGGGGGGTGCCTCCTCTGCAAAGCAATGTGTCTGGCTGATTTGTTTTCTCCATCATGACAGCTTTATGCAGAGCAGTGAGCTGTATGAAGCGAGGACAAGCAAGGCTTTGTTGACCCCTCACAACACTGAACAACCTGTAGCTTTTTGCACTGAGGCTGTGCTGGAACCAGGAACCTGCTTTAACTCTGCTGTCCTGCAGCCCAGAGAAGTAGCAAGCAGTACTGATGCCAGCCCACAGCTGGATAACTGTGTCCTGTGCTCTTGCGGGTCCCTTACCTTCCCGGACGAACGGCTGGCCATGTGGCAGGCCCCTTGCAGCACCAGAGGAGTCTCTGGCTCCATGTGGACCCCAAGTATAGAAGGTTAGTAAAACTGCACCCGGATCATTGACCCTAAGAGTTTTCAAGCTTCTCCTCCCTTCGTCATAAACACTCTTGCTCACTTACATGGCTTTCTGATGTCATGACAAATGGGAGCAGGGCTTCTCTTGAGCTCTGGTTCTGCTCCTATAGTTGCTCAATGAGAAAACCTGTTGATGTAAGGTGTTGAAACAGACATTCTTACCTACTCTTTTGCTTAAACTGTAACTGCTTCCGTAAGATAGTACTTTTCCAGCAAGGTGGATTCCTTTTAGTATTTCCATTGGAAGAGTCCCTTCAGGTGTTGTCTGCTCACCCTGTCAGTTTGCAAGCTTCTGAGTTTTTAAATGCCTGTCATTCTTAAGAGGTTGCCTGAGCAGAGGCTGGGAACTTCCTAACTGTGACAAGGTGCTTGTCTTCAGCAACACAGTTTCACTTTCCTTTCTCCTTCCTGCTATTCTTTCTCTCTCCTTCTGTGTTTCCTTCCTGTCCAGTCTTGTTTAGCATTCCCACCATCCCTTTTCTCTCCCTGTTCTTCAGAATAGCTTTGATAGGATATGTAATTGATGTCCGCCTGCTTTTGCTGTAGGTCTACAGAACAGAAAGTGCTGTAACTGCCATTCACCCAGCCTGTGTGAATGTGGAGCAAGGAAGGGAGGAATAACTGGGTCAGAGATTGGGGTCATGTTATCTGTAATTGTCTTTAATTTGAGCATTTATTTCAGCAGGTATCAGAGCTCCCTTGAGCAGAGTCCCTCAAGGTGGCTGTATTGAGGCCAGTTCAGGAAGAATCATTCAGCAGTCAGATTTAGAGGTTGAAAGCTTCATCCTTAGCGAAGGACAGCTAGGGACCCTGGAATCTATTCTTCCCCACAGGTAAAGGGAGCAGAAAGCACAGGGCTTCTTAAAGGCAGGAGTAATGATGATGCTGTGGGTCTAGCCTTATCCTGATCCCCCTGTTGAAGAGGGTTGCAAAAAGAGTGTAGTGATGCATCTCATTCCAGGGCCCTGACTCTCCTTATGTCTGTCATATTTTGCAGATATTTATATCTGTGCACTGGAAATGGGAAATGCTGTCTAAGTGTATATGTGTTTTATGATGGTGGCACAAAGGAGATTCAGGACCAGGCTCATCAGAAAATATGTGAGCAGCTCTCTTCAAAGCAGCTTTACCTTCTAGGCTATTTGCCTGTTTTTCTTTTTGGCAGAAAATCATAACCTATACTGATCTCAGTGAGAGCTGATTCTGTGGGCTGGGTTGGTAGGGCCCATATTTAATCCTAAAATAGTTTTTGTAGCTTCATAACCTCATGACAAGATTATTCCATAGTGCAAGCTTTCCAAATTGGAAGACAGAAAGACAGGCACTGTTCTGTCTTTCTGTTTTCTACCTCTTTCAAATGTTTCAGACTGCAGCTTCTCTGGGACTTGAGATAAATTCACAGAATGCAAAACAACAAAAATCTGTGCCATCTTCCATATGTTATACAACTTCCATAATGTTTCATAAAAATAAATGCTGCCAAACAGACATTACGAGGTTACTTTAATTTACAGATCTGTATGACAGAACAGGAGCAGTAGCCCCATTTCACAATCCTTCTGCTTGACACTGTCCAGCATTTGTGCTAGCATGACACTGTCAATAATATGTCAAAGTAGGTAGAAGCAGTTTTATTCCCACTTTATAGATGAGGAAGCAGAGGCACGGAGAGGCTTTGTGGCTTGTCAAGCAACAAGGGAAGGCAGTGATTCACTGGAGATAAAGATCAGTGTTTTTTTGCCTCTCAGTTCCCTGCTAAAATAATTTCTGCCTTTTACCCCTGTTTCCCAGTTGGTTTGGGTGCCTACAGCTGTTCACATTCATGTCAGACTCCCTGCTCTGAAATGGTGGGGAGAACCCAGGTCTGGGCATTGTAAACCCACCTCAGTCTGTGTTTTAGGATTCACAGTTTTAAACAGTGGCTAAAGATTGTGAAGGATCAGTGAGTCTTGCTGGCAACATTTTGGCTGGATTTAAAATTGCATGTTCTGACTCTAGAGTGAGCTCATATTTATTTTTAAAATATGTTCCGCCAGTAGAAGAAATCTATGGTGAATGTCTCCTTGTTGGGTATGTCAGTTGTGCCAGGAATCCACACACCCTTTATCGTATTCCTGGCAGGGACAGGACTTGCTGCTTTGTTGACACCTTCTGGAGAGGATACAATTCTTTTGAATTCTATTCATAAATACTGTTTAGTGGCCTGGTCCAGCTCCCCAAAAAACCTTGAACTTTCCAAAATACCATGAATGCTATGGAACAGCAATCTCTCTAGAAACGAGCGATGCTTAGGCTGCAATTTCATTTAGGCCCTTTTGCTTGCAGTTTCTCTCTAGAGACCCAGGAGACCTCACGTGGGTAGTCTTGGGTAAGATCATTGCTCAGTGAATGGCAATGAATGAGGATCACCTTTGTTATCAGGCAGAGCCCTCTGACAAGAGTTCCTGGATTAGGGAGAAGTATTGTGTCACCAGAGTCATCTTTGGCAATAATGTTGCAAAGAGCATCACTCATCTGGGGACTCATGAAGGAGTCAACAGCTTAAACCGTAAGGCAAATGAGTGTTGCTATCCTGGAAAGACAGGGCAGTGAAGTTATCCCCGCTTTACAGATAAGAATAAAGCACAAAGGAGGAAATTATTTGTCCAAGGTCACTCACCTGGTGTGGACTTAGTGTTATGCTCTTCCTGCCTTGCCAACACCTGTGGCTCCCTGCTTCATAAGTGTAGGGGTAGAGCTACAAGTCAGCCAGAGGACCCTTAACCTGCTTGTCTCATTTTTAAAGGTGGTCACCTGGAAAGGACTTGGCCTGAAAGCTTATTAGAATGATTCCAGCTGATTTCTTTCATGGGCTTTTTACAGTCGGTCCTACAAACTTGGGCTGTATCCAAATCTCTTATGATCTACAGGGCTGTGAGGTGGGAGTGTGAGGGGGAGCCAGGCTGGAAGCTGACTGTCTCCATCTGCTCCTGCTCTCTGGCAGGAGAGTTTGATCCAGCTAGCGAACTGGAAGTCCCTGTGGGACACCACACAGATGCTCGCCTTTACAGATAGTGGTGGTGTATCCTCTTCACTCCTCAAGTTGGAGTGAAGGTGGAATGTAGCCCAGCTGCAGTTCATGCAGAGTATAACTCTCTTGTGCCTCACATTTCAAACAGAAAAGCACACTGAACTCTGTGGAGCAGGACAGACTGCATTTATGAGCCAGCATATTGATTTAGAAAACATCAGTGCTGTGATGCTTGTTGCAGCTTACCCTTCTGCCTGCTTTTTTGGGATTCCAGCTCAGAGCGTTAGGAATCCTCCTGCTGTTAGGCTCTCCCCTCTGGATAACCCAGCACCCAGACCCTGGCAGGCAGCAAGTTCAAAACACACAAAAGGAGGTTACTTTTTGGCATGTTGCATAATTAAATCACTGAATTTGTTGCTAAGGGCATTGTGCATGTCAGTGTAAGTGGGCTATGAAAAAGGGTGAGACAAATTCTTGGAGGGGCAAGGGTTTGAGTCCATTTGTCATTAGCATGTCATTGCCTGAATGCAGCCTCTGGCAGAGGAGTCCCAAGACTGATTGGTGGAACCTGGGGGGCATTCCAAGGAAGGGCAACTTGACACTTGCCTTGTTTTTCCTACTTTTTTCCTATGCCCTTGTAGTTGGCACCTGTGGTCTGGCCTGTATGGCCATTCATACCTTGGGCTATTCCTGAGAGCGGTATGGGCAGTGTTGTTGGGGTAGAGATACTTTTTGATTTGGTGATGAAGGGAGAGAACATCCCATCGTCAACCCGGTGTCTCCTACTTGACCCAGTGTCCACAGACTGTGACCTCTTTTGGGAGGTTGGCAGAGCCCCCAAGGGAGGTGTGGCTAGTGAAGCCATGTGCCCAGACTCTCAACTGGCAGCCTTGAAAAGCTATAGTAGAATTGTAGCCAATGTTGTGGCTATGTCTAAAGCCACATGTTTATGTGTTTTGACTCTCAAGGTCTGTGTTTTTAAAATATGTTCCAGGAAAGAGACATTTTGGTAAACATCTCCTTGTTTATAGAGAGTGTTCTGGGGGCATAAGGAAAGTCACAAATCGTGATGCCCTTCCTGTATACTGCTGACTCCTGGGAGGTCAGGCAAGTCCTCCCAGTGCAGAATCTGTGTTTTCAGGCCTTAACGATTTGGAGAAATGGGGCATGTTTGTAGGCAACTTAACAGAACTCGGTTGAATGAATAGTCTTGCCAGCAGCCCCTCTTGGCCTGCTGCAAAACACTACATAAGTGCTGAGTAGAGCATAAATACAAATGCATTGGTATATCATCATATTTTCTTCCAGTTCCTGTCAGACTGTGTTTGGCAAGCCTCAGTGCCCACCTGTCTCTGCACCCTGCGTGGAAGAAAGCCAAGCCTTGGGACAAAGCCAGGTAAGAGAACACACCTAATGTTCAGAAGAAGGAGCTTAGCCCTATACACACTCTCCAGCTGTAACTTTCATGCAGGAGATGTGAAATCTCACATCGTATTTATTATGAAATATGTCTGATCTAAGCATACCTTTCAGAATCCAGTTCAGAGCAAGCTGGGCATTGCCTGGTAGCATCCAGCAGATGCTAGAAGGAGAGGTGTTTTTGTTGTTTTTTCCACTTGGATTGCTTGTCAGACACTGATTTTATTAAATGTGTCATTGAAATGATGGCCAAAGCAACCTGTGCAGATCCAAAGTGACGTTTAAATTTTGAGCAATGGAGGGCTTACTTAGCACTGTGGAAAGAAGACAACAGGAAGATGGCTGCTTGCAGGTCCTCCCCTTGGGCGGGGGTTCTGCAGAATTTAACTCTGCTTGCACAGACCTCTTAAAATCTTTCATGTAATTTTCATTTCAAAGTCTGTGTTATTGCTGAGGAAAGGGGATTTTGCACTTGTTAGAGATGGCTGACAGCAGTGTACAGAGCAGTATTACTATAGGAAATGATAAAAGAAGTTACTTCCCTTCCATCATCTGGATGCAGTCTGCATGCCTTCTTATGGTGATTTTAAGGTGGTAGAGAATAGGAATTAGAAATCTGGTGCTTTCAAGGGAATGGGAGCACATCTCTAAATTAAGTATTTGTTACTTAAAAATAGGACCCAAGAAATCCCTGTCTAAACTATACCTTGAGCTATCTTCTTGGCTTCATGTGTGTTGATCTACCAGTCAGCATCCGTTTCTGTTTCTCTTGCAATGTAAGCTGCTGGAGAAAACCTTTTTAAAAGAGATTTTGAAAAGCAGGAGACCATATCTGCTGGCCTCATTATAGGAAGCAGCAGCAGCTCTGAGGGCAGTAACAGAACCTCTTTTGAGCCTTTGAAAGCATCAATATAAAGATCTCTATCTTAGAAAGTGGCTTTTTTACCAGCCATAATGTGAGCCAGATGAGTAGGAAAGCTTTGGGCATTAATAATGAATGAGCCTTTTCTAAGATTTCCAGAGCATGCAGTCTCTGCAGCTAGAGTTTTCATCTTGCTATTTTGCATTCTTGCACTGATTTTTTGCAGTTGCATAGAAACATGACATCAGTGCAGTGTGGGCTGGGGAGCAAGATACCGTGTGGTCCCTGCAGATGTCAAAAGGGGACATCTTCAAATCTTTGCAACAATTACTCACTTCAGGAATTCTATTTTAATGTGTGCTGTAGGAAAAGGAAGAGCTTGTATGGGTAAATGATTTTATAGCATTGTACAGACTTCCTGGGCTCTTTGTGTCTTGCTGAATCAACTTGCCTTGGGCTTCGTGCAGGAATATGCAGATGTTAGGTTCCTATGTCTGGACCACAGGGATGGAGATGTACACTTCCTTTTGTCCACGCATCACTTACAATTTGCTTTTCATAGGTCATGCATCCCATCAGAGCCAAAATGAGAGTAAAAAGAAACAAACAAACAAAAGTTAATTCATTTTAGAGACATTTTTCTTTCCCTCCCTGAACAGAATTCCCTTGTTCAGGTGATCGCTCCCTTCATTATTTCATCCTGGTTCTAACCTCTGCCATTTACTTGCTTTTACAGGAGCCAGTGCCTTGGGCAAAGGGAACAGAATCACTAAGAGTTGAATTGTGCACTGCTTGTGTTTGTCAGTTTTACACCTATGTCCTGTACATATGGATTACTCTACCTGAGCTTAGAGGGGAACGAGGACTTTGCCACTTCATGCACACAGCCCTCACCACCGACATTCCCTCCCACCGCACAGTCTTGTGCTACTGTACATCTGCCCAAAGGAGCTATTCCACCGTGAGCTGGTGAAGCTTTGATTCCTTCGTGTGTCTTTCAGGTCCTGGAGGATCCAGTTGGTGACCCCTTAACCAACGACACGTTCTGGGCAGCATGGCTGCTCTTTGAATTCTCAGCTGGAGGACGAATGTGACCTGCCTGCAGAGATGCTCAATGTGGTCTGCGCTTCCCCAGGAAACACCCCATCCTTTCCTGTTCTTTTCCTTTTTTTTTTTTTTAAATGAATGAGAGGTTTGACATAGAGTTGAATAGAGAGAGTGAGGTAGAAAGATTAAGGCTTTTTCGAATAGTTACAACATTTGTTTTAGTTACAGTTTTATTAAGAATTTTGCAAAGTCTATAGGAAACCAAAGGTGCATTGTGGATTGTAGGTTTTTGGTGGAGCAGTCTGAAGCTTCACTGTATGTGCTAAAAATATCAAGTCACTAGTTCTCTCACAGTTTTTCTACCCATAGCTCGGATCTGAGTCCTTCATGACATCATGAAGGTAAATGAACCTCCGGTACTCAAAGAGAGTAAAATTTAGTTACATTGCCTAGCAGTGGATATTGGATAACTTTTTTCTCAGGCCTGGAAAATAAGGTCTCAGCTAAGTGCCAGTAAAATACTGCTATTTCTCATCGCTCTATTTCTGTTGTATTGCTGGGTGTAACTTCCGGAGTGTTCCATACTCCATAGTGCCACAGATGGCACAAACTGGAGCATGGCAGAATTTTCAGTGCTAAAGCCACCGTTCTTGCAGGATTGGGGGAGGGCATACCAGTGTGTCAGTATTTAATACTACCTGCAACTCAGATTGCCCAGGAAAGAAGGACGAATGGAGGAGGTGGGAGCTGCTGAACCCTCTTGATCCATTTTCAGTCCCCAGATCTGGGTGGACGGACGCTGCCCAGGCAGTTGTGTCACCCTTCAGGTGGTCTGCGGCGGCAGCAGGTGAGCACATCCTATTCGGACGAGTGCCTGCAAAGCAGTGTGGGTTGTGCAGACTCCATTTCCTACGCCTAGTAGTAAGTGTGGGGCTAATACTCTGTTTGGCTGAAGGCTGCTTACTCCGCGGGGCTAAGCTGTTTCACTGCAGCTTTCCTGGGGAGCGTGCGCAACCCCGTTCCTTTTGCCCAGGACTTTTCCTTGCTTAACCCAGCCTCGATGCTGCCTGTTACACTTTCATCTCATGCTGCTCATGACCAGGAGCCTGGCTTCCTTTCTCCTGGAGACTGAAAAGCAGTATTCTGCATGAGTGTTAGGGCATAAGCAGCAAAGCAGACCCTTGATGCAGGTTTAAAACTAATGCTGCAAGTCATTGGGCAGTCTTCTGGGTATTTTCCCTAAGTATTACTGCTGGTTTTTAAATCCCTATTGCAAAAGGTGTAATCCTTGCCAAAACTCCAGCCCTGAGGTACACAAAGTCGATGTCTCCAGTACCTTTTGTAATAAAGTTAGCAAATAAAGGTTATGAATTACTCTTTCTTCAGGGTTCATTTTTCAAGGTAAGGGTGTGGTTACTCACACACGGTATTTAATTATGTGTTAAAATCCTAGCACCAGCCACCCTGGGTACCCTTGTGTGTGGTGAGAGGTTATTTTGGTGGATTATTTGGTAGATTATCCACCGCTTATTTTGGTGTGTCTCACTGGGAACGCCATTTCCTTCTTCTTGCAGGCTTTGCGTTCAAAACAGCCGTGTTTGGACGGGTTATGCACACGTTTATATTTATTTCCTTCAACAGCGGGCCCCTGGGTGACACCGAGCTAGTGCGTAGGGAGGAAAGGTGCCTCCCAGCAACCCGCGGCCGGCCCGCGCGCCGCCGCCGCACGCACGGCCACGCGCTGCTCCCGCCGCCCAGCCACTACGGCGGCCCCGCGCCGCCCTCCTCTTTCCTCCGCATTGGTCCGCCGCGGCGGTAGCAACAGCGACAAATATATCCTGACGCCCCTGATTGGCTGCCGCCTCCCGCCGAGCCATAGCAACAGCGGAGCGGGCGCGCGGCGCCTGAGGAGGCGCGCGGCGACCGTTGGCGGCCCGCGCGGAGTGGGGAGGGGCAGCGACCGCGGCCGCGTCGGCTGAGGGAGGCTGGGGGCTCAGCGGGAGAGGGGAGAAAAGTAACCCTTCAGAGGCAGGAGGCAGCTGTACCCGGCGTTGCTGCTGCTGACGGCAGGCGAAAGATACCGCGATCCCAGCCAGGCTGCGTAAAATCCATTTGCTAGGCATTTGCACTGTGGTGGGCGAGAGCTGCATCTTTTCTGCGGCCTGTGGTGGAGAGAAAACAAGGCACTCTCGTGCGCCAACTCGTGAAAAGGCTTTCATGCAGAAGCAGCAGCCCAATAGCAAAATTGCCACTGGATCTTGGTAGATTTTTTGTGTGAGATCCCAAATAAGGTACTTGATTTCTCACCCCTAATGTTATGACATGTCACTATGATTACTATGATTTAGCTAGTCAATGGTATGTTATACATGTGGATGAAAGCCAGGGTGGTTACATTTCCCTGCTGTTGAAGATTGATGTATTGGAGTAAAGAGGAATGATGCCTCTCTTATAATGATATATATTTCAGTTCCTTTCAAATATTTAGTGTTCTTCCCTGCCAGGGAAGATGATAAAGATTAGATTAACACGACCTGTATAGAAATCTTAGGTATCTGTCATTCAAAATTAAGTAGATTATTTTCTAAGAAAACAACCTGTGCTGATATTTTGGTTTTGGAGATAACTGACCTTTGTTCTACCATCTTAACAATACCAGTATCCTAAGGCCTTGTAAGTTTTTAAAATAGTTCAAGAACACCGTTGTTTTGACTTTTTAATTAAAAAGAAGAGGCTCAATTCACCACAATTCCAAAGGAGTGCTAGAACAAGCAGTCTCTTTTCCAAACTTAAATCTGAAAAAGGCTTTGCAGCTAAAGCGGAATTAAAGCTTTTTCTCTTACACTTCACTTAATGAATTTCCTTTCCAAATTTGGCACAGTTGTTCTCTGGAGGACAATTGAATTTTCTAGGTCATTCCCCAGATGAAATAACTTACTACTTTTCTGGAAATTTATGTTAGATGACTCAAAGCTTGATACGTGAAATCCAGAATATTAAAAGTATTTCTCTTTAAGAGATGTTGAGTCAAGTGGTTGAAGTAAAGTATGTTCTGGCCCACTAGCATCTTTGCCCCGTGCCACCTGGATATTGAATCTGCACAAAACACTTTTGAGGAGCTAATTTTATTTGGACAAGAATTTGCAAGCTGTGCCTACAGATGATCTCACAAAACCTGATGACACTGAGTTACAGGTAGCTGAGCAGAGTTCAGAGGTAGGCTGCTGCTTCCCCACCCATGAGCTAGGACAGATGGGATGCATAGCTGTGCGGTAGAAGAAGAGACCAAGTGAATCTGGTGAATGCATTTGGCCTTCTCTGCCTGTGCTGCTGGGTGGAGTTAGTCTCCGAAGGACAGTGTAGCGGAGTTCCTTATATTGTGTTCACATGGGGCTAGCATTTGAACTGTTCAGTTTGTGTCTTACCTTGTTCTGTTTCCTAGGTGTGATTTGCATCCCCGTCGTGTTCTGGTTTCCCCTATCCTACCATATGTAGGCAGCTCCGGATGTGTTTATGTTTTCTTGGAGCTGTATTTAGAAGCACCCTGAGCATGTGGCTGACCTGCCCTGAGCTGAATGTGCTGTACCTGCTGTTGTCATTCCTCCTCCTCAACAACGCATGGCCTGTCAAAGGAAGGAGCTTGCCCTAGATAGAAAAAACAAAGCCATTTTTTATCTTAAAATGCATATAAGGGCCTAAAGAGTGGTACTTACATGTTTTAATTGATCACAGAAGGGGGATGGAAATCTAGGAGCACTTTAAGAAATTCTGTTACTTGGCTGTCCCTGAGGCGAGAAGGACACTTTCCCAGTAGGCAGGTATCCATATTTTCCAGCACGGCTGCTTAGAGGCAGCTTTCCTCTTGGCAGTTTGACAGACAGGGCTAAGACTGGCAAGGTCAGAGACTGAGCTGTTGCCTGTCAGTAGTTCCAAGTTAGAAGTCTGGTATAGAAATGGCTGTATGGGGGACCTGCGTGGCAGCTGCTGGTGAAAAACTTCTCTGAACTAATCCACTACAGTGCTGGAGAGGATTAATGACCCGAGAAGCGGCTCTCCCTGCTTTCAGTCCCATTGACAGTTCTGCTAGCTATCACAGTTACTGACTGGGCACATCTGAGGCCCAGTTGGGACAAATGCTAGGACATACAACTTCAAGGCCACTATTTGCAGGCAGTCTCTTGTTTTGGATGCCTGGCTTAACTTGATTGGGGCCTCATTTCTAGGGGAAATGAACACTTACGCAGTGACTCAAGTAGGGCACCCAGAGTAAGAGGCCACTTCTGAAAACATTGGCAAAGGCATTTTGTTTTATCTCTCCATTTCATTAGTCTTATCCCCAAAGTCTTTCATGTTATGTTCTACAGTGAAAGGTCATTGTTTCAGATCAATCATTTTCAGTGGGATTTAATCCAGTTCTAAGTCAAACTAATCCACTTTGGTAAAGTTTGAAGAGCAGTAAAAATTCATTTAAGACAGATCTGGGCTTATTTTTTAAATGTGGCTGCTGATGCTGAGTCCTTACTTGTGTATGCCCAGCATGAGGTGTCTTTGGGGTGGTTCCAGAAATGCTAGACAGCTAAATTCTGATCTTATCTGTAACCTGCAAATGCTCAGCACATCTGAAAACCCCCTGGGATTTAGTAGGATTGTGGGAGTTTTTTTGTTTGGTTGGTTTTTTACTTTCAGTAGTTACTTAACATAGGTTAGGGTTTTTTCCTCTTACATGTAGAGGAAAAAAAACATTACATTTTTCAATATGGTGCTCTGTGGTGAAAGCTTCTAATAAGTAGGCTTTTGATGTTTTCCTGTTTATGCTTGTGAATTCTGCTTGCTTTCCTTTGATTACATGAAGAATAAAACCACATTCTTACATCTGGACAGGACTAGCAAACATTGTGGTCTGAAGCAGCTCACAAAGAGTTAAAGCTGCTTTCAATTAGCTACTGTGTTCTTGCCACTTAAAGAAACCCCCACAACTGAGCATGCTTCACAGCCTCCTGTGCATATGCCTGAATCATTCTGGCAAGCAAAACCACTGCCATAATCTTTTATTCAGGCATAGCGCTTATTCTGCACTGGACTCTGAAATGAGCAAGCACTTGAAATTAGCACATTTTGCCAGAGAGTTCTGAGGATTTATCAACTTGTGTCTGCACAGGATTTTGAACATGCAACTGTGTGTGAATGCTGAGTGGTATTAAATATACTGCAGTGATCCCAAATAGGTTTCATTATACAGACCTAACCTTTCCCATGAGGGAGCAAGAGCTTTACAGGTTTTGTACAAATTGCTGCCCTTTTGTTTTAAAGTTCTTCCCATGTTGGTGACTAGATATACAATGTACTTTACCATAATTAATGGCATGAACTCTACCTGCTTCTGAGCGGCACACAGGCAGTGTAATCCTTCTCCCTTCATTCTAGGTTTTACCTTTGAGTTATGAGGGAGGTTCTTTGAGAACGATTCAAGATTAATATGAAATTGAAATATCACAAATAGTGGAATATTTTCACACACAGTGTGACAGCCTGGAGGGTTCTGTTGCTCATTAAACTGTGGTGTATGGTTTGCCTAGAAATATATCATTGAAATTATAGTCCCTTGTGGTTTGGGAAAGAATCATCACACTTCAGCTACGCCTACTCCTATCTCGTGCTCTGATCTTGTCATTGGTTACACCACCTTTCCTCCCTGATGCGCACTTGTCTCACTTTACTGGGGGGATGTGCTGCCAGGATTCTGACAACAAAAGTTATAGAGTCCTAAGCCTGTGAAAGAATCTCTCCTTACAGCACTCTCTGAGCATCATGCCCCGTGTTAAATGTTAGTCACAGTATTTCCAAGACCAGATGCCCACAAACTCTCCATCTCTCCCTACCATACTCATTGCTACTTCCTTTGCTGTGATGTGGAAGCTGGTTAACTGCCCCCATCAATTGGTAGTTGCTTCAGTTCTCCCCCTGTTTTCCAGTGTCTTGTCCCCAAGACTTTTATCATTTAGCAGTTCCCTAAATGAAACATTTCCTTGCTGCAGAAAAGAGAGGGGAGATCTTTTGCTCCAGGGATGAAGAGGATATTAGTGGCAGGGACTTTGCAGTACCATCACTTTAGTTCATGAGCTGCAGGAAGAGCGCTGCAAAAGGCACATGCTCCCTCCCTGCTACCAGAACAACCAGAGGGGGAGGCTTTCTGCCGTGGGGGAAGGCTGGGAATGGCATGGTGTGGTTTCCTTGCTGTGGTTCCTCTTCACCAGTGTACCTGCTAGCTCTGTCCCCTCAGCTAAACGTAAGCAGCGGGGAGATGCCCTCTGAGACTGCTTTGGTGTCCCCAGTGCCCCAAGCAGTGAACCAGAACGGCATTTCAGCAGGGAGCTATTTGTGGAACATCGGTGCTGTCCGATAATCAGATATGCCTGTGGAGCAGAGCCACTGCCTTAGGTCATGGTGCAATTTTCAGGACCATAAGTTTCTCCATCTACACATTCTTGCTGGGTGTGGTCACTTTGCCAACAACTCTTAGTCCTGCCTCATGAGAGCAGTATTTCTGAGCTCCTGTCTGAGCGTTGCTGGGAATCGTGGAGCTTTGTAACGTCATGTATGATGCCTGGCAGGGAAACCACAGAGTCAGGCAGTGTTTTGCACCCCATTCAGCACTCTAGTAACTGGTTTGCTGATGTCTCCGTTTCCTTTCCTTTTTTATTTTTAAGATGTTGTAACTCAGTTTATAAATATTGTAGCAGATTAAAATTCACTGCGTGAGTTCTAATTTGTTTTTGTTTGTACCTCTATAGATCCGTGGAGCCACTATTATGGCTGAAGATCCAGAGCACTAGGCACTGTACGCCCAGGAGAATATAGGTACTCTCCCACAGACCTTATGTGTGTGAAATGCAATCTCTTCACTTCCTTTAGGTTACAGTCAGACTGTAGAAATGCTGCATAGCGGGTTGCCTCATTTTAGCACTTTTCCTTGCAACTGTTGGATTTAGACATGTATTCGATTTTAGAGCAATGAATGAGGTTACATATTGCCTTGTGGATTCAAGGTTAAGAATTTCTGAGATGCTTTAGGCTGAGAAATAGCCATTATACAGAAGCTTAAATTAAAAAACCCCAAGGCATTTAATGAGAATGTTTTTGTAGATATGTGGATATATCTACATATTTGTGTATGTAGATATATCCACATATATTTGGCAGATTAATGCAGATTGTCTGGTTCAGTGGGTGAATAACTGGTTTTGAAAATACTTGGTAATCTGTTTCGCTCGGGAGTCTGAAACTGCTGTACGAGATTAGAAAGCTTTTGGTAGACCCTACAGGTTTTCAGAACTGTTGGAACACTTTGCAGACTGACTAATCTCTACTAAGAAGTTGTTATAATAGCAAAGTTTCCAAACCGGAGAAGTGTATTGGCATTCAGAATGGGCCCATCTCTCACTATTCTTGCGGAAGTGTTAGACACGTTACGTTTTTACATTGAGACATACCTTTTCAAGAATGTGTTCCTGCTGTCCACAGATAAAACTCTACTCGATAGGTAAAATCAATACAAGTTTTGCATTAATGATGATAATGAATTAGACTGATACTTGGGTCCATTCCAGTAAGGTTTTATATGTCACTGCCTTCTCTTAGAAACAGTGAAAATAAAATCCCGTTAGGAAAAAGGCACCATGCAGCTTGCTGATACGTACATACAACTATGTGCTTCACAGTTCTGCAGAGAGTGATTTCCTGAACGTTCTGGCAATCGGTTTATAACTTGCTAGATGTAATTTTTATCTTTCATGCTTTGTTACTTGTAACTATCATTTATTCTTATTTGCCATAATATTTATGTCCTGTAAAAAAATTAGCAATATTTATCTAGTCCCTTTTAAAACTAACTGCAGCGTTTATCTTAAATTACATTAGGGCTTACGGCACAGAAGGCAGCAATGTTAAGAGTTAAGTCTAAAAACTTTTGGTGAACGCAATGGATGGGATTTACTTGTTGCAGTGGTGCAAGAGTATGGGGACAGTGGGGGAACAGTATGGTGAGACCAGCCGTGGTCCTGGCCTGCGATGTCTCCTAACGTGCATTCCCTCCTCTTCTTTGGGGGTGAGAACAGATGCGAGCTTAAACTGGTACAGGTGCTGTGGTCAGCAGTTCCGATGGTGAGCAAAGCTTTCACTCCATGTACAGCAGCTCCTGGTACGTACAGTGGTGCAATGATGTCTAAATGCTGGCTGCGGGCCCAACAGACAAAGTTCATCTATGATTTAGCGTGAGAGATGAGTAATGTGGATGCTAGCATTTCTGCAGACACCAGCAGCGGCTGTGTCATTTGTGCAGTGCCTTTCCTTTGAGATGATTTTTATCTGTCAATTTATGAAAGAAGAGCTCGGTTATTGCAAATTAAAACACCTGGACAAATTGAATTTAGTCGGCTCTCGGGCAGGGAAGTGGAGTTGGCCCGTGCCTACCACCCCCGCGGCTGGGAATGTTGGAAGCAGCTGGGATACGAGGTGCGTTTACTTCACCGTGCGCCGCTGTGCAACTACCGCGGGGCAAAGCCCGCGCGGAAGGGCCGCGGCAGCACAAAGCGGCCATGGCGCAGAGGCAGCGTCGGGCACGTGAAAGCGGGGCGGTGTTCCTCACCGGGCACCGCGCGAGCGGCAGCTGTGCGCCGCTGCCTTCTCTGGGCAAGGCGTGTCCGGGCGGCCGCGGTGGCAGCTCTACGCCATGTTACCGAGTGCTGGCGGTGGACGGTCGCGGGGCCCGTCCTGAGGCATTTCACGTCCGGCGCTGTCGGTACCGCGGAGCGGGCGAGCAGCCCCGGCCCGGCTCCGCAATGCCCGCGCCCACCTCCACCTTTGCAGCAGTAAAATGCAGCACTCGCAGCGCGCATGCGCCTCCCCCCAGCCGGCGCCCCGGGATAGCTATTTATAGCAAGTGACGTCACCTAGAAATAGAACGCGGGGGAGCAGCGCCCCCTCCCCTCCCCTGCAGTCTCCTCAACTCCGCCCCCTCGTTGCCTTCCTAGCGCGCAGGCGCAGGCGGCGGCAGCAGCAGCGCGAGGCTCCGAGCCGGGCGGAGAGGCGCGAGCTGCACACGCCGCGGAGGGGACGCAGCGAACGCGCGGCTGCCCGTCTTGCCGCGGTCCGTGAGCGCGAGGCGCCAACCGTCGCCTGGCAGGCGCGGCCGGCGGGTGAGCGGCGGCTGAGGGGAGCCCGGCGGTCGCTGCGTGAGTGATAGGCAGGCGGGCGAGCGTGAGGTGGCGGCTCCGTTTAGGCTCTCCGCTCGCACCACCCGGTTCGAGGCGCAGATCCCTGCCCCCCCTTTCCTCTCTCTCTGAGGGGCGCAGAGTGCCCAGCCCAGCAGCCACCACGGAAGCGGCTATGGGGGACCGAGAGCAGCTGCTGCAGCGAGCCCGCCTGGCCGAGCAGGCGGAGAGATACGACGACATGGCCTCGGCCATGAAGTCGGTGAGTGGGGCTGGTAGCGTGGCGGCTGTGGGTCATGCCGGGGAGGAGTGTGTAGGGTGGGTAGTGGCGGGGGAGGGAGAGGGAAAGGAAGTCGGGGCTGGCCCGAGGCGGAGTTGGGTCCCGGGGAGGATGCGAGCCGAGCCGCCAGGTCCCACCCGTCGCGGTGAAGAAAGGAGGGCGGGAGCAAGAGCCCGACCATCCCGCCGGGACACCTAGCCGCCGGAGGGGCGGTGCCTCTCACTACTAGCCACGGAGAGAGAGAAGAATAGTCAGTAGCCGGTTCAAACGGCACCCAGGCCCCCTTTTCATTTAAAACGTGTTTTCTGCCTGCCTCGTTTCCTTCGTTCCGTCGTAACGACTCCCTCGCAGCCCTCCCGCTCCCTCGGTTGTCCCTGCCCTGGGGGTGTGGCTGTCCCCACGCCCTCCTCTCGCCTCTCTTCCCCCAGCCCCGCCAATCCGGCGCGTGGTGCAGCAGTTCGAACGCTGCCCGCCTCTCTCCTCGTCGCGGCGGAGCCGTAGTGAATCCTGTCCCTGACCCCTGCTCAAGATGGGGTCCGTCCTCGCCCACCTCCGCCCCCGCGGTGGGGATGACGGGTTTAACCTCGGGGTGCGTCTCCCCTTCTGGGGGAGTCTGGGACACGCAAGCGGTTGGAGGTGCTTCTCGGGTGGGATGGCGGCTGCGGCGGGAGGTGTCCGGGGAAGCCGCGCACGGCAAGAGGAGCCCCTTCCTTTTCTAGACGTTTCTTTTGCCTCGCGATAAAAGGCACAAAGAGAGGCCTCACCCACAAACGTGAGTGCTCTGGCTCAAAGATAGTAGTTGCATCCGGGTATAAAAGCTGCCCAGTGCACAGAGAGCGTTTCCCAAGCTTTAACGTTGCCTTCTTGCCTCTTCTTTGTAGGGTAACACATTCTCAGTGCATTCCGTACCCAGTTGAACACTGACATGTATTTAAACAATAAGTTACAGTTGCAACTCCGCTCCTTTCAGAACCAAGAATGAAAATTACTTGTACTGATCTCTGTACTGATACATAATAAACTTGCAGAATGATTAAACTTGATATGTCTAGTCCTTTTTTTTTTTTTAAGACAAGATATTCGTATAATCTGAATTTTAAGTAATGTTAATGCCAGTAAATGCTTAGCAGTGTCTTTGCTGTATCTGATTACAGTTGGTTTGTTCTTGCTGATCTGTCCTTTGTGAACACCAAAGGTCCCAAGAGGAATCGTTTCCTTTGAGAGAACTGCTGTTTAAAGACACGAGCTGGTTTTAGTTTGAAAGAGCAGCTTCAAATGGAGTTCACATTTTTGTTGTAAGAATCAATCTGTTTAGTCTCGTTCAGGGGCTGTGATGTACATCGCATCCCTTAAATGAGGGCAGTAAAAAAGACATGTATTTTGCTGCTCTTGTTCACTTCTGCTGTTGTGTCAATAAATACTACGACCAGTCCAGCTGTAAAGCACCAGTACTTATGGGTATCTCAATATCAGAGGCAGTAGACATTAAAATAAGCTGTATTTTAATTATATCACTAGAATTCTTGATACATAAAATGTAGTAGTAACAGCTCTTTATTTCTAAAATTTTTCAGTTGCTAATTCTAAAAGATGAAATTGAGAAACCCCTAAAATCCACTGCTGCTCTAGAAGACTGTATTTCTAGTTGTAGTTAGACAGCTTTTTATTTTTCCAAATATCACTGAACTATATGTATGGTGCTCTGAACATACATGAAACAAACAATATAGTTGCTATCCTTCAGGAAATATGTAAATTACATATAACTAGTGTGTATGTCCAGTTGTCTTTTTAAACTGTCCTAATTACTATGTAATTTTAGTTCATCTTGAGTCACAGTATTCTTATCTGTAATGCTACTTTTGCTCTCAAGTAAGTTGTATAATGATGAGCCTCTGTAACTGGGAGCTTGAGAACACTTTGTAAGTGAGCTGAGTCCTGAGCCTTTATGAAACATTACATTATAGATACTTTAAAAATACAAAAAGTAAAGCTGAATTTAAAAGGCAACAGTTTCCTTATTTTAAGCTGTTTATATACTGTTGCATGCCTATAATGTAGCATCAATTGGTTACTTGGTTTTCACAGGTATTCACTCTAACATGGTCATCTCCAGAATGCTCTTCAGTGTTTGAAGTTGATTTTGTAGGTCTGAGTGTAAGCTGCTAATGACATGTTATGTGGGCGGGCTGTCTGTTCTCACACTGCTAATATTTCCTTCCATTTCAGTGATTGTAATTACAGCTATTAAGAGAACTTTTTTATCCATGTAGAATAATACTCAAATAATGTTCCTGCACTCCAGAGATGTTGGACTTCCTTCAACAGGAAATCAGTGTTCTAACTTGGTTATCTATTCTCAATGCAGGATATCTTGATTTGAAAAGCTTCTTGTGAAACAATTTTTAAAATCTCTGAATATGGTTTTTAAATCTGATCATTTTAAAAAGTACTATATGAAAGTAGTGTGCTTTCAGTATAAATAGAAATTTGAATGATTAATTTCAGTTCTAGATATTTATCACCACACTTACAATACACAAAATAGCCCACAGCCTGATCATTACTCCTAAAACATAAAGTAACAAAGACTATTTTAGTGGAAGCATATTTGCATGATTTTTGAGACTGCCACTGAAGGAAGAAAAAGTATGACAACAGTGCCATTTTAGCTGTCAGAATAAAGCTGGAGAAACACTTATTTTCAGTTCTGTCAGTTCCTTCCTTTAAAGAAAAGCCAGATGAGGTAGCAGTTGTAGCTTAAATAAGGAAACTACTGCTCAATATTTTTGTTGCTGTTAAACTTCTTTTTCTTGGAAGAATTCTAGTATTTTGGCTTATAATGTGTAGACAGTAGAGGGAAATGAAACTTTCACTTGGTTTGCTGTTATAAATTAATGAGTTTAGTTTACTTTTTTCCAGCCAAAATTATTTTAATAGAAAATACAATCATATGTACATATGCCTCTACTAAATGGCATTCTTCCAAGGGATGTGGCATTCTCATTGCATTAAATGCTGCTCCAGGATTCCAACTGTTTGAAATAACCCTACACGGTAGGTAAGAAAAGAATGACTTCTCAACACACTGGGGAAAGATAAGCTTTTAGTGTGTTAAAGGTTCTCACTTGATGGAACAAATATTCTGGCATCTTGAGAACACAGCATTGAGTACCTGTGGTTTTAGATCATTCCAGAAATAGTTAAACATTTTAGCTGTATAAACCGGTAGTATTTTAGACAGTATTAATGCTAATATGTAGTGCTCAGGACCTCTTAATTTATGTTCTTTTCTAGTACAGCTGCATAGTGACTAGAGAGTCATTTACGCTTTAAAATTCGTAAGATGAATCTGTGTTATGGGAGATATAGAATTTAAAAATTAGTCATATGTGAAATACTACACAGCATGAGATAAATTTAAGTCTTGGAATGATCTAAAGTTTTTAAAGCAAAATAGCTTGAGGTTCTAGTTTAATTTGTAGGTTTTATCTGTGTACATAAATGGACTTAAAAAGTTTGGGATGCTCCATATTTTTAGTATTGTGTCACTGAGTTGTTCTCACTAGTGTCTGATTTTGGGTTAATGAAGTATATGTGGAGGAGGGGGAATGAGATGCCTTTAATGTAAACAATATCCTGCCCTGCTGTGAGATTACTTTCTTACTGTGCTTTTATACAGTAAATCTAGCTATAGAACTTCCAGTGCTTGATATAAAACACTGAAGCCACATGATGCAAGAAAATGATCTGGTTTAAATTCATTAGTCTGGTTTCTATTTGTTCAAAAATTATGAGCTGCATAACTTGTATCAAGAGAGTTTTAATAATTAAACCTGACTTTATAATGGCTCAAGTACAGTCATTTTTGCAGTAGCTTGCTAAGAACTGGATCTAGCTGTGACTTACATGCTCTGGATAATGAAACAAAAGTATAATCACCTACATTCAATTGACCTGGGTCAAATTCTACTAGGTAATCCAACAGTGCATCATAGATCTGCTGTCAGTTGTAAAACCTTCACTTCGTTTTATTTTCTATGTGAAAATAGCTCAGCCTGGTATGGCCTATGTGGGATCACACAGGTGGAAGTAATTTCTGACCTGATACAGTATTTCCATGCTCATCAGCATGTGTAGTTAGGAATTCCAGGGTTATAGTCAGGATTCCTTTTATATACTCCCATTTTTTTCCCAGTAAGCTGTGAAGGAACCTTGTGGGCATAAAGCAGAGGAGGAGATACCTGTAAGTATTATAGAAATAAATGAGTTAGACTGTATTGTTACAAAAGGCAGACAGTCCGTCTGAATGAAAACTACTAGCAGATCATAGCCTGTGTGTTCAGTTGTACCATCTGGCTCAGGACTGAAAATAACCTCAAACTTACGTGTGAGAGAGAGGTGTGTTTGCATAAAGAAAATGCAGAGTAACACCCGAGTAAGTAAATGCTACTTTGAAATCATGCTACAAAAGGCTTTTCATATTTTAAGCACTCAATTTTCCCAACAGCCATTATAAGAAAGTGTGTCAATGTCTGTAAAAATAAGTTATTGCATCCAAGATCTTTTCTACTAAGGAAAGGCTATAGGTAGAATGGAAGACAGGAAGAAATAAATTTCCTTCAGCAGTTCAAGTTTTCTTTTTCTCTATGTCATCTCCACATGTGAAGAGAAACATGTCTTTTTTATCTACTTTGCTAATGTATTGGAAAGAGAAAAAACAGTAGATAGCTCCGTAACGGTCACATGCTTTCCTTTCTATTTCCTTGTAATATAGCTGTTATACCAGGGAGGTAGATGTGATTTTTAGATATATCTACATAGAGTATCAGCATTTTTTAGCTTGAGTTGACAGTAGTTGCTGATTCTCCAAGGTGTATCAGTAACTTCTGATACATCTTATAGCTGGTAAATATCTCTTAAGCATATTGAATTAGCTTCTCTGTTAATTTTTCCTTTTTACTTTAAGGAACCATCTCAAGGTGAGTTTAATTCGGTCTTGGGAATTAAATTATACAACAGTCTAGTGATGGATCTGGAATAGTCTCTTAATTAAGTCTCTTAATCTTATCTCTTAGATATTTTCATGTTTTTGATTAAAAAGTTAATATTCTTTTTCCACGTATGAACAAACTATTCTGCAGTTAGTCCTGAGACATGGCTTTTTTTCTGGGTTTTTTTTGTTGTGCTTTACATGAATGTATGTTGAGTATCGCCTGCTATTTCTCAATCTTGCTATGTCAAGATAAGTTCTGTTAGTCTGGTGCTTATTGAGAGTTTTAGCAAACTTACTCAGCCCAAGCTGATGCAACAGCCAAGCCTGGCTAGTCCATATTTGTAGTATGAAGACGCTTCCAAAAGTTACACTGCATTTTAAAGATTGTACTGTAGACCTACTTTTAATACTCAATGTTGAGTAAAGATCAGCTGAGATTACCAGAGTTCGTGCTAGACTTTACAAGATCCTCCCTGTCTTAATATGATCTTAAAAAATTTCTGCAAATATGCTGTTTATCAACACTTGCATTAAATTTTGGTTGTGATTAGGGAAGGTTGGAAGGCTTTTCAGGTGTAGGTTATCTGCAATTGCAGTGGCTCCTGTGCAAGTAGGCTTTATCAATCAGCTTTTTCAGGATGGGTGTTATGATGCATTTTCTGCAATTAAAAATTAATAACACCAGAAGAGAGATGATAGACTAGAAAAAAAGCCTGGAATACTCTTTCAAAGCTACTGGTATTCCTGTAAGATTGTATTTTGTATCTTGTGACAAACTGGATGAAATTTGGAAAATGATTCATTTATCTCCCCTTAAGTAAATGCACCAGCTATATAGCATAGTAAAAATTTAGGATTTAGTCCTCAAAATTTTTTGACGGTTCCCAGGACATTTGTTATGCACTGTAAAATGCTGTTTTCGTGTTTTGAATACACAGAAAACATCTGTCTTTAAAAGTTCATACTGGAAAGTTTAAGAAACCACCTTAAGGAGGTAGAAGAAGTAGTTATAACAAGGTTTAGGTTGACTGTGTGTCTGTTTTTAGTTACTAAATACTTAAATACCAGCATTTAGCAGGATATTTAGTCTGAAGCAGAGGGAAAGGGATGAACATGAAGGTAGCAGTTAGCTGAGGTTAAAGAACAGAAGGTGGTGAGTGGAGGATGAGGTGAAAAAATGGAGGTGAAGAATTAGGATAGCTGTGTTTGCAGTCATCTTGTAGGTTTAATTTCTTTTGTATGGAGTCTGGACTGCAGAGCCAAGAGGTGGTATTTCTGTTACTATTGTCCTGTTTCATCCTCAGGGTTTTTTTGTATCTTCTATACTTTTCCATAGTAATTTTTTTATTTATGTGAGCAATACAGCTCCGTAGTATATTAACATGATTTTTTTTTTTTCCCCCCAATTTTGAGTATTGTAAAGGTAACGAAGACAAGTGGGGGGAAAAAGATTTTTTTGTGCGGTTAAGTGATGTTTAAGTTTTAGCAAAACATTACGGACTCCTTTAGATCAACCACTGTGATTGAGGACTTGCAATGAACTTTCAAACAAAGTCCTCCAGCAGTGGAGGAATGACCAAGTGATTATTAATAGCCTTTGGTGGATTTCTTTGTTTTATTTTTGTAAAAGCAAGTGCTTTCCTAATAGACTGTAGGGAATAGAAAGCTCTTAGCTGAGCCTTTACATCTTCAGGGAGTTAGTATCTTTAATAGAGAAGATGATATAGGTGGGTTGCAGTAGAGATTGTTGGGAGAGTGTTGACTGGAAGGTGTGAAGATTATGAAGATGTCATTAGAGTTGATTCCTGTGCATTTCACCCTCTGTAGATTGTCTCTAATTGTATTAGGCCAGGCAGAGCAGTGTCTTTTGGGAGTTCAGGTTCCTGAGCTGTGGGGAAAAGGCATTTTGTAGATAAAACTAATTGACTTAGAATATTGCAAGAAAAAAACCTAAATTTGAAAGTAAGCGCTCTCTTACTGTAACAGTTATAATTAATACAAGTTATTTTTTAGACTTGAAAATATGCACATTTATTGGATGGTTCACTGGCTATACCAGCAGTCTCAGAATAGTGTAAATATTTGTGACATGATTATTTGTAGTATGTAAGTATTTGGTTGCGAACATTCTGATGCCTGTCAAGCAGTGTAAATATGCACATTTTAAAAGAAATAGTTGATGATTTTAGCAGTGTCTGAGCAAGGACACATTTACTTTCACACCAAAATACATATTGTTAGAATTCTAGTGACTTCTTTTAATGCAGTTAGTGCAGTATGCTTAAAGTAATGGAGTTACATTTTTTCATCCTAATTCCTGTGAGTTAAATTTCATGTTTGTAAATTTGCAAAAGTAGAACAATCTTAAGTGACTATAAATCTGATAGGTTTTATTCCCTAAATTAACACAGCAAATTAAATAGGCCTAAATACAGTATTAGAAGTATTATCTTTCTTCTACCTTAGCTTCTTGTAGTAGGAATTTGGAGTTGATCTTGGCTTTTTTTTTCTTGATTGCGTGTTCTACTTCTATCCATGTTTTTTTTGTGTCCTATCCCAGAAATTTGCCTGCAGTTACCAGTTAGCAGAAATCAGGATTACTTTTATATTGCATTGTATAACTGCTCACCGGAAGATACTATGAAACACTAATTCCATTTGTACTATGCAGAGCTTAATCATAAGGACTGCAGCGCTTCCATCTCTGCTGTCCCATGAAAGAAAGCAGCAGGGGAAAGAAATGCAAGAACTACATCAGTTTCCAGTGTCTGTGCTGTGTTCCAGATTCATAAAACTGATATCCTAGGTACTTTTAAATTCATCACTACATGCGTAGTCTGCATAATTATAGCAGACTTCCTAAAAAATCTGAGCCTTCCTTCTGTGGATTCTTCTCCATTACATAAGCCTGACTCACTTTTATTCAGTGAATGTGCTTTGCAATGGCTTCTAAATAGCTGTTCTATTACAACAGAACTGTGAGGTTTTCACTCTTAAACTTTCAGTATTACAAATTGACTTCTGTCTGAAAGGAATTTTGGGATCCAGAAGGAATTTTGAATCTTGCACTTCATGATGGAAGTATTGAAGGGAGGTTTGCACACTTTTTCTCTAAGACAAACCCTTTAAATTTGATCTTTGTCTGTATTTTCAGGTAACTGAGCTGAATGAGCCTCTCTCAAATGAGGATAGAAACCTGCTGTCTGTAGCCTACAAGAATGTAGTTGGAGCTAGACGATCTTCCTGGCGTGTCATCAGCAGCATAGAGCAGAAGACTATGGCAGATGGGAATGAGAAGAAGCTGGAGAAGGTTAAAGCCTATAGGGAGAAGATAGAAAAGGAGCTTGAGACAGTCTGCAATGATGTTTTGGCTCTCCTAGATAAATACTTGATCAAGAACTGCAATGACTTCCAATATGAGAGCAAGGTCTTTTATCTGAAAATGAAAGGGGATTACTACCGCTATTTGGCAGAAGTTGCTGCTGGAGAGAAGAAAAACACTGTTGTGGAAGCCTCAGAAGCTGCCTATAAAGAGGCATTTGAAATCAGCAAAGAGCACATGCAGCCCACTCACCCAATTAGGCTTGGGCTGGCACTCAATTTCTCAGTGTTCTACTATGAAATCCAGAATGCTCCTGAGCAGGCCTGTCTTTTAGCCAAACAAGCCTTTGATGATGCCATAGCAGAGCTGGACACACTAAATGAGGATTCCTACAAGGACTCCACTCTCATCATGCAGTTGCTTCGAGATAACCTCACTCTGTGGACGAGTGATCAGCAAGATGAAGAGGCAGGAGAGGGCAATAATTAAAAAGCTTTCCTCTGATCCCTCTTTCATCCACTTCACCATCCCCATCATCACCAATATTTCCTTGCCACAGTCACACTAAATATCTAGTGCTAAGCATATCTGTATTGTACAGCTGTTCAGATCTGCTGTCCACTTTATGAAGAAGCAGTTTCAGATGAGTCTTCATGGGCGTTGTTGGATTGATTGGTTTATTTGCCCTATTTATCTTAGTTGCACTTGAGCAGTGCAGAAACATGCATAGTAAAATGAGGCACTTTTAGTTTGCCTGTTGATTGGAAAATATGGGAAAGAATAACGGAAAGTGAATGAAGATCATTAGATTCCAGTCAATTTTTTTTCCATTTGAAATGAGCTGACAGTTCTGTTAAGCAGTACATTTTGTGCATGCAAAGTAAATTAGCCACCCCAAATTTTTTTCAGTCAATGGAAACAGTTAAGCTGATATGAAATGACAACCCTGTTCATCAGTTTACAATAAAATGTTTGAAATGTGAGGTTTCAGTAGCAATTGGAGGTTTTTTGCCTCTAACTTTATGTGCACAGTTTCTTTTAATGCAGTACATCTACCTAAGAGTTTTGATACTTGTAACCTTTTGCAGTTGTTTTGAAGAATCATGAATTTATTTTTTGTAAACTCTTTGGCTGTTTAGTTGTCTGTGTATTCTGACAACACTATGTCAATATTAGCCCATGTTAAGATGGATGACTGAGATGCCAGACTTCTAAATTAAATGTTTTGGAATTAAATGAATAAAATAAAATGCTGCTTCGGGGATGTTATCTCTACATAAGCTGTCCTGTCTTTTGTTCAGAGAAGAGACTGAGTTACCTAATACATCACTGATGGGTTAAAACATATTTAAACAAAAGTTTAATGAGAAGTTGTGTCACATGCTAAACAAACAAAAAACCCCAGTATGCTGAAAAGAAGGGAAAAAAACCCAACACACAAAAAAACCCCCATGAAACCAAAAAACACCCACAGCTCCTTAGAATCTGGTACTGCTCGCCTGCGTTAAAGTGGAATTTCCAAAGGTGGTATATTTAGTTATTTACTTGGTAGAGCAGTTGTAAATGCAATTCTGCTCAGGAGCTGAAAAGTTGTAAAGAACATTATTTGCCCTGCCAATGTAGAGACTTGTATTTACTTCTGTCCACTGTAACTTCTAAACTTTTTTCTGAAGTCCTAACCACCAAATCACCATTACACATGAAAATCCCAGTGACTTTATTTCATATTTACCTGCTTCAAACAGAAGCAATATTTGTTCTTAAAGAATGCCTCTCTATTTTAGTGAACTTAAGTCTAGTCCCCAAGCTTATGTTGTTTTTGTGTTTTGTTTTTTTCTCCCAACAGTTAGTGTACATGTATACTTACTGGTTCCATACATACTTCTTAGTAGTATGTTAAAGAAGCATGAAAAGTTAGCTGTTATGTGTTGCTGTATCCATACTGTTACTGGTGCCTGAGCTAGCTCAAAGGTCATGTAAGTTCTCATTTATCTAAATCTATTTTTCTTTCATTTGCTATATTACTGGTCTGAATACCCACAACAGCTACTTGTACTTTTTAAAAGCAGCACACTGGTTATTTTTAAGTATCTGGAGGATTAGAATTTTTAATGGCAGATTTGTGTGTATTTATATATTCTATCATCTTCTAGATAATTCTAGCTTTATTACATCAGTGAAGTTGGTGACAATTGAAAGACATCTGAAAAAGATGAAAATACAGATCCGTGACATTGTGCTATTGTATAATCTCGAGGTGCTTGACCTCCTAGAGTAGTTTGAAGTGTGTACTTAATATTACTATTGTCTGCCAGGGCCTATTCTAGAAGTCACTTTCTTATTTGCTCCTGTTTCATCAAACACTATACAAGTCCCTGTTTTTCAGTTCCCCTTTTTGCAAGTAAACCTTGTAGGAGTCTTCTGGCCAGTAATACCCATTTGGGATTTACTGATCTCCTAGATTCCTACAGCTTCCTTTCCTTCCCCTCAGATGTGCTAACCTGCCCCTGTGGATGCAAGGTAAAACTTGGCAATAAACTGCCTTTTTATATTGAAACACTCTGTCTGGTTAATAGTTTTATTGACAGTTGCTAGGTTTATTTACTTCCTGTTCATAGAAGTACTGCTATCTTTTTGTTAATTCAAAAGCTAAGGAGTCCTTTTTCATTTTAGTTACTGTCTTGTGCAGATCCTTCATCGCAAATTTATGCGCATTATGTAGTCTGCAAGTGAGTCAGCAGGTCTCTGACATCTCTGGTCTAGGCAGTTGAAGATTAGCTATTGACCTGGTGCTTAAGAACCAAAATGGAGACCAAGGGGATTCCATGGAATGGTGCAGTTCCTAGTTGCTTTAGTAATTTCTGGTAGGAAATATAAAGTATACCAGTCAGGTGGTTGTGATTATCTATATTGCTGTTAATCTGGGTAAATCTTTGCTGGATATCATAAAGTATGAAATTATATATTGAAATAGCTTACTGACTCGACTCTGCTGGGAGGGTGGATTGCCTTCTCCCAAGCAGTATACATTTCAATGGATAAATGTTAGCTGTAAGTATCAACAGATAAGAAGACAGTTACATATTAGCTTTGTAGCAGTGAATGCTTCCCTGAGGACAAGGTGAACTGTTTAGCTAAATCTTCAAATAATCTGTACTTTTTTTTCAGGAAGTTCATTAAATATGTCTATTGCTCTGGGTGCTCTGTGGCATAAAAAACAATTCTGTCCTTGCTAGGGGTTCATAAACCAAGTATTGACAGATACAGTTGCTCTGCATAAGTTGATGACTGCTTGTCTAATGAGTCTCAGGAGGTCTAAGTCAAAGTTTTTCACCTGCTTCTGCCACTACAGTATAGCAGTGTATTAGATTTTCAGTAGGAGAGCAGATACTTCTCCCATGTTCTCCAGTTGTCAGTGTATGATCCGATGGCACAAAGAGCTTGTTTTTCTGATTGTTTTTTTGTTAGCAGTTGGTAGAGAGTGTTCTGTAGAACAAGAAAAAGAAATGCTCCAGTGCAATCCATATTCTTGCTTCCACTTTTGAAGCTTTTTCCTTTTCTGGGCCCTGGGATTGCTATATGCTTTTTTGTCATCCTTATTGTAGCAATGATCTGGAGGAAACCAAAGCAGATGAATAGCACAAGTTGTTTATTGCAATATTCTTCAGTGGACCATAGGATTCAGATGGTTTGGAATTGGTATTTCTCTTAGGTGATCCCCAAGTCATGTCTTCTGTCTCTTGGTCTCTAAAATAAATAAAATCCTAGGCTACATCAAATTAATTGTTTGAAGACACCAGATGTATTCACCAAAAGTTCTTAGCTGAAGTTTAAAACATTCTTTGAAGCAGGAGTAATTCCAATGGAAAGACTTAAAATTGAGTGACTCTCCCCGCCTCCAGGGAGCTTTCTTTACATTGCCTTATTTCAGGCATAATAGGATGCTTGCTAATCTAATCAGGTTAGATTCGTTACATAAGGGTCCATATGAGCATTACTGTCATCCACAACCAATCTTTCTGTGCCCTTTCACAGGCAAACTTTATTCAAAGGTTAGGTCACTCTGCGGGTGTTTATACAATATTAGCAAGGTATGTGAGTATCCTTGAATTTTTAGCAATCTGATAGCTACTAATAGTAAAGAAGCATTTTATGTGATACTATATGAGCTTGAAAGCTAAGGGATAGTCAGGCCGTAAATTAATAGTGTGGTCTTTATAGGGACAGAGATACTTTCAGTCTATGTCCTAATCTGCTCAAATATGTTCAAATTGTATATAAACAAGTGCGTTCATCTCTTAGAGTACACACACACCCTTGCACCCCCTTTTGAACCCCACACTAGAACAAAATGTGCCAGCACTATGAGAAAATGAACTTCTTAGTCTGTATGTAATAAGGGGCTCATTACACGATGTAAGCGATAGCACTGAAGAATGCTGACTTTTTAGGCAGGCAGAAACCTTAAGAAGAGTAATGAGATTGAGATCTTTGTGGATAACACACATCAAAGAACCATTTTATCTGGTGACTACTTTGGTATAACTATAGTTTTGAGAATAGTTTCTCCGTGCTGCCTTTCCTTTGTAATAACTTCTGTTTATGGTTTTCCATCCTTAATACTCGCACTTGTGACTTAAATCTGTAACTTGGATGGACTGACTTTTAGAGCCAAATGGATTTCCAAAGGAGTACAAGGGTACTCCCTTGGCTTCTTTCAGCAGCTGCTATATAGTAATCTAGAAAAAAAAAATTATGGTAGTACACGTCAGGTTGAGGGAAAGGAGAAGGCTGATTGTATTTTAAGTCATACATGAGAATGACTTAAGAATAATAATGAAAGTCAGAAGGGTGAAAACCAATGTCAATACACATTATCAGTTATTCTCTGTCAGCGTGGGACGAACCCGAAATCCTTCAACAAACCAGTTTGAGTTTAAGGACGGAGAGAAAACAGGAACAATATTTTAGTACTTTGGATTCTTGTCTTTTAATTCTATCCACACCATATGTTTGAACTAATTTAACATAGCTACTCAAGAAAAAGTAACTAAAAACCAGTGCAACAACATGAAAAAACTTGTTGGATATGTTTTAGGCTCATTGACAGAGCTCATTGAAATCAGTGGCACTTTTTGAAGAGTGTGAAGTTAACTATACACGTAGTTGATAGAGGATTTTTAGATCTTGTTTTGAACAAACCCAAAGTATTTAAAGTTCCACATAGATGCAGACAGTTTAGTTTCTGAGATTTAGTGATTTCTGAGATAAATGAAGCTGTGTTCCAAACACTGAGGTCAAGCCAGGTAGATTTTTAATTACTGTCAGAATTTGAGCCATCTGTTAGAAATAAATTAAGCCGGGCTTCCAACTACCTTGACCTGCATGCCCCCAAGCAAGCAAATGCTTTGTTGATACAATTCCTTCCCAAACTAGTCCCAGGTAACTGTTCTTCCATATCATTAACAGTCATTGTCAAGTCTGTAAGAAAATAATCTATAGGTACTATTATTCAGGCTCCTCATTTGATTTTTATGATTCTGTCTATGTAGTATGAAGATGATAGACAATATAATTGTAAAATATTTCCGGAAATATTGCAGGAGGCAAGAGAAGACCTTAGAAGTTAAGGAATTTTGACTTTTGTGTGTGAAAGAACTAGATTAATCGCTGGAATATTGTAGAAAAACTTCAGAAAAGAGCTATTTCAGATAAGAATGTTTCAGAAGCAGGTAAGACAAAAAAGCTTAAGGAGAGTGTGATAAATTCAAAAAAAGGTTTACATGAAAGCATACAGTACCATGGAAAACTTTTTAAAGTCCTTTTGTAATCTAATTCTGTATATTGTTCTATTGAGTAATAAAATGACAAACATGAATAACAAGGAATGTATCCTGTTTGAAGACTATAAACTGCTTTAGAATATGTAAGCTTTTGGATTATTATTACTGTAATAGTCATCGTCTTCTAGTTAAGCATATATGAAAAAAATATTAGATTTCACTATTGTTCTTGATGAAGAAAGAAAAACACAACACCATTTGAGAAAAAAATGAGAAAAATTGTTGAGTCAACAATTACGTAGCAACAGGAGCAACAAAAATGTAGAATGAGCTGTTTTTTCTTTTTTTCTCATCCTTGATAATCTTTTAATTATTTTACTTTCTACAGTTGGAGTTGGGTCAGCATGATTAGTAGACTCTGGCCTTAAATCTGTAATGTTATTTATGAGAGAACTGATCTCTTCTGGACTATATAACCATTCCTATAGTCTCCTAAAAAAAAAAATTAGAACATTTTAGTTTTCTAATATTTTGAAATAAGGTTCTGCTAATCTGCATAAATTTTGTCACTGTGGAGATCATTAAGAAATGTAACAAAGCTTGTCCTATCAGATTCCCTTTCTCAGTACATAGAAACGTCTTTTTCAGTCGATTGTTGATATATTAAAAAAGTCAAATAGAGACTACTGAGCCCCTAAAACCCCAAAGCTTATGCAATGCTAATGTTACAGTCTAATACTCTTTGTGAATTTGCATTGGAAACCACTGGTCTATTTGAAACAAATTTTATAGCCAAATAAAAGACTCAAAGGGATTAAGTTCCATCAAATTTCATGTACAAAGTGGCTGAGTAGAGCGAAGAGGTCCTATTAGTGTTCAGTTATGGGAAAAGCTGAAGTGTGCGCTTACTTCTGCTGAACCATATGAAATCCACACAGGAGCTTCATTCACAACATACAGATTCTCTGTACTCCGGGTTTAAGTTAAATACCATTTGACAAATCGGTACCATTCAGTAAGTAGTACATTCTACATTTTGCTTATATCTATACCTACTTTTTAATCTCTCTTTCATCTGTTTAAGCTGTGTACTTTTCAGTGCAAAGACTGCCTTATCTCCTACTTATATACCTGTGTGCTGGTCTCTTTGGATACCTAATGACTTTGGTGTTATTTTTGTGCCATTTTGATGGAAAATTGGTGACAGTTTAGGTAGAAGTACCACCGAGTCATAAATATACTCAAAAAATGATGTATATAAACTCAGCGTGTTTCCTTTTCATTACACAGCATCCTTATCTGTTGTTTTTCTTGCACTTCCTTCTGCTGTTATGTTAAGCTCATACGTTTCTAACACACAAAAATAAAATTTGACTCTTTAGCTACACATGTGAACCAGGATAAAAATCACAATACAAATATGTACTTGCTGTGTATTCCGAACTTTCACTAAACCATTCGTGGTTTTGTTTTGTTTTTTTTTAACTGAGTCAGTGAATTCTATCCATGTTAATGACCTGCTTTGTCTTTGTTTAAAACTGGCAATAGGTAGTTCATCTGCCATATGACTTGTGTGAAATATCTGTGAGTTTTAAGTCCCGTGCATAAGGCCTGATACTCAATGAACCAATAATAATAAAGTCTGATCAGCTAATTGTACTTGCTGCATACTTACAATATGAAAATAAAATACTGTTTGGCTACTGTGAAAAACTACAAAGAATATTTTGTACACAGGGTTATTTATTGAATGTTTCATACAAATAGATTTGGTACAAATTGATTTCAAGGTAGCACAGTATAAATTAATTCCATCAGGCAATTATGCAGAATAAATTTTCAGTTTTAAATTCTCATGAATATTTAAGATTTATTTTAGAGTAATTTAATTAGGTGCTTAAATATTTCCTAGAAATGTGAAAGCTGCATACTGAAAGCAATACAATTAACGTATAGCACAGTTGTTATAACACATTTTTCAAGTTGGAGGGAACAATCTAGTACAGTATGTCTCTCTGCCATGATAAGTGCAATCAAGTGAGAAAACATTTAATATCAATGCTTTGCTGGGATTAAGCTCCAGTTAGGGTGGGCACATTTTTAAACTATAGATATACTCTAAAGCACTCTGCCCCGAAGAGTTTATAACCTAGGGAAATGTTCAGTTTTGGCTGAACAGTTTTTGTTTGTTCAGTTTTGGGCCCCTCACTACAAGAAGGACGTTGAGGTGCTGGAGCGTGTCCAGAGAAGGGCAATGAAGCTGGTGAGGGGTCTGGAGCACAAGTCTTATGAGGAGCGGCTGAGGGAACTGGGGGTGTTCAGTCTGGAGAAGAGGAGGCTGAGGGGAGCCCTCATAGCTCTCTACAACTACCTGGAAGGTGGTTGTGGTGAGGTGGGTGTTGGTCTCTTCTCCCAAGTAACCAGCGATGGGACGAGAGGAAATGGCCTCAAGTTGCACCAGGGGAGGATTAGATTGGATATTAGGAAAAATTTCTTTACGGAGAGGGCGGTCAAGCATTGGAACAGGCTGCCCAGGGAGGTGGTGGAGTCACCATCACTGGAAGTGTTCAAAAAACGTGTAGACGTGGCACTTCGGGACATGGTTTAGTGGGCATGGTGGTGTTGGGTTGATGGTTGGACTTAATGATCTTAAAGGTCTTTTCCAACCTTAATGATTCTGTGGTTCTGTGAAATGCTGATGGACTGTTTATATCTAAATATTCAAATTTATATATTGTATATGTAGTTTTTAATGACATGCATTTTGTTTTTTTCCCCAGTTACTCCCCACTTGGGTTATATGCTGTCAGATTTTTTCTTATATCACAGCTAACTTTGAGTGTTGAGAAGAATTTGTGGGACAGTATCTATGTGGACCAGCTGAGAAAAAGAGAGATGTGGAATGAAAAGAACTAAAGATTGTTTGAGAGAAATGGGTAGAATTTTTAGGAACAAAATTGCAGGAAAAAATATTGATTTTTCACTGTTCTTGTAGGATAAAGATGTTTGGGAATTGAGAATATGTGAATAATGAAGAAATACCACCCTCTAAAAATTTAGGGTAAGTGTGGATTCCTACCTCTTTCAAAATTTAGGGTAAGTGTGGATATCAGTACTTTTTGGCTATTGTCAGCAAGATGCATTTTTATCACTGGAATTTCATTTTCCACAATTGTAAGCTGCAGGCAGTGAAGACTGTGCATAGCTTCGTGAGTGAGCTGTGTAACTTTCCATGTATTGCAGTTACAAGTGCTTTTTCCATTTCTGTCATTAATCACAAGGTTAAATATGTTTATTATAACTCCTATATGCCAGTTGTGTAATCTTACGTAACTATATAGTTATATGATTATTAAATATTTTAATATCTATATAATTCAAGTATACATAATTCTTTTTTCTGAATCTTCAATGTTACATGCTGTCTTATATTTTAGTCTAAATGATTTTTAACTAATGATTACACATCAGTTTGGTCTGTCCTAACTCAAACATCATAGCCAGACAAATTCTTTTCATTTGGTTAGGTATTGGGTAAACCCCACCAGAGCATTAGGGCAAAGCACTGTGAGTATTCCAGCAGTGAATACAGCTTTAGGGAGCTAATCATTAAGAAATCACTTATGTACAATTATGTACTTAAATTAGTATGAGCTATTTTCACATAATTTGATAATGTGATCGATTCCACTTTAGGATTCAATCTATTAGTAGTTGAACTCTTCCATCTCTGAGGAATTATCTGGTTTAACAATACATTTAAGGTTCCCTTACATGACTTCCAGTGACATTGTGCCGGAAACCCAGTTATATTTGCAGTAATTGCATATAAAATCTGTGGCATTTGGAGAACTGCATCCTTGTTTGAACATCTGAGGCATGACCTTTATTCCGAGTTTCCTCAAGCAGAGGCTACTGAAAGAGGAGGGATCACAGCAAAGCGTTGATTTCTTTCCCAAGCACGTAACACGCACATTGGAAGGAAGCAGGAATTGTAGGGGGTTGGCAAGAAAAGCAGTTTGCTAACAGGCTTTCTGACTCTTGCTGTGTCCTCAGCATAACCAAAGAACATCTGACTCTTGCGGATGGTTAGATGTGTGTAGTAACATAGTAATTGAGTAACTGGTTTCCCTCCTCCATAAAACGGAGAACGTTCTCTTTCTGCAATGAGAGATTTCTGTTTGTCCCACGTTTACTTTGTTTTAAATCACGGAAAAAACCCAAATCCGAGGGGTGGTTGTTTGCATCGAAGTACAATCCTCATTACCTCAGTGAGTACCTGCCCAGGAGAGTTTGAGAATTAGGGGTGTTAGGACTTCAAAATATCACTAAGAAACAAAATGTATTTTCCTGCGTGTTGCGGAGGGCTGTGTGCCATGCCAGGACAGCCCGGCCCAGCTGGGGACCATCTGCAGTGGCTTCCTGTCTCCATGGAGCCACCATCTCTGTTCCTGCCTCTGCACTCCAAACCCAGCGAAGGGAGCAGAAGGCCTATGCTCACCTTTGGCAGGGAACGGCACTGCTCTCTCCAAGCGTTGGATGGCTGGCCACTACGCTGGGTCAGTGTGTTTCTGTTGAGATTCCGGCGTGTCCTTAAAGGGCAGGAACATCTCCCCGTGTTCACTTGTGCCACCTCAAGCTTTTTCAGGACTGCCGTCTGCCTCTCTGGGCTGTAAAATGGTATGGAAGGATTGGGAAATTGTGACATTTGCTGTCATCAGTATCATCAGAATCCAATGTTGTTAATAGATAAGAATGCTTTGGTACTACTGCTGATTCGTTCTCCTGGATTTCACAGCCGAGACTTCCTTGCTTTGAGGTTGGCCCTGCACTTCTCTTTTTCTGTGTTAATAACATTCATTTTCGTACACTGCAAAGTATGCAACAGTGCAATGAACATCATTAATTAGAGATGCCAAAGATTGTTTAATAAGAAAAAATAAATGGTACTCAACTTTGGAAATACCTCATGTTGCAAGTTGTTATGAGCCACTGGGATGGAAGGCAATGTATAAAAGCTCACATCTAAAATTTCTAGTAACTCACGATGAGGCTGATTTGGAAAATATCATGGGGGAAAACATTTCACTTTATCAGCAAGTCATAAGATTTCTTGAGAGAATTTTAATATTGCTACCTGCTACAGTATGACATGTATTTTGCCTTAATGTTTGATGTTGCTAAGAAAAAAAGGTGCAAGTTCCATAAACTGCTCATCTAAATTTCATCTCGAAGGTTCTGTTTGTTCTCCTTTGACAGCTGAACATCATTTAACTGAAGAGGAGAGTTAAAATCCCAAGGGTGGAATAGTTAATTCCATTAAATATTTTCTTATCCTTCAATCATCTGTTAGGTGGCTTTCTTGCCCTGCCTGGACCCTCATTAATTTCAGTGTTCAACTGTTTAAAAAATAACTGAAGATTCCACAAAACTAAATTAAGAACTCATTGTTTTAATCTTCTCTTAATTTGTAAAAGCTGCTTTTTTTTTTTTCCTGCCCAAACTAAATATTGCATTATTATGCTAAATCTGACAAGGTAAAGGACTTCAGAAGCAACCTATAAAAATAAGAGATACTAAATAGTAGACTTCTTCTCATCCAAAGGAAGATGCAAAGAAAAAAAAAAGATGGATTTGAAATTAATTTAATTTTTAATGAGATACATTTAAAATAGATAGTTACATCACAGAGGCTGAATTGCAGGGAAATTTCTTTTCTGTTGCTCTTTTCTTTGACTTTTAAAGTGACCTGAGTCTTTTCCTGGGTTAATTGTGTCACTGCTGTCCAGTTCACCAGCTCTGATGGTGAATGCAGTCAGCCCATACTGAGAGGATTTTTCTAGGCTTGGAAATGTATGATACATTTACCAGGGTATTTATTCTAGAATAATGTAACATAGTTGACCTTGTGATTGGAATGAACAGTTATTCTAAAGCAGCCATTTTGATAAAATTATCTTTGTAGCTAAACCCTAATGTACTATAAGTAAAGTTAGAATTTAGTCTTTAATAATCCATCAGGAAATGACTTGTCCTATAGGCTTTTATTGCATTGTATTGTCTTCAGAAGACATGTAGGAATTTTGGATTTTACAGGAAACTATCCATTGTCATTTTAATACGGAAGAAAAATCCAACAATTGAGGTACCTAACACAATATTATTGCCATGAAATGTCACTTTTGACTAGTCTAAGAGTGGACAGAATTAACTGTTATTTTTAGCTTGGTAAACCCCAGCTTTAGCTGAGCTTAGCAGCCCAGTGTTAGTTGTGCTTAAAACAATTGCTTAAATTTTGTAGTAAATGCATTATATGTGCATGTATGTTGTTAATTCTGCCATAAAAGTTACGCTGAATCCTGGGGTTAGGAACCAATTAAGAACGGCTGATGTGCCAGATATCTGGGCAAGGTATTCTGAATTATTCATCCTGTTATCCTGGTGCAATCACAATAATGTCTTGGTGCTAATTAGCAGGTGGATGGGCTGACACAATCAGGAATACCCAGGAGATATTTTGTTCAACAGTTATTCTAATTCCTGATGATAAATATCTTTTCTGCTCCTATAAATTTATTTCTTATTTAATAGAAACAATTCTTACTTTGGGGTCCTTTCTTGATGTTATTTCAGTATTTATTTCTTTAAAAGTAATTTATTTTTTTTTTAGGATTAAACTGAGCTGAAGCATTTGACAGCTTTTGGGAAAGTTGTCTGCAGGGTTTTATCATTATGTCTCGCTATATTATGTTGTCCATACTGGTGAGCTGCATTTTACCTTTTCTTCTATTACCTGTGAGCTTTATTGTCTTGTATTAATCAGAGCAGAATTTGTCTTATTTTTAATGAAGGCAAAACACCTGTATGTGCAGTTGTAAAGCATAGCACTTACTGTGGTAATGAAGTAATTAGATATTTGTACATATTATTCTTTAGGGCTTAAGAGAACACAGTTTAAGACAGCTAATAGACTTCTTTTTTTCCCTTTTGTTACTGGGCTGTTAGTCTCTATTTTTTTCCCCTTTCTCTCTGTTAAGTCAACTCTCGGCATTTCATTTTGTTTGACAATGTTGGTGTGTATCATTGTTCATTAAAGGGATTTATCAGAACTCAAACTGAAGGGCATTATCAATTCACCTTGTATTTTGCCACTGCTTCTTAAAAATTATTTTTTTTTTAAAAAATAAGACTGCAGCCTGAAACATAGCTTCATTAATGCAGATGTTTCAATCTCACAGCTCAGCCTGAAAAAAACCCCACAAACCAAAACAATCCTCCCGACCACCTATTTCCCACTTGTTTTCTTCTCTAGCAGTCCTTTCCCTTCATTTTGTGCTGACCTTGCTGAGATTTCCTTCCTCCCCCGCTCTCCCTGAAGAAATAAATTTTGGCGACTACACGAAGATATGATGGGTGGGTAGGACCTCTTGACTGTATGGGAATGCCCAGCTTAGCCTGGTTTTTGTGTGAGATGTGCAGTTAGCTGTTCTGCAAATATCTTTTGATTTAGGGAGGAAGAGCACGAGACCTGAAGAATAACCTCAAGAACTGATGCCAGCCTTGTCTTATGTCTCTCTCTCCGTTGTTTGCATTTCTGCACAGTGTGAGATACTTTTTCTCCCTTTCCTCTCCTCCTCCCCTTTTCCTCTTTCTCTCCCTCAGCCACCACATCCTTCCTAGTGCTGCTTATCACATAGATTTTTCTTCTCTCTCTCTCTCTCAGTTCTCACTCTGCTGCACATGATTAAGCACCTGGAACACTTCCAGCCTGATGACTGCAGAGTTTTGCAATGAAACTCCTTTGAGACTTACTGCAGTAAGGCTGCCTCTTGAAACGCACTGCTCTGAAGGAGTCGGGCTTTATGTACCCTAAAGCCTGTCTTTGCATAGATTTTGAAAGTGCTTGGTATGTTAAATGCATTGCTGTGATCTGAGCAACAGCGACAGTCTGCGTGAGGTCTCACAGTAGAAAAATGTTTCATCGCTACAAACTGGACAAAATCCTTCCTCTAGAAAACTACTATCTTCCTTTCTGCTGAAATGTACAGGCAGCTGAACTGATGGACACTCTCCTACCGTTGACTGTTGAGTGTCTGCTTTTTCTGGGTTAGCCTGAAACAAAAGTTGCATCTACTGCTATGCTCAAATTAGGTTTTGAAACTTCGTATTATTTGAAATTTGGATCTGAATAGGTCAGCTGAAGTTCATCTTAGTTTCAGCTGTAGAAAACAAGTCATTTCTGGTAGAAGATGTCACAGCTACAACATTGCATTGCTTAATTGCTATGTTACGGTCATGATTGCTACATCTGATTCTACATTAACTCCTTCTGAAATCAATGGTGGAGGGCAATTATTGTGCTAATTAAGGTTTTGCTTAAGAGAAAATGTGTGAAGATGCCTTGCTGGATAGAAAAATACTGTGTGATAGATTTGGAAGCTTCCTCAAGAACATTGTCCTGAGCTTTTAGACTGCAAGCTGTCTAAAAACAAAAAGCTCTGCTTTTTGTTGCTTTATCTTTCACTCAAGGCTGTGTACACTGATAAAACACCACATATCAATACTGCCAGGTTTCATTGCCAAGAAGCTTTCCCAGGGTTTTTATAGCCATTTAACATAAATCTAGTAGTAACATAGTCTGCTGGCTGAGCCTATCCAGAATTAAATGACAACTGAATTCAGAAAGGATATTTATCTTCAGCAAATTCAAACATTTGAAGGTATAATAGAATTGGAAGAAGAATCTAGAAGGTTAAAAAGAAGGAAAGAGGCACTCTTTACTTTCATCTTGGAGAGGGTTTGAAGGAGCTTTCAATCAATGGAAAACACATCTTCATTTGTCAGTTGTCCAGATTCTTGTTATCTTTTATTCAAGTACACAGAACAGAGTGAAGAGGGCAAAAGAATCTTCTCCTCAAGCCCTGTACAGGCATGACAGTAACATCTGGTTTTTGGCATTGCTGTGACAGAGCCCCTGAATCAGCAAATGGAAATATATTAGAAAATGTACTTTGTATGAGAAAAAGTACCTAGTGCATTCTATGTAGTGTGATTTCACCTGGTGTCTCTCTGGAGACTTCTGACAGTTTCTTAGCGGACTGTCAAAAGTCTCTCCACTAAATCAGCCATGCCTGAGCTTCATGTGATCATGCATGCTGTGATTCAGTGACTCTCACCTAAATAATGTATCATTAAAGTAGATGACAGAATTAAGATTTTTTTTTAACAAATAGTACTTTAAATTTCTCAAAATTTTGCTTTTATCCCGGTCTCCTACCTGTCCTTATACTCTGTCCATCTATTCCTTTCCCTTGTGTCTATCCTTCTCCTACGACTCATATTATTACCTCTGTTATCTTTTATCCTGTTCTTCCCTGAGTCCTCTTTTGTCCTCCCTGGCCTATCTTCCCACTTAAAATAATTTCTTCCTGGCCTCATGGAGCATTGCCATGGTGACCATATGATGTCATTGCACTGGGAATGGTTGCCTAGGAAACCATATGATGTCATTACACTGGAGACAGTTGCCATGGTTACTGAGTTGGCTGAAGTAACTGGGAAAAAAAGGATTTGTCATCTGACCAGTGCCAGGAAATGTTCCCATTAATGGGAATAAAGAAGAGACCTTTATTAATATTTTTATGTTCCGGGGAGGGCTGCCTGTGATTCAAACAGCCCATTTCTTTTTCTGATATAATGTGCTCCGTTTGGACTGCCTTCTGTTGGTCTGTGTGATCTTGCTCACCTCTTTCTACTGCTGAATGTTTTCATGAACATCAAACCACAATAAAGTGGGGAAAAGCCTTGCTGTCCTGTGGTTCTGTGTAAGATGAGTTCCCACCTTCTACTGCTCTTTGATTTTTCCTGTTTGGTTCCTTCTGTTTCTGTGATGAACAGCCCAGCCCAGGTATTATCCCAGGAGGTGTCAGAGACACAGTAACAGTGAATGTCACACGCCTGAGCTTGCTTCATCTGCACCAGGATCTGTGTGTGTCTGTAATTTGTTTTCCACTTCTTTCCTGCCTTGCCCAGTTTCTGTTTCATCCTTGCTGAAATGTACTGGTCTTGTTTTAATAATTCCAGGAGTTCCAGAAAATGTGCAATGTGGAAGGTGAAGCAGAAGTTAAATGAAAAATAGGAAGCAGCTATTAAAGACCAAGAAAGGTATGCAAGAACAAGTCTGTTAGCCTTTATTGAGTGCATAGAACAATGTGTGTTAGATTGCTCATGATTTCTGTAAGTATGTGGGAATGTAACTAGTGGTTAGAACTGTACATTGAATAAGCCCGTGTCTGCGATGTGCAGATCAGTAGCTCTGGCAGAGTGCTGTGTATTTATATAAATATACATATGTTTATGTAAGCTCTATGGACAAATAAGCTTTTATGAAAATGGCTTTTCTAGACTTTCTGCAATTTGAGTGAATTACATGTCTAAGGTATATTAGACAAATTATGCATGAGTGAGACCCCATATACCAAACAAAGACTCTTTACCCTCAGTACCCATGCAGATGCTCTGGAGTTCACTAGAAACTGTAGTTACAGACTTGCCATTAGTTAACCATGAAATGAGCTCTTCTCTGACCCCTCTGTGTGTGGTGATCCTCAAGTTGAAAATCATAATTTGGCTGAAAACCTTATGATCACTATGGAGTTGAAAACAAGAATGCTATCAAAGAAGCTCTGGAGAGTGCTGGTGGCAGGCCAGGTATCCGAGGACAGAGGGGTTTTGCAGGTCCTGAAATACTGATTGAAATCCAGGGCTCCTGAAATGTTGGGAGGAGGCTGGAATGGGGGTAACATCTAAGTTTTGGCAGAAATGGGTGAAGAGTCAGAAAAAAAGAATGTAACTTCATTGGGTGGGGAGCAGAATTTCCAGGCTTAGTTATGGGGGGGAAACAAAGGGGTAGGGGCCGGGTTTTTTGATGTTTGGAGTGAAGAAGCAGTAAAAACCTTTTATTGGAGTTTAATTTTGGATTCCCTGCCTCATACTTTAAAAGTACTATGTGTATAACTGTACTGCACAAAGTAATCTCAGCCTCTGTGCCGAAGTAACTAAAAGGAAGTTGTTTCACATCTTTAACCTAGTTAGGCAGGGCTGCAGGAAGCGACAGAACAGCTAATGGAGGTGTTGAGGGGTTTCTGTCAGGCAAGAGACGTGAATAATCACTGGCCCATGTTTCAGACCTCTGTAAATTCTTAAATTCTAACTTGATGACGGTGTCTAGTTAATCAACACACAATGGTGGTGTTTGCAAATCAGGCCGCTTTGTTCATTTTGAGCTAAGGGACTTGCAGCCCTGTGAAATATGGGTCAGTAACCTCGCAGCTTTCCTCGGCTCTAAGGGACTGGAACAACCTTACAGTTACTAGTATGGGTTAACGACCACCTGTGTTACTCTTCCTGTTAACTGAGCTTCAGAATGACCCCTGAACTTGTGTTTGCTTTATTTCAGCACTGTACCTGGCAACTTGAGGTTATTGTATTTAAGTACACTTTAAACATTTACATTTGGATCACATTGGTAAAATATGAGAAAGAAAGCAAGAAGCTGGATGGTGTTTAACTGCCAGGGAAGTATGGGAAAAGGTTGGTAGAGCTTATGTTTTTTTTGTAAATTTTGCCTGGAATCAGCAGTCAGGTTCACGATTCATATTCCAGCTACCTGCCTCTGATCTTTCACCCATGTCAGGTTTTTGTAAATACTTAAATAATGATTGTATGCTGTGATATAGGAATACTGGAGATCTCGTACTAACAAAGAATTATAGATTTGTTTTCCACCATTGTCAATCACTTGGCATATCTGCACGGTAAAATTCTGTGTGTAGTAGGGGAGGCAGCATGCAGTGCTGCAGGATAGGTGATCCTACCAGCTCCGTGAGCTCAGCTTTTGCTGACTAATGCTTCCATCTACTGGAGAACTTCATCCTCACAGTATTCACTCTGCGCTGTACTCTCCGATCCAAAGTCTTCTTAATTAAAACCCCAAAGATATATTAATTATGAATTATTATAATAAAGAGTTCCCCTGTGACATTAAGTAGCTAACACAAAATGCTTTTACGTTCTCTATAGCTTTACATTTGAAAGATGTGTAATTGTCTGCCTATCTTGAATCAATACTCTATGTTTTATTCTCAAATTTAGTATCTAAGGCAGTAGTAGTATAAATTAAAGTACAGAATATACAAACATCTTCCTAGTTGCTGATTTTGTGACCTGTGACACAAAATAGTGTTTCCAGTAAGAGACCTCAGAGGCTGTAGGACTGTCCCTTTACACTTTATGACCAAACAGGGCGGGGGCAGATATCCGTTGGGACATGACGTATTTTAGTATTGGGACTAGGAAAGTACACTCAGCAGTACTTACCCTGCTGCAGTACACGGGGCCTTTGCCTGTGCTCCCTAAGCATCGCTGGTGGCAGCAGCGAATGCTGCTGTAACTGGCACTGATTTGGCACTTAGTGGAATGAAAGACTCTTCCACTGGTGGCTGGGAAGAAACTGAACAAATAGCGGCTTCTGTTTTTCTTGTTAGCATCACACTGATCTCTGAGCACCTTTAAGTGTCTGATAAGACAATTTTGGAATAAACTTTTTTCTAGAGACACGTACCTGTAGCCCAGCCTGCCTTTCTCTCATTAATAAGTGATTCTTCTCATTCTTTCCTGTGAATCCATTGATTTGTTGAAAAGATAGCACAGAATTGTTGCTCTATCCTTTTGTTATTTATTCTTGTTAGGTTTTGTAGGAAAAGTGTACAAATAAAGAAACCCCACGCCAAACCAAAGAATTTACAGAGAATAAACAGGTTTTGTTCCGTGCTAGTGATTTATGGCAGTGTTGTTAAAAGTAATACTATCAGACCACATTTGCACTTGACACAGGGGCATTACAAATAAATATAACATGCCTATACTATATATAAATTGCAAATTTATATATAAAGTGAATTACAAAGTATATACAAACTTTATCAGCTTATATGTAGGACTATATGTACTAGCTAAAGGAATAATTTTAGAGGAATTTATACAAACTATAAAAATGTTTGTATACAGTAAGGATATTTACTTATATTTGCATAAATAAACAATACTTAGTACAATGCCATTGGTAAAAAGGTCATAATGTCAGGGCACCTTGCCCCTGCCTACCTGCAATCTATGCAATTCTGTGCCCTTTGGGATCGTTATTACACTGTGATAAGTATCTCCAGTTGTTCATGTGAAAGCTTGACACACTCCCCTTGTTGGCCTTCAATAACTAACTCTGTAGAATACATCAGCTTTTGAATTTTATGTTACCGTTAAGCTTCTTGAAATATCCATGCTTCATACAGCGCTATGTTGTTTAGATGCATAACTTAATTTTACAGTAACCACACCAAGTGCTCTTTGGTTTAAGGAAGGGAGTTGGAAGGATGTTCAAAAACCAAAGCACAGGAATGGATTTTAGGGGTTTAATGTTTACAAAATGATGAAAATAGTAGGAAGTATAGACTTTAGATTTGCATTGGTTGTTCTTCTACTGTTAAGGAAAAACAGTTCAAGGTATCTTCCATTTATGGTAATATATCTTTTATAAGGAAACTGATCCTGTGTGGGGGAGTTTCTGCGCTTTTTTAAAAATAAACAGCTCAGTACTTTTAGGCAGCATATATTCTGCCCCGAGTGTTGAGAATGTGGGGAAATGAATCTGTGAATGGTAGGAACACTGTAGCCTATGTCCAAAATTCGTAATTTGTGTGGACAAATAACTACTGTTTACCCTAACAGCCATCAGAAGCTACCTTTGAGTAGGATTAGCTGAGCTGAATGTGCAGTTTAAGAAATTATGTGGAGCCCAGAGGCAAAAATGTAGGCATTTCTTGTTTTCCTTGTGTTGTTACTTCATTTGCAGCAGCAGCAGTATCTGAAGCCGCCACTGGTAGTCATTTAATAAAAAGGATTTTCTTGGAGTTTAAAAAAATAAAAAGGCTGTCAGTCCATCATATTATATATGTAAATAAAGGTGGAAGAAGTGCTTTTCTCTGAATGACCATGCAGGAGCACATTCCACTGCTGATGTCTGTGCTTTCATCCTCAGAGTATCTTTATGGCTTACATACCATCTAGAGCCTCAGCAGACTGTAACTCACGTGTGCATGTCTGTCCGCTGTAAGCTTTAATTTCTTTTTACTACCTTTGAACTGAGATGGAGCTACTTACTGTCATTGTTAATAGATACATGTGCTCTTGCTGCTTCAAATAGTTTTCTTAGAAAGTTATTAATAATTTAGTATTTAGTCAACTGACCACTTTCAATTTTCATTAGGAATCTACTTAAAGTGGCTGCAGTTGCCTCTTTTGCGATGTCGCTGTAACTTTGGACAGTGCCGTATCCCAGGGAAATGACGTTTTTGTATGTCTTTCACCTTCTAGGATTGTAAACATAGGGATGTTGTGATGTTGTGTTGATAGACATAATTGAAATCGTAAATTGGCATAAACTTTAGAACCAGTTTCCTAACAGATGAAGAACATGAATACAAAATTGTTGCACCACAATTGTCTGTGACCAGATTCACAAAAACTGATGACAAATTTTTGATTGGATAAAGTAACAGGCAGAAAATGTTTCAAGGTAGTTTTCCGATGAAAAATAAGTTTATACCATGTTAAGCACAGTATGATTCTCCTTAAGTTTGGAGATAATATTGGTTGTTTTAAAGGAAGAAAAGTGACTCTGTGTGTACTGGAGGAAGGGAGGGTAGGTATTGATGTGAGCAGTTGAGTCGTATAGAAATCAATTTACTTTTCAGTTCCTGGAGAATGAGCATTGCAGCTGGTTATTCATGACTGCCTGATACTTTCTACCTTTCTGTCATTGGTGGAGCAGAGAGCAATTCTCTTCTAAAGCAGAAAGTTGCTATGCGCTGGCTGCTTTCTTAAATGGGGAATAATGATTTCTTCCCAGTGGTTGAATGATGCAATGACGGCAACATTCACTGGTGAAAGTGTGACTGATGTACCGGTTTGCAAACTTTATAAAAGTTGCCTTTCCTACACTTTTGTGATGCTCTGTTGTACAGTGTCGGTGTTGAATATTATTCTATTACGTCTTGTGAAGTAGCAAGCAGAGGCAATTTCATTTTAACATTCTTGATGCACAGTTATGCTCAGCTTGGTGCAACAGCAGTTGGGGAGTCCTGATTACACTGATCTAGCCTGATGTGATGTGACTGAGCGAAGAAGGTAAATTAAATGGGATTCTCTGTTTACACAGGCTTGCCTGATGTAACAGTTTTGCTATCTTTGTAAAACTTTTGCTATCTTTTCTTTTGCAATTCTTTTCTTCTCTATGCCACCGGTAGTGGTTCAGTGCACATCTTATTTATTAGTTTCAGTTCTTTTCAATATGATTTGTAGAGATGTCTCTCATACTAGTTGTTCCATTGTAAATTTTGGTGCTACTTCCACCTTCTTTTTTCCTCCCTATCTATTAGATCTTGTTTCCATGTGTTTAATAATCCTTTCGTTGTGTTTCTTGATTCAGATGGAACAATGGAGCACTCTTTTTCTATGTTTGGAATTGTTTCATTATGAAGTTTTTGATTGCTTTAGATAAACAACCCAAACAGATGAATGCCAATTGTAACAATGGAAGAGGTGAGTTCCTCTTTCTGAACATAAATCAAAAACCAAGAGATAAGATGTGGAGGGGAAAGAAAGGATCTGTGGTGTCCTCTCTGAGGAACATTCCAAGACTATCAGTGAGATGTGTTCAGCATCATCCAGAGGACCTCTTTTACTCTCTGCAGTTTTATAGCACCAAAACAAACTTCCAAACCAGGAAAGGAGGTTTCTTTTTATTTTACCGAGTCTCTCCACATTGTGTGAGTGGATGCCTCTAGAACTACATCAGTGTTTCCCTCCTCATATTGTAGATTTTGGAGCACCTCTTAAGCACTGGAAATTCCATCTGGTTGCTTTCCATAGAAACTCTAGAGACAACAGCTGTTGAATAAGCCCGACTCTCACATCACCATGCAGCAGATCATTAGCACCCTTCTGTTTCTCTTCTGTCCCTGACTCACAAGTATACTCAGTAACACAGGAGTCTGTATAAGCTGACTATTAAATCTTACTTAACTTCACCTTAGTCAATAAGATCTTGTTATTGTGTGTCTGAAACTATCAGTGAAGAAGCAGAATGCAGAAGCTAGCTCTAACTCTTCAGAGCTCCCTTTCCTCTTGTTTTTGGTACTGATGACGATGGATGTCAGCCTCCCTTAACTCTGAGCACTGTGTGGATTACTTATCCATAAATGTTTTAATGTGCTTACGGATCATGTGATTGTGCTCTTTACTAGTTACATCAGATACTATGTGAATGACAGCCTAAGAATATAAACAAGTTAATTATCTGGCTCTTTGTGTTAGAGGTTCGGTGTTCCGCCCCCTTTTGCCTGTTGCTGTTTTTGTGGTGTTATGAAGATTGGAGTCACTCAAGATTTATATGGTGTTAATTATATTACTTACTCCCAGGGACATGACCAAAAAAAAAAAAAAAGTGACCTTTTCAACATCATTTTCTACCTTCAGTCCCTGCTGAAGACCAGTGCTGGCACAAGGTTCATTTGCTGTTTTTTCCATTTTTATAATTGCAAGTTTAGTTTTCTGGAGAGGTTGACAGTTCTTCCATGCTTTTTCTTTCCAAATGTATGCTTTGTTCCACAGAGAGACATTCACGTATCCTCTTGATAAAAAAACCTTAATTTTGTGTGGTGAACAAACAGTGATCGTGTGAAAACCAAAACTTCATGTGAACACCTGTAAGTGAGGTGAACTGTTTACAGGCTTTTCTGGAATGTGTAACAGAATCAGAAGGCACTGGATTCTCTATGGTTATAATAAAGTTGAATTCTCTGCCTTTCACTTTCATTGGATTTAAGATGAAAATACTGGAAAGATATAAAGCCATTGCCCCATCAGTGGAGTGGCTGGTTTATCAGTATTTTGTAAACAATACATGCAATGAGTGTTTCTGGACAGTGCCTGTTAAAGAGGTAGGCAACCACATCCTTTTGTGACCAACAGCCTTATCTGCCATCATTAAAACTATCCCAGTTCAAGTCTTGCTGAAAGTCCTGCAACCTGAGTTTTCTTCTCTCTGCCAGGATTGGTACCCTGCAATGTAGGTTTGAAACTGTTAATGGAGTGGAAGGAGAAAGCAGTGGTTGCTTATATACTGGAGTGCAGAACTCCAATATATAAGCTTTTTTGAACTGAGGTTTGACTAACTTTTCTGGTATTTAATACACAAGAAGGCTATGGAAAATTTTAGTAGGAAATCCATAACAAGGGATTATTTCTTTTCGTGAAGAGGAAACCTGAAAGTATGTACGATTACAGCCTCAAAATAACATTATGGGATAATTCAAATTTTTACCAATAGCCATAATTTTCTGACAAACTCCTAGTTAACGTTTTTCTTTTCAGACTTGTACGTAGAACTTTTATATTCGTTGTGAAACAGAACGTTAGAGGCACTTGAGTGGCACTTTAATGATCTCTGCTGACTTCAGTCATAAGAGTTAGTTGTGCCTGTGCATATTCATCAGAAGTCTGTTTTTTCATCACTGTGGTTTATGTAGTTTAAGATTAGTTTTCTGTGGATGTGGGATACCCTCTTGTGATCCTTACAAGATTTCACAAAGCATGTTGAAGTTCTGGAAACTACTGCAGCTTATTTCCTGTAACAAGTTGTTCTGCAGAAAAATATGAAACAAAATAAACAGCTTGTTTTTTCTCCAAGACTTCTTCATGATAAACCACGGTGCAGCTTTACTGGCCAAATTTAATTCCTGGAATATCATCCTGCTTTTTTTCATTGTAGAATATTTAAGTGGATGACCAGGAGGTTAATGAGATTATGCTGATGTAAAATAAGTGAGGATAATCTTTGCTTGAATAAGGACTGATCACTGACTTATGTGCAGTATGAACCTTACAGATACTAAAAACAGGAGACTGCAGTTTAAGTAATTTTATAAAGACTAGGGGAGGCTCTTGCTTTTCTGCCAAATCACCAGTGTGGTCCTGGCTTTGCCAAAGGGTAGATCCACTCTTCTGAATTCATCATGTTTTAGGAACCTTGTCAGTTGGGATCTCTGGCATGGTTCTGTACACAGCTAATATGCAAACCTTATTAAAAAGCACATGATGTGTTTGTTGTCAAGGAAACCTAAGCCATTAAGCCCTAGAAACATAATTCCTAAGAAACAAATATTAGCTATTAACATCTACTTTCTCCACTAGTGCCATGAAACCCACATGAAAGAGCCTTGCAGTCTCCTAGCTAATGGAAGTGACATAACTGGAGAATGAAAAGGTGAAACGAGGAATTACAATTCACTGAGCTCTGGGTATGGCCAGTGTAATGAGAATGCAGGAGTCGGTATGTTTTCTTCGCTTGTGTTGATAATCCACTGAACACCCATTTATCCTACTTGTGTTACTGTATACTATGAATCACATTAAAGGCAAGCCTTTGCCAAGCAAAGAAAGATCAGGCCTACATGTTCCAAGAGGTCTATTTGGAACATGAAAATAAAAATTAAGAGTGGAAAAAAGGAATGGTGAAGTATTTTCTATTGGTTTAAGTTTTAATATCTTAGTAATTTTAAATTTGACTTCTGATATTTGGATTCAATATCTGTATTCCATTATAATTAGCTAACTCACAAAGAGTTTAACACAAGAAGTGGTTATAGGTAGCCTTTTTTTATTTTTGTGTTTAGGTAAATCTCAGTTTGCTCTTAAAATCTAGAAGCTGTTTTCTTCCTCTTCATCCTTCTCTTTCTAGTAATTACATTGGATTCATTACTTTTTACATACTAATAACTGCAAAGCACCTGGAAACTTCTTGTGAAGAACCCACTGCAGCTACACAGGCACTTGGTGCCAAACTTCCACTGTGCTTGTATTCTAGGAAATATTTCTGGCAAAAAAATGAAGAAGGAAGTGAATCTGTCTTAGTTTTTGACTGGTCTAAACAGTTGCCAGCCCTAAGTGCTATCCAGGACCACAGACAGTCAGGATCCCAAGGCTGCCCTATGTTATTGTTGATACCTTGTGGTCGCCCTTGTTCAGCTTTGGGATCAAGAAGTTAAAGGCAAGTCAAAGGCATTTACTGCCTTTTATTCTCAACTGTCTCACTGATCTTGAACTATCCTTTCTGTATTTGAGAGGAGAATTAACATTGCTGTCTGAAAAAAGAGCGCTGATTTTACTATAGTAGGGGAGGGATGATGAAATACTGGGATATGTAACCTCAGGCTCCAAGTCATCCACCAACAGTTTAGTCTAATAAATCAGTTGTAGTCAATTGGTGAAGTCCATTGTCAGCTTTGCTCAGACTTTATTCAGGCACCATACGTGCAACTCCAGAGAGGTCTATGTAGGAACTGAACAAATAGTGGTTAGGAGCTTCCAGACTTTGCCCCCACAGCTCTAATGTAGTTTCAGTTAGCTCACCTGCAGTTTCTGTTTAGGTAACTCACAATGAAGTAGTGGGACTGAAGTATACTCTGCTTTCTCCAGGGTTTTATGGGACTTTGCCTCATAGCAACCTCAAGGATTTGGCAGGGAGTACTAAGAAATTAGTATACGACACTGTTGACTTTTTTAGCGGTATAATCGTGAGAATGTGCGTCAAAACTCTGGTTTGTGAGCCTATGACAGTACACCTGAATGCAGAGATGAGCTTGTCAAACAGTCTTGTGTAGCAAGGTGGCCTTTGAAGAACAGGAAACGTGTCAGAGATCTCCAGATAACATAATTTAGTTTGAAAGGGGCCTCCAGAGACTGTGAAGGACAGGGCTAACTTCAAAGTCAGATCAGATTGCTCAGGGTCTTGTCCAACCAGGTTTTGAAGACCTCCAAGAACAGAGGTTTCTCAGTCTTTCTGGGCAACTTATCTCAGGGCTTAACCACTTACACCGAGTTCCCCCCACCCCATATCCAGTCAATTTCTCCTGCTGCAATCTGTGACCATTGCTTCTTGTGCTTTCACTGTGTACCTCTGAGAAGAGTGGCTCTGTCTTCCATGTAACTGCTCTTTTGATATTTGATGATGAGAATTGGATTCCTCTCCCAAACTTCTGTTCTTGAGGCTAAACAATCCCAGTCCCTCAGCCTCTCCTCACACATTATGTGGTCCAGGCACTTACTATTTTAGAGACCCTTCACTGTACTCTCTCCAGTTTATCAGTATCACTTTGGTGATGAAAGGCCCAAAACTGGATGTGGTGTTCGAGGTGCTGCCTCACACGTATAAAGCAGGGTTCACTTCCGTCATCCTGCTAGCTGTGCTCTTGCTAATGCGATGCTGTATGCACTTAGCCCTCACCATTGCAAAGAAACACTGCCATTGCTGACTCCTGTTGAGTTTGCTTTCCACCAGTATCCTCTAACCTGTTTCATGAACTTATTCCGTCCCAGGTGCAGAACTTGAGTTTGTCTGTGCTGAATTTCACAAGGTTCTTATTGGCCCATTCCTGCAGCTTGTTGAGGTCTCTCTGAATGGCAGCCCTGTCCTCCAGTGCATGAATTGGTCTCTTGCATTTGATGTCATCTGTGAACTTGATGGAGGTGCATTCTGTCCTATTGTTGTGGTCCAGGTCACTGATGAAGTTATTAGACCCTATTGAACCTGGTATAACTTGTAACCAGCTTTCACTTAGACTTTGAACCACTGGCCTTTGAACCTGGTGGTGCAGCCAGTTTTTCTCCCACTTTTTAAGCTCACTCATCCAGTCCGTACCTTGCCAGTTTGGCTACAATGATGCTGTGGGAGACCATGCCATGAGCCTGCTACTCCATGCCTGCAGAACCAGTTGTTTTATTGTAGAAGGCAGACAGGTTTATCAGGCAAAATTTTCCCTTGGAAAATCTGCAACAGCTGTTTGCAGTTACCTTTTTTGTCCCTCATGTGCCTGGAAATGGCTTCTGGGAGGACTTGTTCCTGTTCAAATAAGGAAAATTCCTATGTTTTACAGTGTGCTCCTAGCCAGCTTCAGTAATAGAAATGAAAACTACAGCAGCAAGTTGGTCAATACCATAGAAAGTTCTGCCTTGGTATCCTAAGAAAGAATCACCCCTCTGGTAAGTTTGATCTGTGGTAAGGCTGGATCACTGGCAGCACAAGTCTGATGTGGCTCAGGCATGTGAACACAATCTCACAGCTGTACAGATCTGACGGAGCACAGGTGCTAGCTGTTGGCATAGTATACAAAAGGATGTCCTCAAATGTGCCGTGTCCTAATACCCCTATGTTTTCCTCTATAAAGTAAGAAATTAGGATGCATTATGTAATGTGGAAGTTTGTGGAGAAATTTCTTCTTTAAGATTAGTTTCTTTCCAGGCTCAGTGTCAGGGAAAACACTGGGCTACTGTGAGGACACTGTGCTTCATGAGTGCCTGGCTACTGTGCCATTTTTGATCTACCATTCAAACACAATTTGCCAGGCTGTAGCAAAAAGCAGCTTGAAACTGCCTAGCAATTGTCCTACAAGCTGCTCTTTTCCTTTGCAAGCTAGCAACAGAGATGCATGCAGACTCCCTTTGCTGAGAATGCAAGTTCCTGCTCATCATGGAATACATCTGGTGAAAAAAATGCAGAAGGGGAGCTGCAATAGATGGAAAAGGCTGCACTACTAAAACTTTTTTCAGATGCTGACAAGACATGCAAATCAAGCCTGAAGGGTTTCAATTTGTCGTTCTAGAGAGTGTCTTGGTCTGACAGGAGCATCCAGAGTACAGGATCATTCTGCAAGAGTACAGAAACTACCAGTGGAAGCAGGATTTTGGAATGGGTGTTGACAATATTTATCTTACTTGGGGGGGGGAGACCAATGCTTATTTGGCAAAGCAGCAACCAGCATGGAACTGGCACTGAGCAGTGAGAAGGGAAGCCTTGGAACCTGGGACTGCCATTGCTCTATTTTCAGGCAGTTTGAGACTTAAAACCTGCCATCACAATTTGGGAGGTGACACCAGCCATGTGGAAATTTCTTGGCCTTGTTGTTATGGATGCACAAGTATTAGTAGCAGTCTTCCTTGGTGTAGCTGTGGGGAGTTGGCTTTACTGTTGTCACCTCTGCCAATGAAAATTGTCCCCTCCTATCCCCAAAATGTTGGACAAGTATGTCTTGATGGATTTTATTTAACAGTGATTTGCTCTTATGGGTCACCTCAGTTCTGACATGGTCTGAGGCACCCTATGTTCAGACTCACTGAAGCATGTGATCGTGATGAAAAGAGTCTTACATGGTGAAATGAGTTTTCTTTCTATTATTGTCCATTGTTCTGGACTCTTAAAGAATCATTAACAAATAGTAAAATAATAGCAACTCTTAATCAGTTTGGTGTCCTGTGATTGTACAAGAATGATTAGTATTCTCTACCCCTTGTGATCTCTGAGAAGAAGGGTACAATGTACCCTTTAAGTACTATTTCAGTCAAGTGAGGTCATTTCTAATGAATAAACATGTAAAAATAGCTTTCTATGTGTTTCCTTAGTTTGGAGACTCAGCTTTCTTATAGAAACTCTATTACTGATATGCAGGAAATCTCTTAGAATTTTTCTAAGTGGCAATATAGTGTAAAAATGAATGTTTCTAGATGTAGAAAGAATTCCAGCAGTTAAAAATCTACAGTTTTCCAGCAAACATTCATGTTTATTCACACACATGCTATTTCTCCTGACAACCAAAGGGCCTAATTTGAGTAGTCCTCAAAATCTTTTTTGTTTTATAAATGTGTGGTTTGCTTACTCTCTGAAGTATTTCAGATCAAACTTTATCTGTGAGCACAAATGGAAACTCAAACTCTAATTGTCCCTCTGGGCTACAGCCAGAGTGTCCTGGAATGTGAATCTCATTGTATCTGTGATCTTTGCATGATGTTCCAAAAACATTTACACTTCTTTTGCATGAGCTTAAAGGAAGATCACTGACACTTGAGGAGTTAGAAGAGATTTTTGCTGTTCTGGGACTAATCTCTGAGAGTAGATCATGAAACTTGTATTCCGGTGTTATGTAGTCCTTCTGGATGTGATCTGTTTGGGTGGCAATGGAAGCTACATTCTTACTTGACTTCAGTGACTTCAGTACTCAACCTGGTCTACATAAGTAGGTCTTTACAGTCCTCAACACAGTTTCCAGTAAGCAACGTCCTGATGATATGAAACTTCTTAACTGACTCTGAAAAATATGTTCCAAATTTTACACACCCTTGTTAAACATAGTGTACTACACTCTGGAACTGCACCTGAATCACAAAAGTTCCGCACCTAAAGTATTGTGAAAGTAAAGGGTAGTTTAAAGCTAACCGCCTTCTCTTGCTGTAAGCATGTATAGAGAACCTGTCATCAATGCTTAATGTCCTCGCCCAGTTACCACCCAGTTCACGTTAACAATCTTTATTATGTCCTAGGCTATCAAGAGCTTTATTCAATGGTCCTTATTTCTGATAGATTACCACATATGGATTTTACATGCTACATTAGTGTATGTAGCAAGCTTGTGGGGAAAAAGCATAGGAATTATTACCACAAGTATAAGTAATAGAGTAAGTACAGCTGCTGAATAAATTGGATTTAGTTATGACCTATTCTATGTATCCATTACAGATCATGCTGTTCCCTGACCTTTCTGGCAGTTAAATGGGCTGTCAAAAACTATCAAAACCCATGGGATTTTTTTCTTTCAGCAGTATTACTTGGAAAACAGGTGAAGTTGACATGTCTTGCTGCTAAAAACATTGTTTATTAGGCTCTTATTGATTTCCCACTCCTAATTGCAAGTAGTATCCTTCTCTGGCTTTAAAGAAAAAATCTGGAGATGTTGAATCCCCATGGAACCAATATGACAACTTTTATGAGGGTTTTTTTGGAGGGGTGGAGGGGAAGGGAAAAGCATTCCAGGAGTTTTTCTCCCTGCCTTTCAGTATTGCCGTAACTATCTTGTATGTGGAAGTGTTAATGTTTCCATTTAACGCTAACTGAATAATTTGGTATATGATGCTAAATGTGTATTCTAGATTTCAGTTATAGATTGTGCAGTGGATTGGATGAATTAAGAATATTACTGTAATGACTGTTTTTGGCAGAAGTGTTAGTTTTTTATCAAATCTTGGAGCAAGAGCCTGACACCATTGAAGAGAAAGAAAGGATACAATGCCGATTTTTTAAGCTACATTATGCTAATCCTGGGATGGCTGGTTCAGGAATGCACAGAACAGCTCCAGGAGCTTTTCTCCCTGAAGAACATCTCTTCTGATGGAGAACATCCATAACTGAGTATCACTTCCATTCTCTGTATTCTCTACATTCTGTAGCGGTTTGGGGAATACCTGCTCATCCAGTTAATCAGGCTTTCTGGTGTTTTGTCAGATAACAGGAAAGATACGGCTTTTGAAGCCAGTGTATTCCTAAATATTTTCCTTCTTATGTCTGAGTAGTGCATTCTTAGGTGGTAATCGGCCTCTTGCGCTCCCTTTAACAAAGGCGGCGGCAAGTGTCGATAACACTGAGAATGCCAGTGTCCTCTTGACTGTTGCCTCTGCTTTACGCACTGTGTCAAATTAAAAGCGCTCTCAGTACAGTTTTAAACGTGGTGTTTAAAACATCAGCAACCTGAGGGATTTGGCAGTGTCAAAAGTGGGAGAGATGATTTGTTTTAGCAAGCGCTATAGACATTTTGAAGAGTTTCCTTACTCTAAAGAGAACATGACGTTTAACGAGCAGTTTGTCTTTCTAGTTTAGCTCCTTACATCACAATGTGAGGAAACAAATTTCACAGCACCTGTAAAGATCAAGCTGGGTTTCTTTATGTGTTGGTGTCATCAGGCATTCAGTGTAAGCGACCAGCTTGTGCCTCAGTCGAAATCCCAGAAATATCCACACCCATCAATACGTCATCTTTTCATCATGCACTGACGTTCTGATACACATGGGAAAATCCTCACATAAAAACACACATTACATGTACTGGTAAACGTGTATACCACAGACTGAAATAACATAGATCTAATGTATAAAACTATTAATCTGCGATGTCCACAAACTAAAATTCCTTCTAGAAATGTTCAGCTTTCTACAAGATAACAATTAAAATCTATCCAAAGACTGCATCACACTGATTATAGGGGAGATTTAAATGATGAATGTCTATTATTAAATTAATTCTATAAATCTTCATGCATATTTTGGCAGTGCAAATAAAATTACAGAATTCAGGTATATTGAGGTTTCAGTTTTAGTAGTCACAAAGTTTTTCTGTGGCTGACACTTAGCACAGTATCAGAAGGCTTCATGAAGTATTTTAAACAGGATGTATGTAGCTACTTGAATTAGATTGTTCACCAGACTAGCTATAAAACTAATGACCAGATGTAGCTTTAATCACATATGTCCAGTCATTAAAATTATGATTGGAATAACAAGAATATGCTAGCAAAAACATATATTGTGAAGCAATCATCTTAATCAAAGCTTTGAATACGTTTGAGTGATACCTTTGTTACAGCTGCTGAGCTATTTAACTTTTGCTGTGCTTAGCTACCAGCTCTCGTGTCATTCTGGATTATAGTTTAATTAACGTTTTAAGTTCTGATTTCCACAGGACTTAGAAACTGAGGGATGGTTCTTTCAAAAGGAAGGGCATGGTTGCCTTGGAATTGTTTTATTGCTTCACTCTAGCAGTTGATGCAATGATCATAGCATTTTATGAAGTTTTCAAGTTCTGTCCATGTCTTGCCCACAATGATTACTAGAGCAAGAAAATACATCATTAGTTTATATCACGTGCTCTTTTAGTTCAGGATACATAGCTTATGACTAGTCTACTTTTCACATCTGCTAGGAATGTTTACAGACTTTTTTAGATACCCGACTAGGCTAGTGTTTCTCCTGGAAATAGATGCAGGCTACTGCCTTAATGTCAAAAGAAGTAGTTTTATAATAACTTCAATAGTTAGTGTTAAGTTGATTAAAAAGATTGAAACTATAGAACAAGTATCTTTTGTTTTTGAGATTTTATAAGTTGGCAGATCAATAAGATCTCACTTCAGAAGGGACCTCCATTTCATACCAAAATAACACTTGTGTCCTTTGTTCTGTTCTAGATTCTGTCAGAGCTTGAAGTCTGACCAAATGATACCTCTGCTCAAATATATCTGGTAATTTATCACTATTTTTCATTTTCAGGTAGTATCAGTATTTTTTTTACACTCTTCATGTTCATTTTTTCCATTTCTCTCTCTTTTTCAGCCGTAATCTGTGTATGATCTTTGTTGTTGTTGGTTGGCATTTGTTTGTTTGTTAGCTTTTCCTTCCCCCGAATAGAGAAATGATTCCAGGCAATTCTTTTCACTTTTATCCTGACCAGGGATTCCCATGTCCCACTGTTCCCTGTTTCTGATCAATTTATTGCTCCAATAGCAAAAAAAGTGTTTGATGCCAAATGCGAATACTATCTCTTTCGGACCATATTCTTTAAAGAATGTTTCCCCTGGGCTCTCTCCAACAATGTTTTCTGTATTACTTGTTTTCCAGAAGCTTCATATTGTATTTTGTACAGTATTAGTCAGATCTTTTCCTCGTTTAATTTTCCAACCAAACACTGAGCAAACAGGAGGCTTAACTGAAGAGCCCCTGGGACCGTGTAGAGCAAATTGGACATATATATCTCAGAATATTACGTTAGTAGATCTTTTCTCTCCTCCACTTAGATGTCTTTAACCAAATTAACCTGTCAAATACTAATGCTAATATTTTTTTGCTGCTTATTTCTGTAGGGCAATCAAAACATATTCACAAGGGCTGAGGCTACCTGTTGTGGAAGAGTGATTACATTTATTTTGAGCAAAATAGAGTATGAACAACTAGGGTTTTTGTTAGGCCACCTGAAACATTGGAGAATTATTTCAGTGGAAGAGGCATCAGCAACTCATTTCCTGTTCATTTCTCTCCTGTATTTTATGCAGTGCAGATACTATCTTCTGTAAAGCATCTCTGAAACATGAGTAGAAACAATATTTGTGAGAGTTGTGATCATGATTATGCAGACACTCTGGATAATTCCTTCCATTACTTAATTTCAGATACAGCAGAAGTGGCAAATCAGCATGTATTGATCTCTAAAAAAACCCCATTTTTCTGGAAACATTGTTTTAGGGGAAAGGTAGAAATCTCCCGAAAAGGATTAGCAAGCCTCCAGCATATATAAAATATGATGGATTAGATAATGAGGATAATAAATATGTTGTGTGTTATATAGTCTATGAGGTAATAATCACACTTCTGTTTTAATGAGAATGCTATTCAATTAAGAAGTTGCTTGTGGGGAACAATCTGCCCTGCTGTCAGGTGGCTAAATCTGGTGACAGTCTCCATTGGTTTTGGGAAGCATTTTTTAATCTGCTACTCAACTTTATTAGACCCAAAGGAAAATTGAAATCCCTCTCATGCCATTACTCCTCCCCTATTAATCTCCTGAATCATAAGAATGAATAAAACATTCATAAAAAAAAAAAAATTCAACTTACCTTATTTGCTGTCTTAGCCTATCTTGTAGGAAGAGTACAGTCCTTGGACTGTTGTTTTTATAACGTTGACAATGCTTAGATACTGCAGGGCTGTGCATATTTAGTGATCACACAGAGATAATTTAATCAGTTGCTGAAGAGCTGAATGCTTGCTTTAGTTCTATTGGTCTATCTGCATATGAACTTATTTTTATGTCCTCTGATATTTCTCCTTCGTAGAGATACTAATTAGAAAATTAGTCTAGAACGCATTCATTTTATTTTTGTTGTCTTTTTGTCCATTGATAAATACGTGGGGGTTTTAATGTTTCTTGATCTGATAGTCTAAGTGAATAAGAATACAATGACCTTGCTTTCCTTCTGATGACCTTTTAGGAAGGCATTTGTTTTCCTAGTGACTTTTTCTTCTACCTACATCATACCTACTGGGTTTTGGATCTTTTTTCCTTTTAGTAATTCATCTCCTATGGATTCCACTTTTTAGTTTTTGAAATTTTTGTCATCCTTCTGTGACTACTTCTTCTAATTAGACACAATTTTTGCTGACTTACTTAAGCAAGATTGCACAAAGAGAAAAAGGACTTGCGGCATCAAGCAAAAGGTGCTAAATAATCCTCCTGTCTCTTACTCTAACTGCCATCCTCTATTACTAGGACCATCTTAGGAAAACTTTGCTGAGAGCCTTTGAATTTGTATTTTGTCCACATGCAAATATGATGTCTTTTCTCACTAAGTTCATTCCTACATGGCTAGGGAACCAGCAAAGGAGAGGAGAGACTTTACTAATTTAGTATATGTGCAAGTAAAATAACTGCAAATTTTTGTCTGTTTTTGTCCTTTATTAATTGTACAAAGAATCCCGTGTATAAATTAGCATTTCTGAAGAGCATCCCAAAAGAAATCTGCTTGCTTTATAATGAAATTTGGAGGAATGTCAGAGAAAAGATTACAGGAGTTCCTCTGTGGGAGGTAGTTTGCATACTAATTCATCTTTCTCTTTGTAGTTTGTTTGTTTTACTATTTGTTTTATCATTTGCCATCTTCAGCAGGAAAACTTACATATAAGTTTTTAAGAGACTAGTCTAAGTGGCAGCAAGGGCTATAATTCTCAAATTTTCTATGCTACGGCCCCATTTTCTAATGACAACAGAGCAATTGCAGCTTCTACATAGTTCATGTACCTGCCCTGTGCCCCATAAGAGAGTGGTGCCTCTGTCAGCCCTTGCAGTGATATAGTTGGGTGTGCAAATCCATGACATAGTTCTGTTTGGTCTCCATCGGTAATCTGGTGTGTGATTTTGGACAAGTTACTACACCATTCTGTAGCTGTTTGTGCTCTCATTCACTGCCTGTTTTGTCTATTCAGGTATGAACACACATATTCATGATAAGCTAAATGTCGTCAGACTTGATCCAGAGGGGAGCAATCGTTATAGACGTGGATCACAGTCACTGTGTTATGCTACTTTGACTAATTGTTTTCCTCATTCCCATTAAAATCTCTCTTACTTCAATGAATTGGTCTGGCTCACAGGAGTAGAGAAATTTCCTCAATATATCAAATTATTTGTAATTTTCTCTAGTACTGGAGCCCTATACTTCATCAGACACTTCAGGATGATGAGAGCACCCACTGAAGCACAGTGCTAGCTGGGTGTCAGAAAAAGAGGTTATCACTGTCTCCTGATGTGAAGTTCCCTCTTCACATCAGGAGGTTTACTCATGTTTATCTTTGAAAGCTTTAATACAAAAGTAGGTTCAGCCTTTTTCAAATCTGGAAACTTGGTTGACCTTTCAGAGACCATTTATATGCATTCAATTCATGAAGTGATTCATTTACTACATCAACAATCTGCTGAGTATAATGCTTCTAGGTTTCTCTTCAGACTGAAGATATGAGGATGTGTCGATGAGAGATTAAGAGCCTCAACAAAGCTGCCGCCCCTTTTTGACAGTTTTGTAGAGAACGTTTGGTTTGGGTTTGTGGTCTTCAGAGAGAAAACAGAATTAAGTTTGCTTCCACTGTATATAAAGATAGGAATTGCCTGATTATTATTTTTTAGACACTGATTCTCTGTTACTGTTTCAAATCTTGGAGTCTTGTTGATGTGGCCACATTAGGAGCCATGGACAGGAGGCTGTAGTGTTTCTTAGCCTCTGAGGTCACTTTTTGCAGAGATCTGGATGATATTTTATAGTAGATAAGTTCCTGTCTAATGTTTTCTTTGCTTTACCTCTGTAGACTGACAGAGAAATGGAATTCATGAAAACCAAACGTTTCGTTAGCGGCAAGGACCCACAGGAATCTATGTCAATCTTTGTAAAGAAGTGCCATCTACAGCCTATCTTAGGCAAACTGTTTCCTGATAATTAAGGTTAGTAAATAAGTCTTTTATTTTCCTCTGAAATACACAGCAGGGAAGGTTGCAGCTAATGGGAATTTTGGATGCTCAGCAGCTTCCAGGGTTAATTTTTTCTCTGTTGGATTTAAAGCTAACATTTCACAGTCCTGTAGGACAAACTGAAGAATGTGTTTTGGGAGAGATGCCTAAACTATCAGAGGACAGGACTGTTTTATAAGAGTATAGGTGCTCAAACAATAGTGACATTTTTATTTTATACTTGTAAGTAATCACACATTATTATAGCTTCTTACACTTTGATGCTTTTTATTAGCCACAATTACCAATGGGTAGTTTACCTAAGAAAAATTTCGTGCCAACGAACAGGGCGCCAGACCTCAATTTCAACTTCCGAGGGAATAACCACTGCAAGATCAGTCAAAAACCCGTTGTGCTTTCTATGTACTGTACTGCTTGTTCTGCTCAGTGTAACTTCAGGGTAACATTTTACTCCAAAAGGCAGTCAGTAAATGAATAATGATTCCCTAGTATCAAGCAGAGAATAGGACTTTCAGATATCCTCAGAGCCCAGAAATGTACCTGGCACCTGTGTCTCTTGTTCTAAACATCCTGCATTTTTCTGACCTCTTCTAGCTTAAACAGTGGATTACAGGAATTGTTTGGGGACGCTTCCTTATTAAGATCTGTGAAGATAAGTCTCTAGTCAGTGTGTTCCACATCTTTGTGAGCAGTTATTTTGCTTAGCTTGATTCTGAAGTCCGAGGAACAAATAAAGGGAGAGCAGACCTTTCATGAACTTTGAACTTACTTGAATGTGAAGCTGATTAGCTACAATAGAGACAACTGACACCATGATCTAAACACCCTGAAATTCAGCACAGTATGGTCCTGGATCTGAGTATTCTTGTTCACATGCATCTTTACCTGTATCCATGTGAGAGATGTAAGCAGCTTCAGGTTGTGTCCTTCCCCAAAATACAGGGCTGTTTCTCCATTGAGTAATACTGCTGAGTTGAGAGATGACACAGGTGTCCCAGCTCCTGGACCCCTGGGTTTTCCCCAGGTTTCAGATGACTCCTCCTCACAGATAATTGCTTACCATCATCATCTAAAAGTACTACATCTTCCATGACTAGATTTACAGGTACAACCACTTAAAAAAAAAAAAAGTATTCACACACAGTGAGGTAAATATGTGGGTTTATTGCAGCCAAGCCACTCCTTTCCTTGCTCATTCCTTCTCAGACATCTGCTCGTGGATGTTAAAACCCTGAGCACCTTTGGCAGGGGGATTGAACTCTGAAATCTGCAGCACCTGTAGCAGAGGAGCAATATTTGGGAAGGAATTGTTGTCCGAGGAAAAGAAACAGCTTCAACTTGTGTCCCTTGGGAGACAAGTGAATCTGAAGTTATATATTATATAAGTCGTAGGGGATGACAGCAGTTTATCATTAACCTGCACTCTGCAAGAAGCATATAAAGAGAGGAAGAAGAAGAAAGCCAGAGAAGCAGCCAGGATGGAATCCAACATAAGGATCAACAATCCTGCGGACATCTCTGTTATTGTCATCTATTTTTTGGTAGTCCTGGCAGTGGGACTATGGGTAGGTTGGGATTTTTTTTTTTTTTTTTTTTTTACACTTAATGAGCAGGTAGTTTATAGGGTCCTGGGAAAACAGCTCAGTAAAAGGAAATGTATAATTGTGTAAAGATTTTGGTGCCTAATTGAGATAGTTAAGTGCCTGGTGGGGAGAATGTGGGTATTTACTGGAGAGGGGATGGTGACCTGGGGAGCCATCCGTTTAGGTGTATGAATGGAACTGGTGGGGAAGGTGGAGTAATGAGGTTTGTGTGGGGAAGGAGCTGAGAGATCTGCTCAGTAAAGGTCAGGGCAGCTAGAGCCCGTGTTAGAAAGCGGGCTAGAGGCGACCGGATGGGGCTTAGCACCGCGGAGCACGGGACTGCAGTGAGAGTTGGTGGTGAGAGGTGGTGCCACAGAAGTAGTGAGAAGGAGTCGCAGGGAGAAGAACGGAGGTGAAGCCGATGTGCGGGGAGGGCAGTATGGTGGTGTGACAGTAAAGCCGCAGCTGTGGCTGTGTGGCAAGTGATGGCAATGACTTTCTGTTCATGAGCTAAGCACAGTGGTGCCTCCTGCCCCAGCTCAGGCAATGCTGAGTGTGCTGAGGATTGCAAGGGAAAACTTGGTGCCTAATCCGAAAACAAAGCCCAGTGCTTTCACAGCTAATGGAGAAAGGCAGATACAATCCTACTGGTGTAACCTCGGTGCTGAAGTGTTTGGAGATAATATGCCAATACTGTGAGCTACAAAGCTGTAAACAGTGGAATGTCTCTAAATTTCAGTTTCCTTAGGGCAAGCTTTCTTGATCACCTGCACACCAGACCATTAACAAGCGGAGAGGAGGCATTGTCCCTCAGTAATCCTCTGCTTGCCAGGAGCATCCCAGGGGTTCATTTCACAGTGCAGAGGAGTCAGCTGCAAAACAAACCTCCCTTTCCAGCAGCCTGGCAATGTTTTGAAGAGCACCAAAAATCTGGGGTGTGCACAAAAGGGACACAACCTTTTCTTTACCTCTTCATCATGGTAGTAGATGCCAAAAATGTAGCAAAAAATCTGAAGCTCCCAGTATACCTGAACACCTTGCTGTCTTTTGGGAGGGAGCTGGGTCTTTGTCACAGAATTCTGTCTGTTGCTGTAGCTGAAGTTTGTTTTAAAGGTCTGTGACAAAAAAGGGCTCATCTGTGGCTTGTCAGGCAATCCTGTGCCGAGTAATTCCTCTAACCATTTCCTTCAAGCAACAATGTCCTCTTTGTTGGACAAATACTTATTCAGTTGTTGTGTGTAGTTAAATGTAAATCTATTTTATTTACTTCCTTTCTTCTGCATCAGAAGGAAAGATCTGGCTAATTTTCCCAACTTGCCTGTCTTTATTTGCCTGTTCAAAGTCCATCAGAGGAGACAATGGGAATCCGATATTTGGATCAGGGTCAATAACAAAAATTGGACAAAGCTTCCCTCTGAAGCCCACTCCTTGACAAATACAAAATGAGCGTGCGAAAAGGAAACTTTAGTTGGTTTCTTTTCTTGAACTTCAGAGAGAAACAGGTACAATGCTGATATCATAAGAAGAAAGTAGATTTTTTTATATATCTGCTGGGGCTGGATAGTATTGAGTGAAAAGGCCGCACAGTTTCTGTTACTGAACTTGCGACTTACAGTCTTTTTTGATGCCTGAAATCAAAGGCATTACATCTCTGATGAAGTGTTCATATGAGATTTTATTTGAGTTATCTTTGTTTTATTTTAATGTTTTGCACTGTAACCATATGTGGCACAATGAAGCTTGAATGGTTAATGTAGACTTGGATACAAGAATCATTGCTCAGTTTTATTATTTCCTTCATCATAAGCTTGTTCTTTTTAGCCACTCTGTTTATTTCTTCCACTTTATTCCCCATGTATTTTATCCCTCCATTCCAGCTGTTTGTTCTTAGTCTTTGTATAGCTTGCCTATTATATTTAAGGTATGATTCAATCTTTCTTTTTTTTTTTTTTACAGGCTATGTACTCAACCAACCGAGGGACAGTAGGTGGATTCTTCCTCGCTGGACGAAGCATGGTTTGGTGGCCGGTGAGTGCTATATATTGTGTGGTTTATATAAAATATATGTGTGTGTATGTGCATCCACTTCCATACGACTATGTCTAGTCCTTAAATACTAAGTATCTCTACAATACTGTTGAGACTGTGATGGCTATGTCATGTAGATACACTTCAAACTTTTTCTCTAGCCATGGTGATACAGGGCAAACTGCACAACAAAAGCCATCTGATAGGCAGGGAAAAGTTGGGGAAGTTGTCAGTGTTGAGCTCTGAGCTGTCTTGGTTATGTGACCAGCTTGTTTCAACCTACATACATTGGTAATGTCAGTGTAGAGAAATCCAATGCTTTGCCTTTCATCCCACTGTGATTTTTTTTAATATTTTGAGTTTATTACTTCCACTTTATTCAAAGAACCTGGCACATTTTGAGGTTATCACAGAGAAGAATTAATTTACTGAAACTTTTCCTCGTAATGCTCTATTGTTTCCACTTTTCGTAACAAGTTCTGGTCTGTACAAGGAGAAAATCCTGGAAATATTACAATAAGTTATTGGTAAAATATAGTTTAAATTTATTTAAAGATTATCTGTGACTTCTGTGGATTTGTATTCTCTTTCAAGGTGGAGAAAAGGAGACACAGACACAAAATATGTTCATAGTAAGCAGAAATTATATTAGAAACAGTTATCTATTTCTTCTAGATTGTTTAGTGTGACTCCTTGGAAAAGCAGAAAACTTAGACAAACCTGCATTTTCTGAATTACTTGTGTTGTACATGCTTTCATGTGCTTGAATGGAAATCCTCAATATTCCTGATCTTGCATTCAGTCTCCAAAAATGTTTTTGCACTTCATTAAGACTTTTGATTCAAGATTTCACCTACATGAATTCAGTTACAGGATCAGGGAGAGCGAGTGTAAATATTTGTTGTCTAAAAATTTAGGAATTTTCTTGAAGTAGGCTGCAGAAATGCCTACACATCTTTCACTCTTCCTGTGCTTCAGGGAGTTGCTCTCTGCCTTTAGAAGGGATTGGGACTGACTTTTTAATGACATAAAAAGATTAAAGGCTAATGACAGTAAAAGGTTTTTTAATTTGTTATAGTAGATCTAAGAAAGTTCAGGTTCCACTGGAAGATTGAGGAAAGAGAAAGTTTCCAAGTTATTTTAAGATAAATCCCATAATTCTAGGCAGAAAGAAAAAATGCAAACAGATTATTCTGCTTAACTGTCACGTTGGTCAGTGGGCTGGTTTTAACCTTGTGCAATTCTGTATGCCTGTCAAGGGTGAATATGCCCTTGTGTGCAGATGTCAATGAAGGTGGAAGAAGCAAGGCAGGAAAGACCATAAAAAACTTCTGTCTTGCTGCAGTGGCACTGAGAACTCCTAATGAGGAGACCCAGCGAAGATTATCCAACACTGAGTTGTCTGCCAACACAAAACCAACAGATCAGCAAGCTCCCTTCCTCCAGTGGGAAGACAAAAGGGGTGACCCCACAGTGCAGTGGTTGCTGCTAGGATCATCTCTCCTTCCCAAACTCTGCAAGATGAGAATGGATGAAGTGCTAGTCATGAGTGCAGTCCTAGACCACCCCTTCAGTCCTTCCCTTTGGAATGCCAGGAGTGTCTTTTTGCCCCATAAAAATAAACCCTTCTTGCTATTCTTGCTGGTATCACTCAAAATAAACAAATGTCAAGAACTCAAACCACAAGCTAAATACCATGTCAGCAGCACCACCTTGGAAAGTTTGCCTTGGATAAAAAGAGATTCCAAAACACTTATTCCTGCAGTTTAGCAAGTAGATAGGATGTCCATCACCCAGAGCAAACTGGGCTGCCATGACTAGGAAACCAAGGAAAGTATAGAAAGTACAGTCAAGTATGTGACCTCAGTTTTGCAACAGCTACTTCTTCTGTGCTTTGACTTTTCTTTTGTGCCATATCAGGACCATGTCACATTTCTGGAAAGCCCAGCTACATTTCCAAAGACCGTAGATGAGAGGCAGGGTGGGGGAAGTTGTTTCATAAGTGGACTCTTATTTATCACATTTCTTCCCTGCAATTTCAGTATAATGACCCTTGCCATGTAATTGCTTTCTGGAACAGAGAAAAATGAAACAAAAAAAATCCTGCCACAAACTTGTTTATAAACTTAATTTCCTTAATCTAATTGCATTTTTCAGAGGTTATGCTATGTTCTATGCTCTACAGGGCAGCCATAAGTGGCTTTTCTGACCCCACAGGGGAAGAGGCTCATTAGCAGTGTATTAGGATCTCTTACTGACAAGCCTGGGAAAGGGATTCTATTCATTTAAATGATATAATAGCTGTGGTTTAGTAGACTAGAAGAGACTCTGGCAATCAAGAGCTGGAGGTTAGTACCACTTTTGATAGGGATTTTGCATGTTTGTCAGTCACTTTGCCTGATTGAGATTCAATTTCTCAGTGTGTAAAGTAGGAGCAAGACAGTTATCCTGGGCCAAAACTGTCCAGCTTCAGCTCTGATTGTTGGCTCCAGCAGAATCATGAAGGTTGCTTAGTATTTTACAGAACCAAGCCCACAGTTAGTCTTTTCTGGCTGTTCTGTGGAGGTAATAGGTCACTTCCGTGTTACTTCACTGAAATCACTGCCCTTGTGCAGTGGATGAGCTCACTCAGTAGTCCCAGTAGTTAATTAGGGATCAAGATATATAATGATGTTCTCACTGGTTGCCATAAATTGAAATCCATTGTGGGTTAATCATAATGGTATGAAATGCTGTGCCCTTTCCACAGTCTTTTTACAGAAACTGAGAAGAATCTTCAAGAAACTGGTTTTGGTCTCTTGGGCTTTGAGGGAATTTTCTTCAGGAAAGACACATATGGCTCTTTAGCTCTGCTTTTTCCACAAAGACACAGAGAAGCTTGAGGAAAGTGACAGCTTTGTAACAGTGGGCCTTGCAGACCAAACCTTGGCTTCTTTTATTAGGTGAAGGGGTTAGAAAATATTTGGCTGAACCTAACTACCATTGTAAGAAATTAAGTATCTGTTCCTGGAGAACAGTCAGCTTTGGTAACAGCCACTCTCACAGGATTAACCGTGTTTCATGCACAATTTAAAAAAAAACAAAAAACAAAAAAAAAAACCTACTTCAATTTTGAAGCTTTCCTGCTTTTTTGAATTTTGTTCTTCAGTTTCTGTAGTTTTGCAGACAGAGCTATTTGTGCAAAATTACGGATTACCTTACATACCTCAGTTCCTGAGGCATAAATGCTAGCAGGACAAAGAGTATCTGCTGGGCATCTGAAGTCCAGCTATGGTTAGAAAGATTTACTGAAGAGTAAGTAGGAAGCATGCAGAGTCAAGGACATACTACACTTTAAACAGAAATGTAACTCAGCTTGTTTGTTGCCACTTACGTGTTGATCTTTGTGAGACAGGTAAGAATTAAGGAAAAAAACCAAACAGATTGTTGCTTCAGTTCTGCCTGGCTTTTTTTTCATGGCCATCAGAACTCACTACTGGCACAATTTCTCTGATCTATGCATCCAGTTAAGTTTTACATATTCTTAGAATTCTCCCCACTTGCTGAATCTGACACTGCAGTGAGGAGCCAGGGAAGTCAACTCTGGTATGAATATGATTTGTATTTCCTTTTCTTAAGTTAAGTGGAATAACAAATTAACTTATTTTGTCAAATTCTATGCAAAAAATAGTGTGAAATCAATAGTTTTCAGATTAAAAAGAATAAAGTAATCAAAGAAAAGCTCTGGTAGAAAAGGAAAAGATCAGTGAAACAGATTTCTACAGAATCCATCAGAATTTTCCAGCTGGCTAGGAGGTGTTGTTTGTCTCAGAGGACAAAGGTGGAAAGGTATCAGATCAGCCTGCTTGTGAATGTGCTGTTCCAACAGCATCAGGCTTCTCAGAAGACAGAGACACGTTTGATGTGTATTGTACATCCATTTTTCTTGCTTAGTGAACTGGGAAGTGTATAAATGTGGTTTAATTTGGCAATAAAGCCGTTCATTTTCAGAGTAATTGGGAAAGCAGAATAAAACCCAACACTTCTTTCTTTGGCTCTCAGAGCCTTGAAAAGGGTGGCAGTAATATTTCATTGTAAGCAGTGTACTGATTTTTCCAAAGAGACTAAGCGTGATCCCAAAAAACTCAGGTAGGAAAAATTGTATCCTTCCATCAGGGTGAAGTCATACGTTGCAGGGAAGAGTCATGAGTTAAAGAAAAGCACAGATAGTGTCAAGGAGTAGTTCTCAAACAAGGGAATGAGAAATTTGTCCAGGAAATAGGGGTTTGGGAAGCAGCTTCTGCAGGTCACCCATGGGAGAAGCGATACCTCAGGGCAAGGCTCATGACCTCATGTGGATGTGAGGGAGCCTCTGCTGTTCTCTGTAAAGGGGCTGAAGGCCACAGGCAAGGTGTGCTTGGAACTGGGGAAAAGGGTTTGGTACCGAGCTAACACTTTCAAACACGAAAGCAGACAGTAGGGGAATGGGATATGTACAAGCAGGTGCTGGAAGGGAGAAAAAGCTGTCAGCTGTAAAGTCTGCACGCTGTCGCTGCAGTGGTCACTGATTTGCAAAGTACACCGTATATGATTTGGAACAGCAAGTGCCAGGATGTCAGTGCATCCTCAAGTTAATGAAAAGAGCAAGGTGAAACGGTTAATGAGTAACATGGAAAAAACAGAGTGGTCATCATCTGTCTGTGGTGTGGTGGTACTTTTCCTGAACAGAGTACTCTTGTTAAAACCTGACCTCTTAAAAGATTTTAAAAGAGTTAATGTTCCACGTTGGCCTCAGGTTAGTTCAGTTTTTTGTCCTCTCTTTCCCTCTTAGCAGCTTTTGTTCCTTTCAATCAACTTTCTTCTTTACTTTTCCTCCTAGATCTGTTTTTAAAATCAATTCACTAACACATTCACTGAGAACAGTTAACACTTCTAGAAAATTGTTCCTCCCTGTCATCCCCCAGTTACAGCCCAGTGTTCTTTATTAGGTCACGCATAGGTATGCTGCAGCGTGTACCGATGGCAAGTCAGGCAATTCCAGTAATGAGCCTTTTCAGTACAAAAATACCGCAGCAGTAAGTTCTTCAGCAAGACAGCCTGGGCCCAGAGCCCATCTGCCTTCTTCCCTCATCCTTAAAGTACTGCCGTGGCAGACTGGAGATTTCTTTCCCCTCTGGCATCAGCAGCTAACAGGGTGCACGCATATTTGGTAAGTGCTCCTCTTGCTTGAACCATGCTGCAGTTTTAAGTCTCATACGCATTTTCCCAGCTGTGAAGTCACGTTCTACCTTTCCATGTATACGCAGCAATAGAAAACAGTTTTTAAATTGCATCCATTATTAATATGTGTTGATCTTACTGTCCTGCTGCACCGGATGTTCCCTAATTCAGAGAAGAAAATTTAGAAAGTGAAGGTGGTATCTGCATTCACATTGTTTTGTTTTTGTGCTGGCCCTAAATATGTTGGTAATTTTGCATTGGTTTGGTTTGGTATTTTTCTTACGATACGGTTGTACTCTGGGTAAAGTCGGGAACATGGCATTGTCAATGAATGCTACAATATGTCCTGGGGTTTCAGGCACTGAGCCAAAGCTTACTACTGCTGTCAGTTCTTAAAGTTCTTCACTAGCTGCTTTTGTTACTTGGATCTGCTTGCAGTATTTTAAGCTTTTGAAATGGGAGAGGGAACACATTAAATAAAATCAGAGATTAATATGGTTAATCTTTTCTGGTGATTGCAATTCTAGTAAGCTAGATTTAAGTTTAATTATTCATCTCCAAGGAAAGCACTGGACAACAATGCTAATGCCTGGTATAAATGGTATTTGTTTCTTCATGGTCATTGCTGGGAAAACACTGTTGCTGTCACAAAGAGGTTAGAAGAAGAAGTTTTCTTTATTACCAGTGATCTCTCTGGCTTATTTGCTAATACTTGTTGCAACATTTATCATTCCTGTAGAAATGTCTGTCATATGACAAACTGGTTACATTTCTGTAGGGCACAACTGACTTCCAGAAGTGTGTTAAAAAAAAAAACAACAACAAAAAAAACAACAAAAAAAAAATCCAGAACTGAGTGAATTTAGAGACATAAATTTCCTGCCACAGCAAAAGAACAGTTTGCAAGAAGAATAGAAGAAAGCAGGAGATCAAACTGAGGAAAGGAGGAAAAAGTAAGCTTGGAAAAGGAGGAGTGGAATCCTCTGATGAATTTTATTTGTACACTGCATATAAAAAATGGGTGAGGAAAATCTATTTTGTGATTAGAGATCAAGATTGTGAGATGAAGAGCATGGCTGCTATTCCTGGCTTTGACATAGCTCTATAGAATAAATCTGATCTTCATAGGTGGATTTCCATGGTGAAATCCTTTTATCCTCCTGAATCTCAGGCAATTGTCCCTATCCTCTCAGAAAGGCTGACTAAATTTTTACTGCTACTCAGAGAACTCACTGCAGTGACTGCAGACCTGGAAATTTGTAACTATTCCTTTTACATACGTTTTAGGACCCTAAACATCTCCCATTGAGTTACAGGCAAGGAATATATTTCCCTTTTGTAAGGTGACTCCCAACATATTCCAACCACCTGTACTTGGGAAATACATAAGGAGAATGTGCCGGATGTAGGTCCTGCATATGTCTAAAAAACCCTTTTTAAGCACCTTGGGATCTTTCAACATGAGAGGTCTACCTCAAGTGAGAGCAATGGAAGCTGATCAGCAGGGTTTTTTTTGCCTACTTTCTATATGTTTTTCTTTTTTTTTAACCTTGATTCTTTTTTTCTTTGTAACTTTCAGAGAACATAAAAGAAAAAATGGAAGTGAATAAAAAAATATTCACTCGCCACTTTTCATCTTGGAACTACTCCAGCTCACTTGTCTTCTGCCTACAATACCCAACCCAACCTCTTTTTCATGCTCAAGTTCTCACCCTGTATCCTTCAATGTATGACCTTGTAAATTATTGTTAGGCATTTCTGCTGCCTTTTAATGGTTTCATTTTGAGGAAATGAAGCTCATACCTTTTCTCTTCATCTTTTCTATTGTCTGAGCTATTTGATGAAGATTTAGATCTTTTGGCACAATCTCTCTTTTGTGAACGGCTCCTGCCTGTCTGTAATCCAACATAAATCTTTCTTTTTTTTTTTTAATGTCTCCCCTGTTCATCAATTCTTATGTTCTCCTCACCGTTCTGTTTGTATGATTAGTGCAATATTTGAGGGTCTTAGAGATCCAGCACTTCTTAAATATAACTCCTTGATTTGCTATTGTTTGTACCTTCCAGAAGCACTTTCTCAGCAGATATTTCTGCCATGCAGATTTCAGAATTTAATTCAGTAATCGAATATCTTTTGACTAAACGTGAACCAAGTACAAAGTCTGTCCAACTCTCACCGATGATACATTTAGTTCCACAGACTGTGGAATATGAAAAAGGGAGCTCCAGTTTGGCAAGGGGGTATGCACTTATCGTTTCCTCCTTGAGCAAGACAGATCGCAGTCTTCTTCCCTAATTGTTTCCATATCATCCACATGTAAGTTAGTCAAGCTTTGCCAATATTTTAAAATCTCTATTGGTGTCATAAACTCTTTGCCTTAACTGGAAGAAGGTCTTCTGTGTAACATCCTATTCATTGTCATTGTTGTAGATACGATGGCAGGAGTCTCAGGTTTGAGCGGGAACAATAAGAGGGAGTCTTGAAAGTTGTCAAGGAAGTTGGTTGTCAATCATTCTCATCATCACCATCTGATAATAAGCATGAGTTGAAAATGCCAAACGAATATGATTTTTTCAAGTTACCATGAAGAGGACCTAAGAGCCAAATACTGTTCTTTCTGTTTCCAGATTGGTGCCTCTCTGTTTGCCAGTAACATTGGCAGTGGTCATTTTGTGGGAATCGCAGGAACAGCAGCAGCTGGAGGAATTGCCATCGGAGGATATGAATGGAATGTAAGTGGCATGCATTTAGGTGAACATATTTGTGACATCAGGATTATCTGCAGAGTTTAATCAAAATAACATTGCATAATAATTTAGGACTGTAAAAGTTTGTGCTTGGCAACACTTGTTTTCTGTACAGACCAGTAAGTGCCAATGTAATCTACTATTTAGCTCATCCTCCTTGATTCTTGTCCAAGCCACTGGGAGATGACAACCCTTTTCTGTTGAATGAGGCTTTTTAGAGAGCATTTGAACCAAATAAATTGGTGGGTTCTCTTCCCTATACATATCTTTTGATTACTTTTAAAGTATTTATAAAGAACTCTTTCAGACTGCAGGATGTTTGGAAGAATTTATCAGTTCTGTAATCTGTAGTATTTTTTACAGCATTTTGCTATGTAGGAATTGTTGAAGGGGCTTTGATTTCTTCACAGGCTATAAGAAATTTTGGACATCTTTCACAACAACCTGCATTCCAAAAATCTTTTCCTTTCTTCTTCCTCTAATTATGTGTGTGTTTTGCTTATGGTTGCAGTATAGGGTAGAGAGATGCAAGCTGACCTGAAATGAACTACTTGGGATACCAGGAATAGTGTTAACTGCAACAGCACAGGAATTCACAGATCTAAGTCAGTCCATTTCCTTGTATTGTCAGGCTCTGTGGGTGTGGATAATAATGCCCTTGTTCTGTTTAATTCACCTTCATGGAAGGGATTATACCATGACACAAAGGGCTTAATGAGTGTACATAAGTCGATACTTTCCTTGCATATAGTTCTGCACAGTGAAGGAAGCATACCAGCCTGAGGGATTTGGCTTTTTTCCTTAGCAAGTCGATGGTTGCTGCAAATAGTCAAGTACTCATATGATACAAACATTTAAGAAGAAGGATAAAGGCTAAAATGAACTCTGTGAGATGTGCACAGTTAATCTGTTACCTTTCTCTATTTTCTCTTTCTAGTCCTGTAACAAACCCGATTTCCCTTCTCTTTGTACCAAAACTAAGCAAAACAAAACAGAACAAACATTGCTTGAGATTTCATGATATTCAAGTCTCTAGGACCCATATTCTTCTTCAAACTTATCCACCTCTAAAGCTTCATCTCCTGGGAGATTCTCTGTGGAGTAATATCAATACACAGTGTACAACAATTGGTTTTTAGAAAGAAGCAATGATGCTTGTGTGTATTTGAGAAGATACATTACATAGTTCATTACTTATGACATAGTGGGACTGGTGTACAGGTTAATAGTCATGGTGGGAATATTGCTCTTGACTGTATAATCTGATTCTCCCCTTGAAAGAAATACTAAGTTTGACTGTTATCATGCTTGTGTAACTCTATTATTCCACTGAAATTATTTCTAATTTGTATTAGTATGACAGCAGAAGCTGACCCAGCATTTCTTGTCCATCTTATGGTTTTGATATAAGGGCAGAACTTAAAGGATACAGTTAAAAAAGCTCTCTAAGCCCTGTGAACAGAATAAATGCAGAGTGCAGGTCTGAGAGCAGGATTTTGTTCTATATATATCAATTTAAATATGTACAGCTCTGTATCATTTGCTAGCCATTTAAGTCAGAAAACTGACACTGCAATACAGTAAGATCTATAGTTCACAAAATACCTGTGGTAACACAAAAAATATTATGGAATGGTATTGTGGAAATACACAATATTTTACAAAACGTGTCTCAACCTGTACAGTACCTGAGATGATTGTTGTAAAACATACAGCCATCTCACAGAGACGCAATGCAGAAAGCAGTTAATGATCAAAATAATAATCAAAAGAAGTTGTACTTTCCCCAGTACCTAGATTTGCAGATGTCACAACATATCATTGCAGCATACCTGATTCTGAGTGAGAAAGTATCCTGCATTAGTGGCTCTGGGATCAAGATGCTAGCAAATAGGTCTCAGGTAGCAGAATTCACCTTCCTTAATACTTCCCAGAAATGTTAGTCTTTTGGGCTGGTTTCATTTTAACCATCACTAAACCAGTCTCTCTGGGCCTGCTCTGAAGAAGGCTAGGATAGTCTGGTGCTGCTAGGATAGTCTGGTGCTTTGATACTAGAGGGCAATCCTGTGAGAATACATCAGCTGTTTTTCCAGAAAGTGTGTTATTATCATGGGTGCTTCTCTGGGACATCTAGCATGCAATCTAGTCTGCATAATACCTGACAAATTTTTTGGCCAAGATTTCATTCCCAAATTTTCAACTGTAACTCAAAGGACAGAGCAGTTCCTCCTCCCCCCGGTGCCCACAATACCCAGGTTTATGTGGTTTCAGTGGTCTCTAGCTGCTATTGAATCTGACAAACGGTCTTCGGGACTGCTATCCAGAGAAAGAAGGCTAATTCAGCTGATCTTGTCTTGGCTACAGGCTCTGATATTTGTGGTTGTTCTAGGATGGCTGTTTGTACCCATCTACGTCAAAGCTGGGGTAAGTCAAAACAGTACGTTACGCTTTTCTTTGCTGCTCGTGTTTGTGGATCAGGTCTTGAATATTGCAAAGCTGTTATGAATGGCACAAGATCTGAACGTGCTAGAACTGTACTATATTACGTCTGCATATATTTGAAAAGTGAGGATTCTCTGCTCTGAGACCTGAGCTGAGAAGTACTTGGTACTCTCTCCTTGTTCTCCTTTGATTCCTGGAGCTGCTCTTCCTTTGCAACTACATTTGCAGCTCCCCTCCCTTTGCCCTCCACTCTTACAGTATCTGAGTAGCAAAAAACTTCTTCTAATTTGCTTTATATCTGTTCCCCATTATCTGAAACCTTATCTATCCTCCCATCTAGGTGGTGACAATGCCAGAGTATCTGAAGAAGCGTTTTGGTGGGAAACGGATTCAGGTCTACCTGTCAGTCCTTTCTCTGATCCTGTATATTTTCACAAAGATCTCAGTAAGTAAAACCTTTACAGCATTTCTTCCATCCTACATTGATCTAAAGAAAAGAAACTCCCGTTTACAATATTGCTCACACAGTTGGTCAATTGTTTCTGATTTGGAGCCCTTCATTGAATTAAGGACTGTAAAAATATGATTTTGTGTTTTCTTTATCCTGTCTAGTAAGATTGTGTATCCGGATCTCTTCTGCAATCCAAGTGTTTTCCTTCCTGGCAACGTCTCTTGACTCTTGTGCTTTCTCTTTCTTTTTTAGGTTTTAAGGTTTACTTCTACTTATGCTGTCCTCTAGAACAAGTTAGGGTGGAGGGAAACTTGTATTGTATTACAGTCTATTATCCTACAGATCCGGGAAACATGTAGTGGGATGTTCTATCCCCAAACTTCATATTTATCTGTCTTAGCATCCTCTGGTGAACATGCCATCAGTAATATAGATGAGGAAAAAGAGCAAGAGGGCTATGGAGAAAAAATGATTAATAGGAATTAGAAAATAAAGGAGTGGGGAAATGTAAAGGAGGGAAATTATAACAGCTGAGGTGAAAGGAGGGAAGAGGAGAGATTCTGCTAATGGGCAAGTGGTTGATATAAAGTTTAAGGTGCTATGAAGTTAATATTTATTAAGTAAGTGGTTGTGTTGCCGTGAAGTATTGAAGGGAGCCGGTATTTTCCATATATCTTGAAACTACCAAGCCTCTAAAGAAGTCCACAGTTCAGGCATACCTCAATCTGTTGTTTTGCAGAAGTTGCCATGGCAGATTACTCTTTGCCCTCTGAATGGGAGCTGAGTGATAATAGTGCAATTTAAGCTAAAAGATTGGCCTTTTGCTCTCATTCTCACATCTTCATGATAACTGATCCTTAGAAAGGTTATAAATTAAACAGATTGGTACTAGGGAGCTGGCCTCAAAGTTGGATTTCCGTATATTTCAAAAGGATTAGTTAATTTGCTGTTGTTGTTCTTAACTACCATAATCAGAAATCCCAGGTATGACACAGAGTTCTGGCAGCTCTAGCAGCTGAGAAACTCTTCCAGTCATATGACTCACAGTCCTATTCTGCAACTCATGTTTGTAATGAGCCCATCAAGGTGTTACGTAGGTTCTGAATTTACTATCTATCTTTTATTTTCAGCCTCTACCATGCCTAAGGATCTGATTGTGGGATTTCACCCCATTTCAGTTGGAGGGTTTTGCTTCCAGGCAAGACAGGTTCTCCATTTAAGCTTGCAGTGTGGTCATGAGGCTGAAGCACCCTCTCCTGCTCTTGTGGTCCTCTCTTGTTAGGGAGCAAAGCAATAGTCAAGAGACCCATACAGCAGCAGATTAACTGGGCCCCACTCTACCAGTGGCCTATGCCAACTTCCCATCAACCCAGTTATTCCAGAAGTGTGTGGGGAATTGCCATGGGGCTGGGTCCCTGTGCCATGCAGGGGAAAAATCTGATGCACAATTTTCTCTAACCATTTCTCTTGTTTCCCCCATCTGCCCAGAACAACTCTGACAGTGTCTGTCCCACGTACAAATGTGGCTCAGATTTCTGTAGTATATAAACATGTCTTCTGCATTGTTGTCTTATGTCACTGTATTCAGTAGATTGAATTTGGATTTGCCCAGGTCTGATTTACTTGCCGTATCTTATTCAGACAGTCAAAGTCCTTGGAGGTTTCAGGTACAGCCAGAGGTTGTCAGAGTAGGTTTTTCTATACCATGCTATGCCAGACCATGCCCAAATTGTCTACAGATGAACCAGCTCCAGAAACAGAAAGGGAAGGGCTGATCCATCCTGGACCATAGCTAACTACTTTGTGCTGTGTAGATGTACGCATGCTATGTGAAGCTAGCACAGATCTCTCTTGCCAGAGGCACGTTGTATATCAAACATACCCATGTGTTGACAATCCATGCCATAGCCGACTTGGAGATTTGCATTTTACTTCCTTGACTGATGCCTTTGCAAACACTCTCTTGTGATCTTTGGGGCTTACTGAGATTTGATAAAGAAGGATGGGTTTCTGCCCTGCCCTTAACAGGCAGTTACACCTATCAGTTTGACTGGCCGTGACACTTACTGCCACTTACCCTTGTACAAGAGTGGCATCTTGTTTCTGGCATAGTTATTTCATATGCTGCTTCCTTGATGTGTTAACATATCATCTAATGTTCTTATATAATTATTACGATGCTTTTCAATGAACAATGTAATATGTCAGGTCACGTAACTCCTGGCATGCTCTTTCCGGCACAGTGCCCACCACCATGTAATGATCAGATTCCCTTTGCACACCTCTGTACAAGGTCATTACCATTTCCCTTTTCCTGCACATTTTCTGTGTATTTTTTGTTGATTTCTTACCTTGGTTTGTGGCTAATCAACCACTTGCCAGACAAGGCTGTGCTGCAAGGTGTTGATCTTTGGGATCAGGACACATGTGATCTTTGAGCCCAAAGGATTTCTGTTGCACAGGTGCCTCACATGTACATGCTTCCTAAGCATGCAGTGCTTTGTGAGTAATGCCCATAGCAGCTTTCAGGGGCTTGCTAGCCACTCGTGTTGCTGATACTAGTCATTATGCCAAAGAAAATGGCCTAGTAAAAATAAAATCTTGATGGAGAGTAATTGACTAAATTATGACAAGACAAAAGGAAATTAAGACCTGAAAGCTTTTGAAGAAATCAGAAATTGTAAACTGGAATTTCTAAATGTGTTACAGCATTTTCTTTACAATCATTGTGCATAATTTCAGTAGTAAGTGTACGGGCATAGACTTACCAGGGGGAAGAGGAGGGAGAAGGATAACCTCCTCTTAGGGCTGCACAGTGTAGGGGGTAAGGAATATGTGCCACTGCCCTGACTCCCATGTTAACATTGCAGGTGGATTCACTCCGTTGGCATGTGTTCTGCCAGTTGTTCCTGCGTAGTCTTTGGAGAGATAGCTTGTAATGTAAAGGAAAGATTTATTCTATTTGGAGATAAGATAAAGATTAAATTGTGTCCATAAAAGAGTATAAATGGAGAAACAAGGAAATATTGATAGGCAATAAGTGAAGTTGGAAGGTAACTCAGCAATTCAAAGAAGCTGATACATTGCTCAGGATGCTAAATAATTAACTATACATTTCTTTCTGAGGAGTCATTTTAGGACCATTAATATTTAATGATATGTAGACTAAACTAAAGCCAAGAACAATAAAAGAAAGATCTGGGACATAAGTGGTGTGAAAAGATAGGAAAAAAAAATTCCCATAGAGAGAAGGGACAAAGGATATGGTCTAAAAGCCACTGGGGATAAGAGCTAAAAGTCTTTGGTTCCCAGTTCCAAACTAAAACCTATAAGAAATCATCTGAAGCTACTCCAGAGGGAGAGTTTTGGGAGTGGGACCTCTGTTGTGATTCACACTGCTTCACAGTTGTTTTCTGCATGTCAGGACAGTAGGGTTGGAGGACCTCTTGCTTCAGAGGTCGATACCTCTTCCTCATTCTCCAGAGTGAACCGAGGGTGAGATCATACCCTGCAGTCTCAGTTTCAGCGTCTCTGGAATGAAGAGGGTTTCTTCAACCAGCATCTCCCAGCTAGCCAGGCTGTGTAACTGCTTATTAGTATATCTGCCCTGCCTTACCTCAGTCTAGCTGTGGACAAAAGCGGTGCAAGTGCCTGTTCTGTGGTCGCAGGCTCTGGCTGTCCTGCAGCCTGGCCTGTGGAACCTCCTGCTCCTCCAGCGAGCTGCCACCCAGCAGTAATTGTCTGTGCAGGCTTTACCCCAGGGCATGTGTAATATTGTTCATCTCTCTTTCTCAGACCCTGCATATAGGCAGTTCCTGCAGCATTTTGCAGCTCCTGAGCTTGCTGAACGCCACTAGGACTTGATAAGATTGCCTGTATAGAGCCCTTGTACAGGTGGTGTGGAACACAGAAAGGAGGCATGCAGGTGGGATTGGAGATGAGCCCATGAACTGGATGCTCAGGAGCAAGGATAGGTACAAATGCAAACCTCTAATGAAGGCATAATTTACAGTAATGCATTACAAGTGCACTGGGGTACATTATTCTGATTGCGAACTTGGATAAATAACGTTGATGCAAATTATCTCTAAATCAGGAACTGATTTAACATGATTAAAATCCCAGAGTGTTACTCTGAAACCTGAACAATTCCTTTCTTACACAAGACCTAAAGGTCTCTTCTGTTAGCCAACTGATGTCAATTATTCTGACAGGAACTTAAAAATAGAGATAATATAAGATGTTTGCCTTTAATCACCATTTGTCCTGAACCAGCAAGACTAGCTATACCACATGTATGCAAACAGTAAAAAAAAAAAACCAGTAAGAGACTTATAGAGTAGCATTAAATGAAGAGAACCATGACGTGTCTTGGAGGTTTCATAGAGTCCATCCCTGCACATAGCAGCAAGTGTAACCTGAGTTTTAAGTAATTTATTATTAAGCTGTCTCTGAGTATGTAAGCACAGAATAGTGAGGTGACTGTCTCTAGAAAAAATGATCGATTGAAAAAGACCTGGAAATTCTTTGAGAAGTGTTACAACTCTTGTATTGAAAGCACCACAGCACTGAGAGGAGACTGGCAGTTGTACTAAAATGACCTCTGTTTGCTTTTTGATTTTCTTTTTTTGGTGTGTGTGCAGTACTATATGGGGTGGAGTTGTGTATTTCAGTACTCTTCATCATGAACGTGTAATATGCCATCATCATGTATTTGAATATTGCTTAATCTATCAATTTTTCTTTTATAGGCAGACATATTCTCTGGAGCTGTATTTATACAGCTGGCCATAGGGCTGAATCTTTATTTGGCCATAATTATCCTGCTTGCTATTACTGCTCTTTACACCATCACAGGTGAGTTTGCAGAGCAGTCTGATAAATCAAAGAAGTTAGGTAAGACAGAAGAAAAGAGAAGAGGGGAGGTGGGTAGGAGGGGAGAAATGAAAACCTGAAAGGGGAGTTATTTACAGCAGTGGTTGTTTGAAGAAGAGAGGTGGTGAGAAAAGTAAAAAAATACGATTTCCACTGATGCATTTGCACAGGGGCTAACCTATTTGTCTTACCTTTTCTTTGCCATTAGGTGGCCTTGCAGCTGTGATTTACACAGACACCTTACAAACGTTTATCATGGTAGTGGGATCCTTTATTCTCATGGGATTTGGTAAGTAAATCAGGTGAATTAAACTGGAATGTTCAACCATAAATCCCACAGTGGCTATGGAAATGGATCCTGCAGAGTGGAACTCTGTTGTCTTAACCAGCAGACTTCATTTTACATACCTATTTATCAGGGAAGAATATAGGCATATTGCCAAGGCCTTTAGTCACTGAGACCACTCCATGTCCAAAGCACAGGTGAATGTGTAAGGTAATATATAGCATCCCATGACAGAACAGGATTTGTGATGGCTCATGAGGTAAAAGCAGAGTTGTTTGCAGGTGATGATGATACTCTTGAGTAGTTCAGAAACTATTTTTAAAGAAGATTATAATTTCATAGCTCTTCAGATGTTAATGCATGAAAATTTCTGATTCAAAGTGAAGAGCTGTTGGTCACATTGCATGTTTTTTCCTTGTTTCTAGCTGCTAGCTTGTGTTAAAACAACCCAAACGTATTAACATTTTAAGTAAGCCTCGTAGTTGATATATGGATGTCATTATATTGCCAGCTGGACAAAAGATACGAACTGAATGTTTATGAATAGGACAATGTATGTGTCCAGAAGACCAGATACATTTTAAAACAGAAATCATACTGTTAAACAGAATCAATAGGAAGGGATCATAAGAAAGAAAGAAGCAGTGAAAAGATTCTGTGAATTGTAGTGTCCTTTGCTCATCCTTCTAGTTACTCAGCGCTTGGTTTTCCTTTAGCTAGGTCTTTCACTGAAATTAAATTATTCCACCATTGTTACAACAGAAATAACTTCAGACTGACCTAATCTGGTAAGATCCTGCCTTAGGTTCTCCCTCGGTTAACAGTGTGTGGAAATAATGTATCTTCATTTCACTTCTTGGCAAGGTAGTTGTAAGAGATGTTGAGACGGTGGAGCCTAAACCAACGTTTGCGAGCTATACAGAAACCTAGAAAGAAAGGTCACTTTGGTACTTAGATTGTGTGGATACTGGCAAAACACTGTATGCTGTTTTCTGAAAATGTTGATGTATACTGGCTAGGGTTTTTTTACATCCACATTAAGGAGGTTTTTCTCCTCACATTCTTTAGCTCTACTTGAGATTTCAGTATTGAATAATTTATTGTTACTTTTACTTTCTATTTTTCAGCATTTGCTGAAGTAGGAGGGTATGATGATTTCATGCAGAAGTACATGGAAGCAATTCCATCCAATATCTCCTATGGGAATACTACAATTAATGCAGAATGTTACACTCCTCGGAAGGATTCCTTTCACATCTTCCGAGATGCCGTCACAGGAGATCTGCCGTGGCCAGGGCTCGTCTTTGGTTTGAGCATCCTTGCTTTGTGGTACTGGTGCACAGATCAGGTAATGTGGAAGCCATATGCCTTGGAAATGCAGCGCACAAAACTCCGTAGTCTAGCGTGACGTAGGGGTTCTCTTCCCCCACTGTAATTCAAAGCTGATTCACAGAAATGGCAGTTATTTCAAGCCTGGTCAGTGATTTTTCAGTTTCTGGTTTCGAAACCCCTCCCACAGGGAGAAAATGGAATGGGTGTTCTTTCAGTTCATCTTATACACTGTGCCCAGCAGATACTGTGTGTAATCCCTTTCTCATCTTTTGTGTGTGACCATGTGTAAAAACACAGAGGTTGTAATGTGAACATTTACTTAGGAAACCATGCATCAAATGATCCCTGTGAGACTGGGTCTAGATATGATTCCCCACTCAGTAATACTAGTTCATTTCCTATTTGTGCAGCTTTCATGTCTGCATGCACAGTCTTGGAAGGATGTTCTTTATATGTCAGGTCTGGAGACTCTTCCCCAGTTCTCCTTCCTTTTCCCTAAAACCTACCATCCAGTTTCCCCAAGAGATCACACTGACATGAGTAGAGGAAAGTCTGCTCCTGCAACTGCGACATGTGAGTGTGTCCACTCTAGAAAGTGATCTATCTGCCTTCTGAATTGTGAGAAAGATAATCTTCACAATTTGTAAACAAATGAACAAAACCCTCAATGTAACTGTATCTATTGCTCAAGTAAATATTTTATTCCTTTTTGGCTTTTTAGTCTACTTTAAGAACATCTTGTGAGAAAAGAGTTTTACCTCTTAAACACACACTGGATAAATGATATTTTCCTTTACTTATTTCAAACATATCCTTTGATTTTCATGTAGCTTTTATTTTTCTTAGTGACAGAAATAGTAAATAGGCTCTTTCACTATCACAGAGGTTAAGAAGCACCTTGTATCTGGAACTTGGCATATGTGTTCATGGAAATGCTATTCTTGATCGAGTCACACATGCTTGCCGTGTCTCATTGACAGGTTATTGTCCAAAGATGTCTCTCTGGCAAGAACATGTCCCATGTGAAGGCTGGTTGTATCATGTGTGGATACCTGAAACTCTTGCCCATGTTTATTATAGTGATGCCTGGAATGATCAGCCGAATTTTATATACAGGTATGCATATGTGTAGAGAAATGCAAATTTCTTCTTGCTGCCTATTATTAATGCCAATCTCTCTCAATTTCCTATTCTCTGTCCCTTCCAAAATACCTGTTAGATTGTCATCTTGTCATCCAAATTGTCCAGGCACATGTATGCACAAAAACTAATTACACTGTAAGAAGCCACAGGTCTCCCCCTTTTTCCCAGATTCCAGGTTTCTGCTAATGCTATTGCTGTCTGTTTTATGGGAGAGAAATTCTACAATGTCTGTTTGTTACAGCCCCAGTCTGGCTGAACGATTGGAAAACGCTGTCCAGGACTGATACCCTGCTGGCAATCAGGGGAAGGGGGTCATCAGTCACAGACATATATTTTGGGCCATGGACAGTCCTGAGTGTAGTGTGGGGGAAATGCCAATGTCCCTTCTCTCTAACCATCAGTGTGTTCAACAGCAGGCAGAAGAGAGATGCCCAGGTTGGAGGGCAGGGTCTTTGTGTTCCTCTGCTTGTTTTTCTACTTTCTTTCCTTGTGTTGTTCAGTCCTGGTCTGACAAATTAATGCTGATTTTTTTTTTTTTTTGACCTGCAGCACTTTTCAGTATTCTTTTAGAGAGGAAAGGAAGGGTAGAAGCATAGAATTACCTTCCTCCCTGCCAGCAGACCAAGGATGGTATCAAGCATGTCAATCCAGTGGTCCAACACAGAGATAAATTTTAGAAGCTCTACTAATTTGGGAGCATCTGTTGTTAGTATGACCTTGTCTAACCCTGTCTCATGATCCTCTCCTCAGATGTGGTGGCTTGTGTTGTGCCTGAAGTCTGCCAGCAGTACTGTGGCACCACAGTTGGCTGTACAAATATTGCTTATCCAAAAATGGTAGTGGAGCTTATGCCAAATGGTAAGACACTGTCCGTGTTTGTTTGTTTTAGGAAGGGTGAGGATGCCAGACTGTAAAAACAGGTGACAGAGGGAGCCCAAGTCACATATTTAGCTCCAAAATTCTTCTTAGAAGTATGCACTATTAATCGAAGGGGTAGTCTGTGTTAGTTGTAGCTGCAGGTGCAGAGTAGCTACACATTGACAATGTCAGCTCTCAGCTGGCAAATACTGGGTGATGAAATGTTAATTGAGCTTCCTTTCTGTGAAGGTAAAAAATAACCTACTTTGCCAATGATTTATAAAAGACTGTCTCTGCCAGCATTTCTGTGTTGGAGGCATACACCTGCGGTCCTTCTGCTAAACCCACTGAGGTGGGAGGAGAAAATATTTTTTGTACACGTTGTCCCATAGGACACCTATTCAATGAGAGAACAAGGTACCACTCTGGAGAGGACTACGTATACAAAGAAGATAAATTTCTGCAGAAAACCACAGAGCTGGTTCATAAGGCTAGGAAGACAGATTATGATATTATACAGACCATGGTTCTTCCCTGATATCTTCAGTACTTCCCCATCATATTATAACTGTTGTACATAGTATTATTAAAATACTACAGTACTTCCCCATACTGTGTTACTAGATCAATACCATCTGGAAAAGTGGCTTACTCTGATTTTCAAACAGTAAAAGAAACTTTATTTTTGCCCAACAACTAGTTTACAAATATACCGCAAGCAAGCGAGCACTCCCCTGCAAACAAAAGAAATTATTTTTATAACTGCTGGGGAAAGTCTGCTTAGTACTTTTTTCTTTTTATTTCAGCATTTAACCAGACAGCATTCACAAAAGAAGTACCTATGTTCTAAAAGCTCAAGAGTTGCCCTGTCACTGCTGTAAACAGCTTTTCCAAAGCTCAGCAGACATCACTCCGCGTGCATTGCAAGAGCACATCAGGCAGGCATCAGGACATAAATATGCCAGACAGACTCAGAGCTGGCTGATTTGCAAGGGTCAGACAAGCACTATGGATGGTGCCACGTACTGAGGCTCTTCATGGAATGCTCATCCCAGTTCACATAATCTTTGTATTTCAGGTCTGCGGGGTCTGATGTTGTCAGTCATGTTGGCCTCCCTTATGAGCTCCCTGACTTCCATTTTTAACAGTGCTAGTACTTTGTTCACTATGGACATTTACACCAAAATTCGATCACGGCCATCTGAGAAAGAGCTTATGTTAGCTGGAAGGTAAGTGCAGCCCAGTCTTCCCCAGCCACACAAACATAGCGAGCACCAGACCCATTACAGACCGCAGCCTCCAAAAATGCCCTATGTCCCTGGGTGACAACCAGCTTTCGCAGTGCGTGGGCAGTGCAGCAGTGGCCTCCTGTGGCCAGACAGACTGTCCCACCGTACACTTTCCTTTTGGCGAAAAAAATCCACACTTTGTTTCCAATTTAATTGACAGTGGTTCATGAAGTAGCTAAGCTAATTCTCAACACTTCCTACTGCTATTCAAAGGGAACTGTTTTAAAGTATCTTCACTGGCTTTGTGCTACACCGTGCTACAGCCTCAATGAACTAGTTCTAGTTGATCTGCTATTGATTTGTCTCTAGACATAACAAACAAAGGGAAAAAGTTTTGATTGCATGTTTAGCTGTATGCTGACTGATATTTGACAGACACAATATCCAACTTGGATTTCTTTTGTTCGTTCAATGGTAATTGGCCATTATAATTGATTTTGCTGGTTGAAATACAAACCGGACATTTAAATTATTGATTAGTTGCTGTTTTTTTCTTTTCTGATAGAGGCTTCTAAGCAGGTGGCTAATTGATTATCTGGCTGTGTTTACAGGGCATTTATGTTACTTTTAATTGGCATTAGCATTGCCTGGGTTCCTGTGGTGCAGTCAGCTCAAAGTGGGCAGCTCTTTGATTATATTCAGTCAGTTACCAGCTACCTGGGACCTCCCATTGCTGCTGTCTTCCTGCTTGCCATCTTCTGCAAGCGGGTCAATGAGCAGGTAAGTACAAATTAGGAAACAGGTATGCTGCATGTTCCTTTAGGCGTTGGGAGAACTGTTTTTTTGTTGTCTATTAGCAACTACTTCCTGTTTATTTTAATGCTACTGTAGCCTAAGGACTCTGTGCTTCTGTACCCCAGGGCCTGAGGTTTCAGAGATGACATTGAAAATGTTTTTTGCTAATCTCATAAATAAACAGTCACCTAGGAATTCCTAGATAGCTCTGAAACTTAGGTTATCTATCACTTTGCTAAGGAAGTGTGTCAAATGGATAATTTATGAAGACATATTTGAAAGTAATCTTTTAGGGTATTGGTCACCAAACTGCTTTTCCAAACATATCATCTTTCACCTTCCTCTTGACCACTATATATTTTGTCAATGCTCTTTTAAACAAACATGCTGCTGTTTCATGCATTGTTCCCCATTGCTTTTAGGACTTAGTCTGGGAATCACTGATTTTGATTTGTAGAGCAGTGAACTGAGAAATATTGCACTTAAGCCTTTGTAAGTCAGTCAGAAGGCACAAGGTCTGTCACATGCTTTGATGGGACCATAGGCCATGGACCATATGTTAGTCATGGTAACTGGGCTCTCAGACATTCTGAAAACTCAATACTCAGGAATTCAGATGCTTTTCTATAGTACTAGGAATAACAATACTCGCCTATTGCTCAGGTTTGCTCCAAAGAGGATGAGTTCATTGAGAAAGCCTACAGAGAGAAGGTTTTTGAACATGGCTTGAACTTTTTTCTCACTATTTTCTTTTGAGACCAGTTCAGTGGTTATTTGTGTATATATCCAAGAAAAGCCTGTTTTACACACAGGGGATGTTCCATTTCCTATCTCAATATGGCTAAACCTCACAAACGGACTAAATCTTTGTGCCCTTTGTGGAAACTTGTCATTGACTTTAGCTGAAATTTTACCTGAGTAAGAATTCAGTATAATCCTCGGGGGTTTGTGTACACTGCACAAATTAAACTTGGATAAATAGGGGAGACAAGCATCAAAGCTTCTGAGAATTGGAGCTTTGCATAAGATAAAGTCCAATATTGTAATTACTTACAAGATTTATCAACATTTCTTGCGCAGAACCGTTCTTCTTTCTTCCAGAAATGGAATTAACTATCTTGTCCTACTCCAAAACCTTTTTGTAGCTTTGACCACTGAATAATTAAAACTGTTTTGTTCTTAAACACAGCATTAAACCTAGAATATTTTTTAATCAGGATTTATAAGTTTGTGTTACCATCATCAGTTTTTTGACTTCACAAACTCGGAGAATGGTTGAGATGGGAAGACACCTCTGGACTAGTGCCAACCCCCGCTACTCAAAATAGGGCTAACGAACAGGATGCTCGGGTCCTGCCCAGTTGGATTTTGAGTATGTCCAGGGATGGAGACTCCACAATGTCTCTAGGCAACCTGCTCCACTGTTCAATCACCCTTACAGTAAAACAAAACAAAACATTTACACAGAATTCCCTATATTTCAATTTGTGCCCAGACATACCTGTGCATCTCTTATAATTTGTGTTAGGGTAATATATACCTAGCAGCCAAACATCCACCACAAGTATCGAGAATTAACTTTTAACTAATTACTAACAAGGTCATTAGAAGATAAACCAGACACATATTTCAGGAGGAATGACACATGCTTGCTAGCTGTTCCATCATGCTAGAACTGTCAGGGCTTTATCCCTCAAAAATAAAAAGATACGAGAACAACCCTTGGGATGTGTAGTCCTGTATGAGAGCATTGTGTGGACACAGAGAACTTTGAGAAGTGAGCTGGGTAAGGTGTCCTCCGTATTCTTTCACTGAGCTGCTGCTCATTGCTCCTTTCAGTTGTATTAATACACTGAGCTGTAAATACGGTCACTGAAAGTATCTGGGTTGAAACCCATGTGCCAAGGCCAGCGTAACACATAACTACCTCCATGTTTCCTCCAGCAACTATTCAGGGCTTAGAGCTTATTTCCATGCCTGAAGTTACTCATTCTGATAACTTCTGTCACCTTGTCTGCAGGGTGCCTTCTGGGGCCTGATGGTTGGGCTGCTGGCTGGACTCAGTAGAATGATCGCAGAGTTTGCCTACGGAACTGGCAACTGTGTGAGCCCTTCCAACTGCCCTTTCATCATCTGTGGGATTCACTACCTTTACTTTGCCATGATACTTTTTGGGGTTTCTACCATCGTCATCCTGGCAGTCTCCTTCATGACTAAGCCCATTCCTGATGTACATGTGAGTATTATTTCAGTCTTGCTCCTCAAGAAATGGAACTCAATGAAACCATTAGTTTTAAACACCAGTACTTGGTGTACTCCCTCCTGACATTTCAGCTACCTGCATCCTATAGTTCTTGTAAGAAAGCAAAGGCAATTGTCTTCATTTATCTGTCACAAACCCTCAGTGACTCCCAATAATCTTGGGCATTGACTTAATAGATATTTGGGATGCCATGGTCTTATGGCTTGTTCACGTGCTGGCCAGACTGATTTCTCTCTGTGTAGTGAGGCTGTAGATTAATAAACTCATTTTGTTTCATGGCAGCTTTACCGCTTGTGTTGGTCTTTGCGGAACAGCAAAGAGGAACGTATTGATCTTGATGCAGATGAGGAGCAGGACAAAGATGATGAAAAAGATGAGGAATCAGGTAACTGTTGAATATCTATAGATTCTATCAATATATTTGAGTATCCCTATTTCATTCCTGAAGAAACATTAACGTGCTTGATATTCAAAGACATCCTACCCCCGCCCCCAACAACAAAACCTCAAACCCCACATATTAAATGGCTAGTAAGCTATTGCCTCTTACCTATCTATCAAGCTCAGTGTAAATCAGAAGTGAAGTGAATTTGAAGGGAGAAATTCTTTTTCTTAGGTAGCTAGGTGGCAGTTCTAGGACTAAAACAATGGAGGTGCTTTAGGTCAGAGGTGGTGTGCACTGGCAGAGATGCGCGTGGATCTAGCACTTGGAATGAAACAATGAGAATTCACTTGGAAATAGTGGGTAGTAGCCAGGATTGAAGGAGCAAGGATGTGGCACAAGGCACCACGAAAGCCAATTGCCAGACATCCATCTGGGCAAAACCACCTACTCTCCTTGCTGGGTTTCTGGTTCTGCTGCCAAGTTCCTTTTCATAAGTATCCTCAAATTCATTTATTTGTCTTCTAATGAAAAGTGTAGAAAGTATTGAAAAAAAGGAGTTTAAGGTTTGCAGAGTGATGTGCTTCTCCAATACCAGGCCAAGTCTCTAGGCTGCAAAAGGCGCAAGTGTCTTCTGCAAAAGGCTCTCTTGCAACAAGTAGAAAATCAGTCTTTTTCCAGGTGAGCTGTGAAAACACAGTATTAACTTGATTCTTGTACTGTCTTGTAATAACATGTTTCCATGTAACTATGACCATGAGTCAGAACTGCTATGTTAAATACAGGGATGTCCTTGGTCACAGAGATCTTCTAGTGCATGCAGTGGTCCATGCTTACATTTCATGACTAGTGTGTTATTCCTTCCAGTTAACAAGGAAAGTGAAGAAGAACCGGGATGCTTTAAGAAAGCGTACAACTGGTTCTGTGGCTTAGATCAACAAAAAGGACCCAAACTGAGCAAGGAGGAAGAGGAAGCATTAAAGAAGAAACTGACTGACACAAGCGAAGTACCACTTTGGAGAAATGTTGTGAATATCAATGGCATCATCCTATTGACTGTGGCTGTATTTTGCCATGCCTTCTTTGCATAAACCTCTGATTACAATTCTGAAATTGTCCTGTATTGCCAAGCAAAAACGATGACTTGTCGATTTACAGAGTTAGATAAACTTAGTATTTTCATTGTCTACGTTTGTAAAAAATTAGGGTGATCATAATTTCAACAATCTAAAGATGAAGGCTACTGGGATTTCAAGAGAGAGAATTTCTCTTCAGACATTGAATCAATCCAGGGCTAATAGGGGTTCAGAATTTCCATCCAATATTCTCTCTACTTGTGATACATTTCATATTTTAGGTGCAGAACAAGGCTGCATGAGCTTTTTCATATCAGGGTTTGTGAACTACCGTTTAGGGCTGATGATACTGGTTTGATTTTCAACCTTTCTTCTTCTGATCATTCAAATTCTTTTTTCCTTGGGCTACTATAATTTGAAAACAAAACCCCCACAACAACTGAGGGACCATATTATGAACTCAAATTAAAAAATTGCTATTGTTCCCTCCAAGCATGAGATATCTTAAGTAAAGGATTTATGTACATATTGATGTATTTGACACTATATCTAACTTTCCATTGTCACTTTTTTCTCCTTTTCCTCACTTTTCATTGAGTTGTGTTTCTCAGTAATCAGTGGAACACTAACCATCTGAATTGATCGCATTTTGAAATTAGGGAAAACATGTCTTGATGATCTTAGTAAGAATTCTGCTTACAGTAGATTCTCTTTTTAAGGCTAACTTCAAAAGGTCCTCCTCTCTTTGTATTTAATATGTATCTATACTTGAATGTGAAGCTTTTTTATACAAATACATATATTATATATACACATACAATACATTATATATATGTACTATATATATTATATATATTTAAAATATATATGTGTGTGTATATATATATATTTATTTCTTACTGATCAATTCCCATCTTGGTATGTCAGAGTTTATCTCTACCCACAATTACTAGGACCTCTTTATCGTGGGGTTGGTGTTAGTGTATTGCCTCTTTCTATGGACTGCACTACAAAACAATCCATGCACATGGTTAAAAGTTCAAAGCATCAGAATGCTGGGCTTGCATTTTTCCTTCAAGTACATTTGAGGGCTCTGTACTGCTTTTCTGCAAAGCTGTAAATCTTCTGAAGATTTCATTGAGAAATAGAATTCATGCTACATGACAGTATGAGTTAACAGTTCATGAAGGAGAATAGTCACAGCTGTGGGATATCAGCTAAACAAGTCTGATTGTCTCCACTTGGTAATTTTGATACCAGCTGGAGATATAGGAAAAGACAGATTTAACACTTCAAAGCAAAAAGCAATAGCTCTTCTTATCATTTAATTCAGTTTCTTGGGGAATCAAGTGTAAAAAGATGACTTCAGTTGCTGTAGTCAAGCTGCACCACATTTCCGTGTTCCTGTTGCACACGTATGGTGGGATGCTGCATTGTCTCAATGCGTTTCAGTATTCTACAGCAGGATGTGCTGGACTTGCAATAAGTGCATCTAAATAGGAAGCCAATGTAGTCTCTCCGTAGGTGCTACACCACACTGCTGCTAAGTCCTGCAGCTTTAATCACTCTCACTTCATAATCTTCTGACAGTATCTTTTCTTCATTTGGATCTAAACCAAAATGCTCTGGATTCTAGTAGAGTTGCTGCTCTGCAGTACAATCCCTGCAGTATACTGAAAGGTTTTGCATAGGCCAGATCAAAGCAATGCTATATAAATACCAGTGCAAACCTTTTTCTTACAGTTAATACAGTGATGGAGTATTTTAAAGACCATGGACTCAATTATATTTAATGGACTATGGAGACTTGTATGTATTAAAGTATTTGTATATTTTGAAGTATTTGGTGTGCACAAAATGATGGGATTTAATTTGGTATCTAGATTTTGGCTCTGAGTAATAGCAGTGGTTGACAAACAAGCAAGACTGACTTTAATGAGGGTTGCCCAGATCCTTCTTTGTCATGCTTTGTTACAGAGAGAAAAATATGGTGCAATTATACAACTATTTGGATAAAGACAAATAACATGAGTGATTTCCTGTCAGGCTGAGCACCCTTTAGATGACCTCCTGGTTCATCAGGCACCATCACTCAATTTTCCTCCACAGGATTAAAGAATTTTGCAAACTAACTCTCAGTTTCCCAGTGACATTCACTGTACACCCTCAGCAACCTGCTTTTGTTCTGGTCAGAAAACTGGATGTTGTAGAGGGCTGAGTTCAAATGTTTACATAAAGTCTGACTGTTGCATAGAGTAGTCCTCTAATTTTGTACAATTTCACAAAAAAAATGCCTGATATTGTGGACAGCTGATAAAATTTTTATGTTTAGATTAAGAGTTAAATGCCACCTCAGGTTGATAGCTATTGCATTCAAAGGTGGTTTCATGATTTTAAGGAAGAAAGTGACTTTTCTTCACTCTTCAGGGGAACTCTGTCCATGTTACAGCTGTTGTTGTGGCACACTCCCAAACAAACCCCAAAAAGTATCTCACACTGTCCTGGGCATTCTCTTGCTTTAGAAATGGGAACAGTGAGCACATGCTTGTTCCCCATGCTTGACTGTAAATTTGAAATACTTCTGGTTAGTGGAGAGCCTCCAGATATATCTCTGGCTAATAGCACAATATACATGCATGGCATGTACAGCAAAACACAACTCTATTTCAGGTGATTCTGAGACATCCCAGCTTATCCTGACAGGTAAGATACAGGGTTACAGCTTATTTTAGTGGACTTTAGGTAGATATACAAAATTATTTTAAATGAAGTGCACATAATAAAATTAAAAATTTACCTAGTAGCACTGTAAGCCAATTACAACGCTGATATATAAAGAACACATACTAAACAAATTGGGTTTGCATTTAAGAATTACTACATAATTTTCAGACCGAATCCTGAAAAAGGGTAACCACTCTTTATTTATGTTTTCATTTTTCTCTATCACACATAGCAAATGTATCCAAGTATCTCACAAGTGTTAATTATTAATCATCATGAACACACTGTTCTTAGAACTCAGAATTTGGTTTTATTCCTATTTTGTTATTGAAAAAGCTCATGCACTGAAATGTCAGGGGAGGGAAGGTCTGTAGCTTAATTTGGAGTACAACTGCAGTAACCATGGTTTGGTTTCAACCAAAATGTCTGTCCACGGTGAATTAGGACATAGAACAAGGCTGAGCTCTTCAGGTGCAAGTGGTCATCATGATCAGAGCACCATCAGCATCTGCGATTGCTTAATTGGCTCAACTCCTGCTCAGATCACTTTCTGAACTGGAAAAATTAGGAAAATGTATACAAAGTAAAAACTGACACAAAAATGAGGAACAAAGAGTAGTGATAAATATACGTGTCACCAGCGGTGACTGGCGTTTGGGAGAAAAGCTATAGAGCCTGAAGAACACTGCAACTCATTGGTTTGAAGCATTGAGCTGGAGGAGAGTTTAAAGCTGATATTCCCTGGGACAGTCACGCTGCACAGGGAAGGGTTGCTCACAGGCTATAGAGTCACAGCAAAGCTGCTCTGAGGAAGGCTGCTGGGTTTTTAAATTTATTTAATGATCCTGTGTCCTAGTTGCATGTCACTCTGTCCTGCTCCTGCAGTGTTACTGTGTGGTAGCAAGAAAGTGAGGGAAGAGAGTGGCCATTAGGGCTTCCCTTCTGTTTAACTTAAAGTACAGTAATGCAGATTTAACAGAAGGCGATACAGTACTAAGAAAGATGAGAAATGCAAAAAAACCCCTAGATTTTACTTGGTGATGCATGGTGTTTTCTCATGGAGTGTATATTGGCAGGCCTGTGCTGACAACTTGAAGATGGAGTAAAGCTACACTTACTCCAGTATCTACTAGTTGGTCTGATGAAAGACAGTATAACCAGCGCCTGAGGTTATTACCCTTATTATTAATAAAATAGGTTGCCTTTTTCACCCCTCCTGAAGAACACTCTATATTGTCATCTACCACGGGAAGTTGAGAAAAAGAAGAATTTCCCTGGAGCTCTTGTGCCCACCCTCTCCTCACCTGGCAATGCTTAAGGCTAGAGCAGCTGTGCATGTGCTGTACCAGCAGCTCCCCTACTTTTCTTGAGGTACCTGGAAGAACCTCAAGCTGAGGTAAGTGTGAACTCATCCTTACTCTGTGCAGCATTCTTATTTACAGTATCAGAGCCTATAACTTAAAAAACTTATGTTCAAAGTATCTTAAATCGTTACAAAGGTTTTCATTCATTCAAACTGCAAATTTTGTCTTGCTAAAAATAGGTCCTGGGCTTGAATTTTTCAGCATCTTAGTTTGTGTGTAGATACAGAAAAGACATCCTGCTCTTCTGGTTTAATGTAATTAGCCAAATCTCACTCACCCCAGACTCTTTTATTTTGTCCTTAGACAAAGGACAAAAATCTTGCTTCTATGCATTTTCAATATGATTTTGATTTTTGTTTTTTTAAAATGGAAAATGTAGTGGTTGGAAGCAAAAATACTCCCTGCTTTGGAACATGAAGAGATAGAATTAAAAGCTGCCATTTTCTAGAGCACGACAGAATGGTTTCCAACTCCTGGACTTCTGAAAGCAAATGGGGACAGGGTAATGAGTCTGGAGTTGCAAGAACAAAGAGCCACAATATTCTTAACCTTCTGAAAATTGTTAGAAAAAACCTAGTATAAACCTTTGTGCATTCAGCATGAGCTCTGCCTGGGTGTGGACACAAGGCTTATACAAGAAGGTCTTGTTTCCAAAGAATGCAGCTGTCCTGTATTCTCCTGGTATCACTGAGAATTGTTAGGCAGCTGATTTGAAAACTTGGTCTGTGTAGAGTGTAATTGAATTAATTCCAGTATTGACCCAGGACCACATTAATTATATCTTGGACTTAATTATTGGCTTAAAAAGACAAATAATTTTTCGTTGATGTTAAAAATCTGCCTAGATGCTAATGTCATTGTAGTGTAGAGCACTGTGGAGCATATAGAGCTAAAACCCAAGACTTGCTGTATACACAGCATTTCTTTTGAAACAATGAGTTTAATTACAGTGCATGAGAATGGCAGGTCCTGACATGTTAATTTAAGTATTTATAATGTGTATGAAGCAATTCAAATGGATTTTTAGCATTTTGGTGATCAAGTCTGTGGCAGCTTTATCATGGAGTATACTTGACTGAATGCTAAGACAGTCCAAGGGGAAGCATTCATCAGCTATGTTTCTTTGATTCACCTAATTGTTTTACTGACACCTAGGGTGCTAATTAATTGCCCAGCCTCACAAATTAGGGACTGTTGCCTCTCATTCCAAAGCTGTAGACAGCCATGGCACTCCCCATATGCATTACATTTCAGTACTTTCTGTGGTCCTTAGCTGCATGTTGAATGAATGTTCAACACCAAGACAACTGCAAAGCCAGGAAGCACGTCTCTAGGACTAAATCTGTGACCTCGGTCAGAAACCATGTCCTAATTTGAGAGAGAGTGCCCACAGAAAACTATCGGAACTGCAGGTTGCCCATGTAACATCAGTGGTGTTGTCTTGTTGGTGAAGTTCATGGGGAACATGACCCATACTCTCCCTGCCCCTGGACTTGCTAGGACAGGTGACTTTTTCATTTTATCAGAATGCCAGTACTAGAGGAATTTGAGGATGCATTTTTCATTTTGTGCACTGTCTTAAGGGCAACACTGTACTCAGCAGTTAAGTAATAACTGACAGAAGTCCAAATACTGCTAGGGCCAAAGGGTATCTGGGGTTAACTCCAACCTGATTTATAAATCAATGTTACTGTAACTTCAGTACATCTTGTTCTCCTTTGTTTCAAGATTTGGTGTACCTCAGAAGAAAAAGAAAATCCTTAATCATAAGGATCTTTTTTTTTTAGGTATGAAAATTCATTAAATGATTATTTGCTAAATTATAGAATCAAAGTTAGTTTAACAACGAGTAAGAACACTGAGAATTCCAAGCCTAAAAATCCAGGCTTATGCTATATATTTTCTTAATCCTTTTTACCCTGTAATTTCTGTTCATGCCACTGGGTTGTTTTTTGTCTCTCCAAAATATGTTTTGGGTCAACTCGGATACTTCCTTTTTTCACCATCAGTTTCTCTATTTGTGAAAACTTTTTCAAGGATTTATTTGCAATTGCTTTGATTTTCCAACTACTGTTTCAGAGCTGTAATCTCATCTCCTGTCTTGTAGCCACTGCTTTAACAGGGAGATTGAGAAATACACTGAAACCTATCCCCAAACTTACTGGACATCCTAGTAACTGTTAACATTGGTGGGTGGTCTTGATATCTACATGCTGGTTTTGTGCCTTGTTACTAAATATATGGGTAGTCTATAGTATAAGCCCTATAAAATTATATTTCTTCCTTTTTTGTTGTATCTTCTAATAAAATAGGGTATGTTATTTCCTGCTAAATAACATAAAAAGAAAGCATGGCTACATTTTTCCAGGGGCAGGGGGAAAATCACATTGGGACATTTAGTTAGGGATTTTACCTATCTGGCTAATTTAAATTACATTTGAGATCTCAAAGGTCTTTATGAAGAATGTGAAGGGACATTTCAGATGTTGAACTGTGGCTGAGAAACTCGTTTTAGGAAGGAGATTTAGGAATCAGCATATTCCTATGGGAGCAATTGTGTGTTACATTTTAATATACCCTGAAAAATGATTTTGTAGAATAAAAACTTACCTCTTAATTCAGGTTCTGTGTAGTCAGGATTACAAAGGAGATAGTGTGTGTTTCTTTGCTCTATCAGGTAGATCTGTGCTTTGTTCCCTTGTCTCCCACACTGTGATGGGGTTTGCTGCACTGTGCCTGTGCTGTCACTATCCTGCACTGGCCTCCTGCAGTGTAACTTGGGGACACCAAGCATTTAGACACCAATATAGCTCTAGAAACACCACAGATTACAAAACGGTGTTCTACAATAAATAGGATTATTTCTGCATTAGCTCGTGTTCTCTGTAGCATCCTTTGCTTCTCATAGGCTGTTTAACTCTGCCACCACTGCCATATACTGTGCTGTGCTTCTGCAAATGTTTATCATCTGCAGTGCTGTCAATAAACTGCAGCAAGCTGCACCACACCTGAGCATGTGAATTTGAATTCTACTATCCACAACATTTTTTTCAGTAAATATAGCTTTATAAGTAAGAAAAAAAAATTAATAATGGTTCATGGGTGTTCTGTATGCAGACTTTGAATTTTGGTGTTTATATAGGCAGCACATGGTCAATATAGCCAAATGGAATTACTGTTGTGATTGAAATATCATATTTTACATTGTCAGATGTAATAGTGCCAAAGAGTTGCTGAGACAAAAGCTGACATGTGGAAGGGGTACCACTAGCATCCATACTTCTGAGTTCAGTTAAGGTTTTGTTCCATTTTTGTATTGTGTGTGTATATAAGGCAAGAACATTGATACTGTATAGAGCCTTACTTGGAAACAGTTTATATTGTCTTTAAAGCAATGATCAGGCAGATGCTCAGAATGCACTACTTAAGGTCCAAGTCAGCTAAGTTTCTTCGAGTTGGAGCAGTTCAGTCTGGATGGTCTTATTTCTACATCTGAACAAGCTAATTATTTTGCTAACTCATTGAAGTGTGACACCTGCATTATCAGGGAAGGCTGTGACAGAAGTTTGGAACTGAGATAAAATGATTATTGTTAACTGCATTTTCCTGCAGAATTTTTTTTAAGTGTAGGTAAGACTACCATTCCCCATTGTTCCCTAGACCTTTACTGAACAGTCAGCATGTCATCAAGCTGCCTGGCTCTTTTATTGAACTGGAGGCACTCTAGCATCAATCTGTATTAGGTATGAGTGCCTGATGTGTGTAAAGTGTGTTTAAAAGGAAGAGTTCCTCCAAGATCCTGCCTGGAGGGAATGAATCCAATTGATTCATCCAAATGATCACACCAGGGAGGAAATTCACCCTTTTGTTAGGTTATGGAAAAGAAACATTTTAACCTTTATCGTTCCTATAGAATAAGTCTACACTTTTGTATGAGGGTAATGCGGTTCGCAGTGTGACAGTGAGTTTCTGCAATGGAAAAGCAGCCCTGACAAATAACCTCTTTATACAGATGATGCAGCTTCTTTGTAGCTACAACTTTGTAATTTCTAGAGGTAAAAATACCACGTGAGAGCACAACCTGAGTGGAAACAAATGGAACTTCCTGTGAAACTGGGTCAGCTGCGCTATCATGCCCTTATTGGTCGCTGAGGATGGCCAGGATTTCTCCTGCTAGCTTGCTTTATTTCTTTGCCCAGGCCTTCTGTTGATGTCTCTTAAATTGCGCATGTGCAACAGCAAACAGAGAAATTTGCAGCATATCTGCAGTGACCTGCCTCGACTACACAGTGAGTAAAATGCTACTGAACTTCCCACCATTCCAACTGCCCGTCAGCTCTAAACACAGGAATTACCTCATTTCCTTCAGGCAATTTACATCTTATTGGATAGGCTTGCTTCTACAAGCAGCTTGAGCTCTCTGTATTATTCTCAACTGTATGAAGTAAAGGCTTTTTTTAAAAAAAGTTGAGTTTTTTAAAGAAAAAAAACGCCACACACATTTTTCCAAAGTAGGGAGTTGACATTTTCAGTTCTCTGTTCCGTTTATCTCCTCACCTCTCTGTTTAGACAGCTGTTGATCATAGAATGCTTGAGGCTGGAAGGGACCTCTGGAGGCTGTCTTGTCCAACTCTTGTTGGACTAGATCATAACATTAGGATCAGCTTTCCTCTTGCCCCCTCCTTTTCCCCAAAAAGTGAGCCACAATGGCAAAACTCTTCAGTTCTGGCACAATGCTTCCATTTCCATTATATTTGTTAATTTTGGTACTCAAAAGATAGATTACAGCTGTACAAAACGGCAAAATACCACGTACTAGCACAAACACAGAGGCACTTCTGCTCCATACTATAATCAATTTCAGGCAGGGATCAGACTCCTCTTCTGTTAGCGGTAGTAGGGTCTGTCCCCAACAGGGCTTTACCAAGGGCTACCCTAGTAAAGTCTTTCTGACTTACTTTCCTTTTACCCTAAGCGTAGACAACTGCACATGGCAGCCCTGAGCCTGGCTCCAAGCACACAGAAGGAGAAAACCTGCCTGTTGAGATCCTCACCAGCTTAAAAACACGGGAGCAATCACTGTGGCTAAGGCTGAGGGAGAGGCTGCTGACACGTACAGCAAGAGAGGGGCTCAGAAGGGGCTGCAAAGTAAAGCAAGGGCTGCCTTAAAACTCTCCTCGAGAAGTAATTAGCTGGGGGTATTGGAGTGTTGCATGGATAAATCTCATCACAGGGATATGGTTAGGCTGAGGTGCTCTTAGCACAAGGCAGCGGGGTCTGTCTCCACTAGATTCATGGCTGGCAAGTCTTGTCAGCAACTCCATTTGTTAGAACCCTGCTGATAAGTATTTGCTTGTATTTTAGGCTGGGAAAGGCTCGTAATTCTCTAGGGAAAGCCCTTCTATGACACTGCTATCGCTTTTTCTGTGAAGATGCTCTAAATTGTTCTAATCCCGTTGTTCAACAAATGTTTGCAGCAAAACTCATGGAAACTTCTGTTGTCAGCTCAATTTCTCAGCATAGACAGGACTGCTGGAGAGGTTAATTTTGAACTTCTCTTTCTAATATAATTAGTTATTGATTAATGTTTGATAGGCTGAGATTTAAAAAAAAAGAAAGGAGAGAACATTATGAAGAAAACAAAAAGGACCAGTTTCTTGTATCTTGATAACTCAGGAAGTAAACTCCTAGTGGAGAATTCTAGACTTCCTAACTTTTCTTTTTCCCCATTATTCTGCTCATGACCTGCAACATAGATGTGAAGCTGTTGACAAATGACTTTTCAGGAGGAACTGATCCAGAGTAACCTAAGAAGAGAGTTTTGTTTTTGAAGGTCTCATATAACCATGCAACTTTTACAGCCAGAGAACAATAGAGGGCAATAGATCTCTGTGAAACATCACGTCTTCAGAAAGGTTTCCATTTGATGACACTGATGGCAGTTTTGGCAGCTCTTTTCACTGCCTCACAGGGATCATTCAGACACTGCTGAAATGTATCTGTATGATCTAGGAGTGTCTTACGGCCCTCTGGTACCTCAGCCAGCAGGGTGAGGGTTTTGATTGCACTCAGACGGGCTTTGCTGGTTTCCTCAGCAACCAACTTCAGTAAAGGTGGAATGGCTGCAGCACCTAGGGCTGAGAATCTCCCTGTAGAGAAATAAATTGGCTTTAAAATGTGTTATTATATATAATCAACATGCTTTTGAATTCCTACTTTCTACTCCCTGCCCAGCTACATCAGAGGGTGCAGTGCGAAGAGGTAGGACATGCTTTTCTTTTGAAGACCAAAACTTGCTTCTAGCTGTTTAAGAAAAGAGTTCTTTCTTAGTTAATCTGCCTTGCACATTATAATTTCATTTGCAACATATCTAAGAATATAAAAGGCACTGAATGATGGGATAAACTATTGGGGGGAGGCTAGATGCCCTTAAGAACATCCTCCATTCTTTTATTTTTAAAGACACTTCAAACACTGGGATCCACTCCTCTGTTGTCTTCTGAAGCCAGAGGGACAATTGCAGAGGAGGACTGCAACACAACTGCTGTTATTAAGATGCTTTTATGTCTAATTACTCATTCATCACACTGAAAATTTAGCAGTTAGTATTTTCAGTGTTGTGTAAGTTACTTGGGAGAACTACAGACCTTATTAATATTCATTCCTCTCCCAGCTGTGAGAGAGAAACTGCCTCTAACCACAAAAATTGTTTCCAGAAAATAGTGCTCCTCTGTTGAGGACCAGTGATTCAGCGTAGCTTCAGGTATGTAGATCTCTGTATGGTCTGCACTTGGACAGAAAATGTGCCCCCTCTGGAGGGTAATAATGGTGGGGTAGATAAATAACTTCTTGACCTACTTCAGGTGGATGAAATCTGAAATATACTGTCTGCCCTAGACACAACAACAGTAGCTCGAGACAGATCTAAAGAAACATCTAATCTTACAGTTTCCTGAAGAGCTTTAAAACTATCAGAAACTGAGTACTAAGTTGCCTTAGAATTGGATTTCTGGAAAGTATCCCAACAGAACTGCCTCTGTTTCTCACCCTGAGGTTTAACAGCAGCAAACATCAGTGCTCCTGTTGCACTAGCTTGGACTTCAGGATCTGTATCTTCCAACAGGCTCACCAGCACAGGAATAACTTCTTCACATACCACGCCTTTTCCCTCTGGATGAGTACTGTGCAGAAAAGATGGTTAAGTTGCTTTCTCAGACTGCCTCTGCTAACCATGCAGCTACCCACAGCCTCTCCCCATGCCTGGACCCCTGCAGTCCTCCTTTCATGACAACACGTTTCATGACAACAGTGCTGACACAGTCCTCCTCTCTGTTCTCTTTGGAGTCACAATGTTCTGACTGTTAGACAGATGGCAAGCACCACTACCCAGCCACAAGGGAAAGAAAGGGGATGTCTGTCTGTTCCTGGTGTCCATTAAATCTACTTGCTGATACAATACTGATGATATCATATTCACCTGTGTGTATGGGCTTAACAATTTTTTAGGCTAATTTTAGACGGTTTGGATTTTTTATTTCTTTCTGTGATACGCTGGAGATTGATGGGCAACAGCATGTAACAGGATGCAGGATTAAGTGTGCTGGTGTTCCTAATGGCAATTTGGTTAGAAACCTGGCTGTTGAATCCTATACAGATTAAAAAACCTCCTCAATTAGGAGTCTGCAATGAATTCTTCTCCCAGGTCAATTTTCTCTCTTTCTTTCCAGCCTCTTTAATGCAGGGAATATTTAACATGGCCCAGCTACTGCAGAGACCTAGAATGTGACTGATGCCCATACTCTAAGTGCATTTCTGCTTGCTTTCTATGACTCATGTTATCTATACTCTCTTTTCATATAAAACCTCACTTTGTTATAAGATATTAGGAGGTGTTTTGTGCCAGTTGGTATGTAAACTACATGATCTGCAGACCTTTTTAAACTAGACATCTGTTGAGCAATTTTATTACATTTTGTGATTGCAGAACAGTGGACTTAAGTTGTTCCTTTCATCCAGTGTTTGATACACAAATTTAATATAAAGATTGCTTTTTCTGATCCATCACTGATGTACGTAGCAGCCTGTGTCAGAAGCTATTTCTGTCCCCAATCACACTGAAAGTTTCCCAGGACTTTTAATTTTTTGAGAGAGCATGGCTGTCCAAAACAATAAGGGAGCTTCTCCCTGCCTCCATAGTGGTTAGAATCTCGTTTTCACATGCTTTTTCATGGAGAAAATTTTTCTCAGCGGTGCTGTACCAGGAAAAAATCCTGATTTCACTGCCAATGCTGAACACAAGTAGAAAGAGAAGGAATGACATTTCCTCATCAGCATCTGCTTTCTTGAGTGATTTATAGCAATTATGATTTTTAGAAGTCTTCTACTTATGTGTGCATTCAGGCTGATATTCCTTTACATGTGACATGTGACAGCTTCAATGTGTAGTGGAACGCAACTGTAAACTAATTACATGGACTCACTCATTAAATAAGTATTTTCTTGGGCTTATGTATGATAGATAGATATTTTTTTTTTTTACTTTACCCAATTTCTAACAGGACGCAAGCTGCTTTGCTTCTGATGGTCACTGATGAGTGTGTGAGCTTTTCCTTCAGGATAGTAACGGCACCAGTTGCTAGAGCTTCAGAAGCCTCCACATGCAGACAGTTGGAGAGTGTATCAAGGATTAGCTCCTGGATCTCATCCGACTCAGTCTTCAATTTGAATACAAGTAAGGGAATCAAACCAGCATGCAGTATGCCAACAGCCCCTACAGGAGGAGACAGGGAAGGAACACAGGTGAGGTGTGAGTGCATTTACTCTTTCTACCTGCACTTTAAATTTCTTAATAGGATCAAAATACATATGGTAACTCATTTTCTTACACAGATGTGGGATTGAGAGATGGAAATTACTACAACACTGCTCTGTTCATAAATGCCATCTTAGCATTGCTTCCTCAGGAAGCTTCCACAACAGTCCTGTAAAGATATCGGCCCAGGTAATAGCCAAAATGGCAATTGCTCTGATGTTCCCAGTTTCCCCCACTATAATATTTCTCCCCAAATCATTCTTGCTAAGAAAAAAACCCCACAAACATATAAAAGTCACCTTATATCCAGCCTTTCTAACTGTTCTCAACATGAACAGATGCTAAGAGAGACTGAGATGTGAGCCTTTAGAGCTAATACTTTGATCCTCCACTATGGTTTCTGTGGGGGAAGTCAACAGTTTGGGAACTGTCAGCTTCCTCACACATTTCTTTGTAGTAATTCTGTCACGGGGAAAATTTAAATTTTGAGCTTTCCAGCAGTCAGTACTGTTGCACTATGTCCTAAAGGAAACAACATCAAAGGTAGAAAGATCATCATTTGTCCTGCAAATGATGTCTTTGCTATGAGAAAGCGTCTGATGTGTACCATTTCTTACACTTTACTAAGTCAACACTGAAACAGCAATGCCATGGGAAAGCAGAAAGCAGAACGTACTGTCCACAAGTAACTATGTGAAAACAAAATTCTCCAGCTGTCTTGTTGCTAAGACTGATTCTTTGGTTGCTAAGAGAAATGTGGCTCCTTTCAAAGTGATTCATATATGGTTAGATAAGGAAGTTTTGTGGATAAGAGCCATCAAGGTATTTTCAAATGAACCTCCACAGTCGGGGATAAAAGGACAAGAGTGAAAGAGATTTTAATGGCCCTTGGTAGTGCACAGGAGAAATCTCTCAACTTGACGGTCAGGTGAAAAACATGATTCTAATCTAGAGGTTTTCTGTTGTACATATTTCCGAGGTTTTGCAGACACTGAATAACTTCTTATGTTAATAAGTTATTAGGATCCACTTTACTAATGCAAATGCAAAGAAACACCTAGGGGTGATATTACAGCTTTTACTACCTGTGCTACATCTGGAGGTCAGTTGTTGTGAGAATTCAAATAAATAATAGGGGAAAACAGACTCAGACAATTCACTCTTGAAGCCTAACAATGTGTTAAAAGCAAGGATTTCTCTTTGTGCCAGAAAGGCAAAGCAGGGAAGGAAAGTGAAAAAATGTTATCTTTGAAGCTGTGGCTCTGTATATTACTAGATGGGGGGGCTGGCATTTTCATAGTAAAAAAAATCCTCAACCCTGTATTTATGTCCTCTGGAGAAACGAAAAGAAGAAAATTCTCAAGGATCAGCTCCAGCCCATTCAATACTGTCCCCACAGAAGGATGTGATAAAGGAAACCTGCACTATTGGTCTGCCAAAGGACTCTTGGAGGGGGCCCTGAGAAGGAGATAAAGCTTGCAGAGCTGACTCCATCACCCAGCACTAACTCCCTTGACAAGGATTACAAGTGTTTGGATTGTAGGTTATAGGTTATATATAGAAGGGAGATGGGTGGGTTAGACAACAGAAAGGACATGGCTGGGAATACACCATGCCTTATGGAGTCACAGGCAGTAGGGAACTGATGCCATGGAAATAGCGTAAAGCAGTCTCAGGTGACTATAAGTCTTATCCAGAATTGATTTAGCCACGCTTCCCAATGTCTTTTGAAATAGCTTATGAAAGACAAGATTTTTCAAAGCCAACTTTTAAAACTGCTCCCAAAGTTTTTAATGAAAATAAACTATATGGCCTGTCTGCATGAAATTGGGATACCCAGAGAGCTCACACAGTCACCACATACACTTCTAAATGCTGGGATGCTATGGAAATCAGAATAAAACCAAAATTTGGGAGGTACAGTTTCAGAGGAAGGGTAATGACTTAGAGGTGATAGACTTACAAGCTGACATTCCCTGTAGCAAGCATCTATTTATTGGACAGTTGCTTTGCCAGATGATTTTTGAACCAAAACCACATCTGGACTACTTGACCTTAAAGTTATTTGATTCTTTCTAGATAAGGTAGCACACCAAATGTAAATGTAAATAAGAGTAGCAAAGAACTGAAGTTTAAACTCCACGCTCCTCCAGAGCCTTTGTGTAGCTTTAATTTACATTGACACCAATCTTCCTTGGGATAGTGTCTCACCACAAGCATTTCATCATACCATTTCATGAGCAAACACTTGTTCTTGCGCAGAGTAGTCAGCATTCCGGCTTAGAGCCCAGAGAAGCCATTGCTTCCTTTAATTTAACTTTCCATTTTTCTGTAACAACTATTGCTATAGCATTCTGTCTACCTTTGTCGTGCTGGTAGATGTACTTTTTTCTTTCCCAGTCAGGTTTCCATTACTATTTTTTGCACTGGCTTTCAAATACTTAATAGCCACTTTTTAACCCATCATCTTAATTTCCATTCACCTCCATTTTTAGTTTCCTCCATATCCATCTTTTTCAGGACTTCCTTGCTAACTTATTTCAGTTCTCTCGATCACTTTATCATCTTATTGCCAGTAAAGTACTATCAGCATTCAGGTTTCATTTCTTTGTGTCTGTGTCTGTCATTTATCTTCCAATACATTCAACCAATACGTTCAACTAGACAGGACTGCTTTCATTTGCCCTTGAGTTTATTCCTTCCAATTAATGTTTATTGACTTTCTTCGACTCGGTCATCCCTCATTCATTGCATTTGCACTTCATGTCTTCTCTTGGTGCTAGCCTTTACTATTGCACTGCAGTCCTGAGTGCAAAATAGACAGCAAAGCCACTTTATGTCTTTCTGTTTCAATAAACTGGCAAGACAATGTACAGAATGTTATTTTGTGGAGCCACTAAGTAGTATTTATTCTGTGGTCAGAAATCCCCAGGTAGCTAGTGGGTGCTTATTTTATATGAACACTTGGGCTGTTTTCCTTTTTTAAAAATATGTTTTATTTTACTAGGCCAAGCGTCTGTATCAATAGTTTCCTTATCTACTGTTATTGTCAAGCTGTCTTATCTGAAATGCTATCATGCTACTAAAGGGAGCTTCCCAGATATAAATAGAGAAACAAAGATTAATTGTTTGACCTTGTCAGAAATCTCAATGTGGTGAAGAGAAAGAGGGTAGAGAGGAAAGGCCATCAACAACAACAAAAGGAGACTACCTAACACTGAGACTGAAATTTCCAGGTGGAAATTCATCATGGTTTTCCCAAGGGAACCAAAAGGGTCTAGGGAAGTAAAAGGGAAAAGGGAGGAGACAAAATCAGTGGAAAGTTGTTTGAGAGTTATTTGTAAATCCGAGCAGTCTCAGATCCTTGCATCTTACTGAGCAAGCAATAGGAGGGGAAGGTAAGCTGGTGTTTCTAGCAGTCCTATACTGAAAAAGGAAGCAGCATCCTTAGGATCTTGACTTTTCATTAAAATAGTGCTGTTTCAAAGGTGATTTATCTATTGCAGAGAGTGTTCTAGATACCCTGGGCATAGTGAAGTAGTAGGAAAAATTGTTTTCAAAATGCAAATAGTTGCATTTGCAGCTGCATAGTTAACATCATTATTGATCTGTTTTCCTGAGCACTTGTAATCTTCCCTTGGGCTGCTTTTTATCTGAGCACTCATCTTTTCCTTCTCATAACCCTCTGGCCACTCTCATCCTCCCTTTCCTGACTCTTTTTTCAAATAGGCCCAAAGCGGAGTTGTCATTTATTTTGTTCTCTCAGTGTAGCTGCAGGGCATATAAACAAATTAAATTTTGTAGAATACAAAGGAGTCATTTATGGTGCACAACAGTGGTGTTTTGTTTTGGTTTTCAATTACATAAATCAATTAAATCACATTACAAATCCTTTTCCTTACAAATGTCGGTTTTCAACTCAAAGCCATTTAAATGTTTGTTTTAGTACAAAGCATGAGCCTTATGCATGGCCACAAAGTGGTGTACAGCGTAGTATAACATAGTAAAATAATATGTAAACATAGATTCTATATAACATGAATGTTCTGTTAACACCTGAGATGTCTCTAGATGTCACAACTATTTGAAATGCTTAGTAACAGCATTTCTACTTAGGAAGGGGCACACAAGGAGAAGAAAAGCAGAGCCAGACACAATCAGAAGGAAAAATGCTGCCTAGCATCACCATGTGCTATCAACACAGCCAGTACACAGTGGCTATGGAATCCCAGGGTGGGAGCTCACTAACTGTGAGCAGCCAAATGATCCTAACAAAATTTCCAGACCTAGCAGCTCTCTTGCTAGCACTGCAGTAGTTCAGCGCCATTTTAGAGGTAACAAAGTGTATATTAAACTAGTGAGTGCTAGCATATATTATATAAATTTAAAAATGCAGTGTTTGTAAAATGTTTCCTTTCTGAGTGACAAGATGACCACAGAAGATCCTTCCCCAGCACACATTCCTTAATAATTCCTTGCTCACTACAGTTTAAATTGGAAAAAAAAAATTCTTTAGACTCCCTGAGAATATTTGAGTCACTAGTCACAAAAGCATAGTTTGAGAACCTTGTAGTAGCTAATTTAACATTAAGATTCAGCATTTTGAGTCTCAGTGTTTCTAGCATAAAGGCTGTGTTAGGGAGTAGATTAAATATAATACTACTATAAAACTAGGCTGAAATTTCTTTCTGGTAAGTTTGGAGCAGGAGGTAGGCCACATTAAATGAAATAGAACTCACCTATCTATACCCTGTCAGCTTCATCCAGTCTTCTTAACTGAAGAGGAAAATTCTGTTGACATCTTTGAAAGAATATTTTCCTCTTCTTTGCAACAATAATTCTCTGTCTTTCAATGATAATTTAACAGGAATAAACAGTAGTGTCCCAAAGGATGCCGATGCCTAGAGATAAAGAGTATCTCTTCTCTTAAAGGACTGAGAGGTAGAAAGTCCCTGCTTAAAGCAGCTGAGGAGCTACTAGGATATTGAGGAAAACACTGCAGGTATTGGTATCGGATTAGAAATAGTAAACAATTCTATTTCAAACCACTTCAAGGCTGTGCATTGGCTAAATGCATTTATCTTATAACAGCCCTAGGGATTGACTAGGTACAAAATCACAACCTCAATAGTAGTGTCTGTCATATCCTCACTAAAAATACAATAGCTGTAAGCTTTATAAAAGCATTATGGGGTTTGCTTTTGAAGCCACTGAGAATTTTTCCAATACTAAGGATTTTGGGATGTTATCGGAATGAAAGACATAATAGAAATTAAGGCTATAAAAATATTAAGAAGTCAGCAGTACACTGGAGAAGCACATAATGTGGCTGCCTCTGGGGATACTTTAAAAATCCAAAATGTTTCCAGCATTAACAAGGAACACGAAAGACTGGTCTGATAAATAAGAGATTCCTAATCCTTAGTAAAGAATGAAAGAGAACTCCTGCATATCTTGTTTTTGTTTCTAGAAACTTTACTTTAGCGTGTGTGAAATAGTAGTATCAAAGCACCACTGAAAATAATTAACATAGAAACTACAACTAATATATCTGCATTAGCTTCTCTATTATAATTTAGAAATCCAAGAAACAGATTAACTTAAAAAGAAGAAAAATTGTCATTCTGGTAGTAAATGAGACTGCCTGTGACCTTCTGCTTAAAAGCAATGGGTTTAACCACCTAAATCATTTATGCCCTGTGAAAAGAGGAGTAATACCTAAAGATTGCTGGTCATTCATATGCATCAGAAGGTAGTCTCCAAAATGAAAGCAACTTTTCCTTCGTGTTATAAAACTGTATTCATACAGTATCACATACAAGAAAACAAACAATCAAAGTGACGGTGAAATAGAAGTAACAAAGTAGGGCTGGCTTATAATTTTTATTCCTAGATCTAATTGTTGGTAGCCTGCTTGCACAAGCAGAAGCACCGATATCTTTTGCAGTGTTTTTATTTTGCCCTTCAGTACTCTAGCTCCTTGCACCTCCCATATAATTAATCTTCTTTAAGTTTTCTAAATTTGTAACTTACTTATCATACAGATACATTCATGATCATCGTATATAACTAAGTGTATGAATCCATCTGCATATATATAACATACATTCAGATGATCTGCATGCATATTGGTCACACAAATTAGGAAATTTCTTGGGTTTTATTTCTCTGACAAAGTACCTTTCCTTTATTCAGAGAAATTAAAAAAAAAAATTGTAAAAATTAACGACTGACAATAACCTAAAAGGCTTTTTTCCTGTTCTTTTGGATGAAGAAGGAAATGTCATCCTGAAATTTATTAATTTTCTCTACAGGGAAGACTTTGCCAAAATGCATGAAGGAAGGAAAACAATCTGACATATGTACTATTTGCACCAAAGTCCTCAGATCAATTACTGTAGCGAAAATTAAAGCCTTGAGACAACTACTCCCAAAAAACAGAGCCTCAACCACTGAGTTGCTACCTCACTTAAGATTTACTAGGTGAAAATTTGTCCTTTTTTTCCGCTGTTCAGTAATGGAGACATATAGCTGTAAGATGAGACTAAAAGGGACCAGTGCAGCCCTTAGCCATAAGAGGCTGCTGACATTCTCCTTCCCCAAGTGCCTGCTGTGAAATATAGCACTCACAGAAAACAGTAAATTTAGTGTGCATAACACAGAGAATATGTTCAGAAGAAACCTGGACCAGCACATTCACAAACACTAAATTAAATATTGGATTTTATACTTTATACCAAGCACGTACATCAAGAGAAGAAAGTGTTAACAATTACTATAGCAAGTTTCAGTCGCAAAGAAATTGAAACTGCACAGTGAGGACAACGTTATCAGTTTGACAAATATTCATATGATTATTACCTACATTGTAGTAAATATTAGAGGTTCCTATGGAGAAAGAACGTCTGCTCTGTCACAGCAGCTTGTTGTAAAGATGCGTGAGAGACAGCTCATTTCCTACACAGATTATTGTCTAGATGGACAGGGCAAAAGGAGTGGATAGGAAGGAAAGAGGTAGAAGGTTGTTTAAAGTAATCCTTCAGGTCAGCTGAACAGTTGAGAAATCACTTGAACAGTTGAGAAATCACTAAGAGCCAGTTTACCACCACATTCCCTGGGTGCTGTTGCTCAGCTGGTGGCCATGGCTCACCAGCCAGGGTACCATGCTCAGAGGGGAAGGCTGCAGGCTGTTAACTCTCCTGCCTGCTGCAGACCCACAGCCTCTCCCCTGATTTCACAGGAGAGATGAACAGGGAGGTGGGCTAGGCTGGAGGCTCGGCGGGACGAGGGAAGCTGTACGAGAGCAGATAGCTTCCTCAGAGCTGTGGATAAGTCTTAGTACTAATCATATTACTGTGGTGACTAAAAACGCCTGACCGTTTGGAGAGACAGCTTTCAGGGGATGGTGGCAATATTTTGCACTAGTAAAAACAGTTTTAAACTTTTAAGTCCAACTGCCTTACAAACCCTTAATGTGAGAGAAATGCACAATTGCAAGTTTTCAGTTTTCAGAACTTCTGCTGAGAGAATAGATTTTAAAAAACCCCCAAACTTTTCCTCTTTTGGGGCAGAAGGCCAAAAAAATTAAAGCAGCATGAATGAAATTCAAGAAATAGTTTTGTTAAATATCTTAAATTTCTGTATCTGGAAGCTATATCTGTGCAACTGGAATTCTGCATTACAAAATGGCATTACATAACAAAATGACCATTGTAACATTTTGGTTATCTTTCACATTCACCTTTTGCAACTAGTGCATTAGCCTGACACATGCTCAGATGTAAAAAAGCAATCATTTTTTCAGTTTTGTTCCTTAGGAGAAATATATAAATAAGACTGTGAAAATATTCTCTGAACTTCTATAGTACAACTGAATCACAATCAATCAGAAACAGAGGTTTATGAAAGAGTAAGTTTTCTATAAAGATTTGATTATACTATGGTCAAACAATAAATAAAAATGAGAGGCTTAGAGGAACAAAATATCTAGCATTAATCATGTGTCAGACACTGAGGAATTTAATCTTGAAAATTAACATAAACTTGCTTTGATTATATGAATCATTGCATAGACTGGAAATTGAACAGACTGAAAGACTGCAAATAGTGGTAGAAGACAACAGGAGGAGGTTAAAAGGAACATTAATTCAGTCTCATTGTATAAGCACTTCTTTTTTACATTTTCTTTGTTGTTCAAAGGGTGGGATATTTTTTTTTTCCTACTTTAAAAAATGACCTGATAGAGATTTCAAAGAAGAAGGAACTGGAGAAATTGTGGTGATGACAAATCCACTGCTTATATTTGCTGCTCTAGCATGCTGGCAAAGTAACTCGATTTTATCCTGCAGTTCACACCGCTCACACTGGTGCCAAGACGAGCACAACTGAATGGTTAGAACTGATAAAATCTCTAGGAAAAGAAGAACACGGTACTATAGGCGGGTGAAATCCTTTTCTGCTTCAGATGGTCTGGCTTGGCAATTTTGTTTGCAATGAGAGTAGAAGAAACACATCTTGGTTAGAACCACAGCCCCAGATGGCTGCACGACGTGAGTGGAGCGTACGCAAAGGCAGAGCAATTCTCCACTTTCCACTCAGATTTGCACTTTTCCAGGGGAAGCCATGTTCTTAAGGAAAACTAGTTTTACTACTCTATGAAAATTGCATTCTGTTCTGAGTTCTACAATAGTGCTTTCCAGTATGCTTTAGTCTGTATTTTATTTGCAGCAGTGAAAAATTCCTAAATCTTAATTGAATACAAGACTGCTAAGGTGTGGGCTGCTTTGAAGCTGGTTTGGTTTTTTGAGGTGCCTCCCCAGTAAACATTGCTCTTGGGTTGAAAGCCTTATTTCTCCAGTGAGCTGTAAATCACAATTGGCTGAAAGGAGTCTATCACAAATAGGCACATGTCTTAACAGTATACATATTTTCTGAGTAGAGGTGCATTCTGAATGAAGGTCTCTAAGTGAATGAATGAAGGTGTTCTTGCAAAAAGACCTTTTTCATCATTTATTTGGAAAACAACTAGTGCAGTAGGACCCAAGCCACAACAACAGTGAAATGAACCTGTTATTTAACCTGGACTAAGATATTAGGTCTGTAAATGTGCTAGATTAAGCATAGACACTTCAACAGTGCTACTAATATGCTTATCTTTAAGAACATTATATACAGAGTATTCAAAACACTGTTAAACAGAAACAGAGAATCATATTTGCAACAGCTATAACAGATACCAGAAACAGTTTCATCAACTGATAGAAATTACTGCTATTTTAATACGCTTTTAAAAATAACATCGTTATAAGTGAGTCTGAAAACTACATTAACCAAAAGATTTTTTTAAAGTGTTTATCAATTTCATCAGTTCATTTGTTAGGTAAAGTTAACATACTGTGCTTTGCCCATTCCATTGATTCCATCAGCCAGTTAGTAAGAAAGTGATTCAGAAGGCTAAATGTAGGTTTCTAATGTCATTTTAGTATCTGAGGTACCACTTGGGACTGTCAGGTATAACTTAAGATCTACAGGACACTTGGACATTTCTTGGGTGCAGTTGGAGGCCAGATGGGATATGCCTGAAAGCCGAAAATGGTCTTGGAGATTTGTGTCTGGAGTGTGAATTGCGTCCTAAGTCACTTCCATTTGTTATTTGAATTGATCTTGTGCATGTCATTGACAGCAAAAACTTTTTAAAAAGAAAGGTGGTAAATAAAAAAAAACAGCAGTCACATTTATGCAATTTTCTATTAGTTTATCACTAATGTAGTCATAGACCAAACAGTCTTTTGTACAAATTTTCACCCCTCTGTCTAAAAATGCTTCAGAAAAGAGGTGGTGATCAGCTATAACTGGCTAAAGCTATCACTTTGTATATCTACTTTGTACTTCATAAATGATCATTGGTTGGGAGGTGTGCATATGTAATATCTTTATTGTTTATGCAGACACAAAATTAGCCACAGGCCTGCCATAGAATAGGTGTATAATTATCTAAACTAATTACTTAGACCTGAATGCAGTATCGCAAATTTTTACAGAACTGCACTGGCATTTAAAGTCCCCATAGTAAAGCTACTTGAGTGTCCCCAGCTCTTCTTCCATAGCTTCCGAGAATTACCTTTGTGTTCTCAAACAAAATTTTTGGTCTTTTTTTTTTTTTTTTTTTTAAACTACCAATGTCTTACTCCTGTTAATCAGACATGACAAGGTAATAAAAGGGAAAAATAATAGTACCTGCTGAAATTGTAGTTATATCTCATGGTTCCTACATGAAGTAGAATTATCATGTGCAAAGGATACACGGGAACATGAAATCTGATTATAACTTTTTTCTAAGTACCTATTAAAAAAAATTATATAATTCTTTTGAGGCCCCAATTCGATACTTCTTCAGCTGGCAAGAACATCAGTGACAAAACCAAAAATTTTTGAAATCAATACATTTCTACTTTTTGTTTGTTATTGCAAAAATTAAACAAAACCTAAATGCCTACCTGTATCCTCAAGTGGGAGAGGCCTGCTTTCAACTCGCTGCTCAATGAATATTTAATCATTCTTACAAAGTGGAAAACCTTCAGACAGGAAGACTGCAGGAGGGAAGAGGGTATCCCAAGAGTAACCAATAGCCTGTTGCTCAGGCCACTTTACTAGGACATCTGAAGCTGGTACTTTTTGTTTTAGAAGCTTTGGTTTCAAAAAGTTCCTGGCCCTGATTAATTGCACCTCCTTGGGTGTAATTCCCAGAGAATCTATGCATTTTGATCTCAAGTGATTTTGTCAGTTGTTCACACTTCACAGATCTTTTGTTATATACTTTACTAAATGATCCACACTTTCTTTTTGGGTTAAAGTTTGAGGGGCTTTTGTTTTGGTTTTCCCCATTCCTTTGCCCTTAATAGTGAAGAATGAGGAAAGAATACTTCAATTCTCCCTTTTTTTTCCTTAAACATAATAATGTAGCCTTGAAGGATGGGTCCTTTACAAAGAACTACATTCCTTTATCTTATTTCATGGTATCTCTGTCTGTAGCTTTCTTCCCATGGAGGCTCTGAAGGAGTTGGGGTCCATGTATCCATCACAAAGCTTAGGATAAGTGAGGGCTGCTATGTAAGGTTAACTGCACGGGAAAGCCAGCGCATCTTCCAGGGCTCCAGGTGAACCTCCAAGCAGATGTCTGCCAGCTGCTGGATTTGATGCTTGTTTTTCTAAACTTGGCTTCAGTGGCAACTGCTGATTCAGTAGTTCAGCCAATGACTGTGAGCTGCAAATACAGTAGGTACCTTCCTTCATGGTTTTATTAGGTACGTAAGGCATCTAACATTTTTAGGGTTTGGTTGTTTTTTTTCTTTTAAAAATGTTTTTGTGTTGAAAAGCTAGTCGTGTCCTCCTCTTTAGTTGATTGTGGTATTAGCTGTAACTCATTATCTGGGTTCACATTCTCAAATGTCTCCCATGATTTGACCTCATAGGAAGAGTAAACAGTTGATATTAAGTGAAACCCTCAGTTACTTGAAGGATGTAAGAAGATAAAAGGGTGAAATCCTGGTAGAAAGTGAATTTTCATCCTAGATGATAAAGCCAAATGAGATCAGGCTGATACCACTTGCTGGAAGGTGCATTCATGATTTTTTTTCCCCACCATCTCACAGTCACTGGTACAAAGCAACAATATGCCAGATAGTTATAAATATCAAATCCCAGTCATCTGTACTTGCTGCTATTTTAAACTCTTCCACGTGAGAAAAATGGTTAAAAATAAAAATACAGCCTTCGTATTCTTCTGTAAATGTTCTGTTCAGTTCTTCATGCTCAAAGAGAATCACAAACCCATCTATAAATATCTAACCCAGATCTACAATTGCTTGTTAAAAAGAGGGTGTTTGGTAGAAAATTGAATGAAACACAAAATGCCTTTTATTATATTTTTATTACAGACCAGATGTGGCCTCTCAATTTACCCTCTATCATTTGGAGATGTACATTCACCAAGAACATTGCATGTGTGCATATAAATATTTTGATGTTGTCATGGTATAATAAAGGGTAATTGATTAGAAAAATCCCTGTGGGATTTTCCACTTAAGAGCACATTTCTGTTTTAGCACTATTGTCTTCAAACTAAACATGTATGAATGCATCTATTTTGATCGATCCCAAACAGAAAGCAACAGTAAACAAGCAAGGATTTGGCTTTTGGTCAATGAATAGCATTGGCAAGTTGAGTGAAACTTGTGCAGTTAAGGGTTCCAGTAAGCTGCCTATTAGATGTTATACCTCAACAGTCAAATGCTACTCCCTTCAAAAAAACCCTGCTCTGATATGGGAAAAAATGGTGACCTGCCTGACAGGGAAGAGGGAGCAGGAATCCAGTCAGATCATCACGGTTCTCTCAAATTACTATTTACTATTTCCAGGCAAAAAAAAGTAAATGTAAACTATTCACTTTCAATAGGTTTTTGTGTGTTTTCAATCTATCCATATACAAAGAACAACACTGAGAGTACTGAGCTAAAGAACTGTTTTTATATGCTGTTTGACTTTGGCATTTAATCACCTCTATACGCTATTTGGGGACATATTTCTCTTTAAATTCCTGTGGGAACTTAGCTACATGTAGTGCAATCAATGCATACTGAAAGGCCCTAACTGAGAATTTCTGGATGCAGGACAAGTTGAGACTGATGAAAACATAGACATATCTGCTGATTTGTTTTTCAAATGAGTTGGATTTTAACTCTGCCGTTAATCAACAGCAAGCTCCCATACTGTGGTATTGAAATAATAACACCTAAACTTCTCAGAGAAAGACCTGTTCCATTACTCACATACTGCATGCTTGTAAATCTTTCACTGACAAAATTTGATCTACAGCTAGGTGCCTCCCTCAAAGCTGCAAGAAAGCAAGCATTTTTTTATATCAATTGAAAATACCTAAGAGTGATTAAATCCGTAAAGAACATGTGAACGATGATCTTCCTACCCAGGATGATGGTAGTTGATGCTGTTATTTCTGCCAAAGTTGGTTAATGTGTGGAAGATGCTTTTTCTCACGTATAAAGTACTATACTGAAGATACATGTAATGTGACAGTTTCTATAGTAACTACTTGTTCTTTATGGAATAGCAGATTAAACCTGTACACCCTGTTATTGTTCTTTTATCTTATTATGTAGACTACTTAGTTGCCACAGATACAATTTTTTATTCTATTCCCTTGCCTACATAACTATATCAGGGATTTATGCAATTGCAAGAGTACATTTGAAAAACAAAACACTATTAGAATTTTAAAATTTACCACTATCTGATCATATAAATGCACCAAAAGACATATGTGCATAGATATTGAAAGCTAAAATTTCAAAGTAAAACTGTAGAGATTGTATTTTTTTACTAAAGCAGAGCAAATTGATAATTTGAATATTAAAATTTTGCTGGGAGAACAATGTGAGTTCTGTATATGACATTTCTTTTTTAAATGCTAGGAGTTTACCAGAACAACTTCACCAGTCTAGATGTACTGGCAAACTCTTCTAGTGTGAACAAGATCTAAGATTCATTACTTATAGGAAAATTTTCCTCACGTGGTATACTGATTCATGGCTCTTATTTCTATGCAAGAAAAATAATGTTGCTACACTGTGTTTTATGCTAAAATATTTCATTATTATAATTCATTGATGCTGCTGCTCTGCTGATAATATCAGTACTGGAAGTGATGCTGTTTACAGGAATCAGATGCTTTCTGCACTGTGTTATGTTAGCCTTATTGTGGGAAAAAATGCCTGCATGCTGTCTACGTCTGAAAATCTCTATTGCTATCTCCAGCAGAAGTGTATCAGTAACACACGTTTATAAAATTAGCAGCGTAGGGAGAAATCACAGCTATTTGATCAGGGCTGCAGATTCAACAATGCAACTAGTATTGTAGTATGGCCAAAAGGAAACAGACACTAGAAAAAATGTAAAATATAAATAGGGTAAATCCATTAATGAGATGGAAAGAAAATGATACTCATCATCACTTAAGAAAAGCTGTAGTAGATTACACATACACAAATGCATCAGACTGGAAAAGAGAAAGGCAGAAAGTGAAAAGCAGGAGGAAATAGAGGCACAGTACTGAGAGCAACTGAGTGATGGAAAAAGTGTAATGCAAACAGTGGGTAAATTCCATGTAACTAAATAAACTGGTTTCTCTCCCTTTACCCTTGATTGCATCATTCGAACATGTATGATGTGACTTGTTCCGTCTACTTCATCAGTCCCCTAAAATATGTATTGCCCCTAAAATTAATCATAAAAATCATCATCCTGACAGAGCCACGAACTGCACCACTGCAGCAAACACGGGACCGCTGAATACATCCGAGAAGGTGAATGCATGTGTGCAGACAGGCGAAGCCTGCAACAACAAGGAAAAGGAACACGTATGTGCACGCGTATTATGTAACGCGTGAGTGCAACACAGCGTACGAGTCAAGGGGAAAAACCACAGACCCGCTCATCGACATTAGCTCCTTACGCGCCACGGAGCCCCCGCAGCGCGGGGCGGGGGCGCGGGGGCTGCAGGCCCCGGCCGCCCCCCGGGCGGGAGCCGCCGCCGGCCCCAGGAGCCGCCCGCCGGCCGCGCCACCGCCTCCCGCCCGCCGAACCCCCCGCCGTTGGCGTGGAAACGGGCTGGCAGCCTCCGACTCCTCCTCCGGAGCCAGCCCCGCGCTCCCCCTGCCCGGCTGCCCGCCGCGATCGCTCAGCGCCTCCCCGTCGCCCGCGGGCGGCCACCGGACGAGCGTTCCCATCACCGCCTGTGAAAAATCCCCGTGTTTTAAAAATTTCGCTTTCCAGGGAGAAAATGGGCAGGTTTTGTCTCCTGCATGCGCTGCGGGGGTAGTGTCTGCAGCCGTGGTGTGTCTGCTCACTGCAAATCGTAGATGCTGGTGTGAGCAAGGGCCAAAGCAGAGCGGAGAGGCGTCAGTGGATGTGAGCCTTCGCACCGATGGACTGAGGCGGTGGAGGCTGCCTGCCTGGTGCTGAAGAGGTGAGTGAAATACTCTGCATTTCTCTCTGAAATCGGGTTAGCGATGAACATTTCCTTCTCCATGTATTTCCAGAATAAAAAGGGACTTCTAAAGCAAGAAGAAAAAGATGTCATTTTGGAGCAATAAGCTATGATTTTGCTGGGTTAAAGAAAAGGTGAATGTCACTGTGAGGTAGAAATATTTCGCTGTGTATAGAGAAAAAATAGTAAGGGGAGGCAAGCTGCTGATAGAGTGAAAATGACCTTCTCAAGGGATACTGGCCTTCTATCAGCTGCTGCTTCAGCTTGATTCTTATTTCACAAAATTAAGTCATCTCCCTTTCCTAGCCTGGATTGTAACCCATTGATATCCAATACCTGCGCTTTACTAAGATCTGTTGCGTTCTCCTAATCAATCAGAAAGATAATCCATTAGATTCCGCCTGTTGGGAGAAGAACCTCCACGCTATGTAGCACCTCCTCCCAGGGAAATGCAGGCTGGCTAACGTTCCACCAGAAAAGACTCCTAGCTGCCGAATTTCTGTAACAAATCCTCCCTGTAGCAGTCATGTCTGCTCATTCTAAGATGTGTGGCTCTGCGGAGCTTGGATGCTCTACCTTTTCATGTGTGCTCGTGCATGTGAAGGAATGGGGAGGTTTTGTTATATTAATCTGCACCTGTGGACAGCTCCCATCTGCAGTTGTGAACCACAAGTTTTTTGGTATCTTTGCATTTGTGTGTTCGGTGAGTGATTCATACACAACAACCCCCAGCCCTTCAATGTTAGCTGAGCGAGCCGCAGACAAATATATGTCAATTTAATTTCTGGTAATTGTACCGATCTGATCTGGTTTTGGCTGTTTCACGTGTGTTCTTGTGGTATTTATTCTGGAAGCTGCTGACCTATCTCGACAACATATTCCTGTGAAAGATTTGAGAAAAATTCACCAGTTTTCCATTCAGAATTTCTTTATATCCATTTACTGATACTCTTACACCCACAATTTGATTTTAATTTTGGCTCTGTATTTCGTGCCATTGTGGGTCACACCCTTTGGGTGGCCATCAAAATTTCATCTACAAAGGTTACAACAGCAGGTCAGGTAGAAAAACACGGTACTGGGAACACATACCTGTGGATCACAAGCGAGTAAAAATGAGTGTGTATTTTGCACTTCCTCAGGGGAAATTGTTTCTGACTTTATGGATACAGACATTTGAAGTCTGAGCTGATAGCTTAGGTGTTGCTATAGGCAGAAATAGTGGCGTTTCTTCAATGAGGCACATATTTGCTAGCTGAAAAGATGCAGCTCTGCAGAACAGAGAGCTTTTTGGCATTAATGTGGCCGTCACCATCAAATCATTTGGTTGGAAGCTATCATGCAAAAAGCACAGATCCCTGCCCTTGGATAGAGGACATTATTACAGGATAGGCCTATGTGTATAGAAGAATGAAGTTCCAGTGATGGGTGCAATCAAAAGAAAACATCTTAGTTATATGGTATATTTAGGAGAAAATCTCATTAGATCACCCACTACCAAAGCACTGACTTGTCATTTCAAAGAAGAATCCCACTTCTGTTGCATATGCATGCTTATAAGGAAAGAAAAGCAGATTAATTCTGTGTAAGGCCATGGAACTTTCACTGTGACAGTGAACCTTACAGAGATGAATAAACTCTGTGTGCTACATAAAGAGCGCTATACCTCCATCTGAGGATTATTCGCTTGTCACTTCATTGACCACCAGTGAATAGTGTTGAATGACTCTTCTGGAGGTATTACCTTGAATTTAGTAAGCCTTGAGTACAGCTCAGCGTTTCGGCTACAGGCCTTGGCTTTGAATTTAACTATGATAATCCCAAAGTAACCAGCCAGGTAGTTCTGAAGGACTGAAGCAAAAGTGTTCTGGTTGTCTCAATTCAGATTACACATTAATGGAATGAGATATGTTAAATTTTAAGAAAGCTAGATAGAACAAGAAAACAGAAATTTGTCTCTTCTTCAGGAATCTACCTGCTAAGCAGTGGGGAGGGGGATAAGTAGAGAGATAAAGATAGCAGAAAATTCAGTAAACAACAAAGACTTAAATCCTTAAATGGTGAAGTCAGCTCTTCCTCTCCAGCTTAAGCAGATAAGGATTTTGACAGCAGATAGAGTCTTGGTTGATATGCAGTGGTGAGGCAATATAGGTGAATGACGTCTTTTTCTCTCTCCTCCCCTCATGAATTAAAGAAAAATACTCTCAATTCTTTTGGTTTAAATCACAGTAATTCCACTTATTTCAGAAGAGATCCTCCATATTTATGTAACTGAAAATGAGAGTTGAGTCTGTCTATTTCTGTGTAAAGTTTTGGTCCTGTTTTGAGAGGAGTCATTGGGAGTTTTTAGTTTTTCCACTAATTTCAGTGGGAGAGAGCCCAGGCTCAACACCAGCATGCATAGTTTCACTGATTAGGTTCTGCCATGCCCTCTAGGAACAACGATGTTGAACAGTTTCATAGGTGATTTCAGTGAGGTCACAGTCTCAATGACAAATTCAGTAAGTCTCTACTTGCATCACAAACTGTAATTTGTAAATTATCAGTGATTTTAATCATATTCTTTTTACTGAGAACATTGTAGCATTATTCCCACAAATGCTGTTAAGGTTGACGTTACCCACCTTCAGCACTAGCAGCTTACTACACAAGCAATTAACTATTTTATCTAAGAGAATTTTTTAAACCAAAGCCCTTCAAAATCAGAATATTGGCATACTTGGAAACAATTGTGTTATACTTGGTGAGAAAAATTGTCCTATTTTTATTAAAAAAGAAGGCTGTTTTGTTCCTTGTGATCCCCAAAGTATCCAGAATAAATCCACATCCATTAACAGTTAAAACAGATTCCCTTCAGTCTGCTTGGGAGGAGAATTTGACTTATACTTTGTATGTTATATTCAAATTTCACATTTTTATTAAACTTTCCAGAATCCAAGAGTGGTGACTAAGCAGCCCAATTTTCAACTTCCACATTGACGAACAAATAATTACAAACAGGAAAAACTAGACTGATCCAAAACAACTAAAATTGATTCTCAAAGTCTCCTGGCAATTTAAGGTATGTGGAATACACAACATGGCAGAGAAGGGCTAAATTTAGCTTTCGTTTATTCTGTTATTAAATCTGGAGTTGATACATATTAGCAGTTTAAGTTCTTTTAGCTTTATGCCAGTGTAATCACGGACCGAATTGATCCCTTAAAATGAAAGCTACAGAGAAATACTCTTCTCTCTCAACTGTTGCCTTTCACTAATACTGAAGGGTGTTGGTGAAGTAGGATGGAAGGAACAGATTATTGATGTGGGCCATCATTTCTACGTCACCTAGACTTCAAACATTTGTAAGTATCAAATACATTTAAAATCATAGCTAACAAAACAAAAGGCAAAATTTCAGAAGGCAACAGCTTTTCATGTGTTTTTTTACTTCTGTAGCTCAGAGCATTATCTATGGTTCAGCAGAAACTCAGCTCTCCCCAGAATCCCATTTTATTATTTAGTATATACATCCAATGTATTGTTAGAGAACACAGTTTTACCCAACAAATTATATCTTCCTCTGCCCTTGTTTTCTCTTTAAGCCCCTTATACCAGAGGGCTGTTTCTCCTCTGGATTGCTAGGTCATCACAGCAAAAAGACAAGCGTGATAACATTTCTAGACAATTCCATGTTACAGAAATAGTTCACGAAATTACCAGTGATCAATGCTGACTAATAGAAGAACATAAAGAGGCAAATTTGAAAAACTGAATTCAAGTTCTAAGTATTAATTTTGCCCAGATACATGAATGATAACAAGCAGAAAGCGAAAAATAATTTCTTGGGAACTACAACTTGTTAATCTGATACTTTTACAGTAGATTTCTTAAATAGCAATTCCCTGGACTTGGCAGTTGGGAGGAATTGTTCTCATCACTTTTAGATGCCTATAACATGGACATGTACGTATGGAGTATTTGTTAAAGGCTTCCCTTATAGATGATGGAGAGAAAAAGAGATTCCTACAATGCAATTAATCAGACTACTTTTTGACCACTATTTTAGTTTGAGATGAACTGACCTCTGGAGATGACGACTTCTCTCCACTGCCTACAAAGGAAGCACTGAGTGACTAGCTCACAGGTAGCCACGTACATGCATATGCTAAATCTGGACAGATGAATCCCACTCTTACTGTCTATATTCTAATGTTTAACCAATCTTAACTAGTTAATAATGAAGATATTTTCATGGTTCACCATAAATATTTGTAAGTAATAATACAGTTGCTACTCCCTACCTGCCACCCCTGTTTTCTTTGATAGTAACTAGGCTAGCACCTGGCTTCTTCCTCTAACTGTATCTCAACAATGCTATTGTATTGTGGAGGAAAGACTTCACTAAAACAGTACAAGGAATCCAAAGCTTTTATCTAGTTTTTCCTAGTACTCCAGGCATTATTCTAGCGTACGTTCCTAGTGTGTTTCTACCCTTATTTTGTGTGCCTGCTTTCTATATTTTCAACCGTTATCGAGGCAATGTGGAATAACTACCTTTATCTTCACAAAACGCATCAATGCAAATGCAATTAGACAGCGTATCAAGTGTTGATGCACAAATACAGTGGAAGGAAAAAAACCAATGCAACTGAATTGTAATCAGTTCAGATGAAAGTGTCATGGCATAGTAACAAACATACAGCTAGATGTTTAGCTCTGAGGGGGGCTTGCTGTTTAGATGGGGTATGCATCTCGTTATTATACTTCTTCCTTTAAAAGAGAAATGTATGTATGATTCAAAAGGATATTTATGTATCATCTAAGGGAACATATTTCTGAAAATAATACAATTTGAATTATTAGTGTTTTTTTAAATAAAAAGTTTCTTCTATGGATATTTACCAGCCCAAGTCACATAATCCAAGTATTTGGAATGTTATTAACAAAATATGATTTCATCTGGATATATAATATCCATTTATACATTAAAGTTGGAATTAGAGTGTTTTTTTCAGTTTGGATGTCTTATGAGAAAGTAAGTCCAGGGTATTAGCTGTTGACATTCCCTAGTGGTTATGCTATGGGAGAGGATTCAAACCAATACTACATAGAAGTTTTTTCTATGTAATTTAAAGCACTAAAATCCATCATCAGTAAATTAATGTATATGACACTAACCAAATTCATTCTAAATTAAAATATACCAGAATAAACACTGTTGCACTGGAGCATCTCTCTGTACTGCCACCAGGTTGATAGTGCCCCACAAAATACCTTTGTTGCAACTGAGTCTTGGCAGGAAGATTTTCTCTCACGATGCCTTTCTGTGCCTGGCCTTTTAAACTTGGCAGAGTCAGGGTGCTATAAGAGAAGCCATTTTGTAATGGGCAAATATTTATATAGTCTTACAATTGCTAAAAACCTATTGAGCTTTCATTTTGTATTGCTCAGTAATGGCAGAGTCTCACCTTCATCAGTCATTTCAGGGACATGTTTTTAATCTCTTTTTCAATCCACTGATGTCCATGAACAGATAAACTTAACTTAATTTGTAATTCAGTGACATGTATGTCGGTATTTAAAATTCTAAGGCTAGCCTACTTCAAAATTGAACAATTGTTCTATTATCATATTGTTTCTGTTCCCTGACTAGATGTGCATAAGTCCTCTGATTATGTTTCCTGCTGTGAATGTTCCTAAAAGCAAATCTGAACTTTGCCTCATGACTGTGATTACATAGGTGTGTCAAGTTTGCTTTTTGCAAGCGTGTTCACAAAAAGAAATTGAATACTGAAGACTTTATGTAATTTTTTTTAAGTTACAGGAAGAAATTCTTGGCTGCTAATTTCAATGATGTATTAATTCAAGGAATTAGCAATTGTTTTAAATGTGGCAAGATTTTAGGCTGACGTGCACATCCGTGCATCTTATTATATCAGTACAATATTCTTTGATTTCACAGGCCAAGTAAATATATAGTGGTCTAAGCAAAAGAAAGTATTAGGTATCAACAAGAGGTAGGAATCTGTGACTTTTAACACTGTTAATTACAATTCTCCGTTTTCCCCAAGAGGACTGATTGTAGACTGCAGTCCTGAACAGTGTAATTCTATGTAACAGAAGTTAAAATACTGATAAAGTAATACTTACCACATAGACAAAGAACTGAATTATTGGTTCTGTTATAGTCCCACTCTCTGCCAGTGCAAGCAGGTTATAAACTAAAATTAAATGTTTACAGAGGATATTACCCTGGTCTGTGATAAAAGAAGCCTCTCCTTGTTGTGGTGTTGGCCTAGCAGCTCTACACAGTATTCTCCTACTTCTGCAGTCAAGGAAACCAAGAACAGCCACTGATATTGTGGTCTCTTGGGATCATACCTGGAAACTGTTCTAATTCACGCTGAGATTTAGGCAGCTCCAATCTGGCTCTACAGTGAAGGCTGGATCACAAAAAAACATTTCTCCCTATTCAGATCTTAAACTTCAGATCCCCTATTCAGATCAAGAGTCGGAGTGTCTGAGTTTCTCTGTATTTTTGACTAATTCAAGTTGCTTTTCTAGTTGTGTCGTCTGATATTGGAAAGCAATGAACCCCAAGTAGGAAATACTGCAATATCCTAATCTGGAAATCACTTAGGCATGATAATTTTTGTAAGAATTAATCTGAAAGAAATGGATGATGCCTATTATAGCAAAAGTATGCCTTAAAGGGAAAGTTGGGCACACAATCATATGGAACTCTGGGAGCACCTTTAAGTACTGTGGACTTAACTAACAAGTGATGGGAGAACTTCTCAGTGAGCAGGACAATCACCTACCTTCTTACTTCCTGAGTAGTTCTACTAACAATATTATCTTGTTTTGAGCAGAATTTCAGCCAAGTGAAATTCGAGTACAAAGACAGTAAGGTACTTTCTCATGATCCTATAGTCTACATTGCTTCTATACTTTCCCACCAGACTTTCATAAGAATCAAATGGAAAAGGCTGACCAATGGAAGCTTATAGTACTCCATAAAAAAGGACCTATAAGATAGAAAAGAAATTAACAATTACCCAGCATCACCTGTAGGACTACCTTTGAAGCACAGGGAAAAACGCTGCTCAAGAAAGTAACTGTATTTAGATGTTGAAAAAGTAATTTTAGTTGGTATTATCAGGGCAGTGGCCAACTGAAAAAGGCAAGAGTTCTGTTCTTTTCCATTAATGAGAAAGCACAGGTCATTGTCCATGAAAATGGTCAAAGTTCCCATTTCATACCCAGCCTGTAAGTCTGAACTAAAGAGTATTTATTAGGCTAGAGATGCTTCCCTACATTATTCTGAATAGGATTACCCAAATGAGCTGACTGGAGACAAGTGATAAGTTTGGTTGTCAGAATGAAGAAAGGCTAAATTCGATTAAAATCCTGAAAGAATGTAGGAACTCCTGCTGATGGTACGACTTGCTATTCCTCACTGAAAACAACTTGGGACTGAAAGAATTGAGACACCTTACTTCTTCTTGCTGTAAAATTATTATTGAATGACATTGTCTTTTGATCACAACTAATAAAAGTGGCATTAAAAGCCCCTTATATGGGCAGCAAAATATTACAGAATAACACTAGATAAATATCTTAATTCCCAAAGTATTTTTTCAAATAAAAATTGAACTTGCTTTGACTATGTTTGCATTTGGTTTCTACATGTCAGAGTAAATGATATATGGAATGTGCACAGTCCCCAGAAATTAACCTGGTTTCACCTACTTTATGGTCAGAGAATTTTGAATGTACTATTGTCTTGACAAAATACAGTATTTAGGTATCTTTGTATAGTATCTTATTCTTGGTGTTGCATTTCTCCAAATATAGGTAGTGTGTGATTAATCAAAGCTTATCTATATGACTGTAAATTTGGATTTTGGATACTTTATGTTTTCATGATTTATCTGTCAAGACTTTTTCTTAGAACTTGTTGAAAGTTTACATAAACAAGTCAATTCAAGAAAACAATAAAGTACTTGGAAACATTTTTTAAAAGGAGGCCAGATGGAATGCTGTCAATCTGTGCAGCACTGTTCTTATTCAGCTGTGAGATATGATGTGCAAATGGAATTTTTCTTAGACATGTTGTTTATTATCTGTCTTTACCTACGTTGTGAAGAAGATTTATATTTGATGGCGTTACATTAAGAGCATATCAGTCTCATTGTTTACTTGGTGTCTGCATCTGTTTTGTCAGAATCATCAATTCCACGTTTTCTAAGATGTAATTTTAAAGGATATATTTTTTCAGAGTTATCTAATTATAAAATCCAAATGAAATACTATTTTTCTCTACAAATAATATCTTCAACTTGTATTAGGATTGGTCAGAGGCAAGTGGAGATCAACAGAATATAAACAGTAGAAGGTCAAGATTAAAAGCTTTCAGAAAACAAGGCAGGTGTGCAAAATTTATAGGATTTGGCTCTTCCTTTTAACTTTTACAAAAGTCTTTAGAAATTTCACCCTTATGGATGAGCTCCCTCCTGCAACCAACACAAAAGCTCAGAAGGGAGAGTTGAAATTATTTTTGCACAGGGAACTCATTTACACTACATAATGGCAGGCATAAATACAAACCAAAATTGTACCTCATTCTGAAGAAGTGGAAAAAAAACAAAAAAAAGGTCTCAATAGCTACGGACACAATTGGTATTATGATGACAATCTACTGTCTTGCTCTGCTATTTCTGTGTCTCTAAAAGAGCAAAACTACTTAAAACCTTTACTGGATATTTCCCTAACGCATGTAGTCTTCAGTGGGCAAAGAGATGACACAAACTGTTTGCTTTATTCCTCCTGAGTATTTAGTGCAAAATATACTTTGGGAGGAGGAGGCTGCTAGTAAGTGTGTATGCCAGTGGCATTGCATCTTAATGGAATTGCTGCCAGCTGGAAGAAATTGAAACAAAATTTGAGTTGCTTTAAGTTGGGTTGGGCTAAAAGCTAAATCAGCTGTGAGCTCTTTAATGATTTCTTTCATTTGTGCTCTTGGTAGAGGTAAGAAGACACCTTATGAGGTATTTTCCTAGAGATGAGAAGTAAGATATTTTATGTGCTTTGTTTTCTGGAAAGTCTCTAGCTTTTTGGGTTGATGTTAGATAATGAGTTATTCTCTTACTATAAAGACGCATCTTCAGCCTTGCAACAACAAAGGTGCAGAAGCTGTTTAAAAGTCACAGATGGCATTAGGAGGCAGTACTGTTGTTATATTTTCTTAGTTACAATACTGACTCCAATACCTCAATTTAAAAGTCTGGAGGTATGTTGTAAATGAAGCAAAACATAACAAAACCTATGCTTTTAAGCACGAGTATCCTGGAAAGCTACAAGTAGTTATCAGGCAAGAAATGGTATGATACTTAACCAGTGGTATCTGAGAACAGATCACTGAAAATGTGGAGCTCCACACCTCACCCCTGCTAGCTGAGTAATCTGAGTGCTCTCAGAGGTGTCCTCATGCTCTTTTAACAAAATTTTCAAGATAATTTATTGTTCTGCTATGCATTGTGGATATTGGCCCTCACTTGGCAAATCTGCTTTGTGAGTTTCAGGTCAGTTTGGAAGCTGGAATCCACCCAGCTGCAATAGCTTTTGTACTGTTTTGACCGAATATGCCTTGCTGAGAAATTTGTGTATGACCTTTCTACTGAGGTATGGCTATATTCTGAGTAACCTCCAGCATATATATTATTCCTTATCCCAGATCTGTGTCTGCCTCTCATAATTGTTTTTGTAAGTGTTTCAGTGACAGATTTTTAGTGAGCAAAAAGAAAAAAAAGTAGCAATCAGCTTTTTTCCTGCCTATCTCGTGTGTGAAATGCAGAATGCTAACTAGGTTAGGAATCCATGGCTGCTTATCAGTGGTGAAATTTCAGCTTGTACCATCTTAATAGTAGGATACAGTGTTACCATAAGGAATTTTTTCTGGTAATACTAGAAATGAGAAATTAATAACTAAGGATCCATTGAGGAATAATGAATAAACTAAAGGCTTGATTAGCACCTTTCAGCTTTAAGATAATTCTAGTGCCACAGCTATTTGAGTCAAGAAGAGATGTCACTAAGAGTAAAAAGAACAAAAGAGCAACCATTTGAAATGCTACTGTTAAACCTGTACTGTGTGGTTATAGTCATACATTTGTCTGGTTTGTGAAACTCTCACTTAAGCTGCTAGGACTACCTGATGCAGAAACACCTGCAAAATTTGTTTTTATTACTATTAACAGCAGTAGATCAGGTATGTGGTATCACAAATCAACCTATCAGTTCAAATAAAATGAATGAAACAATAAGGGTCACAAAATGGTGAGCTAATTAATTAGGTCCCTTAAAGAAGAGGAGACAATTCTGGTTGAGGTGTGATACAAAATGGAAACTTTTCGGACCTCAACATAGGAGAACTTGTACAATAGGAAACAAATCATTTGCAGACAGAATTTAAGGTCTAAAGAACTCTTAAAAATGCTGTCACAGTTTTTAGTAAAAATACATAAATTGTCATTGCATGGCTAGGGATTTTGCAGGACTCTAGGGAATAAAAAATTTGCAATAGGGAAAAAACCCTGAATGCTGAAAATGTCTTATATACAACACAAATTTGAACAGGAGTAGTAATTACCCTCCTCTCCCTTTCTCTGCACACACACATACATTCCAGCAGTATTCATAGAATGACAGAATAGTTTGGGTTGGAAGAGACCTTTAAAGGTTATAGAGTCCAACACCCTTGCAGTGAGCAGGGACACCTTCAACTACATCAGGCTGTTAATAGAACACCAAAAGAATCATCAGTCTGTATTACAAAATTTGGAGCTACAACTGCTAATACTAGTAGTACAGTTACCAATGCACAGCTGAAAAATAAAAAAAAAAAGATTAAGAAAAAATGTGCTTGGATTTTGGTTTCTCTCTAGTAAAAAAATAAATCCATCTATCATTTAGATGTTTCAGGTTGGGGAAAAATAACTATTTACAAACTTGTGTGAGGCTGAAAAATAACAACTTTGCACAGCCAAGTTAAATCACAGCACTTCTACATTATTATAAGTACCCAGATTAAAAATCTGTGCGAGCTTCCTCAAAAGATGGACTTACATTTACCAGCCCACTTTGTTACCTATGCAGTTTTAAAATAATGAATATTAACCAATATACAATACCTACTGGTTTATTTTTGTTACAGACAAAAAAATCTATTCTTAGAATGATATGAAAGCGATCATGATACTGACAAAATCTGTATAGCCCTATGAATATGTGAAGCCATCCTGACGAGGTTTTGTCATAGTATAACTCAAAATCTATGTGGTCAAATTTGGCTTCTGTTCTTACAAGGTTGATTTGACCTATGAACAAACATACACAGTGAATGCCAACTGAAACCAGGCTTGGAACATGTGCATATAGGGAAGAAATTAATCTTAAAGCACAATGATACTGAGCATGCTTTAGTATCTAGTAATACAGTGATGATGAGATCATACAAAAATGGGGAGCTGAAAGTTAGATTATTCAATTTTTTATCTATTCTTACAAAAATTTTCAGCTGTAGATATTCATATACAAGAAGAATATGAATCATGCACTAAATACTAAATTTTCATCAGTAAAACTGTCTATGTTGTTGGTAGTTAGGTACCCTGCTTGCAACATTTTAAAATACGTTATATTTATTTTCATCCTGTTCAAAACTGGATACAGGCTTATTTCTAAACCCACTGAAGTCAACTAAAAGACTTCCCTTTATGGTAAGTGGATCACAACCATAGCACTTTACAGGGCTTGAGGTTTTTTATTCTTATTTTTCCCTTAAACAATGACAGTGGTATTTATTCTGCTGAGGAAGAATTTTCGCCCCAAAGAGTCACTTATCATAGGCTGCCGTTTCACCACAACTGCCTAAGCAGAGTTCCTTTAGCTCATATTGCAATCACATTTAGTGCCAAGTAGAAATATTCTTGATCTCAGTAGAAAAAACAAGGTTGAATAAGAGGAAAAACCTAACATTATTTAAGAAATTTAAGTCTCCCAGAGCATGAGTGGTGAAAAACACACTGAGAATATTGTAGAGATGCTTGCACTGCTGCTCTAACTGCATTGTCTGGATAAACTAGGCCTTCAGTCTCTTCAGATAGTTAAACCTGCACCTTCTCTCACTTCATCCACAGCCAACTTATTAAAAGACATTTTTAAAGTCTGATGAAAGGAATTTAACCACTCTAGTGTTCTCTAATGTTTGATGTATATTTAACATAACAAGCTTCTCATAATCCCACTAGTTAGGAGCCTGCACAAAGCGACTCGGATTCCTTTGGCTTGTGGAGGTGGATGTGTAACTGCAGTAACTGCAGCTGGGGTGTAAGGAAGGTGTGATCATGCCTCCAGAGAGAGGGAATTTCTGAAGAGAAATCCTAGTAGCTGCTAAAGCTTGAAAAGGATGTTAGATTCTTTATGGTAGCAGCAATTTGTGTGGTGGGTTTTTTTTTGGTGTGTGTGTTTTTTTTAGAGGAGGGCTGTTGGTGAAGGGAAAATCATAGAATCTTTGGGTTGAAAGGGACCTTTTAAGGTCATCTAGTCCAACCCTCCTGCAGTGACATCTTCAACTGGATCAGGTTGCGCAGAGCCCCGTCCAACCTGACTTTGAATGTTTCCAGGGATGGAGCATCCACCATTTCTCTGGGCAACCTGGGCCAGTGTTTCACCACCCTCATTGTGAAAAATTTCTTCCTTATATCTAGTCTAAATCTACCCTCTTTTAGTTTAAAACCATTACCCCTTGTCCTATCATGGTACCTAGAGAAGTTGATGCATCAGGATACCAAGGGCTTTTTGCTTTATTGTGAGTGAAAGAAAACTTCCTTTATATAGGTCTGTACAGAACTTCATCTAAGATGGCAAAATGTTGTAAAAACAAGTATTAGCTTAGCTTTTGAAACCAGGACATAATTAACCATTGTACAATGCTGTTAAATATTTCTGGTTGCAGGGTTATGTTTTGTGAAGTAGAAGTACATCTGTTTTTTGGATTGGGCCCAAAGCAATTTCATATCAAAACCATAACATGGATAACTTCCTTCATATTCAGCTTAAACCCTCCCCCCCAACGGTCCTTTGAATTGGAGAGTAACTACGATAATGGCTCAGTTGTCTGAGATGTACCTGCTGAAGCTCTTGCATGCAGCAGGACTGTAAGACTGTCAAAGCTTCTGAATTTCAAAAAAGAGTCAGAATGAGAGCAGGCGTAGGCTGCAGCTGTAGTCTGTGCTCGGTAGCATACAAGTCCTCTCCCATGAGTCACTTTAGAGAACGCTGTGAATTTTGGTTAGCCTCTTGGGAATTTTTTTTTTTCTTTTTTAAATTTCCCCCTCTAGGCTGCAGTCTAATAATTCTTCCACTCCCCATCTCCCCTTCTGTGGACAAAATCATGTTTAATTTGAGTTGTTAAGATGGAACCTAGGAAATCCACAGTTCTGATGTAGATACCTTCTGACACAGTTCATATGATTAATTTTATATGTGGCCCAAGGCTGGAAATTGCTCTCTACCCTACCTACCAAATTAATCCCTGATAATAGCCTTGCCTCTTCAGCTGACATTCACAGTTTTTCTTCCTTTCTTTTTCTTGTTGTATTAGGAACAGCATTTTAATCCACTTCTATGTCGTCTTGTGAGGCTGATAACTGCAGTAGATTTGTCAGGTTTTCTTTGTCCTTCCCTAAATAAGACCATCATGAGAGTTACTGGCTTTATTCTTTCACAGTCCTGCTTTCCTCTTCTACTCTTTTCCATTTTGACTGCTGCTTTGATGCTCTTCCTGCATCATGTTGTTCTTTCCTCTCATGCTTTCTTTGAGCTACTGTCTCTGAGCTCCCTTATGCTGTTTTCTCTTCACATGAATCTTCTATATTCCTTTTTTGACTTTATCTCATGTTGATAACTTGCTGCTCCTGCATTCTCAATCTCATGTTGATAACTTGCTGCTCCTGCATTCTCATTCAACCTATGTCTGTTTTTCTATTTTGCCATTCACCAATGTTCTTTTGACTTGTTCTCTGTGAAACATTACTCATTCTCTGTTGCTTAGCTCCCAGTTTTCACTATCACATTGCCAGTCCCGTCCTCCCATGCTTGCTCTGAGCCTTTCTGTGAATTCAGTGTTGATCGTTTCTACTGAAACTGTTTCTTGTGTTTTGCTTTCCTCTTCCCAAAACTTTTTGCTATGCCTCTCATTGCAAGGTCTGTCTTGCCAACTGCCAGCCCTGATTCACTCCTAGCAATGTCTTTTCTCAAGCAAAGCCATTGTGGTAGAAATCTGATGACCCAGCTGACTTTTTCCATCATGGATTTACTCTCCCCTCTTTTTTATTTTTTTTTTCTTTCTTTCTTTTTCCCTAGTGTAATTAAATTCCGTATGTGCAGACCCATCTTTACAGCTTCTGAGTCAATCCTTTCACTGGCCTTTTTTCTTCTCTACTTAGACTTCTGCTGATTTCTGCCAATGTGATATAGCAAGATGTGCCCATCTGCTCTTCTCGACTCATCTTTCCTTCCTCTATCACTATCCCTTCCTTCTTCTTTTCATGGATACAGAATTTTCTTCATTCCTGTGTTTATATACCCTTTCAGTTTACCCTAGAAATCTTACCCAGCTTCTGTGACTTTACTTTCTCATTCTTTGCCTTAATTTTTGCCTCTCTTCTGGTTCTTTCCTTTAAAACACACAAGCAGAACTACTGTGATTTATTTTTGTATAGAGTCTCAAAAATACTTTCTTATCCATCATCACAGATAAAACTCATCTATTGTTTCCATGGTTCCCATTTACTGGAGCATCGTCTTGCCTCTTGCTTGGCCTTTGGCTGCTTTTCCCTATCACCTTAAACAAACTTCTTGTCTTCAGGATAGTGTTATCTGTACCCAGGCTCTCGGGTTCTTACTACAGAGATTCTGTCTCCAGAACAATCTAAAGCAAGCATGTTTTTGCTCTGTTATGTAACCTTTTATGCACAAGAAGAGGAACTTCCTTTTACAAGGCTACATTGTTATCCTGTTTCAAATACCTCTTTAGCTTTCTCTTGCTATGATAACTACCAAAATTTCTTAATGCTTTCCTAAGGTATTGTGTGCAATAAGGTTGAATGAGTGGTAGAAATCTCACTATATTCATGACCAAACCTAATGCTTATTAGCTTTTTTAATATAATAAACTCATCTCCCTAAGCTCTGTAAGAGCCCTGAAACAGCACCTGAGTGGTGAGTCTTAGCTCATGAATCACCCACATAAGAATTATGGCAACACCAATGATAAAAGCTAAACAGCAACTCTAATGAAGACATAACGTACACTACTGTCATCACCTGAGGTGCTTACAAAACACTGAGTGGGTACTGCAATTCGTTTGTTGCTTTATTACAAATTTTTAGATGAGTCTGATGTTTGTGTGTCCCTAAAGCAGATGCTGTGTGTGTTGTTTCTCTTTTGCCCTTGTCTAGCAGCCAGGATTTTCTGCACACCCACTGTTAGACCCACTGTAATATTCTTGTAATATTTCATTCTTTATGGAAGTCTAAAGGTCACCTCTAAAATGACTGCTGTGGGAGATTCTGGTCTTAGTTAAACCATTATGAAGCACAGGCAACTCCATATGCAGTCACCAACAGTACTCTGGATTTTCAGCAGCACAACTCAGAATAGAACTGTTGTATTTTTGGCTCTATTCAAGAATCAGTCAGTATTATGTACTGGTTGTGTTGCTGCTTCTTCTCACTGTTTCACACTAGTTTGTGGATGTGGCTAAAACAAGTCATGATTTAAAAACCTAACAAGTCTTTAGGTATTAATGCTTTATAGGATTTATGTTTCCAACTTTCTGAAGTAAGTGGGGTGTGCATAGTTAAAAGAAAGAAAACTAATAGGTTCTTGTGTTCTGCTGTGGTCTGGATCTTAGCTAAGCTGGTCCAAACTTCAATGCCATTAACTAAAGATCAAAATCTATCTTTATAAAAGCAGGGGTTGAATGCTCAGTTTATAAGGAATACTTTGTTTTCACTACAGGTTCCTTCTTTTCTGCAAAACTTGGATCAAGTCTATATGCTAAATTTTGACTGGGTGATATACATAGCTAGTGGACACCACTAACTAGCATAACTTTTATTTCAATACTGCTAAAGTATGTTGGATGTTTTCCAAAAAATAGACAAAGATGTGATGTTAAAACTTATGAATAAAATATCTCACTGCAGAAAATCTATTCTATTATATATCAGTTACATTTAGATTACATACTGATAGGTCTATGACTATATGTAATAGCAGCAAGTAATTTTCTTTGGGTTCTCCACTATTGCCTTGTAAAAATTCCTTCTGCCATGTATCCCTAGGTGACAGTTCTAATAGTTGAGCTCAGGTTTTACACCACAGATCTGAGTATTTCTATAAAATCTCAGTGAGAATCATCAGATGAGAACCTAATGGACATACCAACTATCTTTCTGGAAAGCATGCTGGAAGCAGTTGTCTGTTAGCCTGGTAACAGTCAGTTCTGGTGATAATAAGGAGCTCATGGTACAGCACTCATTCTGGCCAATGCCCTTCTCATCCCCTATCCTGGACTCAGGATTTCTGAATTAATTTTTTTTTTATCATTGTCCTTATACCTTCTTTGGTAACCTTGTTTATCCTTAACATGCACACAAACCTGCCTACATGTATGTGAGTTTTGATTTATAATTACTTGATTTGACTTTCCTTTAAGAACCCCTTTCTTAGCAGCTTCCATTATTCTGTATTGGTTATTGTGTGTGTGGTCCTGGTCTGGATATGTAATGTACTTTAACTAGACTGTGCTATCAATGCGAATTTCTTGACTGACACTGCTATTACTGTCGTTTCATTATCCATTGCACAGACATTAACTCCTCTATTGGATCTACCTTGCAGAGTTAGTGTAGAGCTTAGGCCCTGTTTCTTAAATAGAGGTCAAGATGGATCAAGTGAAAAAATCTGACTTTTTCAATATTTGAATATATACAACACAGCTACCATTGAGGCCGATTATACCTGAACACTCAGTGCATTTCCTGACCACAAACAGTATTTCAAGTTGGGCATCTAAGAAATGAAAAACACAAGCAGAGATCATCTTTGAAAAGATGGGCTTAAGGGAGTTAAAGAACCACCATGACAAAGAGAGGTAGAATTCAGTAGTGTCCAGCCAAACATTCAGCTAATTAAATCATTATACTTCTTTCATCACTCCTCTAATAGAATGCACATTTTAACTGCTGTGACAAATAAACCACAAAAGATGACAGCAATTATTAGATCTAGCCCATCCTTTGTTTTTGATGGGATTAGTGCCTTAATACGTAATTAAAAGTTTTGCCAAAACTTGTACATACAACTTCTGAGTACATTGAATATTCATCCTCAATATCTTTCTAAAATATTTTAAAATTTTGCAATTGATTTTTTTTCAAAAAAAAAACTATCTTAATTCTATCACAAGAGGTCATATTGATATCTGTACAGCTCATCTGTCAAGTTGAAGCTTAAATTCAATAAAAAGGGTGAACAACACCAATAATATGTGGAAAGATAGCGGGAGTATCACGGATTTCCACAAACAGTTACAGGCAGAAAGTTCATGATCAGGTTTGGTAACTTTCGTTTATGCTTCTGGCTCTGGAGAGGCAGGCGTTCTAGTGGATACAGATTGTTTCTGGTTTTCCTTAATGTAAAATCTTTTCTTTCCTCTTCTCCTAAGCCTCTAGAGACATAAATAATATTGTCCACCAACTGCAAAATAAAGTAGTACTATCAACTAGGAGGATTGCATTAAGAAAAAAATTAGTCCAGTCTTCTTCCTCTGTCAGCTTTTTTCCTTCCTTTTCTTTCAGATTTCAAGGACTGCCTAAAGATAATGTTAGTAATGTCTGTGGCCACAGTTTTAAAAAAACTTTATTCTGTAATAAATGCACTTTAATCACCATACGTTGAACAGTAAACTAACATCTGTGAAATTATTTAAACTTTGCATTTATACTGCATGCATGTCTGGGACTCTTTCTGGCTGCTTTCCTGGATCCAAAAATAGGAACCAATTACCCCATTCTTTATTAGCCTCAGTTCCTCTCAAAAAAAAAAAAAGTGATGACAGCTTAGTAGAAGGCTTGACTTCTTCCTCAGTAAACTACCTTGGGTATTTCCTGATACATCATTCTCCCTCGTGTCTTTCTCTCTTTTGTTAATAGTGTAGGAAGTGATTGAAAGTTAAAACCTGCAAAACCAAGGTTTTGTTAAAGTACTGTAATCCTCTGTGGATGTGTATAGTAATTAGAAGCTGATTACATTAGGTTGGCTTGTACTTGCTTTTACATGAGTAGGTGCTCAAACAGGCAGGTCCACTACCTCTAAACTTTCAGATAAATAAAGAGAAAAAAGAAGCGATCAGAACCAATAAGCTGGGAAAGTATAGCTTGGGTAAAGTTTTGTTTTGTTCCTCTGGTAGTATATGTTCTGTAATACTGAATAGCAAGATGGCTGGCAACTATAGCTAACTGTTGTGGAAAGTTTTCTGCAACCTTTTGAACTTCATTTTACTTTCTTAAATTAGGTACTACTGGGAAAAAAGTATATATATCATCCGGCTGCTAGGATGGAAATACTGCAAGAGCTGAGTAAGATTAGGCTCCTAAAGGTCTGTGTGTGCAGGCTGGTGGTGGTGAAGCTAAATTATTAGGCTACTGGTCCCACTTGTATTTGAGGGAGAATATAGCTTTGCGCCTACAATGCCAGCTGAAATTCCTGCCTCTAGCAGAGTATTGTATGCACAGTCTCTTTACTGACTATGATAGTACCAGCCATTGGCTTTATTCTCAGCCTAGGAGCCAGCTCCTTTCAATAAAATCTTGGGGGGGAACAGATTCAAGGCAGATTCTGTACCTCTGCATTCCATGATAACATGCCAGTAGCTAATGCAACAAGAGACAATACTCAGATCTTTCCTTAGGGAATTTTTTACAACTGAATCGTGGTGTTGTAGTGTCATTCTCCTCCCTGCCTCCTCCCCCACCTTACTTGGGAACATGCTGAGAAAAGGGGTAAGTGTTTATGATTGCAAACACACAGATCAGTTTGAGCAAGACCAAAGTGATGGGTAGGGGCAAAGAGCAAGTCTAGATATGAAACCAACAATAATGATTGGTTTTATTGGCCATGAAAGTATGGACAGAAGAACATGCTAGTATTAAACAGCCTGCTCAGTTAAATGAGCTTCTATAGATTTATGTAATAAACCAGTGCAGAATTTTGCTTAAGTATCCTTCCCACTTCAAAAATGAACTTTTTGGCATTACTAATTTGATAATGGAAATAGATCACTGTTAGCTCAGGATTTGGGGCAAAATTTTATTTTGTGGGTAGAGCTGCCCATTTTAGCGATGACAAGACAGCTCACATAAATAATCAGATTTAACAAATCTATTTTCTTAACATTTTAAGCAGTTTCAGTTGTGAGTAGGAGGCAGAAGCACATATGAAGTGTAATCTAGTCTTTCAAAGAATAAGTTTTTTTAAAGTTTAGAGAGAAAGGTGCACAGTGAAAGGAAGCAATAGGGCTTTCCATAAGAGTAACTGAAAAGACTTTTATCTACTAAGAAACTTACAGCTATGAAATACTTGCATTTTTAATATGAAATCTGATCTAAAAAAACAGAAAAACTTCTAGACTGCCTTATTTTCTGAGTGTGTTCCAAGAAAAAGTAAAACTATTGAGAGGCAGTTCATCTTTATGTAGCCAGGATAGTAAAACATAGTAACATAATAGTTTATAAAGTTATTATTTTCCTGAACTTTAAAACTTTAAAAAGTAGCGACTATTAACGTGGAAGATGGTTTTCAGTGTATGTGGGAAAACTTATTTAAATAAATCAAACTTTCTTACTGTAGTGAACTATTTGGAAATAGTATCTATTGATAAAAGATACTTGACAAAGCAGTAATATAATCACATCATTGTATTCCTACTTGAAATAGTGAGATCCAAATATCATTGCAATATATGCAATAGGAATGACTAGAAACCAAAAAAATGGAAATTCAGTAGCGTCAAACTAATTTACACAGTGTTTACATACTCCTGGTCTTCCCTACAGTAAGTAGGTTCTACCCTATCCTTTTCTGTGTTGAACTTATTAAATGAATGGCAAGCAGAATAGTTGATATGTAAAATGCTGTGGAAAATCAATGATGCATCTGAATGTGGTGTGGAAATATGCAATAGGAAATACTCTACAGAATGTACAACCTGTCTGAAAAGAGTAATTTTTTCTTGAAAGTGTCTTTCTACCAAACTGTTAGTCATAAGTGATTGTTGAGGCCAATAACATAAAGTTTACAAAAGATCTGCTTATCTTATATAGGCATAAAATCTCTAGATTTATCATAAGTACTGATGCATTTTGAAAGGAATGTGTATCCTCTTTCTTCTTGTCTCTAGCAAGCCTCTCTTTTTCAGGATGAAACTTGAATAAAGAGAGGAGAGGGAGGCCCATATGTGCTTCCTGCAAAATTTTTCATCACAGAGATGTGTAGAAAATGTCATGCAGGATTCGACCAGTGGTCTTATCAATGATATGAAAACTAAGCCTCGGTTGATGAGGACTTAAAGGAAAACCAATTTGAAGTGTTCTGAACATGTCAGAATAAACATGATTAATGGAGCCAACTCTAATTTTTATATAATTAAAATAAGAAGTTGGCTTGATGTCTAACAGTAATTTCTTTCTTCTCTCTGTGTGGCTGGAAAGTTACTCATTAAAAATCAGCTTCCTCAAATCTTATTTTTCATCTTCTATAACCATTGGAAAAAGCCGATTATTTGAAGAAAGTATAACTCCTCATTTTGGAGGGTTTTCCTTTACACATCTTTGATGCATTAGAGTAAATGAAGTTGTGCTAATTACCATGTTAATGTGTTCTGCTGATTAATCTGTTCTTCATGTGCTAATGTCCTTCTGATGTGCAAAGGGAAGTAAGATAAATAAAGCTGATATTAAGACTCTCTTGTAGAATTTTAGACCAGGTAGTAGCAATACACAGTGTATTTGGGGCAAAGGATTCAGACATCTTTAAATTTAAGGTACTCAAAATGCTTAAATTACAAGCCTGCTCATACACGATGGTCCATTCAGGCAAAGATGACAGATAAGCACTCTGAATTGTCATATAGAGGTGATGTGATGTACTAACTAGACAACTAGTTTAGAACAACTGAGAATAAGACTGTCATGGTTAGCTTCTGGAATTGGTTACTGTAGATGTCCTGTTCTAGTTAATTAATTTCATGCATGTGGATTTGGGATGGATTTACAAGCAGGTGTTAGAGCACAGAGATTAAAAGCATACAGTTAGAAGGCAGGTTTAAATAGGAGCAAAAAAGAGGGGAAGTTGAAATACTGTATAGGAGATCTTGAAAACTCAGTAAAAGCTGCTGTTCTGAAAATGTGTATGTTAATAGTGTTCTGGGAATCTAAGGAGAGACAGGAATGAGTGGGATATCAAAGCACATTTTAATTGGTATACTTCATATACTGTTTTTTTGGGTGTTAGCTTTTTTGTGGTCAGAGTTCCAGTTGTGGAATTTTGCAATTGTTTGCAACAATTATCTATTCAACTTCTCCAACTAAAATACAATGCTCTCCTCAATACACCAGTACCAATCCTGACCTATACTGAGTCATGCTGGTACTTGTGAATTTTATCCAGATCTACATTGGTTCAACTATGTATCTCCCTTAAGCAGGGTTAGAGTTAGGAAGGCATTTAAAGATAAATATAGAATCAGTAAAAGTACTTAAGAGTGAGTGACTGCAAGCTCAACTGTCCCAGGCTAACATCCCAGGAAACTTCAGGAACAAATATGTAAAATTGTCATCCATTGACTCTGTCCAGTCTCTATACCTTTTTCTCTGATGCTAAGGGATTAACAACGATTGCCGTAACTCTTTGTCCTTCCATACAAGCATGTTTGACATTCCCAGATGCCTTCACATTTATGTATTGGAAACTGGTGAAAAGGGATCCAGTGTGATGCAAGAACATGCCTAATTCCTAGACACTGTTACAGAACTGTAGACACCAGAGATGCATACCAGTGGGGACTTGGATCTCAAAGCAAACACATAGACTCTACCTTTCCACTTGTCAGCCCATCATAAATCAGAAGAGATATGTAAGTGACTTTAAACATGTTCAGAGAGAAAGCTATACAAAATACAGAAACTAAGATTAGGATAGGCCACTGCGACAAAAAATTAATATACAAATAACAGAAGAATAGTAATGCCTCTTGCTAAACAGAAGAGTCTGAGATCATTACACTTGTTTTTGCCACCTGAGGAATGAAAGCCTAGGTATAGAATTTATTTCTCCCTTCTATCCTCCCAAATAAATGTTCTAAGAACAATGTTTTTTTCATGTAAATGTGACATGCTAAGAAACGTAAAAAGCTGAGCTTTATTCTTTAACTATATAACCCTTCTCCAGTACTGCAGCTGACGTAATTGTCCTTATCTGTTTCTGTGAAGCCCCCGCCTCAAAGTATTTATGCTGTGCTATATCTCAATTAACATTATTTAAGGATTAGCTAGAACTATTATTTGACATAATTAATTTCTATGATGGAGAGCTACTGGGAGGGTAAAGCAAGATCTCACTGAAATTACTGGCTGATAATGACATTTGACAAGACAAAACAATAGTTTAAGTTCTCAGCAATAAAACAGTATCTTACAAAACATGTAGTATCAAATCTATATGCATTTATAAATACACATTACACATTAAAATAGAAGTCATGTAAATATAAGTTTATATTTTTCAACCGGAGCAGTACGAATGAGACCCTCTGCATCCTGCTGTATATCTATGTAAGTGAACCCTACCCTATGATGTAGGTGATGTGGGGAAAGGAAAAATACATTTTGGTAAATCCAGTGCTCCATTTAAAATACTTAATTAAAGATTACTATTTTTGAGTGCTGAAATGTTCTTTGTCCACTAAAATTTCTGCTGTGATGCTTAAGAAAGAGAGAAAGCAAAATACATGATGTTGCAAGTAGTTGTAGTCCAATTTCTTTTCTCACAAAAGCTAGAGTTTCAGCATCTGGCTTGGATCATTCTGTCCCTCTCCTAGTAGTGTGGAATCATACTCTTCAATATGTATTTTAATGCTTTGTCACATCTACATTGAAATGCTAGTAAGTTCATGCAGGAAAAACTCCCAAAGACTTCTAGAGCAACATTGAAAATGGAATTTGCGAGACTTAGTCTTATTAAAATGTAGTAGAAGTTATATTTCTATAATAGGCTCTGAAATTTTTCTTAAGTCTACCTCTGAGGGTATCTCAGAAGCATGTAGTTTAGTTTCTAAAAATACTCACTGAAGACCCTCTAGACACAAGTAAACAGACAGGTGCCAAAGTGGGCTCAGGCCAGCATACGATGAGGAATCCATGACATCTGTGACTCTGCTGCCCACTGTGCTCAGAGCTTAGTGGGAGCAGCAAGCCCTTCCTGGAAAAGAGGCAAGTTATCACCAATCAGCTATAAGTAATGTGTTTTCCCTCTGTGAGAAGTAACTGCTTCCTGCTGTTGCCTTCTGCAGAGTTCCAACTAGTAGGCTTAAGCCTTAGTTTGGGAAAGGATAATTGCTCTAACAGTCACTGAAAAGCTGTCAAGCCCTTGCTTGGGATGGCATTTCCTGTGCTTTTTGTATGAAACATTTACCTTGTAGTCACTGTTTTAGTGCATCTCAGAATTTCCTGTATTAAAAATGGAAGAGAGGAGGCTTAATAACGCTTAGGCTGGCTATGGAAAGAAGCTTACAAAGTTTGTTGTAGTAGTGCATCACTTATATTAAGCAGGATGCAGGTAGTATGTTTAACAGTACTGTTCTCCAAGGGGAAAGAAGATCTGTTACTGTATTCTGCAAAGATCCCTAACTCTCCCTTTTACAAAACTGTGGAGCAAAATTAATCACCTCCTTTTGCTTCTTAATTTTGTTATTTAAATGTTCAGAGCAAACAGAAAAGATGAAAGAAAACTCAGGAGGACATCTGTCTGAGTACAAGATACTGATATAAATAGAGGGAAAAGTAGTGTGAGTCTCTTTCATTTTCTGCTTCAGGAAAACCAGTCAGAACAGGACTGTGCAGGAAAAGCACTGCCATAAGCTCTTGCTGAGGGAGAAATTGGGGCATAGCTCAGCACTGTTTGTTTTCATGTAGGTTTAGATAATAAAACAGAAGGCTGAAAGGGAGATTTGATTTATTGTTGTTCAGAAACCACATTTTCTTAGGTCTGCAAGCTTCAGCTGTCCCAATGTTTTTGCTAGGGTTTTAGATTTTTGCTATTCTTTACATATTTTTGCATCTGTATTTTCTGTTTGGGATAATAAAAGGTTTGTAAGTCTAGAAGAGGAGGAGAAAGCGAGTGGTTTTCAGCAAGAAAGCAGCGTCTCTCATTTCATTCATTTCTTTTCTCATTGTTTAGCAGGTGGAAAGCACAGATTTACAGAGCTGAACTGGATCAGCTGAAGAAGTGGGGGAAGAGAAACAAAACAAGTACAGCACCATTGAAAAGAGCTTCAAGCTTCAGCTTTATCTAGCAGCATCACCACAGCAACCAGAAAATACAATTAAAAGACAGGAGCTAGAGCAGAGAAGGTGAAAGTGCGGCTCCTTACCTCTGAACAGAAGGCAGCAAAATAATTATGCAGAACAGAAAAGAGTATTTGATGGATCTAGCCAAACTGTGGCAAAGGGAAGTGTCCCTTCATTAACAGGAATGTGCCACTGTTTATGCACTGGAAAGGGGAGTGCCATGAGATCTGTTGAAGAGACTATTTCTGTGGTCACATATCTACATATGTTTGCACCCCTGCTGGGACTGAATTAGGTGGTACAGGCATCTTGGACTGTCAGGTATTGGATAGTGACTTTTTTTTTCATTCAAGGTGTACCTGGCACGAGAACTGAAAGACACTACAGATCTTTCTCAGAGACGCAAACAGAGTGAGACAGTCTCCAACCTTCCCCTTCTGTAACTGCCTGCTATACCATGGGATGTCGGCAAAGCTCTGAGGAGAAAGAGGCAGCGCGGCGGTCCCGTAGGATTGACCGCCACCTGCGCTCTGAAAGTCAGCGACAACGAAGAGAGATTAAGCTCCTTCTCCTGGGTACCAGCAATTCTGGGAAGAGTACTATTGTAAAGCAGATGAAAATCATTCATAGTGGTGGCTTTAACTTGGAGGCTTGCAAGGAGTACAAACCTCTGATTATCTATAATGCGATTGACTCCCTCACACGTATCATTCGGGCTCTAGCCACCCTTAAGATAGAATTTCACAATCCTGACAGAGCATATGATGCCGTGCAGCTTTTTGCCCTGACAGGGCCTGCTGAGAGCAAAGGTGAGATTACCCCTGAGCTTCTGGGAGTCATGAAACGGCTCTGGGCAGACCCTGGCGTGCAGGAATGTTTTTGCCGCTCCAATGAGTACCACCTAGAGGATAATGCTGCATACTATTTAAATGACCTAGAAAGGATTGCAGCACTGGACTACATCCCCACAGTGGAAGATATTCTGCGTTCTCGGGACATGACTACAGGGATTGTAGAAAATAAATTCACCTTCAAAGAGCTGACTTTCAAAATGGTGGATGTGGGTGGACAGAGATCTGAACGCAAAAAATGGATCCACTGTTTCGAGGGGGTTACAGCAATAATTTTCTGTGTGGAGCTGAGTGGATATGACTTGAAGCTGTATGAAGATAACCAAACAGTAAGTGCCCCTTCTGCTCCTTACTCTCCTTCCTTCTCTTCCCTTCCCCCTCCCCAGTCTTTGGCCTCTTTTTCTCCCCCACCTCCCTACTCTCCCAAGACAATAATCCCTGAGTTCCCAGCCCCACGTGTGATCTCCTTCCCCTCACCTCCAATCGGCAGTAAAAAGCCAGAAGCTATGATTCCTTTATTTGGATAGTTTTCCCCACTGGACAGATTTTAAAATTTATTTATTTAATATTATTTTTGGGAAATGGAGGTGCTCTTAACATGATAACAGATTTTATTTTTAGTGGTTTTTTCTTTTTTTTTTTTTTTTTTTGTGCCTTTTTGCTAAATGTTCACCTGGTTAAGTGTTATTCCAAATAGCACTTAAAAAGGCAGGCAGTAGTGACACCCTGACGTACATGGATGGTTAAACTGGACACCATGGTTTGCAAGTCCTGGAAAATTTTGAAGTTAAAATAGTAATAAATAACAATTTTTCCCACATTTTTTCCAGGATTTTTACTCAGAATTTGGGATAAAATTAATTTAAAAAACAATAAATCAGATATAATTTTTAATAAGTATGGAGCTTTTAAAATTTTTCTTTGTTTTTGTTTACATGGCTAATTTGTCTTGTTCAATGAATAACTATTCCTCTTTAATTCTCTTTAATGCTGTTAGCTTCTGGTTTTCACAGCATACTAATACAGTAACTATGGAAAAATATATGAACACTTATGCATATGCAACTATGTGTTTGCTATCACATTCAGCTTGCCTGAGTTAACCTGTGTAGGGTTTTACTTGAGCTTACTTTTTGACAGCCTTGTAAAACCTGATGCTTAAGAGGTAGGAACACATAATGATTCTATCATCTAGTGTATTTAAAACACGCTGTATTTATATTTGAAAACAGCTGCCTTTCAGGAAGAATGAAAATCTATACTGTAAAATCAGAAAGTTAACCTTAAAATGCTTCTACTTCTCTTGTACTCCCTTACACATCTTAAATTGTTCTACATTTTAGAAAGCTTGTTCACCAGTATCAGTTCGTGGAGCACTCCAGAACACCAAAATCCTTGTTCTTTTACAGCAGGTGCATTACGTAAGTGTTGTTGGGAAGGAAATTGTTCCAAGAAATTTTTATATGATGTTTCAAATCTAACTGGATCTCAGTAACTTTACAGAGGGGATCTTTCAGCCAGGTCTAATGATCTAGTTTTGGCAGTCCTCTGTGGAAGAGGATTGCTAATCATCCGTAACTGTTGTTCCTTATCAGACGATCCCACTCCCTCACCTCCCCATTTATGTGTAGCACACACATTTATAGTAAAGTTTCTTTACAGAATATCTTAAGTCAAATGTAGTATATTGCACATGTACATGTAAGAGCTGCATCATGTGTGTGACATCCTCTACTGCTTGTTTGGGTGTGACACCACTTTATATAGAGCTGTCTATTTCCTTTTCCCTTTCTGCCCTAAAATAAGAATTTCAGAGAACCCTTGAAACTCTCACAACTGATCATCCACTCATATAGACTTCTCTAAAATGATAAAGTGGGGGAACAGGTTGGGAGAAAGGGAGATTCCCTCCACAGACTCACTGGAAGGGAGTACTGAAGCTCTACATATAGATGCCTGTTGCGGTGCAGATCTCTTTGTTGTGAATTTTCTCTACCCTGAAAAGTTCCAGTCCCTTGTCCTGGAGAAGGGGCCAACTGTGACCTTCTTCACTGTTGTTTATTTTGTACTGGACTTGTGTAATGTCAACATAGTTGCATACCTGATTTTCTCAATAAAAACTGCTTATTGAGAGGTCCTGTGCTCTCTGAAGATGCCAACTGCATGGTCACGGTTTTGATAATGACTGGAATTAACTGCAATGGCTTTAATAGCTAAATGTGAAAACCTCCACAAAATTATGCATATAACACATGCCATTCACCAGATCCCTGAGGCAAGGTGAGCTATATCAGTACCTGAAACAACGTCAGTGCCTTCTATCTAGTCTGCTGTTCATACAGTATCACTTATTGTAGAATCACGGTACGGATTGAAATAGTCAAGTGACCCAGGGGGATTCCACAGCTCTGGTGATAGGAATTTATAGCAATTGAGGTGGAGAAACTCCATGAGACAGAAGTGATTAGAGAAAGGAATTCCATAGGTGATACTTCTGACATATTTTCCAGAGTTTGTACTGGAAGTTGGCAGCAGTCTCTACCTCTCTAAGGTAGAGTTGGAGGAAAATGCTAATATTTCCTTACAAGCCATATGAAAAATGCACAAACCAAAGAGAAACAAATATCTGACAAAACCTGTAGAGCAATACTTCCCAGAAATCTCACCCTTGGCTTTTTGTTTGCTTTTTTGTTTTTATTGCCATTTCTCTCATTAGGGTCTTTTCTGCTCAAGTTCTAGGTTCTGCAACCAACTCCTTCCCTCCAAAGCAGCATAAGACTAGATTACCACTGAAGAAAATAAGTGAAACTATTCCCTTCACATTCCATGCATGTAGGAAAGTTTTTTTTTTATGTATGGCTTTATACAATCTCTTATAATTATTCGTACAGTGATGTAAAATTATTTCAACTCATTTGTACTTCTAATTACTTTGTCAGTATTTTTTGTCAGTTTCTTTACAAAGATTTTTCCTATTAAAAGGGAGCTAAGCAATAAGTTTGAGAAGCAATTATACTTAGGTTTGAACCAAGACTACAAAATAGTTTCCAGAAATATTCCCTTTGTTTTGCAAGCTTGTCTTACATGTTTGAATCCCTTTTGCATGCACTTTCTATGATTCTTCAAGTGAAAAAAACTTATGGTGAAGAACATTAACCTAAGATGAATTTTGATAACACTTTTCAGAAATACTTGAATTTTACTGCAAATGAAATACATGTTATGAGTACTAAATCTTTTACAAAGATTCTTCTTACTAGAAGGCAGCTAAGTGACAGGGTTGAGAAGCAATTATACTAGGTCACGGGAAATATCAGACCAGAGAAATTTATTTTAAGAAAAAAACAGAAAAAAAGATTGTTACCTAATTTTTAGTACCTTTGTTGGATTTGTTTAGATCTTTCTGTCGTGCCTCCATCATTGTCTCCACGTGTCTGAGGATATTCTATGAGTATGGAATTCTCTTTTAAATGATTTTTGCAATGATATGGTATTTCCAGTAATCCTTGTTGGCACTGTTTGAATTGGCCCTTTTTTGTTGGTATAGCTTATCGCATATATATTTCCCTAGTCTTATCTTCTGTAGTGATATTATAGCTTATCCACTGCGCTTCCATTTTCTTCTCTGTACTACACTAACTGATTCACCATTCGCTGTCCTACATATGGATTTATGCTTCATTGTCTGGGGATTCTTGTCTTGGCATTAGTGCATTCCTATTGCAACGGACTTCTGTATCTGATTTTTGTTTAGTAACCTCCTCTTGACATGAGAGGAGCGTTGCCCCTAATTCTTTCTCTTCATTTTCAGAAACATTAGGAAAAGTGTTATCTTATTTATATCTAGACCCTGACCAGGAGTTAGTGGTTTCTTGCAATTCTCTAGACTTCTCCTGCCTTTTTATGATCAGTGGAGAAATCAGAACACAGATGAAGTATGTGATAACAGTCATCTTCCTGAAACTCCTACTTATGTGGCAAAAGGAGAGGGACACTAATGGCATTTCAGAGGGAACCTGACTGTACAATCATAAAGGCCCATCCTTCTTTGGCTGTTATGCTTTATCCAAACATCCATAATTTTACTGTGTAGAGATGGCATGTTCCAGGTGTGCTGAATACACAATACAGCATTAAACAGCTCTGAGAGCTAAAATATGAGAAGTACCTACATTGTTAGATCACTTGAACTGCAACACTGAGACTGCCACCCTTGAAAAAAGCCCTATAAATAACAGTGTTGCTGAGTCTAAAATGCTTCTTGGTGTAGTATCTATAGTGAAGAGAACTATTAAATAAAACTAGTCCACTGCCAAACATAACTTAATGCTTGATAGAGCATGTAAGACTGGCTGATTTACAAACTGTGGAAGTTGAGCAAACGATCTATATGAATGTAGTAACTTCTGTACTTCCTGTTGACAGAAGTGGATAAATGCTATGCAAGAGCTCTGTCTTTACTGAAGACACATTAAAATAGTTATTGACAAATATGGTAAAAATTGAGGGAAAAATGAGCTAGTTCTGCATACTGGTAGGTCCTGAATATAGCTAACTTGTGAAGTCTGTTCAGGGCGAGAGTATCACAGTGACACCAATGTGCAGAAGGGAGGGCAAAAATAACGCCCGAACTATCAGTTGCCTGGACAATTTTTCCTTTGTGTGTAATTTTAAGAGATAAAATAAGTTAAACTTTATACTGCCTGGAAACAAATGACAGAAGGGGAAGACAGAATTTTTCTGTCACTTTTGCTCTTCTCCTGCTACACTTTATTCTGGGTAAGATCACTTGCAGAGACACAATCACCTGAGGTAACAGTTTGTAGATCTGGCCAAGCCAATATTTTGACTTGTCTGTTAAACATATGTGATAATTAGCTGCTTACTAAAGAGCAAGATAGTGAAAACTACAATTATTTTTTCTCCACCTTGTGTGCTTTCCTCTGTCACTCTCTATAACAATATTTTTCCTGCTTATCTAAGGGTTATCTGCAAATGTGATCTGTGTCTGTTTAAATTCCACAACGTCTTACATTTTTCTTTGTACCTAACATGTCATAAACATAGCTTTATCTTTCCATGCACATAGTTAGTGTGACTCAACTAGGTTAACAGCCACCTCTTGTTTTGACACAGTTGCAACATTGGTTTGTACAATACCTTTGGAATGCTATTGATTTATTATAAGATTATTATTCCTGACCAGAACTCTGAGAAGGTTGCATTAGGTTTTTATATCCCCATGCTGACTTCTTCTCTATTATATCAAATAAATTACTTGTCTTAATTTTATTGGTCCTTAGCAGCTGATTGACCCATTCTGTCTTTTACTACATTTTAACATGTCATCTCTGGCCTTTGATGTTAAATTATCAAGCGATCTTTTTTTTTTTTTCCTTCTCACATGTTGCATCCTGCACTTAGGAGGAGTTTCCTGTTAATATCTGTCTCATCTGTATGTAAATTTCTCCTTAAATTAATGTGTGCTAGAGAATGTTAAACGATCTGTACTCTCTCATGCCTCTCATCCTGAAAAGCGAGTCTTGCAGTTTGCAACTCTCCCCATCTGTCCATCTGTATGCACTCAGTTTTGTGTTTTGTACCTGCTATACATTCTGATGGATAGTTTTCAATTTTCTTCTACAGTGTGTAGCTGCAACAAGGTTCTAGACCATTAGAAAGATTCTTCAGAGTAAATAATGAAATGAGTTAAACTTGAATGTATGATTGAGAATTTCTGAGGTTAGTAGTTGTAAGATTCACATGGTGCAAGCATATACCAGGTAAAGGTTGTACATGTCTGCTTTTCCTAAAAATGACACTAGTTCAATCATTTTATAAATATAGCTTGTTAAAGGAAAACTACTTGCAGGTAACTTAGGTTTAGATTATTTTAATTCTTTCTTACAGCCATTGCAAGTTAATGGAAAAATAAAATTTTGGGCTTTCTTGAGGTTATTCTTTAGTATAGCATCTTGTTAAAAGGAAGATGCAGGTGAAAAAGACAAAATACTATAGCAAACAGTTCACACTGCTGTAGGACTCATGCAAAACAAATTGTTGGGGTCATAATGGAACATCTCAATTGTCTAATAACAATTTATTGGAAAGCCCTCTGTCATATGCTAATTGTATGAATTTTGAACAGAAATCCTATTTGTACCAGGAAATTTTTTATCAAGTAAACGAATTTTTAAACTTTTTTTTTTTCTGAAACCAAATACTTAAGGAGCTTATTTGCCTTTCCTGATACTTCAGCTTTTAGAGAGTACAGTGTATTAAAACTCCTTTCTGCCATGCAGCTGTTTTCCCACAATACTAACAGTCATGACAGAGGGGAAATTGTGATACATGTTATACATAGTCCTTTTAGCACCTGTTATTATCAGTGGTAAAACACATATCAGCAAACATCTTTCTGACAACATGAGTCTCTTGGGAATCTAAGAAAAAGACTGACCTAAGCCGTTCAGGTGCTTTTATGTGTTATGAAGCCTTTGCATTTCACGATATTTCACAGCAAACTTTGTGTGGGAGCAAAGCTTAAATGACTTCAGCATTGATGTGTGTAATCTTTCAGCACTGCAAATGGAATTCTAGCCTTGCCTTTTTTCATTTAAGAAAGTAACATATATATTCCCTTAGCAAAGTTTAATTTTATACAGTGATATATCAAGATTTCAGCCTGAAGACTGTATCCAAGCATATATCTTCTAAAATATGTAGTATCAGTAAAATAATAAATGTACATAAAAGAGAATGATCAATCAACTCCCAATTTGCAATTCTTTTTACTATATATTATTTCAAGTCTGAAGATTTATTTTCGGTTACACTGTTCACAGTAATTGTATGCTTCTGATGTGGATATCCACATATAGAACACACGGGACAGCAATTTTCTATATTTTGCACTTGTTGCCATATCCTGAACTTTATATTCTGTGTGACTTCAGATACTAACAAATGCCTGAAAGATGATATAACTATAATTTTTTGGTCTCTGACTAACTGTATTCAAAAGTCTCAGACTAGGTAAGGTGGTTTACTGTAATTTTTAAATTAATTCAGAGCATGACAGTACAGAGGTAAATAACATTCTAAGACATCAGGAGTGGCACAATACTCCTAAGTATCCTATAAGCTTCAGACTCGGAATAGTATTTAGGTGGAGAAATATGGGTACTGACAGATAAATAAGCAGAACTTAAGTAAAAAATCTCAGTTATTCAGTGCTATAACTGTTCCCCAATTACAAAAGGAGGACACTCCCTCCACCCCAACCTAATGCCAGTAATGCCTATCGATCTAGTGTGTAGGTAAAACCTGCTTTCTAATCACAGGCTCAAGCTAGCCACTAGAGTAGTATACACGGACACAAGACACACTTAGAGAATTGTAGTAAGTCAGTAGCAGTCACTGACTTGTCTAGTTAACTTAGTCAGTATGTGCAGAAAGCACCTCCTATCCATATCGGTTTCACCAGTAGAGAAGTTGATCGCATAAACTGGATAGCTCTATTTGATAAAGAATTAATTTGTGAAGGAAAGGAACTGAACTTCTCAGCCTCTCTCAACTGAGTTGGAAAGTCACAATCCTCTTCCCGAATACACTGTCATAGAAAAGATAGAAGTGAAATTAGAGCACTGCTTATTACAAGGCAAATCCAGGAGTGAGAAGGGGAATATACCAGAGCAATACAATGTTCTCCTACAGCAAATTGCCATCTTTGTATGAAACTCTCCAGATAACTTTATCGAAAATCACTTGCTTAAAAGCAAGTTCTTCATTTGTCCTTGTAGAACCTCTTGAAAGTAAGGAATGCCACAAAATTCTAGGGCTGTGAGGCATACATGAGAAGCATGGCCTAGTCTTTTAGAAAATATGCTTCTTGGACATTTAGAGGTTTTAACTCCAGAGGAACAACCATCCATCATACAACTTTCAATACAAAGTTGAAAATAACTTTTTACGAACACCGGACTTTAATGAGACCATTACTGAACAATGTGATTAATTTACTGGGTGCATTAACTTTTCCAGTTATTAACATCATACAAACATGCAAAAAATATTTTCTGTGCTTAGAGAAAATGTGCATTATGAGCGTATTTTATGATAAAAATTATCTCTTTAAAACTACTGTTAGGTAATTTTCAAGAAATGGTTTGTAATCAGTGTTAGGTATAAATATTTTACCATGTAAAACTACATGTATTTTGTGAGATTCCCTACTACACAAAGATATGTGGACATATATTTCAAGCATGAATGCTCAGAAATATTTCTGCTGGGAAAAACTTAAGGTTATCCTTCCTGAATGAAAGCAAAAATTTGAGGAAATTAATTAAATTCTCTGAAACTTAATGTATATGAAGGAAAGTGGCATAGTTCAAGCAACTGCAGTCTTCAATCAGTTTCTACTTCTATTTGATAAAATATGTAGGCTTCTTATGCAAATTTCACAATAAACTAAACATAACTCTTAAAAGACATCCTATGAGAAATATTAATGATATATACAAAAATGTAAGTGGAAATTCACTTGACTGTATTGCAAGGAGCCAAGATCCCGCTGAAACCCAATGCCAGGAATAGACTAATGAGGGTTGTGTTCAGAACACTTCTAGAATCTATCAAGTGGATAGAGAAGTGTTCATATCATCTCTCATAATACTGTATGTTGTCTACTTAATAATCACAGGGAAAAGGAATATGTCAATAAAAAGAAGTGAAGAAAGACTCCATCTTTATCTGGAAAAGCAGCTACTTAAGGTTATTTCTGTAACTATACTGAACAAAAAAGTAGATAAAAGCTGTAAGAACTCTCTGTGGTAGGCCACACCTGGAGAGATTAGTGGAGTCCAATTAGCCTCAAAAACTAGCAGTGATGCTAGAACAAAGAAGGAGGATCCTTACTGTTAATCCAGCTTCAGAGTGAGTTTTGGTAGCAGTGGATTTTTCAGAACTCTCTTCCATTATTACAAATTCTATTTTAGGCAAATATATTCTTCCATAATCTGCCTACCATGCCCTACCTACCTCCCCACCCCCCCCCCCAAGTGTAATTTGGCATACACCTGAGCTTTCTATATTGTTGGGATGGCAATCCAAAAACCCCCCAGGATATTAGAACTTTTCTTCAGTATGTATTCCCAATGCATATTTTTCAGTGTATCCAAAATCCTCTCTGACTCCGAGGACATCTGGCTTTGATAACAAAAAACATAACTAATGGGAGATTATTCACATGCCTTACTCCTAATATGCAAATTTAAAAGGCTCCCTAGCTTACAGAACAGAGACATCAGACATAGCTCTTCTACCTGTGAATGCAGAAAGACAATGCATCCTGAAGTGGAGGCTGACAGAATTTTTCTGGTTGCTGTTATTTGGTGGAGTTGCTACCTTACTGTTTAGAGAGCAAGAAAACAAAATGTTGATGTGAAATTTTACTTCGAAAATCCTTAGCACTCATTGTTTTTGCTGGCTAGTGAGCAAATCTCTCCTATAATGTTCACTTACTAAAACTCTCTAGTTTGGAAGTTGATAATGGAAGAACTGGTAAAAAATTTGACAAGCTTTAGTGAAGAAAATTGCATGGCATGGAACAAGAAATAGAAGTGGTCTTGAATATCAAAAGCCCTACAAGGTTTGACAGAATTAGTAACAAAGAGAAACCAAAACAGTTAAGTAGTACAACACACAAAATCATGTATCAAAATCTAAAAATACTAAGTACCTGTTTTTGAAAAGCATTACAAGGTGAATGCTTAATTGTCTTGAAGGTATTACTACTAACATCACATTACTTGCAATCATGTTTAAAATAGTTTTCAAGAATAGCTTTTCTTGTTAGTCTGGTGCATGCACAGGTCAAAAAACTGGGAGAAACTACTAACTTAGACTAGAATATGCAGAGATGTGAAAAAACACATACCAGGAATAAATGTGGTTCTTACAAAGGAAAGTCAGGCCTTCTAACGTCGATACTTTTGTGTGTGTGGATGTTGGCTGGTTGTTGGTTTTGTTGTGGTTTTTTTGTTTGGGTTTTGGTGTTGGGGTTTTTTTGTTTGTTGTTGTTGTTGTCTGTTTTGTGTGTTTGGTTTGGGTTTTGGGGGGGGGTGGGGTGGAATGAGGAACTATGCAAGGAAATTAATCCCAACGCTGATGTGGCTTTCCCTTGCCACAGTAGGGAAGGCTTGTCCTGAACAAACAACTGATTAAAGGTGGGAGGAGTAGGATCTAGTAGACGGTCCTTTCAGTGTAAGGATGCAGTAGGTGCTCAGCAACTTACACTGTTTAATATATTCCTAAATGACATTAAAAAGTTGCTGTTCAGTCTGACCTACTACTGATACTTTCAGAATTATTTTTACTGATATTTATTCTTCTACACCATGCTTCAAGAGGAAATTTCCCTTTTTCCCATGCTGAAAGACTAGAACCTTGGATAAGCTTATCTTATATATCACTATTGTCCTTGGAGATGATGCCTTGCATAAGGAATGGTTTGTTTTTCTGCATCCATTTTATGCTTTTTACAGTTCTTTTGGGTCTTGTTAATATGGAAGCATGAATGTCAGCTATCTGCCATGACTCTGGTGTGTACACTTTTGGAATTGTAGGTAGGAATTTCTTTTATTCTTTTAGAAATAACTAACTTGATTTCATTTTATGGGCAGAAGAACAATAGAAATACGAATTATGACAGAAAAATAATTGGAACAGATCTAAATATTACTAATAAGTAATATCTGCTTTTAGGGGAATGTAATCAAATGAAGCTTTATAAGAACACTAACACTAGGTCAAAATTTCTCAACAGATATGTTCCTGGTTACTTGATCAACTCTACCTAACAAATAGGATTTTTCTAAAAATTTATTCTTGTGGTAGGATTAATAAGAGAATTATACGTATTCTTATAAAAATACACGTTTTCAATCTTTTTTATAATTTCTCTTCTATAAAATAGGTACTCATGTTCTTGAAAATCTTTTCGATAAATATTTTAATCATTACTTAAATACTTTTGACTTTCTCACCATTGCCTAATGCCTTCCAGTGTGGTATTTAAGAATCTTATCTCTGCTATCATCTTGAACAAAAGGTTAACGTATTCTGTCTTATCTTAAAGCTGTTTTGGATTTTTTTGGTAGCACAGAAGCTTCTCGCTTGCATAAAGCAAAGACGCTTCCTTGCAGTCGATTCATTCTCCTTTCTTTCAAGGCTCTCAGTGCTGCCTATAGTTAAGCCTCAAGCAACACTGCCATTTTCTACTACTGTATAATGGATCTAATGCAAGTATGGTGCATTCTGGCCATGCCAGATTGTTTTATTTGGTGGCAGCAGCCAGTCAATGTCTTTCCTCTCTTCTTACAGATGACAATTCTGCACATGTGCTAAGGCCTTTACTGTGCATTTGTAGTAAACTTTATGCATTCCCAGGATTGACTGGCTTTACTGGACATCTGCAGCATAGGCATTCTCTTTGTGCACAGTGCCATGTTTGGACAGATATGGTGAGAGCAGCGGATAAGAGAGTTTGTGGTAGCTGGCTGCTGCCACCTCCAGAAGGACTTGGGACTGGGGGGTTGCAGGTCAAATGAATGATCTTGTCACATCAACATTGTCCATGGACTGAGCATTCTTGTTCTGTGGAGTGCTACAGGACTGTTCTTGGGCCTTCACTCCTCTTAATCATGTTCTCTTCTTAACTTACCATTAACTCTGTCTGCTGCCTTTTATACTAATATTCTTATAGGATATTTATACTAATAACCTTTTATACTAAACACTTCAAAATTAACAATGTGAATACAGTTAACGCATTCATTGCTGTCTCTGTATTTGCTTTCAAAACCATTTGGTGGTTATACTATTAGAATAGTCTACCTGAATTGGACAGCATTGGTAAAAGGAGGTCATTCTAGTCCCCTGACAGAAACCTTACAATTTAAGAAAATGTAAGTATATACATGCTTGAAAGGCAGTTTGTTTTTTTAAGCTATGAAGTTTTGCAAATAAAAATATTTGACCACTGAAATATACCTACTAATATTCTCAAAGGGGTAGCCTGAAGTGGCACGCAGTCTAGACTAAAACCTTTTCAAGTAAAACTTTTTTGTGTTCTTTTTTGCATTGAAACTGTTCTGTGGATGCAAGAACATAAGATATCTTATCCCAGTTTGAACCTCATTTTGCTTAAGTTACCTTTGTAAGGATCATAAGTGCATCCCATCTCTGTCAATTTTGCAAAATCCCTGAGTTGAATTACTTACATGAAAAAAAAAATCTCAGTGACTTGGCATATAGCTGTAATTAATTCTAATTCTGCTATATTGTTGTCTTTGTCCTAGCTGGTGTTTATGGCATGTTTTAATGTAATGTTTTCTGTGAATATAGTTATTCTTTATGTCATTAACTAAGATATTAAATAAGCTTGGACATTAAACAGATCCCTATAGAATCTGCCTGTACACTTGCATATATGTAGTAATTTGCATTTGTTGCTGCTGTTCTACTGCTCTTTCAGCCATTTTCAATAGGCAGAATAATCTTCATAGCTAGGAGCTTATTCTTTATGCAGGATCTCCACATAACAAGGGAGGAAAAACAGCATGAAAACTGAAGAATTTGGCAGACAGGCATATGGGTAAATATAATACCTGTAACACTTTCAAATGACTTGCCCAAAATCATGTAACACACTGGATACAGGAAGAAGAATACACAGTTACATGATTCAAAGGAGTGTGGGTAGAGCCAGGATGTAGAGACTTTCTTGGAAAGTCATTCCTAGTAACAATTCAGTATATGATGATGATGTTACAAACTCCATCGGAGTTCAGGCACTATTATTTGACTGCAGTCAGTGAGCTTCAGCATGCTGGATCATCAGAAAACAATCCTGCCACATTATCTACCCTGTTCTACTAGCTCCTGTAGCTAAATGAACCAACCTACTGCTTGGTTAGCCAACAGAACGTTCTGGGAGATCCTGGGCACCGGCAGAGTGTTCTGCTGTCCCCATCTTAAGTATTATCATATCTATAGAAACGATGTACTACTGTATTGTTAGGAACTACAAGACTACACTTACAGAAACAAGAGTTAAGGTAAAAACAGATAGTTCTTTGTAAAACTGGAAAATAGGCACCCCTGTTTGAGGCTCGGGCTAACATTAACTAAATTGGTTTCTTTCCTAATTTCAAGTCCTCCTATGTCCTGATCTTTGTTATATACAATATAAAGTTTTGATTCTTTAAGAGAGATGACAGGTGGTTTATCAAAGATTACAATGTCATCACATTTTTGTATATTCAGATGATGCCACAAAATGAGGAGGTCTTGCTCAAGTGAATAAACCATCAAAACACAATGAGATAATATTATAAGCACATCTCTTAAATTTAAGAAACTGCTTAAGCTTTGAGCTACATGAAATTAAAAAAGGCTTCTTTTAATGTCATGAATTTGAAGGCATATGTTAGGCTTTGACATAACAATGGACAGTAAGAGCAGCAATATTTTCACAGTTAAATGAAAGTAAGAGCAAGGAGTACTGCAAGCCAAGTAACCCAGAATATTGCAGCATAAATTTTCAGAAGGTGTGTTTACTAAGACCTGCATCACCTTGCAATTGTTGACATGCATATAAGCCGCTTGCATACTCATTCCCATTGCAGGTGGTTCTGCAATTAAGCCAGAGTAATATGATGAGTAGTGTTAGTGCTTTTGTTTGTGTAAACTCAAAATTCCTTACATTTCTTACAGTAACATCACTTTTATTGTTTGATATATGTGGTATTTCTACATAGGCTCTTCAAGAGTAGGTTCTTTTGAAAAGAAGTCGGGTGCTAGTAAGAGAAATCATGGTCAAGTAAAAATAATTTTATGCTTGCATTATAGGGTTGCCAGTCCAGCAGGTTTTTTAACTAAAAATAATGGTGTCTAATAGTGAGAACACTTAGGTAACTGCCATTTTTTCTGTCAGTATGACAAGGCTTTTAGGGAAAGTTTAATTTCTCTAAAGATACTGTTAGACATTTCAGTATCTTGTTGACTCATCATACAGTGAACATACCATAAACAGATTTTGGAGTTGTAACAGGTTGGCCTATGAAAATATCAACGTGATGTTCAACAGTGGTCAAAAAGGCAAGCAATGTTAGGAAAGAACTAAGGAAAAATCAGAAAACAGTGTAAAATGCAAAGCATGTCTACTTTCAGAATGCTATCTAAATTCTTGTTCTCCCATTTTGAAGAAAATATATTAGAATTAGAGCAAGCATGACCTAAAGTACAGAATATTTTAAATAAAAATAACAAATAATAGATGGGGACATTCTCCCCTGGGGAAAAAAAATGTACAAGGCAGGGCAATATGATGGGCTTATAAAGTGACAACTGGTGTACAGAAATTTGATTTCTAATCATTATCTATTGTGTCTTTTAAGAACTAAGGATATTGAATGATATTATTAGCTAAGATGTTTAGAACACAGTAAAGGCAGCGCAGGTCCACACAATATATAGTGAAATTATGGAGCTTGCTGCCCCAGTATGTCGTGGTACCAAACCTCTGCAGAAGTTTAGAAGGAATAGAAAAATGTAGAAAAGAAAAATATATCAGGATGTATTAAATGTCAAGATAGTGATTTTGACTTGGAAGTTCTGAGTTCAGATCTTGAGAAAGCAGAGATAAAATACTAGGGAATTATTTGCGTTTCCCGAGGTATTAATTTTCTTCCCTTCACCAAATTATCTATTATTAGCCAGAGTAAGGCATGGGATTTTGGGTTAGATGGATCTTTGTTTTGGATGGCTGTTCGTCTTTTTTTTTTTTAAATGAAAAGTAATGGATGAGACAGTATATCCGTGTGCCATGGATTTTCTTTTTTTTTTTTTTTTCTGATTGTGTGCTGCCAAGACTGAATACTTAAGCCTGCTTCTTGGGATAGATTTTTGAGTATCAAAATGCATATTTTAAAGCTATTAATAGGCTTAGCTAAATTTTGAACCTGTCAACCAATGACAGTGTCCCCTGATTATACTTCAAAATTAGCAGATATTGAATAACTCCTCTACTCCAATTAATTCAAGTCTCTAATTCCTGTCACATATTTTTTAGATATTTAATCTTGATACTGTCCTTTCTTTACACTATTAAACTGATTGAAACAACTTGCTTTGAAAATACACAGTCCGGTCATTCTCTGTGTACTTTTCCTCATTATTTATTGATTGGTCATGTTTTACTTTACAAATAGGAACCAACCCCCAACCATTTATCATCAGTAGAAATAAATTATTGATAATAGTTTAACACAATTTAGCATAAAATCCGTGTAATAGGAGTAGCATCTTCAGAAGCAAGAATCCTTCAGTCTGTCAGTTATGGGGGGAGAAAGCATGTGACTAAACTGATTTTATAGAATAACAGGATGGTATGTCATACACATGCTACATTTACTTCAGGACAGCCTGGCTCTGATTTTTTTTTTTTTTTTTTTTTTTCAGAACCCCTCCAGTTTAAAAACCTTATGTTCTCTTCTTCTGCTGTTTCCCTGGCAACATGGCATGGTAGAGTGTTGTATCAGTCGACAATGAGCTTTGCTTCAGCTGTGTCCTGCCAAAGCTAGCCGTGTTTCTAGCAATCTGAGCTTTCTAACTGCAACTCTGACACAGCAATTAGAGTTTCTTGCCATTAATATTTGCCAACATCAGTTGGAATTCCATTGGTGTAAATGTTTATGCAGTAGTGCCCTGACAATACGTGCTAGGGATGTCATTGGACTTGTCAGAGTAGACTAATTTTTACGATGCCTTTTAGTATTAGGTGTAGTCCAATAGCATGAATTCTCCTGGCAGTGATACAGAAAGGGATGGTTTTAATAACAGCTTGCATTGTGCCTTTGCTGTTCTTCATAGATCAAATGAAAGCAGTAATTAGAAATAAATAAATAAAACCCCAACAACCCATACATGGAAAAAGGGAAACAATCAAAATGAACTGGAAATGTGAGAGGTTAATAAAGGATGTTAAAGATATGTTAAAAAAAAATAATCAAAGGCTGACAAAACAAAATGCCATGTGGCTGTGCCCAACATGTCCTGGAGGCAGTGTTCTGCAGAGCATCTGGCTGTCATTGCTATTCAGAAATCCAGACTGCGACTTACAGCATTTAAAAAGTCTTCAAAAGGTTAATTTATTTTGTTTAGCTAAAAAGATTGCTAAGTACCTGCTTAGTATATTAAGTACCTGAATGAGCAAAAATGCTCAATATTTAAAGAAATACGTAATCTAATGGAGAAAGGCAAAGTAAGAACAAATGGCTAGAAACTAGGTCAGATAAATACCATCTTGAAATAGTTGTTGGCGTTTTGTTTGTTTGGTTGGTTTTGTTTTTAGATTTTATATTTTTAGGAAGGAGGCTGAACAAGTTGAACCAGCTTTTCTGGAAGATAGAGTTTAGTCAAACAGCCATCGCCAGCTACAAATGACTAGGCTTAGGTCAGGGAAAACCCAGTAAATGGAAATGACCATAGTTGAATTGAAATTCAATAATTTGAAATTCAATAAATTGAAGTTAGGCCAAAAGATCCCATGATCATGATACTCTACGTTTAATATTTATTTATACAGAGATAAAAGTTCAAACTATTCAAATTATTGTTATTTTATAACTTTAATAACTCATTCTTGCTAAATCCTTCCATTTTAAGATCCTCCATATTGATGAAGTGATTCTGTGTGTGGTTTGTTTTTCTTTGAAACAGCACAGAATGTGGAAAGCAGAATTACATGCATTTGGTGAAATGCATATTTCACAGAGGAGTCCAGTGAGTTCCAGATCTGTGTAAGGCAAACAGTAGGATTCCATGTCCAGAAGCAGAGGAAAAGCAAAAGATAGATGAGTCAGACTTTCCCATTTTGATATATCAACTGCTAGAGCTGCTAAAGTCATCCTATATAACTAAACCTTACTATAAGATTTGTTATCTGTGTATTTGGGAAAGAAAAGTAGGAAAGTTACACCATTGTAGTTACAGGGAAGACATCACAAACCTCCATATCTGCACTTGCCTGAATGCTAGGTTTTATGAGCTACTCAGGGCATTATCACCAGATGGTAAGTATTAATGTTACCTGCTGCTTTTTATTTTCTTCTGTAAAAGTCAGAGCATAGGGCAAGAGGATATGAAAAATTTCTTCTCTAAATGCAGTTGCTTTAAATACTAGAATCATAGGGGTTTTGTGACAGAAATTAGATTTTCAGTCAATTTTTGCTATATTTTTTCAGGGATGAAACAGGTCAGGGATACATGGTAGGGCACAGTTAAATTTAATTCTTGCTCTTATTCTTGCCTTCTCCCTCATTCCAGTATTTATTAGCAGCTACTTTTTGATGCTCTTTTTATGTTATAATGTTTATCACAGTGAATTATTCACTATCTTAGAAGATGTGAGAACAATGGTTCAAAGTAAGGAATGAAAAGCTTGTGCGTGATAGAAATATAACAGAAATTGTCAGAAATACTGAACTTCATAAATTCCCAAGGGAGATGCTAGAACAGTCAGATATAATTTTCTTTCAAGTAGATTAGAAAAAGTATTAATAAAGAATGGTGTATTAAACAGTCCTGCAAAATACACAATTAGATTACAAAAATAGTATTTATATCATAATAATGTGGCTTAACATTTGAAGTATTTGTTTTACTGGGGAATAAGTACTGGGAAATTATATGGAATTCCATCAGATTGTATTGTAGATGCTGATCTCATTTTAATAACAATATTTTCCAAATAACAAAGTGAATGAGAATATTATGACCACTGATTTTAATGTGAGCAGAGCCAGGCTCCAGATTTTAATTCTTTGCACTTTGCTTTCTTGATTAATACTTCTGTACTTCTGTGCTCTTTGCATTCATTATTTCCTGTGAGGAAATTGCTAATTTTTATTAGTACTAATTTTCCTTATTAATCTTGAGTATTGTCAATTGTTTCCTTCATTGGTAAATAGATCCTGGATGATATCTTGTTGGATTCTTTGCTTTACGATTCATAAAGCTGACTTTCCTATTTAGGAACCAGTTTTATATGCATTTTGTGTAGGCACAATAGAGATAGGGAAGGTCTTGTACAAGGTAAGTGCATGCAGATGTGTAGGACAGTGGCTTAAGCTGAAGCAGGGTGTATGACAAATTGAAAGAGAAATTGAACTGTCACATAATTCCAGAGGAAACACTGGAGTCGTCAACTATAAACATATTTACAAAGAGAATAGATAATCTAAATGCAAGATTGCTCCACTCTGAAAGCAGAGAAAACAGCTTCACAGAAAAGTACATTGAAACAAGCCCATCAATTCACAATCTTACAAGGTATCATTTCTATGCAGAGAACTCTCTACTTTTGGTGATTTGCATATTATTTCCTCAGTCCCCTCTTTTTCACTTCCTATATTTTTCTCAAAATCATTTTCCATTGCACATTTTCATTATGGATTATAGCTTACTGGCTTTATGAATAGTTTTCTTGTACAAAACAAACTTCTACAATCCGTTTCTGTACAGTCCACCATGCAAAGCTTATATAAATCTGTAATTGATATTCCACACTTTCAGTTACAGAAATCATATCAGATACCACAACTATCTTCAAAAACATCCATCTTCTCATCAGGCATGCCTGACACGAACCACTTAACTTTTTATTTAAAGAAGCCGGTGGTGGTGGTGATTTCATTGTATTGCAAACTTAAATGTGCAAAAAAATCCCAACACAACCCTCCCCACCCCCCAAAGTTTGATTTTAAATCAAACTGGAATTTCTAAGTATATAGCCAATTTAAGTTGCTATTTTTCCTGTGTTTTTTCCTTTTCTTTTGGACAACAAACACTGTTTCATAGCAACTGAGCTCCTTTCAAATGATGTAATGCTTTTGAAGTGCACTTAAAAAAGCATTAGCCTGTGAAGAAATTCAGAACAGGCCTAATATAGCATTATCAGTTTACTTGTTCACTGATAGTGAAATAGGATGATGCCTTCAGACAGAATGGTGCGAATTGTCAATCTATTCCACTGCGCAACTATTCATCAGAAACAATGTCAAATAGTGTTAGAAAATAACGCTTTGGGAGATTTTCCTGCTCTAGATCCTATAACAGTCTTGGTTGAATTCTAGGTAAAATAATGCTCATAGCAAAAAGGAATTAATTTAGTTTTCTGAAATAGATTAGGAAAGGACAATAATAACTCACTGTAAAAGCCTTGTTAGAGAATTCTACGCAGTATTTTTGCTGTAAAGTTCACCCTACTCTTAGAAGAAAATCCTTTGAGAATGTTTTAATCTAGCTAGTGGTAAAAATCCTGTATCGTGCTACTTTTTCTAACTTTCATTTACTAGTAATCATGTATTTATCCAACATAGTGGTTCAAGATATATTTCACATACATCTTAAAATTCTCAGTTTATCATCACTTGTTCAACAAGCGACTAAGTGAACAGAAACACTGCCATGTTTATATTATGGTATCAAATCCTTACTATAAAGAAATGAAAATCATTAGTATGTCAAAAGCTATTTAAGAATGTATCAAAGATAAAGACATTTCAGGAGAAATGAGGCATTGTACAGCTAACAAATGAAGAAGAAAAAACTGATTTATCAATCAAACTGGGAAAAGCCAATCTTGCTCATCAATATGACTATTTTCATGACTGCAGTACCCTGAATTAATCCCTAACCTGTAATATCACCATTATGTCACTTTTTTTAGTTGACATAGATTGATAATAGTTCCTGCCAGAAGTGACAGAGCAGTGCCATGTCAGGAAAGGTGAAGCTATCCAGTATAGAGAAGATGGGATCTAAGATAAAGTCATGGCTCAACAAAATTATTTTGTTTAGCATTTGTAGGTCATGCATATGGTAGGTTGCTAATATTTTTCCACTCTTTATTGCCTCATATCTGAACTCTTTGCCCATGCATAAAACCTTTAAAAGAATCTTGGTTTTTTCCTTCACTTTTCTGCCATTTTTAAAAATTATGTTTTATTATCTTAAAGTCACATAAATTAGTTTTTGATTTTGCACTAAAGGCAGAAAGATTCATAGATAGTCTGAGTTTAACATTTATGCAGCTGTATTTTTGCTGAAAGAGTTCTGCTCCATGCTTTTGAGTTTTTTGCTCCAAAGCTGACAGCATCTAGCTTCACTGTAAAGTAACTGTGAGTGATTAGTCAGAGATTTAGTTGAAAACTCTTCTGAATACGGATTTTACAATTTTACAAAAATTTCAGTCAGTTGCAGTTCAACTGAAGATTTTACAGAAATTATAATCCTTTCTCCACTGAGGGCTTTCACAAGGTGCCTTTTCAGTTTATCTTACACCAAAGATTCCAGGGCATGCTCATTAAGAAATGATCGTTGATTTTGGAACAGCTTGACAAATGCTTTTTTTTATTCTACGTTTTTCTGTTATGAAGATAAGCCTCCTCTGAATAATAGGGAAATTACATGATTATGCAAAAGTGCAAGCTGGAAACCAAGGGTTTTCCAAGGTAATAAATCCTGGACATAAAATTCCTCCACTGTTCTTAGAATAGAGGTAAAGTGGTATCTGTGTCATCTTCTCCACACATGTACGATTAGGGCATGTGGCATCTCTGGTGACACAAAGAAGATAAAGTTTTTGGAGAAAAAAAAAGTCAGCCTTTGCAAACAGCTGTGTAATATGACTAACACCTACAAATGCACCTTCCAGAAAGAACGATTTAGCTGTTGCTGTGTAAATCCCCTAACACATTTACTCAAAAGTATCTTATCTCCAGTAGCTGTTTCGTGTCCTGCTGTTCTGTCTCTTTGTTCATCAGACCTACACACATAAAAACATATTTCCTCTAAATCCTTGATGTTCCTATTGATGTGATCCTCTTGATTCAGTGTTGCTATTTATGTCATACATTTCCATTACAGAGCCCATTGCCTAGAGCTGAGGCCTGAATTGCAACATTATAATACAGAATTGTATATGAAAGGTTAGGTATTATTTTTAAAATTTTAATTAAACTTCACAAAAAGATTCTGTCAAAACAGCTTATCTGTACTGACTGTACAACAACAATTCTTAAACTTCTCTGTATTATAATGTTCCTTCTCTGTGTTATAAAACCGTCATCTCAACTGCTCAATCTTGATTGTTCTATCATCTTGCGTCAATGGCTTAATCTTCCTTGTTCTGTCTTTGTCTTCTTTTCTCAGTTCCAGATGTGTATGGCTTATAAAAAAAATCGTCTTGAACGAGATATTTACTTAAACACTTTTTGTGTCATAAAAATGTCTCAGGGTATTTGTTGCATGCAGAGTTGAGATAATAGGTTTAACAGACTGGTATATTACCCTTTTTTGAATGTCTTTCAAAAAAGGATTTACTTATAAACATGCCAAACCCCATGATTATTTTATAGATAAAGACCAATAAACATTTTGGCAGGTCTTCATTGGTATGCACTGGTCAACTGCCTTATGATTTGCAAGTTGTTTTGAGAAGAACTTCATGTAGACAAGTCAATACAATGTTCTTGACTTTGCTAGAAGTGACAGTGCTGTTATTTTGGTGTATTGAAGTGTTTATTTTTATACACATATATTGTAAAACTACTTTTGTTCTTGGAAAACAAAAAACACACTAAGTCTCTACATAGCAAATATTCTAATAGCGAGATTTAAAATATTACATATATTTACTGTTTGTTTTTCATAGATTTTAAAAAAATATCTTTACATTACATACCATGTTCCATTCTCCTCAAGGGTCAAAGTACTATAGTACCCTCAAGGGTTAAAGTACTATAGTGGAGTCTGCGCATGCAAAAGTCTTTTAAGGACTGGAGCTTATCTTTTTAATCAGAAAAACTGACCCTGTAGGATATAAATGCTTGTTTATATTATTAGAATAATTCAGTAATGCTCAGGATTCATATCTCTGTAATGAATAAAATAACCAAAATAGTTATTCTGAGTAAGAGTCACAAATAAAAATATAGGTAAGTCAGTATATTTCCTGCTTCAAATAGATTTTATAAGATTAAAAGAATCTTAAGTTTTTATGGCTATTTTAGAACATTAAATATACTCAGAGTTTGAATGTATGAGAGTCTTTTTGAAGGGGTGAAATTTTAATTACATTTTGTATCAGATGCTCTATGTGCCATAAGTGAAAGGAACTGGAAGCTTTATACAGGTGAGACTTGAAAATTTAATTAGTTTGGACTTGTGAAGTATTTTCTCAGTTACAAAAGACAATTCTATAAGTACTTTTAGTTTTCTATTTTTTCATCTTGTGGTGTACAGTTATTCCATAACTGCTGCCAAATATTGTAACAGAATTATCAAAAGTAGTGTGGATTCTAAAGGAGGAGACAAAATCTGGCTCATTGTAGTAGGACCCATTATACAGATCTGAGAGATGTTGAAGGCAGGAGGTAGGGGGAAGGGGAAGAGAAGCATGTCCCTGCCAGCTAACACATACAACCACTCCTAGGTGATCTCAGGAAACAAACTTTTAGTGTTTAAATAGATACTTTCTATTGGTGCAAGGGAGAGTGGGAATACAGGTCGTTTCTTCCCCAGATATTATTTTCAGAAGCATGAAGAAATCCTGTTGGCGGTGTGGGTAAAAGAGATGAAAGGTGAGATTTTTTTTTTTCCTGTGCTCTTTGATGACTATTTACATAATACAGTTATCACTGCACTATACAAACATAGCAGAGACCTGATTTTAATCCCGTGTTCATTTCACCATATATCGATCCGCTTCATGCCCTGCTCAGCAGCCGCCTGATGTTACTCCAGCCTTGGCAACAAGTCTAATTTAGAGTTTCAAACCTCCTTTCTTTTTTCTTTTGCCGGTCACTCACATTCTCCAAAATGAGCTATTTTTTGCTGGATCATCTCTACTGATCGCATTTACAGTGTGACCTTACAAACAGTTGTGATGGCATAACAGAGGGACAGCCCACTACACTGTAGGAGTAGGGTAATTCCTTTTCCAGCTTCACTGCCAAGGTCAGTTTATGAGGGAGCTACAGCCTAATAGTACAGCATTATAATTTGTCATCGGTCATCAGCTAGCCTCATATGAAACATACATCCACAGAATTTCTCCAGTATCCTTGCAATACGAGATTAATTATTATCATACTATGGAAACAAGGGTGTTGAATAAAAGCCATGTGTCCTTGATATGGAGCAGCTCTGGCTGTAGCTAGAAGACAACTGCACTGAGAAGTTAAATGTCATGTATCTGTATTTCCACGTGTTCTAGTGATAGATTTAATCTCCAAAGATAGAAAATGAAGTAAAATATCACAGAATAAAAATAATAAAGAAGAGGAAAATGCAGAATATTTCTAAGAAAATTTAATTAAATAGCTAATTTAAATACTGGTTTATGGATGAGACCTGGAAATACAGGAGGTATGTTTGTTTCTGGGGATGTTTATATGTAGATTGGGTTAATGTATCTCTATGCATTTCTAAGAGAGAAAATGGTGTAGTAAGTTTTAATAGCAAAATGGAATGTAGTATACAAAGGAAGATAATTATTTGGTCTCTCCTCAGTCAAGTTAAAAAATTACATCTTATAAAAATATTAGAGGCTTAAATTATATTTTCACCTTCATCCCGTTATCTCGTTTAAACAGCTCTTGCTGGTTTAATCTGCAGTCAAGACTGGAGCTATTGCTACCCTGAGTGTAATTATACCTTCTGTCTACTAGTAGAGGGAGGAGAGAGACGCTCGGGTACTGATTGTTCACATTTCCAAACTACATGGTCACAAAATAAGCTGTATACTTCAGTAGCTATTATGTACCAGCCCCTCCCCTCTCCTCAATATTAATGCAAAGATAGGGCACCTATTAAAAAACAAAACAAAACAAAAAATCCCAAACACCCAGCAAATAGACACCATAATATTAGTGGACTAGAACACAGACATTACTATAATTTTCTCTTTATACTTTCTGCTTGTCCTGGTTTCAGCCAGGATAGAGCTGGTTTTCCTCACAGAAGCTAGTGTGAGACTGTGTTTTGGATCTGGGATGAGGAACTGTTGATAATGTGCTGATGTTTTGGGTTGTTGCTGAGCCGTCAAGGACAGTCCAGCTTCTTGTGCTGGCCTGCCAGCGAGCAGGCTGGGGGTGCACGGGGAGCTGGGAGGGGACACAGCCGGGACAGCTGACCCAGACTGGCCAAAGAGATATTCCCTACCATATGACGTCATGCCCAGTACATAAACTGGAGTTGGCCGGGGGGGCGGAAATCGCTGCTCGGGGACGGGCTGTCGATCACGGGGTGGTGAGCAATTGCTGTATTGGGCATCACTTGTTCTTATACATTCCTTTGTTGGTATTATCATTATTGTTCCCTTCTTTCTTTCTGTCCTATTAAACCGTGTTTATCTCAACCCACGAGGTTTTTCCTAATTCTCTCCCCGGTCCCGCTGTGGGAGGGAGAGTGAGCGAGCGGCTGCGTGGTGCTTAGTTGCCGGCTGGGGCTAAACCACGACAGTCCTTTTGGCGCCCAACGTGGGGCTTGGAGTAGTGACAGTGCCTGCTACAGACGTTGGAGTAGTCACAGTGCCTGCCACATTGCCATCAGACCCAGAGAGCCCCTCTCCCCTTTGCATAGTGTTAAATAGGGTTCGGTAGGCATGGGCCAGGCCCCAGCACATGGCAATGATTTGTGTCTCCTTGGAGCTGCCAGGCTGACAGCATACTTCTTCCAGATATTCTTAAATTGCTTGCTAACCTTAGACAAAACTGAAACCATGTTCCCCAGAAGTAGCAATAGAGGTATTTTAACCAGCCAAGGGTGTTCAAAATACTGAAAAATTATTGTGATGAAGGAGGAAATGTTATGATAGAGGGTATCAAAGGTACCATTCTGCATTTCCTCCATAAAAAACCTTTCAGAGGCAGAAGTATAATTGCTAATCGTCTCCACAAGACTGTAGCCAAAAAGAAACACAAGCATTTCTGGGTGTTGTGGGTTTCTGGAGAATGCATATTCCAAATTACAGTCTGATTGTAAGCCCTCTTTATCAAGTGACCCGGAAGAAGAACGATTTTAAATGGGGCCCTGAGCAACGACAAGCCTTCGAACAAATCAAACAGGAGATAGTTCATGCCGTAGCCCTTGGGCCAGTCCGGGCAGGACAAGATGTTAAAAATGTGCTCTACACGGCAGCCGGGGAGAATGGCCCTACCTGGAGTCTCTGGCAGAAGGCACCAGGAGAGACTCGAGGTCGACCTCTAGGGTTTTGGAGTCGAGGATATAGGGGATCTGAGTCCCGCTATACTCCAACTGAAAAGGAGATATTGGCGGCATATGAAGGAGTTCGAGCTGCCTCAGAAGTGGTTGGTACTGAAGCACAGCTCCTCCTGGCACCCCGACTGCCGGTGCTGGGCTGGATGTTCAAAGGGAGGGTCCCCTCTACGCATCATGCGACTGATGCTACGTGGAGTAAGTGGGTCGCGCTTATTACACAGCGGGCTCGAATAGGAAATCTTAATCGCCCGGGAATCTTGGAAGTGATCATGGACTGGCCAGAAGGCAAAGATTTTGGAATATCACCGGAAGAGGAGGTGGCGCGTGCTGAAGAGGCTCCACCATATAATGAACTGCCAGAGAACGAAAGGCAATATGCCCTGTTTACTGATGGGTCCTGTCGTATTGTAGGCAAACATCGAAGGTGGAAAGCTGCTGTATGGAGCCCTATACGACGAGTTGCAGAAGTGGCTGAAGGACAAGGTGAATCAAGTCAGTTTGCGGAGGTGAAAGCCATCCAGCTGGCTTTAGATATTGCTGAACGAGAAAAATGGCCAGTACTCTATCTTTATACTGACTCATGGATGGTAGCAAATGCTCTATGGGGGTGGCTGCAGCAATGGAAGCAGAGCAACTGGCAACGCAGAGGCAAGCCCATCTGGGCTGCTGAATTGTGGCAAGATATTGCTGCCCGACTAGAGAATCTCGTCATAAAAGTACGTCACGTAGATGCTCACGTACCCAAGAGTCGGGCCACCGAAGAACATCAAAACAACCATCAGGTGGATCAGGCTGCTAAGATTGAAGTGGCTCAGGTGGATCTGGACTGGCAACATAAGGGTGAATTATTTATAGCTCGGTGGGCCCATGACACCTCAGGCCATCAGGGAAGAGATGCAACATATAGATGGGCTCGGGATCGAGGGGTGGACCTGACCATGGATGCTATTGCACAGGTTATCCATGAATGTGAAACGTGTGCTGCGATCAAACAAGCCAAGCGGTTAAAGCCTCTCTGGTATGAAGGACGATGGTTGAAATATAAATATGGGGAGGCCTGGCAGATTGACTATATCACACTTCCACAAACTCGCCAAGGCAAGCGCTATGTGCTTACCATGGTGGAAGCAACCACTGGATGGCTGGAAACATACCCTGTGCCCCATGCCACCGCCCGAAACACTATCCTGGGCCTTGAAAAGCAAGTCTTATGGCGACATGGCACCCCCGAAAGAATTGAGTCAGACAATGGCACTCATTTCCGAAACAACCTCATAGACACCTGGGCCAAAGAGCACGGCACTGAGTGGGTGTATCATATCCCCTATCATGCACCAGCTTCCGGAAAAATTGAACGATACAACGGACTGTTAAAGACTACACTGAGAGCAATGGGTGATGGGACATTCAAAAATTGGGATAAACATTTAGCCAAAGCCACCTGGTTAGTCAACACTAGGGGATCTACTAATAGAGCCGGCCCTGCCCAATCAAAACTTCTACGTACTGTAGAAGGGGATAAAGTCCCTGTGGTGCATGTGAGAAACATGCTGGGGAAGACAGTCTGGGTTACTCCTGCATTAGGAAAAGGCAAACCCATTCGTGGGATTGCCTTTGCCCAGGGACCTGGGTGCACTTGGTGGGTAATGCGGAAGGATGGGGAAGTCCGATGTGTACCTCAAGGAGACTTGATTTTGGGTGAAAACAGTCAATGATTTGAATTGTATTATGTTAATTGTTCAGAATGACATTACTACTATGGCTGCTATCTACCATATCAATGGTATTATAGTAAGAATCACCCAGACTGATGAAGAATGACCTTCACTGAAACCAAGCAACGTGCAGCAGTGATGAAACCAGAACTGGCTTCAGCAGCTTGCGCCCAACAAATCCCTCGAGATCGACATCTTCGACCTGCAGATCATGGACATGGACCGTGCCAGATGACAATCCAACACCACATACCATCTCCCCTGCCCTGAGAGACTGCTATGATGGATGAAGCCCAGAGTCATGGACTGACTGAACTCCATAGACATTTTAAGTGATGGCCCATGGACTAAGAGAGTGATATCTGTGTGTATATATTAAAGGACAGGAAGAGTAATAATGAATAATTGGAATGTATTGAAAAGTATAGGACCTGGGCATGACGTAAATGGTATGGAATAAGGGGTGGATACTGTCCTGGTTTCAGCCAGGATAGAGCTGGTTTTCCTCACAGAAGCTAGTGTGAGACTGTGTTTTGGATTTGGGATGAGGAACTGTTGATAATGTGCTGATGTTTTGGGTTGTTGCTGAGCCGTCAAGGACAGTCCAGCTTCTTGTGCTGGCCTGCCAGCGAGCAGGCTGGGGGTGCACGGGGAGCTGGGAGGGGACACAGCCGGGACAGCTGACCCAGACTGGCCAAAGAGATATTCCCTACCATACGACGTCATGCCCAGTACATAAACTGGAGTTGGCCGGGGGGGCGGAAATCGCTGCTCGGGGACGGGCTGTCGATCACGGGGTGGTGAGCAATTGCTGTATTGGGCATCACTGGCAGTGCCCGCCGTGGGGGTTGGCTACTCCATGGGATTCAGTGTCCAAAGTGGGTCTTTCCCATTCAGACATTAAATTCCACAAAATATCCAGTGATCCAGCCTGACACAAGATTTCAGATGCACAGTGATCCATGATAGTTGTAAAGAAATCCTTTAATAAATTTTCTTTGAGGTGACAGTTAAATAGAAGTTAGGTGGAGGTGTCCTGAGTAAAAAGGAGTGATGCAGCTTTTTTAAAATGTTACCCCTGCTATTCTGCTCAAGAAGAAATTTAAAACAAAAAGGGCACAGTGAGTCAAAGAAATGTCACCTTGTTCTGAGAATACAAAAGCTATTCTGTACTCAAATCATTCAATTCCTCCTTCAAAACATGAATATTTAAAATAGAAAAATGCATTGACAAAAAAAGCTGTTGTGAATAAGTGAAGAGAGCACTCAAGGAAATTTTTTGAGAAGTACCATTACTTCTTACTTTAAAAACCAACCAAACAAAAACCCACTACAAAAATCTCAGTCTTCAGAACCTGAATAGTGGCACTGAAGCTTAGTTCTAACAAACCAAAGATTGCAAAATTGCTACCTAAAGTATATTTCAAATCTACGTGTAAATCAGTGCTCATTCCATGAGGTCCACTTCACTGGTGAAATGCATGGTCTTCCATAAGATACAAGAGGAAAAAAATCAGGAGCTCTTTTTTTTTTCTTTTTTTTTTTTTTTTCTTCGTAATGAAATATGCAGGGATATTCTTGTACCATCTCTGGAGACAGATTGATTATAAGCTTTCCTGTAACTGTTCCTCTGGAATCAAGGATCACAAGGAGTGTCAGTGCTTTTCTAAAAGCTTTTAAAGATGAGCAGCATAAAATAGACACAAATTACAAACCTTTACTGTGGAGTCTACCATGACACCTAGATAAATTATGGCAGGTACCCAAGGCACTTCCTTTACTTTCTGAACAAGACGAATTTTTAAATAATGTACATAGTAAAAGCTAGTGACATAAATGGTAGTTTCTGATTATTGCTAGTTTAATCTGGATTTTCAAAACTGCCTATTTGAGATCTTAAAAAAAAACCTGAAAAAATTAATATTCTTGGAGAATTCTGTGAGGAATTCCAGGCTTTATACTTACAAGGCATATAATAAATGCACCATACCAATTAATCATAATACTCTTGATAGGTATAAAAATAAGTTATGCTGCTGCAGATATATATGTTTATCTACATATAGTCACAACAACTGCAAAGTATAAGCAGCAAGAGATCAAAGGTGTAATCTGAAGTTGCCTGATACTGTTATATCAAATACAAATATAAACAAAAGCCATGTTGCAAATTGTCATGAGACAACATTAAAAAGGAAGGCGTGGTGACAGACTTGGGATTCAATGCAATTTACTTGTCAGTAGTTTTTGACTGTTGCACAGAATAATGATAGATCATTATTATATCAGCACTGCAGTTCTGAAAGTTCAAAATATACATTGCTTCTCTACTATGTTTTATGTTGGACAGTATTACATTGATGCTATAATATAGATGAAATGTTGGTGCACTGTGATCAGATGTAAGTTTGCAGAAGATATAATCTAAAAGCGACTGAAGTGGGAAGCTAGTACAGCTGTTTCCTCCTCATGATTTGCAGAAAGGCTAGCATGCAAATTAAAATTGGTTTGAAGAAAAATCCTAGGTCAGAAACAAGATATAAAACTTGGTCATTTGTACACTGGATCAGCTGACTGTCATACTGATTCCTACTAGCAAATGTCTAATAAAGACAAAGTAATCAAGAATGTCTTTTCAAATCTGGATGGACACTTTCAACTATTTCTTTGGGTGGAAAAAGAGGTGTGATTCTTTGTATGCTCTGCCATGTTCTGCTTGCATTATTCTGAAGTGAGCTCATTTCAACAGGTTTACTTGTTGATGTTATCTCATTTGTTAGGAGTTTTAAAGTTATTTTCCTGTGAAGTTTCTAGAGATGTGCAGAGCTGGTCTGGTGAAGTTACAGGGTGCAGCTTAGAAGACAAAAACCTTGCCAAAATAATAAACATGCTCATTGTTAGTTTGAATGGAATAGACTTATATTAGTCAATGGAAAAACAGAGCTCTAGTTGCTGTCCTCTAGAATGTGTGTAATTACTCTAAGACCTGGATTCCTGACAATGGCATTCTGAAATGAACATAAATATTTATTAGGTCCATGGGCAGAAGTTAAGCAGAAAGAATAGTGTTTGAAGGTGAAAATTAGTATGGAAGGTTGTCATAAAGTGAGTAAATAGATACATAAATGCACCTATATACAGATTCCTTGGTCATTTCCTCTTTGGGAAATGGTGAATGAACTCAGATGCAGAGTAAATGTTGTGGTTGCTCAGCAGCTTCCTGAGTCACACTAAAGTTGCACCTGTGCCAGCATAGAACACTGTATTAACTAATGCTAATAAACTAAGAAAGTCAGAAATAAGTATATCATAGAAAAAGGACAAAAAAGGGTATTTGTTAGAAAACAAGCGATTTTGACTTTACAGACTGTTGAAAAGAACAAATATAAAGCAAATAAAATTTATATGTAAATTTTATCACAACTAATATGCAATATCCTTATAACTAATGCAGAAATAAGAAAAAAAAGTGAATTTCTGTCCTCATATTAAACCTCAATTCAATTGGTTAAATAACTATATTATTGAAAAAAAAATTCTAAACACACAAATGAAAAAAGTTTTTTTAAAAGTAACCTAGACTATCCTTAGCACCACTACAAATCTAATAATTTTTATCATTTTTACTTACTTCTATTATCAACTTCAAAAATGAATGCTGTTTTTTGCCTAAATGACATTTTATATGCTGTTACCTGAATATTACAGCCAAAAAAAAGGGCTTCCTTTAATTTTTATCTAAGTTCTTCCCTTCCATTTCTATCTACTGTCAAACTAGTTATTGCTGAAGTTCCATTTCAATACATAAGAAGATAAATTTTTATTCATGTGCATATATGTGTATATATGTGTGTATATATATAAACCTACTAGATACAGAAGTAGTTTGAATTTCAAAATACAGTTCTGAACATGGGGAATTCTAAAGCAGGTGTGCTGACATGATTGACGTTGCATGGAAATATGTGGTAAACTTTCCTTACTGTTAATATTGTATTCATCAAGGATTTTTAACTGCATCTGGCGATATAGGTTATCGTACTTACAAAAAAAGTCTCAGATAATTTTATTAAGTGCCATACAGTTATATTTGCAATACCCGCACATTTCAACATTTCTACTACGTCCATAACAAAGAAAGGTGAGTTCATGATTCCTGCATTCAGAGATAGTAATGGCATCCTTCTGGCATAGCCCTCAGTTTTATTTTTGGTCCTGATGCGTAAATGTGGGCTTGCATCTATGATGAATCAAAGTGTGCTTCTGTCTATTTTTAAATAAATGCAATTAATTGTTACTTGTCCATTTTAAATTGGAAAATCTGAAATGATGCTAATGTGATTTTCATGGATCTGCTCAAACATCAGGTTTATAAAATTACTTTCTCTACGAAGAAGCTAGATTTTGAGTTTAAAGATTTTAATATATTGTCTGTTATCAGCAACCTGAGAATTTCTGTTTCAAGAAGCATAGAATTGTTATTAGAGAAGACATTTTGATAAAAACATGTGATCATTAGTACAATATATGCCTCTGTAGCAAGTTTAAATCATCTCCTGTTCCCTTGAGAAAGATTTCAACTTCAAATGGCAAAATCTTAGCAGCATTTTATTTTTGCGTTGTCCTGAGAAGTCTTGCATTTCAAACAGAAATTCTGGGTTTCTCTGCAGGTCAGATTTATACTGCCTATTCCTCCTTCTCCCCCTGTGAACAATACATTCTGGGCCTATCCTCCCCAGAATACATTCACTTAGGCATATGATCATTTAGATACAAGGAGCTTACTTTTTGACTACTTGCTTCAGGAATACAGCATCTGCCATATAAGCCACCTTCTTATCTCTTTTTATTAATATTTTAATGCCAAGAATATAAGCACATTTCTCTGCTATTTCCATGGAAACCTGAAGAGGAACTTAAAATGAATGCAGTGGAAAACAGAGGTTGGAAGAAAACACATCTTGAGTTCTCACTCTGTGCTTAGGCTAAGCTCAGGACTCACTGGACCAAAACTGTTCTCTGCTATAATCAGGTACAAAATTAATTACAGTATTTCTGACCTAATGTATAATCACCAAGTGGAAAATACAGAAGCAATACACAAACCAAAATCAAAATATAACCTTCTCCCTTTTAATGGATTAAATAGAAAATCATTCTAGATTTCTTGAAGAAATCAAAGAAATAGACAAGTGATAAGCAGCCATGCAAATAAATGAAGTCCCTTCAAGATTGCAAAAGCTAGTAACTTTGTTAGTTTTTCTCTTATTTCCTCTGGTATAACTCATTCTCAGAATGTCTCTTTCTTGATTCAATCCAAGATACATTAATTAAGAACTCACCAACCAGACAGCAGTTATTTTACAGAGACAACACTAAAAGTGAATTTGTTGGAAAAGACATCAGGCAGGCTGTTAGGACTACTGCATTGTTATTAGCATTGAGTAAACCGTAAAAAAAAAAAAGTTATGACTTGTAATTCTGTAATAACAGAAAAGATCAGATGCTCAAACAGCTTCCTTGTTTCTCCCCTATTCCTCTCTTCTGTTTGTTGCCCAAATTGTCATTCGTCTACCAGTACTTCCTATGAATAGGAATTCCACCATAATTCCTGTTGTGATCCCACAAGCATCAATCTAAGCAACAATTATTTTTTTTTCAATAAGCTAATAGCTCCATTTTTATTGTGTCCTGAGACCAGGAGAAACCCATGTGACACTTCCTTGTGAACAGACCCTCACTATGTGGAACTCAATCAGTCTCAGGGCATCTGACATACCTCTTGATCTCAGCTATTAATTTCAGTTGGAATTATTAGATGGAAAAGAAAAATAAGTAACGTGGTATACTCAGACATATATAAATTCCATAGTTTAGGAAAAAAAAAATCAGACTACATAAAATTCACATATATAATGAACGATAAAATTTGGGAATGGATGTACAAAAGGAACAGCCTTATCTTCTAGCACTGCAAATTCTAGGATTGGTGTAAAGCACCACAAGAACTTTTCCCCAGTGCAGGAGAGAAGAAATTTTAGAATAGTATAGGAGGATCAATTCAGAAGTAGCTACAGACAAGATCCTTTATCAGATGCTGATATACATCCGTACACTTACACCAAAATGACTAAGGAGTCTTACTGTACCAGTTTAGAGATGAGAAAGCTGGGGAAAGAAGACACTAATTCCGCCCTTATGCAAATGATATAATCTCTGCTGAATTAAAAAAATTATCAGTGTCCAAGGGAAAAAATATTTTCAACCATTATTAAGAAAAACAGTGTTTAATGTTATGTCAGTGTTAAAAGCAGAAATCTACTGCAAATTTTTTTGCTAACTGGGATTGAAAGATGAAAGTTGTCAAACAGCTAGTAGATAGTGGACTTCTAACATGACTGTAAACTTACATTGCTGATATGAGGACTTATTACGAGAAATTTTATATGCAAAATGGTGTGTGTGTGTGTAATGTTTTACATGTCTAGAAGAAAATTTTAAAAGATATTTGCATTTCTTGCAGAAACTATTATGTAATTCTTTACTATTAATATTCTTTAAAATTTTATTTTTCTTTTAATATGCTTATAGTATACATTATGGTGACTGTAAATGAAAAAAGAAGTACTTTTCTTGCCTGGAGAAAACAGTGTTTTCTTATTCTTAATATTCTTAAGATTCATAATGCAGTTTGTTGGAGCAATACAGACCCATGTTTTGACAGTATCGATTTTGCAGTGCTCTGGTAACATCACCGTAAATATTCTAAATTTACAGCAGTGTAATTGTAAACCAGAATGGACTTACTCAACCTTTCCCTTTAACTGATGGAGTCTTTCCACCTATTTTACAGACTCAAAACCTGTTTGGACAAATGGCAATAGTGAATCTCTCCCCTTTGCCAGGTGAAAAATATTGAACATGTGTAGATATGATTACTTAGTTGCTCATTTCAGTTGAATTTGGTAAAGTATATAATGAAATACTGTCAAAAGGAGATGGCCTGATAACCCAGATGGTGGTGTAGCTAACCCTCTGCTTAGTAAGCACCCACGCATACACGGAAATTGCTTAAAGTAAGGGCTGAGACACTGGAAGAGCCTAGCACTGGAGTGGGAGAGATCAGAAAAAAGACAAAAATGGTCTGATGAAAAAGTGCGTGGATCATTGTCAGTGTCTACACAAAGTGGAAGACATGATCCACCAAAAGGCTGAACAAATTCCACATCAAATCTCTTTTTTTTCTGAACAACTTTAGCAATAGTGATTCATACCAACAAGGAGATTTACATCATGTGACCACAGTGTGTTTTGTTTTTTTAAAAATTCAGTCTTGATCAACCAGACAACTTCTTTGTTTGCAGCCCAACAGACTAGAACTTTCATTACAAATATGGGAGAAGCATTTTTTCAGACTACATCACCATTTCTATCCTTTCATTCCTCTCCAATTACTCTAAACTAACTTCATGGAAATTATCTCTTGAAACTGATTTGATCTAAATTACAGTAATGTTGCTTAAAACCAGAAGAATTTATTGAAAGTGAAGACAAGGTTCGTTCTTTCTCCATGCTGCTTTTGTACTTCTCAGTACTCCTCTCAGCTCATGCAAAAAAGGCCAAGATCAGACCCAGATTTACGCCCTCTATCTGATGTTGCTCTGCATTTCTCATTTTGCTTTTGTTCCCGGTTCCTTTTTCATTCTTGACTCTGAACATTGACCTATGTGCCCTACAGCCTTCATGTTTCTTCTAGGTTAGTAGGAGGCAACCTCAAGACCAGCATGATGGCAGGAACTATGTTAGAATTGTAGGCAAGACTGCTAAAAGATCTGAAATAACCACTTGCTCCTGAAGTATGCTATGTTAATCTTGCAACATAGATGAGATAAAAAGGGAAGATAGCCATTGCTCCCACAAGAGCTCTAGCTGCACCAAACTCTGTAAGCATCCTACCTAAAATATCTTCAAAGACGCAATACAATGAAAAGCAAGTGCTCCTGCAAAAATTTCAGCTGTAAGGGCAAAATTTGTCCTTCTCCAGATGTCACACAATCTGAGAAATAGTCTCAGGTTTTGTAGGTATTCTTTTTTTTTCCCCCATCTTGCATTTTTCAGTATAAAGTGATACTTACCTTTTTATCGTATAATGGGTTGTTTTTATTGTTCAGATACTACTGAAGAATGAAACTACTGGCCAACTTTTTCTGGTGAAAACTGGTTCAGCATCAATGTGGGCAAGTTTTCTTTTTTTTTCCCCCCCTGGGTTTACGTTAAACTATCATTATCCTCCTGTCATTCATACATTCGGATGTCGGACAACGCAAATTATTAGAGGTCAGTACTTCCAGTTCCAAGACCCTTTGCCTACCTTTTTGGTGAGAAACACTCACTGCTTCAAATGATGGTGAAGTTTGTACAACAAAGTCTTTTTCTTTTTTTTTAAGCTGGACAAGACAAAGGGAAAGACACAGTTGTCTAGGAACTGTAGCAATTTTACATGGGTTATGTAAAGGAGAAGTTTTCACCAACAGGGAATGAAAAAGCTGATTTCACAAAAAGGATGAACTGCCTGACAGCCATAACACACAAAACAGTTGTACCAGGTCACAGCAAATACTTGTAGTAGTCTGTGTCCAACTGTGGGCAACAGTGGCTATTTAGGAAAGAATATGGCAACAGATAATGCATACACTGATCCTTCCCTGCAGTATACCCTACCAGATAACTGAACCAAGGATTACATCAACATCTTTCTGTTTAAGTGTCCTTTTAATTTAATTGCTTTTTGAACCTAATTACACTTTTATGACTTTTACTATTATTATTCTCTGACTCCTCATGACAGAGTTTTACATTTAATTATGCACTGCATGGAAGGAATACATGTCGGTTGTCAGATAACGGATTTTGATGTTTCTTACTTCTTGCATTGTAAGAAATCGTGCAAAAATCATTCAATATTCACCATTTCCATACCATTCATGATTTTATGAGCTCTGCTGTGTTCTCTCTTAGCTACTTCTTTTTCCAGGCTAAAGAGAACTAGTTTATTTAATTTTTTCATATGCTAGTCATTCCATGCTTGTGATAATTCTTGCTGGTTTTCTCTCTGTTTTCTAATTTTGCTAACTGTTACAAATGATCATTCATCATATTTATATCTATTAGCTGTCACTGATGTTTCGGACTTCAAATATTTTTTATCCAGAGAAAGGACATTCAGAGGCACCAGATTTTGCAATCTGTCCCCCTGCCATTATTCTCTTACACAAAATTATTAAGCTTACTGGTGCATTCTAGTGGCAAAAAGTAATGGAGTTCTTCAATTAAAAAAAAATTTCTCATATGTACGCAATATATTGTTTCACTTTAATTAAGGCAAACAATTGTCTGGGTGACAGGAACCAATATTCGCCGCCCTTCACCGCCCCAAGGATGTATTAGAAAAATGCACATTTCAAAGAGGGTGCAATGAAAAGTGTAATGTTCCGTTACACATAATCTATCAGCCTGAGCTTGGGTTGTGCATATACTATGCAAAAGGTCGGTTAGTCAATAGTCTGCAATAGTGAATAAACATTTTTCTTTTTATTTGTATATTCTCATAGTAGTTCTCAGGCAGATTTCTGCAGTATCTTAATAGCTTAGGGGCTACTCTAAAAAGCTTGAAAGAACAGAAAACAATAAGAAAGGGTATTCCACAAGGGCCACAACTCCATTCTTTGACTATTTCCTTTTCATCCTGCCTCACCAACAGGATAGTGACAGAGTAGTGTAACTCTTCCCATCCAAAGGGTAGTCCTTATGCTTGAATTCGCCTCTTCAGGATGAAAAGTTTAAGCTCTGCTCAGAACTGCATGCATAAAATTGACTTCTTATTTATGGATTCAACTATAAATATGTTTTTACAATTCATGGAATTATAGAAATGTAGGCTGGATGTGATTTCTGAAGGTCGCTTATCCTGTTGTTCCAGCTGAAGCTGGACTATTGCCAACAGTAAACCAGGCCAGCTATGGCTTTATTTAGTTGAGTGAGGAAAACCTCTATGGATGGAGATTTCACAAAATTTCTAGGCAAATTGTTTCAGTGCTGTGCTAGTCTTCTAGTGAAATTTTTTTTTTCCCTGACATGTAATCTGAACCTTCCAAGCTACAATTAGTGTTCATTGCTGCTTACTCTTTCATCTCCTACCTCTGGGAAGAGCTTTGCATCATCATCTTTGTAACTATTCTCCAAGTAATTGTAGGCTGTTACTAGATCACCCTTTAGCCTCCTCTTTGCTAACCCAAACAAGGCCAGTTCCCTCAGCCCCTCCTTGTAGGTCAATGCAGCGTTAAGTTACTTATTGCCTAGACACATAAGGCTGATATTAAGCTTAAAGGTCTCAAATGAGGAGAGCTAAAATCCTGGACCACTTTACATGTAAAACTATGGAACATTTCAGCTATGTTGAATATGTACTTGAAATGCTTCTTTTGCCCTTAAGCTAAGCAAATAATCCAAAAGCCTGAAAGAAAACAAAACCAAAAAAAACCACCTCACTTGAAAACAATGAGTAAGCATTGAAATCAATTGAAATATGTTACCAGGAATAAAAAAGCTGGCCTCTATTACCATATATAAAACTCATCTGAGGATAAAACATCCAGATATTTACAATTAAAGTATGGATGTTCACACTACTTTGGGTATGTTTTCAAGAACTCTGAGATTTTAAATGAATATGAATTTAGCAAGAAAATATTTTATACTAGATTTTTTCCTAAACTCCAGAAATACGCAGTTTGCTTGGAATACTGTACAATGCCAAAAACCCCCCACCCCCCAAAGCAAGCATAGGTATTATATGCTGCTAATTTCCTTCTTAGAACTAAATTAAGAACTATCTTAATTTGTACTCAGGAAATCTTCATTTTCTGGCACTGTCAAAGGCTTATTCTTGTATTTCTTTTATGGCATGTTTGCCCTCTTAAAACTGCTTGCCCCCCAAAATAATACACAGAGAAGCACAGTGCAAGCTCTTGTAACTCTTATGCCAAAAGTCTTATATAGCATAAAGCTTTGTTGACCTTTGAGGCAGCAAAAGGAGAGTGTTAACTGTTGTTTGCTGAGCAATGGAAACATAGCAAGCTTTCCTTTAAGGAGAAAAAACAAGCCACCTGCCCACTTAATGATTAAATGGAGGCCTATGAAAAGAGGTATATTCCACTATACTATTTATGTTGTGTACTTTTACTACAGCCCCAGCAGCGCTGTCCTGGCTGGACACTATATAATGTGTAGGTTCTAATATGTTGGCCCATTGTTTTCTTTTGGCCTGCATCAGCTGCAGTAGCATTTCTTTTGCCAGTCTATCCTTACCACTCCTTCTCAGAAATGTTGACTTGTGTTGCTGTTCTATCAGGCACAGGACCAGTACTGACTGCCCCTGAACATTTTTCTAGAACTTTCCTCTGGACTTGTAATTCTTTTATGAGAAGTGATAAATATAGCACCTATCACATGCACATTTTGTGACTTCTAAATATAATTTTAATTCAGCTTGCTTTGAAGATATGTATAGCTAGTCAGAAGAAATAACTCAATCCCCACTTTTATTCTGCCCCCTTCCATGTTGTCGAACAGCCTTTACTACCTTGGCCAGACATACTGCAGTAGCCTTTATCTGGATCTTCTAGCATTTCTATTAAATGAAGACGTGCCCCACTGTTTCTGATCCTTGAACTCAGTAACCTTTTCCTCTATTCTTCCAAGAGTTTTCTATGTATTATTTCTTTAGGTTCCCTTTAGTTTATAAGTCCTAGCAGAAGCACCTGTTGTCCCGTTCCTTTGCTTGGAAATCTCTTGGCTCAAAATCTAATCATCCTGTCAGGAAATGTAACCAAATTTCTTTCTCAGCTCAGGCACTCTCCTTAGTATTATCAGAGCTTGGTGTCAGACTGTACTTACTAGGATTAACAAATCTGTATTGTTCCTGATCAAGGAATATAAAACAGTTTTGATAGATAGTATTAAAGAGTTGTTTACCACAGTCTGTCATTGGCACCCATATGTAAGTACTGCATAACAATTCTTAACTTATCATGTACTCCTTACAGACATGACCTGCTGTTTCACTGCACACCTAAAAAGTTGCAGGGATCAATTTTCAAAGACAAAAGTTCAGGACTCTGTTAAATCTGCTTTGTCTAGTCTAGTCCACTCCACAGTAAGCCTTAGTAACACTACAATTCTCTTCCAGTCACAGAAATCATATGTGTTTAAATATTCATAATGTTTTCATTGCCATCCTATACAATAGCCAAGACTAAACGTCCCCATGTAATTCTCATTCATACTGCCAGATTCAGTTATCATCTGCAGAATTTGCCATAAAGACAGTAGTAATACTCCACAGGAAATCATCAAGGGAGACAGTATACTGCAGTACCACTTTGTCAGGTTTATTTTCCCTCTCTTTTCTGAAACAGAGGTATCAAACATTGACTACTGCCTCCTCTACCTGTTCTACATTTTCACATACAAACCGTATGTATAAACAATTATAGAACATTATATTTAAAATAATGAGGAATTAATTCGGTAGTTTACAAATTTTGCTAAAAAAAGTGGAAGCAAGCTTGTTTCAGGTTTTTGCCTTCACCATATCCAAAATCACACAAGATTTCTTCAGGGCTCCACTTCATAACATCCATGTTTCTCAGCCTTCTATATGCTCATTTCATAGTAGAGATTCAAGGTTCCTCTAATATAAAACCTTCTTTTACCATCCTTTTCAATTTCCCTTTATTGCGGTGGCATTAAGTATACATATATACATAACATGCTATGTTAGTTTTCCATCTTTCTGCACTTCGCATTCCTCTCATATATGCAGGACACTGAAAGGAATCTTGGTAGGAAGGACAGAAATAGATGGCACATGCATGTATATATCCATATGATAAGTGCTATGTTGACATAGCTGTTTCTAGTTATCCTTACCTCCTTCCTGTTTTGTTTACCACGTAACTGGTCAGGAATTCCTGCAGTGGTTTTAGACTAATGTAACATATTACTTTGGTGATGGGATAATGAGTTTGCTTGTAGAATAAGTTAAGTTGCTAAGTGACTTAAGAACACTTCTTAATAAATTCACAATGGCACTTAGCCTTCTATGTCATCCTTTCAAATTTTGACATTTTAGAACTCACAACATTTTCCAGGAAAACTTGGATTGGAAAGAAAGGGTTTGAAAAGGCAAAACAATTCTGTCTAGTCAAACCCCTGTATTACTCTGTCCCTTCTGGGAGATGCCAAGGCTAGAAACAGGTATATACAGGAAAACACAGGTATAGTGATTTATCTCAGTTTAATCCTACCCCAGTGAGGTTCTTAATTTCTTTATTTGAGAGATACATATAGTGAATTGAATTAAGTCTATTTACTTCCCTCCAACAGATAGCTGCTTCTTTTTGATTTTTAGATGAAGGTAATTATTTTTTGTAACTCATGAAATTATCGTCATCTTTCCCCATTTAGACCCACAGCCATGTGATCCTATGCATTCTTGTAGGAGTCTTTCTTTGAACAAAAGATTAATCTTACAATAGTCTTTTTCTTTTTAAATCAAGTCTCTCTTATCCAGCACTCACACAGAGTGAGTAAATATTGCCTAACTGCTAGACAGGAATTGCTTTCAACTAGCATTTTCAACTAACTAGACAGAACTGCTTTCAACTGGCACTCAATCTAGGCTTTTTTATGAGAAAAAGTATCTCTTTATATTTATCCATGCTATCACTTTCTACATCATTGTCTTCTGCAAAATTCTTTTGCTTTCCCTTTGCCTTCCATTATACATTTATTCAAACATAATTTGAATTCCTGAGTTGCTTTGACTATGACTGTCTTGGGCAATGGTATTTCCTTTGATTTATTTTGCAGACTGTCATTATTTCAGAACAGATTCAATTTTTCATCATAGTAACCTTTAAGGAAAAAGCAATATTTACATCCAACGGATTCAATTACCTTTTTACCCCACCACCCCTTCTTCAAATAGTTTAGCTTCACCTGCTATCTGTAGAAGGTATTAAGTTGTGGATCTCTAAACAATACATTTTAAACAGAAAGAAACGATTCATGCCGTTTTGTGAAACAGCTCATAGCTACCAGCATATGCTAAATGCCAGCCACTATTGCACGGAAAAGCCTCAATACGAAAGTAACAATAGCTTCTGCTGGTTCTTCCAGGATTTACTGACATTTAAAGATTTTCTAACTTTTCTGGAAAGCAAACATTACCATTCCTGCACCAATCTTATTCATCATTGTTTATGGTTTACATAAGATGAATTTTATTTATTTTAGTTAAGGTTTTCACAATCCCCAAATGCCTACCAGTTTTAAAATAATGACGAAAGAGAAATAATGATTGAAATATAAAGTTCTTAGGTATTTAGGTTCTTAGGTAAGACTTTTCTTTTTACAAAAAAGAAAAAAAAAATAGGGCGGTCAGGCATTGGAACACGCTGCCCAGGGAGGTGGTGGAGTCGCCGTCTCTGGAAGTGTTCAAAAAACGTGTGGATGTGGCGCTTCAGGACATGGTTTAGGGAACATGGTGGTGCTGGATTAATGGTTGGACTTGATGATCTTGAAGGTCCTTTCCAACCTAGTGATTCTGTGATTCTGTGATTTAGTACAAATGGAAGTTAATTTCGTTATTTGTGATAGTTTCTCTCTTCATAACTTTTCCTTTTAAAGTTCAAAGCTCTCCCAACTGCAAACAGAAAGCTTTAATGTGAAAGCTGTGAGGAGATATTACATTCAAATTTGGCTCCATTTACCAAGTGATTTTTCTAATTACTTGCTATCTTGACAACAGGGTCTTCCCTTTTGAAAACTTTTAGTTGTTCTGGAACTCTTTGCTGCTAAGCACACCTCTACTGTTCCAGAGGATGACCAGGGATGTTTGTATGTTTGCAAATTATTGGAAGAACAGAAGCAGCCATCTGTTCCTTAGCATGTTCTTTCCCTTAAGCAACCAATTCCTTGTTCTCATTCTCAGAGGAGAATTTGCAATTAGCCCCCAACGAGGCCATCTGGATAAGGCATTGGCATTATCTTGCTTATCCCCAGCTTGTGTATAATTATGAAATTACAGCAGCACATTTTTTCTAACCACCTGGCTAGCTACCCTCCTCAGGATTCACGAACTGGAAAAGACACTGCAGAAGACGAATGCCTTTTCCTAGCTTTATTTTTCCTCCATGTTAATAGAAAATTTTTATAACTCCTTTGAGAGTTTTACAATAATTTATTCCATTTTTTAATTATAATAAAACATAACCCTGTCATGTTCACTTCCCCTATAATATGTACAGTAGTTTCACAATATTGATGAAACCAGAAGTAAGCCTGTTGTGTTAGGATAGGATTGTATGAGTGGATACATCATGCATCTTTAGGCTCAGTTTCAGTGTCAGTTTCCATTTTAGAAGTGGACATATTGCTTCTTATTTAAGATTTTCAGATATATAAAGATGTCATCTGGCTATAAAAACCTAAGAGCCATGCCATGCATTGCAGTTTCAAATGTGATTGATGCACTGCACAAATCATAAGCCACCACTTAAAGTTTATAAAGGCTTTGTCTTGCCATGTATACTGTTTTCTCTTAGGTTTGAATTTACGCGTTTGTCATTTAATTCCTTGCAGAAAGTGAGATTGAACGCTATGTGTTTCATGTCTCCATATTAACAGGTTAAAAAAAATCTTCAGAATAACTTCAATTAGTTTTCTGTTCTTCATATGGAAGTAGGTGCTGTCTGTTTCTCTTTCCCTAAAGTTTTCATAATTGTATGGATGACATCTTACTGTTATTTGAAGACTTGTTTTTTCCTTTCTGATATATTTCCTCATGCAGTCTTACATTTTCCTACTTTTATTATTACAGCTAAATTATTAAATGGATTTTAGGGGTTCATTTCCCAAGGTATATCATGTATTTATACCATGCAACTATAGTCTTGCTCTGGTGTAATATTGCCTGCATCTTTGTTGGAAATGGTTCCTGATTAACTTATTTGCACTTTAACTAAAAGAAATTCTATTTAGTTTAGTTAAGGTTTTTATGACTTTCAAATACTCATCAATATTATAAAAATGATATTACACTGAAGAAGAAATTTCTTAGGTGTCAGCTACAACAGTTTACTAATTCTTTCTTTACATCATGTAAGAGAGCACCAAGTTTACATTAATTTAAATCTGTCAGTCCTCTTGTACGTGTTCATTAAACAGTTTATGGAAAGGTTTTAACGCCGGTTTTGTCCTTGGACTACAGACTCCAACTGAGGATTTTGTAGTAGAGGGACAGTATTATGATTCACTACAAAATACAGCAATAAACAACAGTAATAAACACAAACCTCTTGAAATGCAATATCTTGTTGGCATGAATGTTCTGAGAGTTGGCCAAAAACGTATATTAGCTCTAAAACACTTTTTTCCAGACAATTAGTAGCAAAAGCATTTCAACTGAGCTAAAAATTTCTTGCGTAGGTTTATTATCAGCTACTGATTCAGGGAAGAACAGAGGATGCTTATTTGGAAACAGACCTATGATTACCTGTTTGGTATATCTGTTGTGTCAGGATTTGCATTGTGAAAATAAAAAATAAACCCTCAAACAGATTTTTAAAGACACATTTTTACACCTATAAATCTGTCTGGATATAAAGGAGGCTTAAAAGTCAGAGGACACCACCTTGACAGAGGAAGAAGTAAACAAAAACCCCCAAATATAGGGACTATATAATTGTGCTTATATTTCAGTGTGCCTTAAGAAGCTTGGGAGTTAGATTTCAACTGCTGCTGTGGCAGTGCCAGCCATCATGGTGCACGGTGGTGCTCCTGGGGCTTTCAAAATGACCAGAAACGTTGTTTTAATCTGTAAACATATAGTAAATCACTAAAATAACTAAATCAATGACTTCATGGAACTCTGAGAACAGAGGATGCGATTCTGATGAAGTCAATCCACAGCAAATGGAAAGGAATAGTAACACAAGTAAAATGAGGAAATTATAAGAGGTAATTTGAAAAGCTTAGGTAAAATAGCCTGCTCATATTTCAGCAACTATGCATTTTTAAGGGGTAATTTTTTCAAGACACTGTTTAACAATAATGATCAATACTGTTGAGATTTCCTTTGAAGTGATAATGATAAAATATATTTTAATTCTCTAATAAAACCAAATAAAAAGTAAATTTAAAATAAATTCTATTGTCATATTACTTTTCATGTAATAAACATTGAATGATTCTTCTCTCTTCATCTCACCAGCTGAAATACAGAGTGAGTCTAGTGAAGTCAAGGAAGATGCACTAGACACAACTGATACAAATTTCAGGAGAATTACGCCCAAAATACAGATAAAGATCTGACTAAAGTTAGTCAGATAATGATAATGCTGATGTGCCTACGAAACCTAACAGAAACAAAGATCTAAGTTGTAACACGCTGGAAAACATTGACCTTAGTGAAAATGCCCGCTTAAGAGATTTGCTGAATCTACTTTTGACAATACTTGAGTGATATTCATTTTAATCATCTAGAATATTTCCTATTCAAAACATTACACTTGTTTACACATAGGTGTAAACCCAGCAATAAACTCAGCCTTCCCAGAGCACTTGGTACCATGGAGAGCTCCAGCCGCATCACGAGCGTGTGTGTGTGTCACAGCAGCAACATGTCAGGAAAACACAAGCCGGCTGTCCATTTCGAACGGACCTTTCTGCTTTCAGTTTATAGCAGCACTGGATTGTTATTTCCAAATACGTAACTGTGGTGGTCATCCTAAATTGTTCATAAATGGAGCATGCCTACTCAGGGCAGCAGACAGAAAGATGATAAACACATCTGGCTACAGTCAGCTTTTACCTATAAATAGCCAAGTTGTCCCACCAAAGTAGAATGTGGTTCTTGTATATTCTTTAAAGCTTACTGTTATGCAATGGGGAGAAGTAAGGCAAGGAAAAAATTCTGAGTATGTATGCTGTGCTAAACTACACACCTAATGATGTAAGATTACAATTGTGCTGTAGTAGTTCAGTCTTTTTAAAAGACTTTAACAGCAGAATGTTTCTGTAATGTGAAATCCTTAGCAACTACTCATCCCTTTTATTTAAAGAATTTGTTTATAGTTCTAACCTAAGTTTGAACACAACCACATTTTCCCAAGTTACACCTATTGTTTCTAAATCTTCAGTTTTAGACTTTCCTCCATAGTTGCCAAATATTTTTAAAAAATAAAGGAAGAGGTAGCCTGTGAAATGTATTGTGTCAAAATAAGTAAATTAAAATTCCTGCAATTTTATGGTCAGGTAAGATTGACAGTCACCACAAAAAAAGAAAGTTGTTTCTAAAAGCAGATTTTGCTCATTGATGGACATAATCATGTATTTTGTGTGCTTTCCACAGTTATGCTAAAACACTGCTGTTTCCTCTCCTACAGAGTCGAATGGCAGAAAGTTTGCGTCTCTTTGATTCCATCTGCAACAACAATTGGTTTATCAACACTTCCCTCATCCTTTTTTTGAATAAGAAAGATCTGCTGGCAGACAAAATCCGACGCATCCCTTTAACAGTCTGCTTTTCTGAATACAAAGGCCAAAACACTTATGAGGAGGCAGCAGTCTACATCCAGCGCCAGTTTGAGGACTTGAATCGCAACAAGGAGACCAAGGAGATCTACTCACACTTCACCTGTGCCACTGATACCAGTAACATCCAGTTTGTCTTTGATGCTGTGACAGATGTCATCATTCAGAACAATCTCAAATATATTGGCCTCTGCTAAGCGTCCTTGGGCTTAATCTCTTTTCCTGAAGTGATAAAAAAGGGGCTAACCACTTCCATTTCTAGTGGAAAAAAATGGGGCAATCCTTAGTAGCCCAAGGAAATAAAAGGGGAAATCTGATGTATGTACACACTTCCTCTTATGTCCCCTTAATACACATAATTTTTCACAAATATATATTCTGGAGAGTGAAAGCCTCCTCTCCAAAAAAACCACACACCCCTGTCAGTGAAAAAAAACCCCACAACAACTCAAAACCCCCAAATAAAAACAAAAAAAGAGATTGAGGCCTAACTCTGTGGAGATGTTTTCACCACAGCCACTGCACTTTTATTCCATTTGTTTCATTCCATTTCCTACAGTGGGAGTGTTACCATGTTCTATGTAAGAAATAATTCCTCATGCAGTTGTCCTGAAGATATAAAGCTGGTGAGTGACAGATGAACTCGTTTGCAGGTTGTGGAGCAGAATGGTTGTGTTGAGGAAAAAAGCTAGTTCAAACCAGAAGCTACAGCACAGGAGAGTTTAAGCAAAGTACTACTTAAAGTTGTAGAGAATGTGTATGCACCCACAATATTGGTACACACAGCCAAACAGTATATACACATACATCACATACGCACATATACTATGTACACACTTCTGCTTTACTTTACTGTTTATGATGGACACCTTGCCTGTTAAAGGAATTATTGTTGCACAACTGTTCTGTGATTTCCAAACTGACTAGCAGCAATTCCTGCTCATTAAGGCTTCAAATATGCAGCAAAACGCTAAGAAATGAATCTATGAATAGGCCAAATTAAGGTCAGTGTTTCTTCTACTGGTAAGGAGTTTTATACATTGAAACAGTCTTCTTTTACATCTTTTTTTGCCAAATCTTGTGGTGTTTCACAAAAAACAAACTATTTAAGAGTAGGTTAGTGTTCCTTTTTTAATACAGATAAAAAAGGTAAATCACAAGGCAATTTTTTAAATTATTGTTGTAGTGTCTGGATTGCTGAATGTGAAAGCTGCCAACAGCCGATTCTGTTCCGCTGCTCCAAATACGTTCTGGGATTGTAATATTGTAACAGATTTCCCAAGAAGCAGGAGCCATGGAGATTGTGTAGTATATAGCCTCCAAAGTATTTTTTGTTGTTTTTTTATTTTAAAAATGTGACGTATTATTAGAAGGTTAAAGATGAGCGATATGAACAATAACTAAATGTCTTGATATTTCAATTTAATAATTTAAATTATTTACAGTTTAGTGAAGTTAAGGAAACTGAAGAGATGCATTCCTCAGCTCCAGGTTTCATCTCATACAGAAACACTACTGGATGGAATAACATTCTGGCAAAAGTTTGAATGCATAAGAAGCTCTGTGGAACTATACTGGAAAATCTCAAATGCATCGTATATAGACCTAAGTCTTTGGTCAGTTGATTCTTTCCCCTGCCATAGAAAAGACTTCTTAAAGACTTCAGTGTAAAGTTGGTGTGTAAATATATGTTTGATAATTGTAAAGCACATATGTACACAGAGACACAGACACACATGCACACGGGAAAATAACCTACTTTTGTTCCCCCTATGTACTATGATTAGTTCAAGAAATCGCAGCCAAGGGCTCTAAGAAATTTAAAACAAAATGGTTAATAACATCAACATTTAAATTGTCCACTTAAAAAAATAAATAATTCAAATGATACTGAACGTGTCTATAGTGTGTTCATTAATTAGTGTTATGACAGTTACTTAGTTGGATAATGTTTGTGAGGTTTTTTTTCCTTTATGATAGACTGATGAGTTTTGTTTCTTTTTTGAGAAAAAAGATCTCAAATGTCTGAGATCTTTTTCCTCAGTTTATTCACCAACATTCAGCAATTTCAATCTTAAGCAATTACATTTGAGCAACTCAGTAAGATTTAAGGTATGTGTTCCTATATCTTTACAAATTCTGAATGCATGTTACTGTTATATTTTGGGGGACATGGTTAGTAGCACTTTTAGGAAAGAAGTTATAGATCAAGATTTATAGGAAATACCAGGACAAAAAACCCCATGGTATCTGCAAGATACATAAGAAGCCTAGCTGCATATTGTCTTACACGGGCAGGTACTTTGCATGGATGTCTATGCTTAGCAATACATGTCTAGGTATTGTCTATAGGCAAATATATAAAGTTTTGAATAGTGCCTGAAGTTAGTCTCCTAAACCTGTATTTAAAGATTGAAAAAAATTTGAAAAATATTTTAACATTTTTTTACTACTGAGCTCTCAGCAAGTCTCCAAAATCAATATGAAATCTGTCTGGTTCATGCTTGTGAAAAACTAGGCTTAAAGAAAAATCTAAATATTTTTTTAAAACCAGCTCTTGTACAAACAGCATAAAAATAACTTGTTAGAGCGTGCTAGATAAATATTATTCCTGGAGTTTGAACAGAATTTGACTTAGAACCTTTCACCCCATTCAAAATTTCTGAGACCAGCTGAAAATACTTGATGGTGCTTGGATAGTTTCATTCCTTTGTTTGCTTCTCAGCATTTCTACAAAATGCATCAAAAAGTCCTAATCTTTCTTATCTTGTGTTTAAGAATTTTTCTTTTGACCTGTTTGAGGATATCTAAATTCAAGCTAGGATTTTTCTAAGTGGCCTGGAAACCTCAGCTAATGATGAGCTGGGACTGCCAAGAGAACTACAATACTCTTGAAGGCAGTGGTTCAAGCAGTAATAATTTTCAACCTTACTAGAGAATGCAATTGTAACCAAAAATATCCTCTGAGGCTCAAGTCATGGCTTAAGACTTCCCAAACTCTTCAGTCCAGACATAATAATGGAGAAAAATCTGTCTAATTTTGAATGAGGTATTTTATCCCTGTACTGAAGACATAGGACCCCTTTAAGTATGCCCTGCCAACCGTTAACACCTGAAGCAAAAGAGCCCATGAGGTTGTGCCTTGAAGGTATAAAAGGTTTCTCATGCCACACAGGGAGCATTTAGTTCCTGTAATGAGAAGACACTATTGCCTGTTTGTGATATTTGCAGTCAAGCTGCTTGACTTGGTGAGTTTACTAAAAACTATATATGGTAGTTGCTAGTACAGTCCATAGAACTAGTATAGGATCTTCTAAACTTCATTTACCATTAAAATGCTATCATTTACTTGAGAAATTTCACAGTATTTCTAGTCTAAATTGCTTTCTATAGTGTAATATCCTAGTATTAGCCAGTTGAATTGTGAAAAAGGTATAAAATGAGTCAGGACTTCCTTTTCCAATGAATGGACTATTAGTTGGTATGCCTCCTTCACCTCTGTTTTTCATGGTACTGTGGCTATTTCAGACTACTGAAAGAAGTGACAAGAGAACACCAGCATTCATTAGAACATAGCTTCAAGGTAAGAAAGCTGGGTAGGAAAACCAAACACAAAAAGTGTAGTCAATTATGAGGAGGGTAAGAGACATTTGATATTAAAAAATAAAGCTTTATTCAACTAAGAAGGTCCTTCCAATGTAAGTATTTACAGGCAACCTACAATAGAAGTGGAGAACCTAGGATGTTTTTAAAAAGCCCTAAGGGTATTTCTAAAGAAAAGGAGTCAGTTACATTTCTCATTGAAGGAAGGCTACCTTGGGAAGGAGAAAGGAAACTGAGACACTGCCATGTGCTTTGACTGCTATGTGTCCCTTCCTAAGAAAATCATCGGCATGCGGAGGAATAAAGCAGTAAATAATTGTTTAAATAATCAGTTCACATAATCATGTTCTTTGAATGGCAATTCCTTGCTATTACCTCTCTAATAATTTAATTCCTGTGATGTTTTTGATCTTAGTATTCTGAGTAACTCATGGCTACTCTATTTTCTATCTGAAGAATTCAAGATTTTCAAATAAATTCTGTTTTACACAAAAGTAAAATAATTCTATTTTCTGATTGTTTAAGAAAACTGAGGCATGGGGAAGTTAAAACTAGGAAGTCTGGGCCAAAGATAAGTGCTGAAATGAAATCCCTTGACTCTTGGTCATCCACCTGGATAAATCATGCAAGTAAATTTGCATCTATTTTCTCAGTTCTCAGGTTTATCAGTAATGCAGCACACTGCCAGGTGAAAGAACTGCATTAATACAGCTGGGATTTCACTTCACCTGGGCAACAATGACATTCACAGAAGAGATGTTCCATCTGCTGCAACAAGAATGCCATCTGTCCTTTTATCATTTGCACTCCATACAGCAAAACAAGTTTCAAAAGGATAAAGGTGTCCTTAAACAGTCCTTATCCACAGATCCGACTGGTTACGATTTCTCAAGGGTGGAATAGTGGAGACTCTGAGGGTCAGTAAAGTAGGAGAAATACTATCTCTTGGATTCTTCCCAAATAGAGGTTCTGGCAAGCTGAAAAACCCATTGCCCCATCCGATCCCTCAATCTTTGTCTAAAAGGATTAAGTACCCATAAAAGACAGGAGAGATAATGGGTAAGAATTATTGAAGTTTTCCAGTATTTAATGATACCCTAGTGAAAGATTTTTTTCTTAGAACTACTTTTGAAGCTGTTATTGCCCAGGTCATTTATCACTGCATAACATCCTTTCACTAACATTGTTAACTATTGTGTGTCAACTAATTGTTTACACAAAGAGTGAAAGTTTTGCTATTAATTTGTCCAATGTTCTTAATTTTCTCCTGCTGCTGATTCTTATCCCTCCTCTATCCTCTATTGAATACATATATCTATCTTATTTTTGCCTTTCTTCTGCCCATTAATTTTTGCCACTGAGTTGTTTCTTCTAGATATGTTACTCCTCATTGTTCTCTCACTCTCTGTGGATTTTTCCACCTTTTGGTTTTTCATGATCTCACTGTTCCTGGAGGATCCTTAAATTTAGGAATCAAAAATAGTCTGCCAGTGGATTTGCTTAAAATGACAACATTTTCCCAAGCTAGTTTGGAAAAAGACCAGGTGACCTGGCATAGAGCTAACCAGAGTCACTGACCACTTCCCAGTGAACAAAAACAATTACACTTCATGCCAAATGCATGTACAGCTTATGTTCCTTTTGTCTAGTGTGGAACATATTGCTTTGTTGGCCCTGTAAATTGCCTCTGCTGTAGAAAACATGAGAATTCTATCTAGGGAATGGTATATTAGTTGCTGACCTCCGCCAGCCGATAGAAGGTACGTCCTATCTCATTATCTGGATGTGAGGTGCAGAAGTAAATGCAGAGAGGAAGACAGTTTCTTATAAGCAGCCATCTGTATGCAAGTCCATCCTACAGTAACAAAATTCTTCTTAAGGAGTTATCTTCCAAGCCATAAATACAGGCATGCATATTTTTACATATACTGTATTTTATCTAAATAAAAAGAATATATGGCTCAGAACAATACAGAGATAGGTGCTGTCATGGAACAGAAAAAAAATTTACTTAAAACAGACATAAATATCAGCTTTCTAAAAAAGTAACTCTTCTTTCTTACATTTAAAAGAAAATTGCAATGAAGGTGCTGATGCACAGAATTTGCCAAATAACTAATTTTACAATTATTTAAATGCCCTCTTGCCATACTACTAATTACCCTTTTTTGCTTTCTGGAGACAGAACTTCACAACTGTTCCCTGAAACAAGTCTTGATGTTAAAGATAATTTGACTTGGAAAACCTGATTCTTATCTGCCACCAGTACCTAAAGTACGAAAGGCAAAATGAAGAAATGGGTATCAGTCTTAGCTCAAGAGAAGTCTCACTGAAAAGCAACTATCACTCAGAATTGTAGTCTTTCTTGTAAATATAGGCAACTTTAAGTTGGGACTGCAAGATGATTTGGAAGCTGCTCTTTGTCAGAGGCTCCTGCTCACTTCAGAGCTGCTGTGAATTCTTTGCCTTCAACCAAAGGCAAGGTTTTGAGGACAGACACTGCTGCAGCTAGCGCTCAGCTTTTGCCGGGTTCTCAGCTCAGCAGGGGTTGGATAACCCTTGCACTCCAGGAAGCAACTTGATTTCTCCTTGTATAGTATAATCTCTCATTTCCTGAACCAAACTGCTTTTACAGTTGTGACAGTTCCCATCAGTGGCTCCTGACCTAAGATGATACATTGAGATGCCTGCAAAGGGACAAAGATGGAACAACAGGAGTAGACCTGAGTGGCAGTATGGTGTACCATTACATATCATCTGGTTTGGGCTATGTATTTTGATTTATGTGGAATTCTTAATAAGCAACATTTTATGTTTTGGCACCACCAAGAGCTAACGCTGCTTACTGCTACAGTAAGTCCCTAAATAGAAATGACAGTTCTAATAAAATGCTTTCTACAATTAATCTTTTTTTTTTTTTTTAGTCCTTGCTTTTTAAAAATTGTCTAACTGCAAACACTAGGGGAAAAAAAAAAGCCCTCAATTCCTCTCTGGGCCACATGGATAGATTTTTTCAAAATTGCTTTTTTCCCTGCTAGGACTTTTATTCATCTTCCAGTTAATGTCTTCAGCTCACATAGCTAAACTTCCAATCTACATAGCAAATGCTCTGAGTTTTGGGAGATAGAACATGAAAGCAGGCAGGTGTTTGCATGAAACATTAGTTGTAGTTTACATCTGTAAGTCTCAAATTCATATCTAAAATGATATGTACAGCAGCTGTCAAACCCTGATGCAGTTTCCCTGTTTAAACTGAAACCTTTCCAGTCAACTTACATTGTGCATCATGCATAGGTCTGAAAACTCCCATCAGCAAAAGGAGACACAATGTAAGCTCCTGCATTAGCCTACTAGAGATAGAGCCACATCTGCAGGTTAGAGTTAATAATAAAGTTCAGTACAGCAGGGACTGAGCAGCAAGGCTTATTAGGGAATTAAGCAGTTCCAAAAGGGCTAAGAAGGTGGCTTTAGCCAGTATGGATGAATGGTTAATGATTAATAGTGATCTGCAACAAATTTGGCAACATTCATTTACTCCTGTTAAGTTTTCTTCTCCTGTAAGTTTCTATTATGATCCACACGTTCAGGATGGTATTCTACACAGGTAAGGGAAAAAATTCTTTAAAGGCAGCCAGGCAGGTCAAAAGTTACTTAAGCTAAGTCCCTTTCTCATTTGATTTGAAAATCTGTAAAATGGCTAGTGAAATTAGATTAACAGAAAATCTGGTTTTCTACAGTGATGTTCACAAAGTTGTTTAGCCCATCATGTTAATATCCTACATATGGATTCAATTATTTAGGACTTTAAAAGGGGTTGCATGCATGTGAAAATATCTTTACATTTTTAGAATTCATGTACCCTCACCCAGCAAGTCTTTAGGCATTCATTTAATTCTTTTTTAAGCACCAGAAATGTAACTGAATTCCTCAGGCAAGAGGAATTTAAATAGGATGGCTTTTTAATTGATAATTTCTATCTACTGAAATTTTACCTTTAAAATTATAATTTTCATCAACTGGAAGAGTAAAGTTTAAGACTAATGTTCAGATTAGAAAACTACTGAAATTATAATAGTAGAATCTGGAAATAAAAGTATGCCCTTAGTGTATAAAAGATTTAGAAAACTTTAAGCATATGTAAGAAATATAAAGAAAGCATGTGAGAGGTACGACAGCTTATTCTTATGGCAAGTCACAGACAAATTCTCAGCTTGGATTTCTCTTCTTAGACTGAAGCATTTAAAAGCTAGATGTCTGACTGATGTCATCAACCCAGCTTCTGTTTATCTCACTGGAGATAAATGACATCACCAGAGCAGAACTTATCTCACCCTAAACTAAGCACCAATATGTCAGACTTTCTGCCCCGGAGATACAGATTTTTTTCCTGCTATACAGGGAGTGGAGGATGACTAGCTCAATTTCACATCTGAAGTTGCATGTAATTTATCATATTTTTAACTTCATATGTTACCAAGTCTATTTAACAGTTTTTCCTAAGGGCGAATAATATTTGAATAAAATACCAGAAAGAGCAAACTTCATTGTTCTTTGCATCAGCCCCAGGTTTGTTTTTTAACCTTACCACCTGAAAGCAATGTCAACGTGTACATTTTAAGAAACAGTGCTTATAAGCCTGAGATCAAAGACAGTAGATAATTCATGGAATACACAGTGCAATGGATGGTGCCTTTACTTGCTCATTACTTGCTCCTACACCAGTGCTTGCAAAGAGCAGGAAAGGCATAAAACAAATTTCACAAGATTTGTAACTCCTAACACCAGAAAACTTTCTACAAACCCTGTGTGCTGTGAAATTAGTGCATCGTGATGAACAGCTCATCATCATTTTGAACAGAAGAGGACAAAGTGAATTTTTGATGCAAGATTCTAAAATGCAAATTTCAGGGTGCAGTCCATACAACCTGTATCTTGAGCAGGTAGCCTCAACTGGTGTAGGATGTAAGAAAATTAACAGATCTAGCAGGATCAGCCCTGCCCCCCAGTACATAGACAGGACTATTCACAGATGTATTATGTTAACATGGGGCATTTCACTTGGTATCTATGTAAAGCATTTTCTATATTTTGGCTTAGTATTCTTACTATTATTATAAAATTTGCAAATTTTTGTAAGTGCGAAAACAGCTCTAGAAAATATAGTTGTCTCCACCAATAAAAAAGATGACAGTCATACCTTTTAAAGTTTTCTTATAGAATCCAAAGAATAAATTTTCACAGGAAAACTAACTAAAGAAAATTAGGATGAGCAAAATTAGGAAAGATACTGGTTTTAAATATGATTTTTCAAGGAAAATGGAATAAATCTGGATGATATTACATAGGGAATGAGGTAAATTCACCTATCTGCTTTGCCTATTTGAATACTTAACTACTGGAAAAATTCCTACCTTCAGGTAATTTTGCCATCATTTCAAAAACCTGATGCGTATTCTTCCGACAGATATCTACTGGATCATCCAAGAGCTCAGTGAGGGCAGAAATTACTCCATTTTGTATCAACTCTTGCCTACAAACAACATTGGAGGACAGATTTAACTAAGCGTAATAAAACTCACATATATTTGCAAGATGCTTAATCTTAATTACTCTTATTTACATTGCCCCATCTTGCCAAAACACAGAAATTCTGTTCTTATTTCTCACTGAAACATCTTTATTGCTTCTCATACCATTCAGTAAACTCTGGAATTACACCTACCTGCCAACACTATGCATAGCCATTGTATAGAGGATTTGTGTTGTTTTTTGTCGGACAGTACTGTCATGATGTAGCAGCAAAGTCTTCAGGTTATCCAGGAATCCTGAGACACAATAGTTCATTTTAACATTTCTTACCTTCAGCATTAATTTAAAATAGCAATACTCATTTTTATATCACAATTTGAAGTGCCAACAATCAGAATTTTCATCTTGCCCTGATGGTGAAAGTCTCATTGTTCTATCTCAAGTAGGGAAGAAACTTTCAAGTTTCAAGGCCTACTGCCAGAAATGCCATGCTACAAATAAGCTGCTGACTTCTGTATCAAGTTAAATCCTAATCTTGCAAGTATTTATGAAGTGACATAACTCTAAAAATAACTCAATGGAGCTACTGATGTTTTTAGAAAAACATGTGTTTGCAGGATTGACACCTACATTTTTTTAAACTTTCTTTAGGTGTAGCATGGGCTGTGTAAAAACACACAGCGTTGCTTTTCACATGTAGAAATTTGGCGAACCATTAACGATTATGTGTATACACACATAGCACTGACCAAAAAAAACCCCTAAACAACCTCCCATTGCTTCAGCAGTTACTGTTAATCAAACAATAACTTAATAAATTTTGAACGTCACTATTGGTATCTCTTATGAGGAAAAAATTGTGAAGGAAGTAAATTGAGAAAAAAGCACTGGCAAACCGCGGGAGTTCTTCAGTGTTACATAATGAGCTAGGTAGATACACAACAGACTGCTAAAAATTGCGAGGATAAGCTTGTGTGGGGGTTTTTTTTTAATTCCAAACTTAGGAGTCTTCCAAGTGCTGGGATAAAAGCTTTTGAACATAGTGGTGGCCAGATACAATCCTGATGACTATGATAAATTTGGTTATATTGTCTTGTATCTTAATTTCTCATGAAGTTCCAAGAGGTTTTTTTTTGCTATAGCTTCATTCTACAATTGCTAAAGTACTTCTGAGAAGGACATCTGCATAAAAGGCTCTGATGTTTTGTCTCTCCAGTAGTATCTGGATGTGCTATGCTATCCACTGCTGAAGGAATCAATGGCAAATGATGACTTCATGGATTTTGCGAATGAACTTGTAAATCTTACTTAAATATTATTTTATTAATTATTAATTAAAAGGTTCATCAGAGTTTTTTTCCTGTTATTATTATGGGATCTGAGATATGAGTATTTTGAGCATCTCAAGTATGAAAAATCCAGGAAGGTACCACTGCCATATGTCATACATGGTAGCAAATGTCTAATGAAGGGGAAAAAAAGGGATTTTGCATTTTTCCTGCTCTGGGATAACTAAAAGCTTTTTTTTTTCCCCTTTCTAAATAAAATATATTTATGAGATTTATGTTATTAGAAATTCATAAATTCACTGCTTTGTTTTTTCCTAAAAGGTTCATGAATATCAGGATCAGAAGAGATTCCAGGCAAATGAAATTTCATGTAGTAAGGGGGTGGGGAGAGGTGTGTTTCTGCCTTCCGACTAATTAAGCTTTTTTTTTTTTTAGCTTATGTTACGATTTAGCTAAAATACTGAATAAACAAAAGAAAAAAAAATTCTGCACTACTTTTGTATTTAGGGGTTGATGATAGAACCTATAGTGAGCCACTGATAAATCCTAAAGTGAGGAGACTCTTAAAGTAACTGTCCTGTATATGGCATTATAATACTTTCCACCTTTTTAAGGTAAAACAAAAAGATCTTCAGGGCCATTTTGTGTCATCACAGATACTGCAAAGGAAAAAGTCGCACAAAGTAACGTGTTTCCCCCCACCCCCCACTGCATCAAACCTTCTGACAACAGATCACTTACCTACTTCTATTGCCTGGTAGACATTTTCTGGGTTATGGACCAGATCACAGAGCGCCATCAATGCCCGCTGCTGAGTCAGCAGCTCAGGTGACTGCAACTCCTCATTCAGTTTAGGAAGTGCCCTCTTTCCAAATGCAATAGGAGCTTTTGTGAGATCTATATCAGGGGGGAGGTTGGCTGAGATACGAGCATGTGCCATCCCAAATTTTCCTGGGAAGGATTTTCCCTTATCCCTAAAAATACTCCAAAATGACTATACCTGTTGACTGGGCAAATAATGTACCAAAAAGACAAGTACTGACTTTAAGCTGTGCTCTGTGTCCCAGAAGAGCTATTTTAGCACACATTCATTGTTAGGAAGCTATGAAAGAAGAGGGTGGAATAGTTCACGGTCGTCAGCATTAATGTCTGGTCATCAGCTGAATTGTCTTATCTGGTTTAATTCTCTACTGAACACTGTAAAAACATGAGAGAGAAAGCTTAAAATTGCAAGGTGAGGGAGGGGATGTTTTTCAAAGGGTTAAAGTGAAGTAGTCCAATGTCCCGAACCACAGAAGGGGCTCAAAATAATATTAAATCAAAAGCAAACAAAACGTCATTTTTCAAAAGAGCATTCTTTTAAAAGAGGTCTAGCTTAAACCCGCCCTCCGAATTCGTTTACGTTTGAAAGAATCGGTGATGGCTGACCTCCCCCTTCCTTAGGTAAGAAAAACGCCTCATCTGACAGAAGCACACAATCTTCAATATTGAAAACTGTTCAACAACAACAAAAAAACAGCTGCAAAGTTAAAACAACTGCTAAAGAACTGCACTTCTCTCCTCAAAACAAAAGAAATTGGCTAAATAACCAAGCCACCCTGTCCCACCAATATGTCGCCGCCTCAGCCCGTCCCCGCTTCCCGCTCCACAGCTCCTACCAGCTACGCCACCGCCTTTCGCGTCCGCTTGCTCTGGTTGCCACAGCAACCCGCTCTTTGCGTACGCCCCGCTCCGTGAATAAAAACTACGCAGCGAAGCTTACCGAGTCTGGTTCTGCGTCAATAGCGTAATCACCGCGTTTGACGGTGGCTGCTGCGAGAGAGCAGCGTGAACGGCGTAGTTGGCGAATCGGGAGCTGGGGCTCCTGCTAGCGCGGGGCTTGAAGTGCTGCTGTGGGTGGCCGTGGGCGGCTGCGCTGAGGCGCAGCGCTTCAGGGGGGGAAGCGTGTGAGGAAGTGCGGGAAACGCCGCCATGGGGTTGCGGTGTGGAGGCCATCTTTCCTCGCTCCTTTGCTAAAGCATGGAAGGACGCTCTCTCCTCACCTCCTTCTTTTAAAATTTAAAGTATTTCAGAGTGAACAAGGCGGTGGTCGAGTTAATGGCAGAGATAAAGCAGGCAAGTTTCTGAGGTGCAAGGGTTGTAGGGAGCTCAGTAGCTTTGGACTAGGTTTTATTTCCTAGTCTTCTCCAGAATGTGACAGCTAGAATGTGTAGTAGGGGTTGCCTGCTACAGGGGTTATCATTAGGTAGTTTTGCATAACTGTATTCAAGACTTAGCCATCTTTTTTAGTATTATTCCACCAAAAAGTATAGTGTGTTTGGAGGATGGTACATAGGGAGAATGTATCATTGCAGTGTTGCTAGCACAATTTAACAGTGCTTTGGATTGTCAGCTGTCATCTGGCATCAGGAAAAAATCTCTGAACAGCTTCTGCTGTAAAAGGTTAGTTTTCTGTGCAAAGAGAGAAGTTGTTGAGATGTTTTTCATTATGTTTGAGTCACAGTTATAATAACCAAAGTCCTTAAACTGGATTTTACAAAGCCAAAGTCATTCAGATCAACTGGATTAAAATAAAATGCAGGAATAGATTCTGGTTTGTTGATCTTTAAAACCAATAAAAATTACTACCTTAAAAAGTATTTTCTCTAAAGGATTAATTTTTCTGCAACATTTCAGAGCAGATTATTTAAAGTAGAAGTTATTTTCCTGAATTCAATTAGGCTTCCACTAACTATATATTTGTAAAGTTTCACCATATTTCAGTAGGAAGAGTGTGAATTTTTTTCAATGTAGAGGGGGCAGGAGAAGATCAGAGACTTCTCTTGTCCTTCGGTGTTAACTCTGCTCTCAACCTTTTGGCATGCATTGTTCTGTCTTGCGCTTCACCATACCTTGGAATACTGATTTTGGTTAGTGGTCATGACATTAACTTATTTTATGTACAGTTTCTGAATGCCTTTCTCAAATCCTTTGTCCACAGAATCTGCTGGTGGTCTGTTCCTGCAACATTGATGTAAGGAGGGTTGTGGTGCCATGGAGACACTATTTTCCTAGTCTTCCCTGGTGACTGAATCCCCTTCAGGTCTGTAAGAAGAGAACATCTGGCACTCAGTACTGATCATTCTTAGTATTTTTAGCAGCTTTGCATTTATTAAATCACAGATTTTTTTTTTTCCTCTAATGGTGTGGCTAATTTGTTGAGTTGGTAAATTGGGATATGTTTATGTGTGTGTGACCTTTAGATTAAATAAACTAAATGTAAGTGAAGATGGCTTCTCAGTTTTAAAATGTTTGTTCGGTTGCCTTGGTCCCTCCTGTACTTTGGATTTACTGAGATTGTTGAATTGATTTTTAAATTTTTTTTTAAATAGCTTAGTTTGTGCAAGAGCTCTAGGAGACAAGTGAGTCAGCCTATGTACACATGACAGATTTTTACATGCTTAGGATGTAGAACTAGGAGAATACGGAGAAACCAAGTCAGTGTTTGAAACTCTTACCAACTGGCAGGGTTTTTCCTTCTGTTTTGAAAACTATTCTTTAAGGAATTAATGTTGCAGTAAAATCATTCAAACTTGCCAAAAGGGCAGGAGCACACTACAAAAAGGATCTAGAGCTCTCTAGTTTTATATGGTCACGAGCAGCATGATAAATAGAACTATGTATATGGTAATAAATAAATACTGTAGTGTCACCTTCTTTGGTGAATAACTCATCAGCTGCAAATTTGGATTCTTTGGGGGGAAGTGGGTGTTTCAGTGTGGTTGAGATCACATGAGTGCCTGAAGTGATTTAAAAGCAATTCCTCACGAAAGAGAATAAAACATTAATTCTAAGTAGTAGACTAGCAATTTTGTTGAACATTATTCTTAGCATGGGGTTGTAAAACACAACTGTAGGTTTTTTGTTATGTACTTGTTTAAAATTACTTGTCCACATTGATTTTTCCTTTAACATTTTTAGTCTGCTGCAGGGATGGAGGAGACTTGACTCCTGGATGTTAAGAGGTCCAGGCCTGTTCCAGCATTATCAAAATATGACTATTAGAATGTGAAAGCTTTCTTTTCTCCTGAATTTCAGAAATATAAATCCTAAATAAATAAATAGCAGAATCTTTTAGCATCCTAAATTGTAATCTAGCATACTAAATGCTGTCTAAACTAATGAGTTGATTAACAATACTTAGGCAATACAAAAGAGCTGTGTGATTTCTTAGTCCTTGTCTTAGTGTTTGGTATGTTAGAAAGCAAGATTACTAATGACTAGAAAGACATTTATATGATTCAGAATGTCTCATTGGTGTCATGCATAATCCTGGTTCTAAACATGAGATGAAAACAAGTTGAAATGCTGAAAAAACCCCTCAGGAGTTTCTTTATAATTGCTACTATGCTTAATATTAGCACAGTAACAGTTCCCCACTCCATCAGTTCCTTGTCTGTTGGGTTAATCATGCTCTTTGTATCCATATATACAACTGTCTTTGAAGAAAAGGGAACTATTTTCTTATACAGGATTAGGGGACCATTTGGTTTATTAAGGAGCAGTTTCTGGTCAAAGGAATCTGTATGGCCACTAAAACCAGTTTGTTCTTTTAAAACTAGGGCCCTATGTATATAGTTAAATTACTCCAACTCCTCCTTCCCAGCCTGTAAGAAAAGGGGAGGAAAGGAACTGTTGCAACCCTGTTGCTATGGCCACGCAGCAGCAGGCTGAGCTGTTTGTGTGGCTGGGATCTTGCTGCGTCAGCTGCTGCAGGGTGAGTCCTTCCTTACACTTTGCTACATGATGGATGTTCTTATTAGAAACATTCTTTTCAATGTCAGTAAGAAATGGGTAACCTATTAAAGGTCCTCTCCCCCAACAACCCACAAGGCTTCATTGCATAACCAAATTGATAAGTCTCAAGTGGGATATCTAAGTGTATTTGTGATTCTCACGTGAACATTATTCTTTTTCCAAGTCAGACTCTCTACTTATTTTATTCTTTCTGAGCTGATCTTGGATGAAAGTTTGATGTTGTGCCAAGAAATGTGGCAGCTTCATCTTTCCTCCTTTCTTGTTCTGACTGAATGAAATCTGGTATCCCCTAACATTTATTAATGTGCTCAGTGCACAGGCATTTCAAAAAAATGGTGAGCAAGATTTTTAAGTTAAACACTGCAAAATCCTTTGAGGGCTAAACTGCAAGCACTTATGTTGAATTAAGGGAACAATTCTCTGCCCTCCCATGGAACTTGAGTTGGTGCCTTGTAGTTTCAGAAAGCCACTGTTTGCTACTACAGCTATGCACGCTGAAGTGGTCCCTTTTACATAAGAAAGAGGTTTTTTTTAACACAAAGTCAAAGAACTGCCAGTTAAGTTGTTCTAAAAAAAAAAAAAAGAGTCTATAAGAACTGTTGATTTTTTTTTTTTTTTTTTTTTTAATAATGTTTTCCCTGTATTGAGGCAATTCCTGAATACTATGTTTCTTTTTACAGATTTCCTATCTGGTAGAATTTAATTGCATTTGGAGGATGAAGTCCAACTTAACATATTTGCTTCCCCCAGTGAGTAGGGACAGAATAATCTCCCAGTTTCCCAAGGTAAGCATTCTTTATCCCTCTGGTCACAGTAGGGATAGCACCTGCCACATTGAGCTGTTTTTCCCTTGTGCTAACAGTATTTTAATTTAATGTACAGTTTTTGTCTTCTGCAAAAATTACAAATTGTTTAAGGTTTTCTTGCAAAGATGAATGTGACCTCATGTTCCCATTGAATGCTGATATCTTTAATAATAATCCTCATTTCTTATTTAACCTTTACGGAAAGTGACTCTTGCCACAAAAGGGTTATCTTATAATACCTACCTTGTTGTTTCAGCCAAACATTAATAATTACATGCTTAAAGAGTTCCTGTGCCAAGGGGAAATAAGAACCATAGCTGATATTAAATATGCAAAAAGTCTAATTAGATCTGTATGGAGAATTTGAGGCAATTTTCATTTTCTGTTTGTATAGGAACCTTAGTCGTACAGTAGATCAAACATAGTAGGCACTGTAGAAACACGGGCAGAAAAGATCATCCATGTCTCCGAAGAGTTTTGTATTTGAAGTATAATAGAGGAGTTAAGGACAGGGAAGGACAGGGAATTACCATTCTGTTTTTTCAGTTGTTCAAAAGATCCTCTTAGGGAGTTACCTTTTTTTTTCCTATGCTTGATCTCAGCCACATATTTTGTTTTTAGTTATGTGAAAACTATCACAGTTATTTTAAGCAATTACAATAAAATACATTTTCCTAATTTTTAACCAATGCCTGATTAAAACTTAGTAATAAAAACAGTGCTCCACACATACAAGAGATCTAAAAGACTTCATAGTAATAACGACTTGCTGGTGGTATGCTCCCATCTGTGTTTGTCTTGTAGTTGTTAGATTACGGGGATAATTTAAGGTACTTGCTATTGTACAGAATAATGAGCAAATTTATTTGGCTGTGGAAGTTTAGTTAGTGCTCAGATGCTGACACTCAGAAAGGTGGTCGAATGATGGTGCTGTCCAAAGGAGTTTTTACAAACATAACTGTGGGCTTTAGCCTTACTGCCTTCTAACCCAAGCTATCCCTTTTCTCATGCCAGGGTATCCCTGTGCTCAACAACTCTTTGAATTAATCTTCTCCTGTATTTTTTCCTTGCTGATTTGACTTTTGCAAAGTAGACATCACACAGTTTACCCCAGTAACTGTTCTCTCCTATTTTCAGTGGTACACACCTGAGGCCTGTCTGCAGCTCAAAGAGCACTTCCATGCACAGGTCAAGACTGCTTGTCAGCAGAGCACGGGAACACTTGGGTAAGTTTGTAATATACCAAGTATGTGATGAAGAAAGTATTTTAAGCTTTTACAGGCTGCTTCCTTCGTAGGCTTTTCCTCTCTTATTCCCCATCTTCCTCACTCCAGTATGTTTCAAGGCAGGTAAGCCCATGCACATGGCAGTTCTCTGACCTGTTTGACAGTAAATGGATAAAGTGTCTCTTCTTCCCATAAGTGTCAAAGATACTTTTTCTGCTGGCGTAAGTAATGTTGAAAAAAATAGGAGAGTTGTTTAGCAAAAAATAGTTGTTTAGCAACTTTGAATTAATTTCTTAGTTCGAAAGATTGTCTGGTTAAAATTAGTGGTGAATTTTGCACATGCAAGACAGTATGGCAACCAAATTCTAGAGCAGTTATAATGAACTGGGCAGATCTAGCCTTTCTGTATTCTCTGTTGGTGTTCCAAATGAGCAGTTAATAAAGTCTTTGGGGGGATATAAACATAGAGCAGTTCTAAGCTGCTTGAAACACATAAGAATCTAGCTTTACTCTTTCAGAAGTATACATGCTGAGAAGTTCTTTTAAATGTTTCCTTAAAACTTGAGCAAAATTCTGATACGTATATAGCATTGAAAAATCCAAATAAACTGATTTATGTCCTAGTAATAATCTTTAAGTTGTGTTTTTTCACATCATCTCTCTCCCAGAACCGTTACTTGTACTGATTTAATTCCTGAAGCAAGGCAAGAAAGAAATCACGACTATTCAGTTAAAGTAAATAGATGTATGTTTTAGCGATAAATGCTTCTGTGTTCCAGTGTGAAGGTTCTTTCATAAAGTGGAGCTTCTATGAATACTGACAATTAGCTCACTATTCTTTCAAATATAGAGTTGTTGATTACCATGAGACTTGTTATGACATTCATCTTTAAATGCAACTTTTTATTCATTTCACTAGGGGGTCTTGCTAAAAAAAAGAAAAATTGAAGCCAAAATATGTCTCCCTGAGAGATATCAGTGAGTTTATTGCTTTTTAGCAGCACAGTTGCTGTCTTAGTTTCATGTAAATTTGTTACAAGTGTCCGGACAATTTTGCTAGCAGGACATGCTTTAGTGAATTGAGGCATTTTTCCCCCTCCATAACAAAGATCTAATTGGTTTTTTCTTTCCAGAGTAAACCAACTCTCCGGTTCATTTATTCTGGTAATAAGAGTATAGCTAAAAAGCTTTACATTTTGGCTTTGTGAGTAAAATTAAACCACAACCACCTTCCTGTCATTGCTCTCTAGATAGGATTAGGTCATTTTTTGGTGTGGTGGGGATAGGAGGGACAGACAACTGTTTTGTAGAGTAGTTGTAATGCTTGACAGGAATAACCATTATCTTCTTTTTCCATTATCCCAAGTAATGGAATATTTCTTTGTCATTTGGAAAGGTACTCTGAGAAATTCAGTAGCTAATGGCTGTATTTAAGACTCTCTTGATATTCTGTCAATGTGTTAAATTGTCTAATCTAGAGAGATTTTTCCCCAATATGAATTAATGGAACACACACTTCTAAACCACCGCTTACTTTTTCCTTTTCCCTTAAGGTCATTGATTTTATTCAGTATTTTATCACTAACAGTTAATCGGGTAGAGACATGTCAGCAGCTTAGTGGCCTGTGGCCACCTAGTTAGCATTGACTGGCGCATAAAATGCTGCCTTCTTTTTTGGAAATGTTAGTCATGCAGTTTACCAGTCAAGATTTGGACTATTTAGAATAGGTAACTTGGAATCAGCATCATATGGAAGCCTGATATAACTAGAAATAATATTCAATAGAATATTAATTCCTTTGTTTAAAAAGCCATTCCTTGATACAAAAAAACATTAAACCTCTTAAGCCATTTTTGTAGCATGTGCAGAGGAGATGTCAATCCAACATTAGGTCAGGAAATACACTTATATTCACTTACCCACCTGTATCTTCTAGAAGATACACTATGTTGCAATTTTAAGAATGCAGGCTGAGTCACCTAAAGCCCATCTGCTGTATTCTGTGGGAGGACCAAGAGCAAAGAAAGAGGATCATTTGCATGAAGCCAGCTTCAGATTAATATTATTCCAGATAGTCAGGAAATGTATTGGCTCTAACCATGTGGGTTTTTTTTTTTCCCAAGAGAGAAATTCTGCAGTGAGTTATTTTCTTGTCAGCAATTTCTTGTTTATGCACTTAGAACTTGATTTGTACTATTAAAGTCAATGAGAAACTTGTGATTAATTTTAATGAAAAGGATGCAGATACTCTATGGTCTTATATGCAAACTGCCAAATGTATATACCTGTTGTCTAAACAATTTTAGTAGAATAAAATTTATGTCCCACTGGATTACATTTAAGAAAAAAATATGCAGAGTAGGAAATGGACTATTTCTGCTCCAAAGGGTTGGGGGGTTTATATGACCCTCTTTTTTTTTTTTTTTTTTTTTTACAATTCTATGACAAGGTGACCCACTTAATAGATGAGGGGAAGGCTGTTGATGTTGTCTACCTAGGCTTTAGTAAAGTCTTGACACCGTTTCCTGCAGTGTACTCCTGGAGAAACTGGCTGCTCGTGGCTTGGACGGGTGTACTCTTCACTGGTAAAAGACTGGCTGGATGGCCAGGGCCAAAGAGTTGTGGTGAATGGAGTTAAATCCATTTGGTGGCTGGTCACAAGTGATGTTCCCCAGGGCTCAGTACTGGGGCCAGTTCTGTTTAATATTTTTATCAATGATCTGGATGAGGGGATTGAGTGCACACTCAGGCTTGGGGAAGGGTGGCTGGAAAGCTGCCTGGCAGAAAAGGTCAACAGCCAGCTGAATATGAGCCGACAGTGTGCCTAGGTGGCCAAGAAGGCCAACAGCATCCTGGCCTGCATCAGAAATAGCATGGGCAGCAGGAATAGGGAAGTGATAGTGCCCCTGTGTTTGGCACTAGTGAGGCCGCACCTGGAATACTGTGTTCAGTTTTGAGCCCCTTGCTACAAGACATTGACATGCTGGAGTGTTTGCCCAAAGAAGGGCAATGAAGCTGATGAAAGGTCTAGAGCACAAGTCTTATGAGGAGCGGCTGAGGGAATTGAGGTTGTTCAGCCGAGGAGGAGAGGAGGCTCAGGGGAGACCTTGTTCTCTACAACTACCTGAAAGGAGGTTGTAGTGAGGTGGATGTCGGTCTCTTCTCCCAAGTAACAAGTGATAGGACAAGACAATACAGCTTCAAGTTGCGCTATGGGAGGTTTAAATCGGGTATTAGGAAAAATTTCTTCATGGAAAGGGTTGTCAAGCATTGGAACAGGCTGTCCAGGGAAGTCGTTGAGTCACCATCCCTGAAAGTATTTAAAAGACCCATGGATGTGGTGCTTGGGGACATGGTTTAGTGGTGGACTTGGCAGTGCTAGGTTAAGGGTTGGACTTGGTGATCTTAAAAGTCTTTTCCAACCTAAACGATTCTATGATTCTCTGCATTTAAGAGACTGATCCTGTAGCACAGCAGCATTTAGGTAAACTGGAGTCACAGATACATGTGCTCATCAGTTGCAATTTAAGGATCTAAATCATAGTTTTTAGAGAGAGGATGTTGAAATTGCTACTAAAAACATGTAGTGTTTTCATGTGTTTATAACAGGCTGAAAATATCCAAAGTGGTTGTGGTAGGAGACCTGTATGTTGGGAAAACCAGCCTTATCAACAGGTACAGTATATCTCAAGACAGGGTTTGATTCTGCTCTTTCTCAAATAAATGTTATACTGTTTCCATTCCTCTCTGTTCAGGCTGGTACTTCATGGTTCTGTTTTGAACCACGGTTTTGTTATTAAACAAAAGACAAAACAAAGCCTAAAGTATGAGACAGGCTTGATATACCGACACAGAAAGTTATGCTCCAGCACTTTAATCGGTGTATGTTATAATCTGAACTATTTTTATCCAGTCAGATATGATACGATGTTGCCTTAGGAAATCCAGTCTAAAGGCTAAACAATCAGAAGGTTAAAAAAAACAAACCAAAACAAACTTTCCAGTGTTTGAGTCTTGGGTTTGTATTTTCTCCATACTTGTAGAGTTGTTCACTGAAACATTTTTAAGTCATCCTTGTGTGGGTACCTGTACTCACTTATACAGCTGCAAGACTGTAGAGGAAGCTAGAGGTTTTTCTGTAGCTTATAAGACAGATAAAATGCGGAATGTCTTAAAGAATAGTTATTTGATTATTTACCAAATGTTAAAAACAGCTCTTACACTTTTTGTACTGAAGTCCAATGGACAGATCACTGAGTTTCTGTAGCTTATGATCACTGTGACAGCTTTCTGTCTATGTTTGTTTTATTATTTCTTCCACATTCTTAAGTAGATATGGTAAGTTTTTAATCTCGTTGTTTAGTCATTTGGGTCATTAATTACGACCTGAAATACATTCCTTTGTAACTAAAACTATAAGATACTGTATCTTCCTTGACAGTCCAAAGATATTTTATTCTGATTATCCTCTCATCCTAAGACCTTACTAGTTGCATATGCTTTCTAGTTTGTTATCCAGTATCCCCTTTTTTTTAATTAGTTTCTCGGTGTTTTTGTATATACTTCTGCAATATATAGCCATTCCACAGTTAGTTAGTTCTTTTCTTCATAATTTACCCTAGATGGTGTTAGTTTTGCAGTTATTTGTAGCTGCGTGCTACTAGTATTTAATCCCTTTTTTTAATTGCAGATTTTGTAAAGATAATTTTGACCGAGACTACAAGGCGACCATTGGAGTGGATTTTGAAATTGAACGTTTTGAAATAATTGGAATACCATACAATCTCCAGATGTAAGTTGAAACAGTGTGGTTAAGTATTGCACAGAGTACAGTCTCAGCGGAGCTTGAATTGCTGCAGGCTCTAGTGGAATATTTTTTTTAAAATAACAAAATAGCATGAAGAATAATGTGATCTGAAAAACAGGTTCTGTTCCTGGACTTGCAGTTTTAGTAAAAAGTTTTACTTGCTTGGATTTCTCATCCCTAAAAATGTTACAAGTTTGTCAAGGAAAATTCCTCTTGGATATCTTGTGCCCTTTCAGAATGAGAGAATCATTAAGGTTGGAAGAGATCTTTAAGATCAAGTCCAACCATCAACCCAACACCACCATGCCCACTAAATCATATCCTAAAGTGCCATGTCCACATGAACACTTCCAGTGATAGTGACTCTGCCACCTCCCTGGGCAGCCTGTTCCAATGCTTGACCATTCTCTCCGTAAAGAAATTTTTCCTAATATGTAATTTAAACCTCCCCTGGCGCAACTTGAGGCCATTTCGTCTCGTCCTATCACTAGTTACTTGGAAGAAGAGACCAACACCCACCTCGCCAAAACCCCCTTTCAGGTAGTTGTAGAGAGCGATAAGGTCTCCCCTCAGCCTCCTCTTCTCCAGACTGAACAACTCCAGTTCCCTCAGCTGCTCCTCATGTGACTCGTGACTTGTGCTGCAGACCCCTCACCAGCTTTGTTGCCCTTCTTTGGACACACTCCAGCTACTCACTATCCTTCTTGTAGTGAAGGGGCCAAAATTGAACACAGTATTAAAGGTTTGGAATATTTCAGTGGAGTTTTGCCTTTTTTACTCAAGTTTCTTGAAAGAGAAGTGGAAGATTTTGCGGCAGACTTTGTCCTGTTCTACTGGTACACCATTCTGTCATTTGAGTTTAATAGGCACAATGAGTACTGAGCTTGGCTTTACTGGGAGTTTTGTTCCTGCTGCCATTTAAATGAATGGTAAGATGCCCCATGATTGCAGCATCTCTTAATTAGAGAATAATCGATTTTCTCCAAATCATAGAAAGACTCGGTGTTTTTATTAGAATGTGAGCATAAAATCTTTGATTTTCAGCTTTGTTTATCATACTAGTGGGAATCCTGGCCTTCTCTCACCTGCTTTGGTTCTGCTGAAGGATGTCCTTTGGTATTTCCAGCGGCTAGCAGTATTGTTCTGTAGAGGGCATTATTTAGTCATCTGTGCTGTAGTATGACCTAGAGCAGAAATAAGATGCTTTGCATGAAGTATTTGAGTGCATGAATCTTAAAAACCTTTTCACTTAGGAAGGCATTTTCTTCTGATATATCATTGATGTAAATAGGTGGCTCGTGGGATTTATTGAAAAATACTAGAAATCCATTTCCCACTGATTTCAGTGCCATTGTGTTTTTGCAAATTCTGCCAGGCACTATCCTTTTGGAACTTGAGGCCCTCTCAGAATCTAGGCTGATGCATCAGTATTTTGCCAGCTGAAGCAATAAGGTTCATGAGCTACCAAACACCAGGTTGCACTATCTGCAGAATCTTCAGTGGCTGGGTAGAACATGTCCATATGATAAGCACTAGTGCCCCCTCTTGCTGAGAGATTTCCATACAAGATAAATTTGCAGTATCCGTGACTGGCAGTACTAGGCTATAACAAAAACACAAACCTCTGTAGTGTTGGCAGTAACGGAGAGGACTGCATATCATGTTCATTAATAAGAAGCACTTCCTTGATTTTTCTTTAATGGTGTCATTAGTACCTGGTGGACTGAGCTGTAGGTCTCTGATTTGTAGTGTACGGACAGATATCATATCGAGCAGTTGCAAGATTCTAGTATTGCCTAATATATGATTTAACTATTATTAGCACAGAAAATTTTCAAGATTAGATTGTCCTAGAAATAAATGCAAATGACATAGACGAGGAAGAAATATTTTAAGGAAAGGTATTACCAAGCAGAATACACATATTTGAATTGTGTCTCCCAAAGGAACAGTATTAAAAAAAAAAAAAGGATAAAAACACTGTTCAAATGTTTTCATTAAGTAATAGAGCTTTACTGTATTTCTATCAGTAGTTAATGAGTAATATATTCCAGATGGTAACACTTCTCTGGTATCAGATTCTTCTCCAACTTGTACCAGTCTGCTGCTTCATTAGCATGTTTACTCAGGTTACACTCGGTTTCATTAACCTGAAATTTATTTTTTTTCTCCTGTTGCACAGATGGGACACAGCAGGACAGGAAAAGTTCAAGTGCATTGCATCTGCTTACTACCGAGGAGCAGAGGGTAAGAACAATATTAACTGATCCTGGATGTGACAGGAGGTTGTACTTTATACAGAAACATATATGCATATGTGCTTCTTGGAAATGTACCTGTAGATACAGTGTGGTGGAATGGATTCTCTGTTAATGAAGAGGAGAAGGGACTAAAAAGCCCATTAATCAATACATTGTCACACCTGCAACTCTGCATGTTCTGATGATGCAGTGATAAAAATTGGCACTTGTGTCTAGGGGGAAAAGAAATTTTGTTTGGGTGAGATTAGTTGAAGTTAGAAGTGGATACTTCTGACAGCTCCTTTGATCCAAGGCAATTTCTGCGGGAAATAAAATGGTCCCAGAATAAAAGGAGTAATAGCGCTATAGACTGCAGACTATGAACACTGAGGACTTCAGTCTTACTGGGTGCTAGAGAAGGAAAAGGAATGAGAAAATGGGGTGTTTTCCACCTCATCTGTGTTAAATCGGCTCTTGCACTTCATATGCAAACATTCGCTCTGTTTAACAAGATGAGTTGGAGAGACTTCTGATACACTTTCTAACTTAATTACTTTTTTTCTGTTTTTGTGTTTTATTGCAGTTATAATAACAGTGTTTGATCTGGCTGATATCCAAACTTTGGATCACACCAAGTAAGTTTCTGTATTTTAGCTTAGCCTTCAAGGATTTTGCAGCGGGTTTAATTGCCTTGCATAGACTGTAGTTGCTCTGAACTTGCTGGATCGTGAGTGTATTTTCTATTGAGCTAAGAATGACAGTCACTTTTTTGGATTATGTAGGGTGGGATTTTTCTGAAGAAAATGCAGAGCATAAATTTGAACTACTTATCCTTGACTTCCTTTATAGTCAGTGCAGAGACAAAGGTACTTCACTAAGAGCTTGGCCCTTACAAAACTAGACATGCAGGAAGAGATGAAGTGCGCCCCCAAAAGCATTTTTTTTTTTTTCTCCATTTGCTAGAAACAGAACAACAGGCTGGCATCTGAAGTAAGTGGCGAAATGGATGAGATGTGTCTCATGTGTAATGTCTCGAGCCTCTCATTGTCTAGGCTAGCCTAAAATGATTTTCTTTCTGTAGTTTCTGTAGTGATTCTGTTAGGAGATTGGCTGTCAAAAAGAGGAGGGAAAATCAAAAACTCAGAAATATGTGTAGATGTAGCTACACTTACTGGTTCAGATACTTGTAATGGTTTGGTTACACCACCTCTCTCATTGTTATGAGTAAACTTGTTCTGCTTTTAGCGCAGGCTGCAAAACCCTACATGGATCTCTGATCCCCATTGTTGTCGCCAGCTCAGAGTGTATATATTTCTAACATACCGTTGTGACTATAATGAAGGTATATGTTTCTTTACAATCTGTACTCTGTCTTATTTGAATGTGTATTAGACTATTTCCTTAGAGTACTGCTGTGGTACTTAGCTCATTTACATAGGACTTTGTAAAATAATATATAACAGTGGCTCTGCTTTGCTGAAAATAATTGAAGCCTGTGAACCTGACTTCCTTCCTCTACTCCCTTCCCTCCTTGACTTATGTGGGATGACTCAAGAGAAACTTGATTGCCAGAGTAACAAAAATATAAATGTTTCTGAGACAAGACTCATGCAGCCTTCACTGAGAGCTGTTTTATAATGCTGAATAGATTACTTCACTCTTCTTTATTCCCGTTTGTATCTAATCTGCTATGTTTTTCATATTTTTTCCCTCTGCTTCTTGTTTTCCTATTCCTTATCCTGAACAAAACTTTGTCCCCTCCCTTATACTGACAAATACCCTCTCTGGGTGCTAAAGTCGTTGTTGAATGTGCACCCTACAGTGGGCATGTTTGAACTTTTCGTTAGTGGAAGGCACATAATCAAAGGAGTTGGAGTAGCTTCTGGTCTCTTTCTGTCTAGAAGAAAAGGCTTTTGATACTCTCACATAGTTCATCCTCTCACTTTTCTTATGACCCTATTATGTGTCACTTTCTCCTCTATTCCTCAGGCCCTCTGACTGATTCTCTCATTTCCCTTTTGTATTTCAGACAGTGGCTAGAAGATGCATTGAGGGAGAATGAGCCAGATTCCAGCTTCATCTTTCTGGTTGGAACAAAAAAAGATTTGGTGGTAGGTAAATTGATTTCCCCTAGTTCCTCAAGTGATTTCCCTTACAAGTTGTACACAATGTTGTTGAGATAAAGACCTTGAGGGAAAAACCTAAACAGAAAGAAAGAAGATCACAGGTAAATAGAACAGCATGTTTGGAACCAATTTAAGATGACACTTTCTGAAAAAATGGGTAGTTAGTGAAATATCCCTGTTTCCATTCTTTGCATGACATTTTCCAAGCACATACAAACAACTGAAAGGGCAGAGAAAAGTAGGGTGCACAAAAGAACGGAGTACATAATGATTTTGAAGGTTGGTTGTTTGGTGTGGTGGTTTGGGTTTTTCTTTTTCTTTTTTTAGGGACAGTGTATTCATTATTCAGGAACAGGGAAGAATTCTTACTTAATTGAATGTGACATCATTTTCAGAAGAACAGGATATAACGCACTCACCCTACACCATTTTGAGTCTTGTGTTTGTCTTTCTCTGCCTATCAATACTTAATTCTCAAAGATTTCAAAACAACAAAAAATTTGCTGGTTCTGCTATCTAGTTGATTTTTTTTTTTTTTTAATCTTCCCTCTCTCCCAGCTGCCACAGTATTACTTATCAGTTTTCACTGAAAAGAAGTCCCAGAAAGCTGCAGGTCTGTCAGTTTTTATGGTATTTTTGTGTTGCTTATGCTGCTTTTTCTGAGTTACAGTAAAAGCTGTGCCAGACCTCTGAGGACGCAGGTCTAAGTCTTGTCTAAGCTAGAATTCCTTACTGTAAGGTAGCTTCTGTTTTTAGAATGATAGCACTTTCAGCTGAAAGGGAGACAAGAGCAAAGCAAAGGATTGTGGATGCTAGATATTAGTTCGGGATGAAGCCAGTTATCTTCCCAGCTGGATTCACTCTACTCCTCTTGATGTCACATCATCCTTTCCAAATTTTTAGAATTTTTCTCAGTTGTGCAGGGGTTCCCCATTCTAAGACAATGCACAGAAAACTGTACGAACGAACAAGACTGGTATCATCGATGTGAAATGGGCTAGAAATTGAAAGGAAATAGCAATGCACTGATATGGTTGATCACAGAGAATAAATGAGAGGGAAAATGTCATGAAAATGTAAGTTTCTAATGTAAGAAAGCAAAATGCATTGAAGGGGCAAGAAATTTTAGTCTTAAGAAGAGGTAAGAAAGAGCAGACATAAAAAGGGGGGAAGGCCATTGTGTTGCAACTTAGTAAAAGTAGATGGAGTAGAAAAAAGGATCTGAGACAGAGACAAGATTAAACTCGAAGAACCATTGTGATGAGTCGGTCCTGCAACTCTTCTGAGAATGATGGGGTGACAAGAATTTGAAGACCAGTAAGTGGGCTGTTGTCTTTACAGCTCCCTACTACACTGTGTAGGTAGAGACAATGGTCACACTTGTTAACTCCTGGATTTTTTCAGTGCTGTGGGAGATGAATGGAGACTTCCATTTTGAAAGCAGTACTAAGTATTTTCTCTTCCAAGTACTTGAATGTTCTTGAAAGCACGTCTGATTGTACAAGTTCTAAGACTAGAAAAGACCAGAAAGGCCACTGTGAAAACTGGAAGCATCACGGTATAGGTGCTAGCAGTACCTCTATGTTATTAACAGCCCAGATACGCTTCTTATGTTAAAGTTGTTCCATGCTATTTACTCAGTCAGATGCTGTGTGTGAAAGGACAGAGCTAGATGCCATCCGCTTTGCCAATGAGATGCAGGCAGAATACTGGTCGGTTTCAGCCAAAACAGGTAAGTTACTGCAATGGATGTAAAAATAGCATTACCACAAAGGCTTATGTTAAGGTGGGAGGAAGTTAAAGTGCCTTATCCCCCCATTCCCATGCAGTTTATTTTGTTGTTGTTGCACTTTGTTGCTGTTGGAAACTTCAGGTTTATTAATGGTTGATTTTATTTGAGTATATGTATGTGTGCTTGCACTGTCATGTTTACAGAAAGGAGTACTTGAGCTGCTGTGCAGTGTCTAAGCATGTTTAATTCATAGGTAATTACATAAATACACATGTGCACTGTACTCAACATTAGTAATGAAAAAAGATTATACCACAAACTGTGTTCTCTCCATTGCTGACTGAAAATAAAGGTACAGTACAGGGTACATTATTCCAGAGAAAGAAAATGAGAAATTCTCTCTGCAGTGATCAGAATGGAGGACAGATTATTGGAGATGCCTGTTCTGTCCCATTCTTGAACAGCGATCTGTTCATAGATGTGCTTGTTATGCCTCATCATGTGTTGATGTGCAGTTGTAAAAACACGTAATTTCTGTCCTGTTTCCTAGGGGAAAATGTCAAAGAGTTCTTTTCCCGAGTTGCTGCCTTGGCCTTTGAACAGTCCATGATAAAGCAGCTGGAGAAAACTGCTGGGCACATGGCCCAGATTGGGGCAGGAAACCTCATCAGTATGTTAAGTTTTGCTTTTTGTGTGCATTTTCCTTGTTTACAGTCTGAAGGATCAGGGAGGTTTTTCAAGCATTAAAGCCTGTATCAAATACCTGCAAGCATATTCATGTCAGTGTCTACCTGAGTTCTAGCATATAGGGGTGACTGGTGCTGCATTCATCTTTTGTTACATGTAGTGTTGGATGGTACAATTTCTTGTGAATTGATTTTTTTTTTTTTTTTAATAATTTTTTTGTTCCTACAGAACTGGAAAAGAACATGGTGGAAAACCCAGAAGGCAACACTCAAGTCAGCCTGAGTTGCTGCTAACTGTCAACTGTTTCTGCAAGTTGCATGCTTTTCTGTAGCCCAGCATATAGAGCACCTGCAACAATGAATGCTCTCAAACCAGAAATAGAAAGTTTTTATGTTTTGAAATGAAGGAGAAAAAACTTATCCAAACTTTCTTTCTGAGGGTTCCCTTGCTGCTGCAGGCTCTCTTGTGCAGGATAGTACAACTGTTACACAAAGCTTTCTCCGTGTTGTAGTGGAAGCATAACATCCTTGTCTTAATGCAAGAAGACATTGCCAGTGTCATGTGCTCACCTGTCTGCCAGAAACACTTGTAGTCAAAAGTTATGTAATTCTAGTGTGTTGTTCTTTGATAATTCTCTAGAAGCCTTCGATATTGAAGTTGTGTTCTCATGGTAGCAGAAAACAAATGGCAGTTCAGAATAAGGGGTGCTACTCTTATGTTTTTGCCTTTTAAGATCATAGTACAACATAACTCTTACTTGCTTTTATGCATTCTAAATATTTTAAAACTGTTCCAAAAGGAGTTTTTTAAAATAAGAGGTATGGAAGTACACAAATGCAGACTGCATAGTTTTCACTGTGGCTTCTCCATACATTAAAAAAAAAAAAATCTGTCTTATTTTGCATTTTCCACTTGAGAATCAGAGCCCAGTATTTAAATATTTCCAAACCTAGGAGAAGTCCAGGTAGGAACTTGGTTGTTTTATCCCAGCTGTCTAATATTTTGAAAATGTTACCAGATAAGAATGCTATTCTTTTCTACTCTCTTGAATAAGAAAGAATGGTCACATAAATACAGGGCATAGAAAAATTAGATTTCATGTATTCCATCTTCCAAAGAGCATGCAGAATCCTTCTCTGGACTGATCTTCATTAATATTGCCTACACTGCAGTTCTACTTTGTTGCTAAGCGTAATGGCATTTTCATTTTATTCTAACCGGGTTTTTTTTTTGTTTGTAGCAATGTAATATGATTCCGGAACCATATGCAGTCTCAGTAATGCACTTGTTCATCCCTGTCTGTGATAGGAACTCTGAGTGGGTAAGGTTAGATTCGATACTGCTGCTGAACTCTTGGTCACTCTGTCTGCTTTTACTGGACAAGATAACTTGATCACTAGATGCAGGGAGCAATTTGCTCCACTGCATAATAGAAGCAGTAATATTAGAGAAACAGTTTTGCCATTTTGTGAAAAGGCTTGCAGGTGTGTGTGGGTTTAGAGGGATGGGAAAAGATGGAGTTCTCCAAAGTAGACACCTGCTTCTTAAGCCCTAAGGTACTTGCCATATGAAGATGTCATTACTGAATGCTTGTGATAGAACCTGCTCTCTGGACACGCTGCTGTGGCTTGGTGTGCTGGCTGGATCAAAACACCATTGCCCCAGTTTTGTCTTTTCAAATATCCTTTGACATAATGTTGTGTAATGGGTTCTTTAGAAATTACAATCATTGTTTAATGGGGAGAGATTGGCTCTGGGTACCACTGAATTTTATCGAAGTAAAGCAGTTTTACAATGCTTTTCTGTTCTTCGGGCAGCAATGACCGATGCCAAAAGATACTCCTGTTTTAAAAGTCATTCCTGCTGACAAATGACATTGCCAGGAAATTTGAATGACAAATAATGTTGCCACAAATTACTATAACAAACATTTGGTCAGTATTTGTGAAATTGTATAAGTATGATTATGATAATTAGGTTTAAACTGAAAAAAATCAAAAGAAGTGAAAGGGAAATATGGTCTTTTTATTTCCCTGCATTTTTTTCCATATCTCACTGAATTCTAAGATTCAGTTCTGAGTATATAGTTAATGACATTTCTTTAAAGATAAAAGAGATGCTGTAAATCTATTGCTTGCACTAAACAATACAAATTTATGGTCCTTCAAAATTACTATAAGCACTTAAATGAAAGAATTAACAAAGGATTCAAAGTGGGACAACAGAAAGACTGCTTCTCTAGAAATATATTGGCAACTTGTAACTCCATACTTCTAAGATTCAAATCCAGCATTACATGCTATGCTGCCATTAAAAAAAAGTGGAACATCTTCTATAATGCTCTAAATTTCATACTGTAACTATTTTAAATGGAGAGAAAGAAGAAAACATATGGACAGTTACAAGTTACAGTTTCTTAAGATACTCATTCAATCATTACAGAAACAACAGTATCTGGAGAACTGGTTAAAACAGGACCTTTCAGATTTGAGCTGCTGAGAAAATAAAGACATTTGTTAATAAATCTGTGCATCAAACTGAAAATATTCCAGATTCTCTGCCATTGCCCCCCCCCAATTGTTTGATAAGAAATAGGAAAGTGGAGAGAAGATGACATCCTTTGTATTACTTTTGTTTTCTTATGACGTAAGTTAGAGCCGCTTCACAGAATACAATGAATAGAGATCTAAGAACTCTGTTTGGTTTTTTTTTTAATCAAACAATCTTCACTTTGGCAATTGTGCTGATTCTGTTGGCAAAGACACAAATGTAGCATTTGGTGGAGAAAATGAGTATGTGTGGGAATGTGAGGAGTTATTTATCCAAATGTGTAATATTTTGACCTTATGATGTTCTATGTATTTGTTCATCTCCCAAATCTGTTTCACAAGGATGATGAATATTCCCTCTACTTGTACCACATGCTGCACTGCGTGGGCAGCATAGCCATGGTCTTCATGTTCACTGAGTTTGAATGAGAGTAGAAAAGATGGTTCGCACTATTGCCACGAATCATGTTGTCTAGGCAAGGTGCTAGCTTTCAGTGCAGACATGTTCGTGTTTACAGCTGCAAAATGACTCAGTAACAAATCTAAGAAAAGACCAGGGTTACATTTTAAATATATCTCCGAAGTGTTTCTTTCGTTGCTGAGCTCAATTGTTGTACAAAATCACAGAGATGCAATCTCTTCAGCAATGCAATCACGTTGCTTGTAAAATCAAGTGGGGACATTTTTTTCCTAATCATTCAGTACATTGCTTGATGCCATTACTGGTTTATGTCTTCTGGAGCTCCAAAAACTTCACATACAAATGCAATACTCTCTCAGTCATTAAGTCACTTGACAGTGGTTTGACTCCATCTATTCTATGATGGATGATCCTGGGACTGGCTTTTTTTTTGATTGGTGGGGGGTTTTTTGTTTGTTTTTGGCTGGTTGGTTTTGTGGAGTGTTTTCTAGTCCCACTGAGACTTCTCCTGCAAAGAACTCAGTATTGATAATTGATCATCTAAAATGAATCTTGGATCATGTTGCAAATGATGAATTGCTTAGGAAAGCACAAAGGAAACTAATTTTGGTGGAAAAATAAATGTAAATTTGCAAGTTCTTAAATGTTTCCATCTGATCTATGTTTTATCTATACATGTTAATCCATTCCTACAGCAACTTAATTGTTTTTGAACAAGCCTTAATATTGTTGAAACCAATGTCTGAAAAACTATTATCTCTAAACGAGGGTAGTCTAAAACACGATTTTTATACCAGTTGAAGTCCTCACAGTGATTATGGCAACAATTGCAGTGTCCACTTCCTTGTGGAATTTGCAGCTGAGAAATTGGATAAATGAAATTTGGAGGCAGTGTGAAGCAAAATTAAAAAGCAATTGTAAAAATCAATTTCCCAAAAGAAGTATTAATGTTATGCTGTTTCTTGTCTTAATAAGTAGAAGCTAATGTATTAATGAGTTCCTGTTTAAATAAGTATGCAGATCTCTGAGCAAAACAACTGGTAATGGATAAAAAGCCAAAGAAACAGTCATGTGACAAGCAAAGTTAATTTCTTACTATAAAAGCCTTTCCTTTTAATTTTTAGTGATAATGTTTCTGCCTTTTGAGGGATTATTTGACACTTAGGATATTACTATTTATATTCTTATAGGTCGTGTGATTCAGATCTTTCCTGTTGGTTCCCAGCTCAGGTTCATCTCATTGTGGTATGACTGGAGGCCGTTCTTCATCAATAAATTTGCCCCCTTCTGTGTCTTTTCAGGTTTTCATCGATAGTTAGAGGTCGTTCTAGGGAGTATAATATAATGCACTGGTGAGTGAATGCTATAAACTCCTCTCTGTATCGCATCCGCTGCACATGCAAGTTAAAACGAAATGTTTGGCAAGTTGAAGTTGTAGCAGAACCTGCATTTGGTAGTGGAGATGGTTGATGAGTTTCTTGTATTTTTGGCCAGAAGGTTGTTCTCACAGCAAGAAGCTGCCATTCTCTGAATTCTCAGAAGGCAAGTTCCCATTTTTCTGGGTTCATAGAATGATATAGACTGGATAGGACGTCTCAAGACTTAACTGGCCTTGTCAAACTCTACCACAGCTTTGTACTACAAAAATATGGTTTCTTAGTTTCAGCCACAGATTAATCAGAAATCATGTTTTATTTCTCTTTAAAAAGACTCCGTTTATGTGCTACCATTTTTTTTTTCTTCTTACAAAATCTCTGATTCTCTCCTGTGGGATCCTGCTGAAGAAACAGTTCAGAAGCGGCAGCTCAAGAACTTTTAAGACTAAGCCGACTGGCTTCTCGTTCCCGCAAGAGGGAGCGCTATGGTCACTGTAGGACTAGTTCCGTTTCGACTGAGAAGGGCTTTGCACTCGCCTGTAGGCCGGCAGAGGGTATGTGAGGGGCAGTCTGTAATTTAGCCCCCTCATCACAGGATTCCCAGTTTCAAATCCAGATACGTGTCTGCCACCATAGGCTTAATGAAATTTTGTATCCTATTAAAATAATAATCCGTTGAATTATTTCAGAGATCCCTTCCATTCCCACTGGAATTTCTGAGGTTGCAGTACTTCAATAAGAGGGTGCAGGTGTACAATTCACTAAAAGTTAAGTGTGCATACAGAAATCCCTCCTCTGACTCATCAGAAATCTTACTACCTCCAGGAAGGGCACAATTGTCAGAAAAGTAAACCCAAATAGAAAAAACTTTAGACTTAAAAAATCATAATTGTGAGACTTCATTAAAAGTAATGTATAAATTCAGAACATATCCCTATGATGTAATATACCTGTCATTATTATAACCATGCCAGTACAATCTTAAACTTCATATTACTAGAAATACATTGCATGTCAGAATGTTGTTGTTCAAACTGTTAATAAGGCAAACAAATAGCAAACACTGTCAATGATGAAAAGCCAATTTATTTTAATTCTGTGAAAGATTCAGATGTCTTGAAAGATTTATAGAGGTACTTAGTAAACGTATAGATTTTATTATGATTTAGATTATAATCTGTTTTCCATATAGGTCAGCCAAGGCCTGTAATGTGTTAAAAGCTGAGGAAGCAAGTGCAGGAAAAGAGGTTAAAGCCAGGAAACAAAAAGCAAGAGGGATGAACTATACATGATTAGCCATTTGTTACAAGTCTGACAATATCCGAAAATATTTTGCTCAGCATATAAAAAAGCATGAAGAGAAAGAGTGTTTAATGGATTATGAAACATTACCTATCTCAAAGGTAAGAGAGCTACTCCTGTGGACTTGTGCTTTTCATTCTTTTGGGATTTTATTAGTTCTTATTGGAGCTGTATTCCAACCTCTTTTCTTGTAACACATACCAGAAAAGATATACCTCACTGCAGATGTGAAAGAAGCAGGTTTACATATCTCACATTTTCCTATCATCCAAACAGTCACGATGGACCTTCAGGTGTATTTACCACTGTTTCAGAGGTTGAATCAGTACAGGGAAAGGACATAGGGCTTGAGCAAGATCTTGTACTGTGGTTTCAGAAGGAGTAATACTTAGCAGCCACACTTTTGTTTAAAACATTTGCTGCCCTTCACCTGGAGCTGAGGGGTGGGACTCCGAGTTATTGGGGCTAGGGTAATATACAGGACAAAATAAGACTAATGGCTGAACAAAGCAGCCTTTATTGTTAATATCATAGTGATTTTGGAGTACCAGTTGCCCATTACAGAAATCCAGCTTGTCATTTATGGGCAAGGGAGGAAGGATTGAGTGAGTGACAAGCCTACTACTAAACAGCGCTTGAATTCATGGGGTAAAATGTGACCTCTGAAGGTGAGCTGCATCAGTGCCTGGGGGAGAGTGTTGCTGCAACACAAGAGAGGGTGCAGAGACGTGCTGGTGTTTACACGTAATAAGAGGGCATGGATGTATGGACCAGAATGGATACCTCCGTGCACATAGGGAGAGTGTATTAGAGGTTCTTGCCCAGGCTTAGGTGTCGTCTGGCTGGCTGTGGTGATGTCCAGGCCTGTGGCTGCAAGTGAGAACAGCCGTGACTGTACGCGGGCTCGCGGCTCTACGCCTTTGTCTCACCGGCAGTCGCCCCCGAGCGCCCCGGGGAAGGGCGCCGGGCCAGCCCGACCCCAGCCCCGCGGGTCCCGCAGCCGGCCCAGGCTGCCCCTTTAAGAGGCCCCCGCGCCGTGTCCGTCGCCGCGCCCGGCTTCTTCCCTCTCCTCCCCTTCCGCAGCGCCGCGGTTCGGGCCGCCGCCGGAGCCGGGCCGTGCCGCGCCATGGGCAGCCGCTGGCAGCCGCGCCGCCAACTGCCGCCGCGCCGAGGGTGCTCCCGCGGGACCGCGGGGCGCTCGGGCACCGAGGGGTAGCGGCAGAGCTCGCCGCGGGACGCGCCGCTGTCTCGCCGCTCTGCGCGGAGGCTCCGGGGAGCGTGTGCTCTGAGGGACAGCACAATAGCCGGGAGGAGGAGACAGGGAAAGGGGCAGGGGGAAAGGAGGAGAGAGAAAGAGAAAGCACAACACGGGGGCTGGCGAGGGGAGGACGGAGCGGAGGACTCCTGAGCCTGGCCGTCTTGAAGACCGTGCGCAGGACGGCAGCGGCAGGAGGTGGGTGGGTGGGGGACGATATTTACCTTCCCTCCCCCGCCCCGAGCCTGCTCCTTTGTCTACCCGCTTTGAAGTGCTCTGGGATCACTGGGGTGGGAGCGTTGTTCGCTAGCAAAAGATCAGTCATGCCGAGCAGGGAGTAGCGAGCTTACGCGGGGCTGGGGCCGGCAAAAGCCGAAGGAGACGAGGAGGAGAGACTGCTCCGAGGATTGCCGTTTGCCTGCCGGTTCTCCTGCATGGACCGTAAAAGAGACGCATTGGGTTGACCCTGACGGAGCTGTTTCTGTTTCTGCTTCTACATGTGAGATCCAGTTGGTTTATTTTCTCCAGCCTCCTTCCTGTATTCTCCCCTTACGCCTGTATGCAAAATGGTGGACCCTGTGGGGTTTGTGGAGGCTTGGAAAGCACAATTTGCAGACTCTGAGCCTCCTAAAATGGAGCTGAAATCTGTGGGAGACATTGAACAGGAGCTGGAGATGTGCAAAGCATCTATCCGGAGACTGGAGATGGAGGTCAACAAGGAGAGGTTCCGCATGATTTACCTGCAGACTCTTCTGGCAAAGGAGAAAAAAAGCTATGATAGGCAGAGATGGGGTTTTAAACGTGTTTCTCAGTTGCCTGAAGGGGGTGCAGAGCAGCAGGTCCAAGACCTGCATCATCACCAGTCTGCTGACCAAGATGAATATGAAAAAAGCAAGTCACACCACGGGGAGGAAAAGTTCAAACCCAGGATACCCTCTTTGCGGAAGCTGTCTACCCAGAGCGATGGGTCAGACCTGTCGCCTTTGGACAGCCCCCATCATGGAGAGGGAGAGCAGGACAGGTGTAAGTACTACGGTGAAGAGAAGCTGAAGAGAGTTGTGGAAGATACGGAGAATCGCTGTGATGCAGATGGCTCTCCTTCAAAACACAGATCGGCTTCCACTCGCAGGCTAGTGGGATCTGCTGAGAAGGAGGGATCATTTGAACCTATTTCTAAGGAGAGAGGGAACAGCGCCAGTGTGGCAGCCCTAAGGTCCAATTTTGAGAGGATTAAAAAGGTTAATTCACATTCTTCTGGAGATAACAAGGATGTTGTTGAAAAGCCCTTTTATGTGAACATGGAGTATCATCATGAGAAGGGTCTAGTAAAGGTCAACGATAAAGATGTTTCTGATAAAATAAGCTCTCTTGGTAGTCAAGCCATGCAAATGGAACGCAAAAAGTCTTTGCACTCCCTCCCTTCTAACATGGTACCTAGCTTCAGTGAGTTCCAGAGGCCTGCTTACAGGGGAAGGTCCTCGGAGAGCAGCTTTGGCTATGATGGAGAATATGAGGATGCTGAACTGAACCCCAGGTTTCTCAAAGATAACCTGATTAATGCCAATGGCAGCAACCGCTCACCTTGGCAGCCCATGGACTTTCAACCCTATCAGAGTATCTATGTTGGTGCAATGATGGGGGAAGGAGAAGGGAAAGGACCTATTCTGCGAAATCAGGGCACAACAGACCAGGAAAAACATCTCACGTGGCCGAGGAGGTCTTATTCCCCCAGGAGTTTTGAAGATATTGGAGGAGGATATACTCCTGACTGTAGCTCTAATGAGAACCTTACCTCCAGTGAGGAAGACTTCTCTTCAGGGCAGTCCAGCCATGTTTCCCCCAGCCCCACCACTTACCGCATGTATCGGGATAAAAGCCGTTCTCCCTCCCAGAACTCTCAGCAGTCCTTTGACAGTAGCAGTCCACCAACCCCCCAGTCTCAAAAACGGCACAGGCAGCAGCAGGTCATTGTGTCTGAGGCTACTATTGTGGGTGTACGAAAAACAGGACAGATCTGGCCAAGTGACGGAGATTTGCCTTCTGGGAGATGTCACCAGGACAGCTGCTTCCATGGGGATACAGGTGTGTACCAGCTTTTTGTTTAGTCTTTTAAATGTATGGAGCAGGAAATAACATCATGGAAATGAATGGCAGAGGTTTTCTGGATGACCCTGGATGAATCGCTCTAAGGGGCCAACTGTTTAATGTGGGAAGTCTGTGGTTATTTTGTAGTTGTCCTGTTTTAGGAAGGTCTTGCAGAAGTATATGTCAGACTGCATTGTAGGAATACAGATTTGATTCCCGGAAGGGTTGATTCAGGCTTCTCTTGAGAGGATCAGTGGAGTCCCATGTTAATAAGTTCTTAAAGTCTCAATGTGAACACTGAGGTAAAAAGGGGCCAGAACTGTTCAGTATTCACCACCAGATCGTTCCCTCTCTTGCACTGAGGAGTAGTTAGACTCTACCTCAGAGGTGGTAGGGTGCCAACATGCTACAGCCTAAGGGTTTTGCTGGAGCTTTACCAATAATGATGCTGCTCCCACAATCTTGTTTTTTCCTGTCTGTATTAATTGGAGTGCTAGTTTCCATCTCGTGTCATTCTTCAATTAGAGCTGATTGGAGGTGATGATTGTGCAGCCCTATTCTTGAGGCTTTCTGCCATCACAAAGTGAAGGAAGAACTTGGAATATCAGGAAGCCCTGAGCGAGAGCTGTTAATGTGAATTTTAGCAGAGTAAAAATTTTTGTTTGGGAAAGAATGGGCAATGTTTGAACCCATTCTGATGTGAGCCATTCAGGCATGCAGGTGTGTCTGTGGAATTGCAGTGGATTTATAGTTGGTGGAAGAGGCAAATAGTTGTTGATATATGAATTAACAGAAATATGTTGATTCAGATAGATTTATTGAATGTATGTGGACATCTGAATCTATTTAGCAAGGCACGTAACATCAATAGTATCTTGTTCTAACACCAGTAGTCTTCTATGCGGTAAATGAAAAACAAATCCAGGAATGAAAAAAACCCCAGTATGGTATTTTGATAGAATTCTGTCATTCTAAATCTGTGAGGTACCTTGTGGGGGGTTTTTGTCTCTCTGAATCTGTTTGAATAAGGGGTTAACATGTTATTTGTCAATGTGACTGAATTCCTGAAGTAGTAGGTGAATTGAGAGGCCTATCGGAGATGTTGTCACTTTCCCAGGTTGTGTGAGTTCAGTGTATTAGTTCTCAGAAGAGTAACTTTGTTGGAAGGAGATGTCTGGTTTTACTTTCCCTGCTGATTGCTTTTTGCGAGCAATACTTTTGGGAGCAACAATGGAGGGAGAACTCTTCCCTGCCCTCCCTGCCATCCTTACATCCCATCGTTGTATTATTGGAAGGCTGTATGGTTTTAATGGACGTTCACTGTATGTGAAACCTCAGCACCCTGTCCTCACAGTGACTGCTTCCTTACCAGATTTTATATACATGCTTGTTTTCTGTTTGGGACTACTGCATTCTTATTCAGGTTTTTTTTTTATGAATGTGTTTGTATCTTACGGGTAGTACTTGCAATGCAGGGGAGAGGCTGGATCTTGTGCTGATTTAAACTGAGCTGCAGCCATCTGTCTGTGCTCTTGTTTATTGATGCTCTTTAGATGACTGGGAAGCCTTCTGGCAGTTGCAATTTTTGCAGAAGGAAACAAAGGGGGGAAAAAATAACAAAGGTTGTTAAAGCTTGAGGGTAAATTCAGCTTTCAGAAAGGCAATAGATAATTTTAATTTTAAATAATTTAGCTGGGATGCAGTGATTAAAAAAAAATGGACTGCTGAAAAGTCGGAACATTTAGAATTCCTGGTTGTGCTGGAAAGCTTTGTTTCTTGTTCCTAAGGATGACCACACAATTGCAGGCAAGGACAGAATGTAACTGATCCACCTTCTGCTTTCCTCAGCATAGGGGGTAACACGGCGCTTAGCAGGAACCTTCACCAGATGGCTAATCACTACTGTCTTGCACGTTAGCTGGTGGCAACTTTTTACTTAACCAAAAAGGCTTATGCCTTCAGGAGGACGGTGTTTCCGATTAATTCCTACTGAGCATCAGTTTATATAAATTTTCTTTCTTTCCTGATTAGGAAGAATTTTGATCTGAAACCAATTGGCAGAACTTCTTTTTCATAAAACAGACAAAAGGCGTGAGAGATCGCTGTGTGATTAGCTGGCTGGCTACCATTCCTGACTATCATGCTCTGATGCAGACTGTTCTCCATCACCATGTGATATGAAAGCAGTTCACAGATTCAGCCAGCTTTTCCTGCACCTGTGGTTCAGTCACTGGTTCTGCCAGGCTTCCCTGAAGTTGTGCTTGGACAGAGAGTGCAAGTTTGAATCACAGCAGGTTCTGGCCAGCCTTAATGTTAATTAGCATCAGGTGGGATTCGTTCAATAGTATTGGCTTCTTTGTGCATTCAGATTTTTGTATGCTTGCTGGCTCTGCTTTTCATGACTCTGGCCATAATAATGCTGAATGTGGTGTGGACAGGTGCGATGTGAACTTCCTGTCTGGATCTGCCGTCGCAGTGCGTCTTGAGCTTGACCAGCAGGCATGTGCTGTTTTGTCCAAAACTTTCTTGAGTTCACAGTCAAGTGATAATTTCCTACTTTTGTATTACAAAAAAAGAACTAGAAAGAGGTCACGTAACTCTAAAGAGAATGGTATCCATGCCAAAATTTGAATCTGGGGTCTTGGAGGTGGGTTATCAAAAACCTTAAAGCAGACCAAGGTAGTAGGCTTTCATTTTTTTCCAAGGAGCAAAATGAGAGCTTCAGGGTTGAGATTTGGTAATAACTGTACTTTCTACTAAATGTCCTTAATGGAGCCTGGGCAAAGATATTTATGACGAATTTCACGTCATGGGAATAGAAAAAAATCCTATCTTAACTCTGTTTTAAACTTGAATATTTTTACTATGATTGAGGAGTAAGAACAAGATCATTTTAAATTTGGTCTACTGTTAAACATTAGTTGCAGAAAGAGATAGAAGAGAAGCCACCTGTTGTGGATTTCTGCTTATAATCAAGGGGAGAGTTGCTTAGTGCCGTTACGCAGTGATGAGGCTTTGCAATGGCCTCAGTTGGGTCAGTTTTTTTAACTAGTATCAGTTTGTTAATTGAGGAGCACGCTGGAGTTATTGCTTGGCTTTATAGCTTGCTTCATAAAATCAGTGCATGCTCTCTCACAGCTCTGTGTGTGAAATATTTTATTTTCTATCTGCATGACAACATGGAAGCTCTATCTAGAGTCAACATAGATAATATTTACCTGTAAAACTGCTTCCTTAAAGGTGCCCCAGTGATGACTTCTGTTTGCTTGAGAGGACTTGATAGTGCTCTCCAGAGAGTTCTGCCAGGCATTCTTTATAGAAGGCTACCAACAGCAGTAGTGCTCAATATAAGGTCAGTTTGGGGATACATGTAATTTAATTCCATTGGGAGTAAAGTTTTACTTATTTTAGCCTCTACTAAGCGTGGGAGTGTTGAATGTCCCTTTCTGAAGAGCATGGAGCGTTCTTTATATTTTTAGCGAGTTTGATGTAGACAGAGGAAAGAGTGCTGGAATTTATCTGTGCATGTGAACTGCAAGACTCAAAATTCCTGTTATCTCAGTTGGGCAGAATGCCATTTTAATGTGCATGCTTAATTAGAGCTGTAGATTCTTCAGCTTTTGTATGCCCTAAATACCTGACCAGATAGGCAGGCATCTGAATTTCCTGCTTTTAAGGTAATCCTTGACGGTACTTAATTTTAAAGTCCCAAGAAAGCATGCAATATGTTGTCATGGAAGGACATTGTTGTGTACCAGTTTCTGCAAGGGTCTGTTCCTGAGTTGCTTTCATGTTCTGAGATCTTGGACAAGTTTCTTAATTCTGCACTTCTACCAACTATTGTATTCTGTGGAATTTACAAGATGTAATTTGAAAAGTGCTTTGCAATGTTTTAGCAGTGCAAAGACAGCTCTTGAGGGAACATGCCAGTGCTGTTTAGAAACACAACTTTTCTTTGAGCAGCTGAGGCAGACTGAAGTCCACTGTGTAGTGATTCTTCCTTCTGAGCATCTGAAATGTAGGGACTTTCATAATGTGCAGCTGGCTTGTTAATTGTAAGGGCTGCTGGCCACAGGTCCTGCTGTCAGTCTGTGACTTATATCAGGTGAGGAATGAGGTTTAAATTTTCTGACACTTGTTCAGTTCATTTTGCTATTACTTCTTAAACATGTTTTAATCCTTTGCTATGATGATCAGTGGATTTCCTAGAAGCACTGGTGACAAGATACTGTTTAAATGCCCCTCCCCCACTTTCCCCCTCCTTGCTTTCCAGCGATTTAGTGGCTTTTGAGATTATCAAGATGCTTGTGCTACCACTCCCTCTTAGTCTGGGGGAGTGAAGAACTCCCTCTCTTTCTCTGCCAGATTTCTCTTTCCCTTCAGCTGAGTTTAGTGAAATCTATGGAGTTTCTGCTTTATGTCCCCAGTGACTATAGTAGACTCTGTAGTCCTGTTTGTTTTGTTCCTTCTTCCACAAACAGGTTCTAACCTTTACCTCAGGTCTACCATAAGTAATGGCACGCAGATAGGCTTTATTTTTGCTTTCCTTAGGTTTACCTAGATCATGGAGTTTCTCCCACCTCAACGTTCAGGTTCTTCTGCAATCGCAAAGCACCTGCCTTTGAAATGAGAGTGTAAACCAACCCAGACAGTAGTTGTCTGATACTGGGAAGCCCTGAAGAGTGCTGATGTCACCTGATCTGTCTGTCTGAAGCTCATTTTTGTGGTCCACGATGGAGATATCGAAGTGGGACTGACTTTCCTATGGAGTAAGTAGACAGAGCGCTATGAATTCTGCAAGTAATGGGTTAGGTAGAAAGCTTATTGTCATCCATGCATAATTCCCAACAGTTTAAAAGTGGTCTGTCTGGCAGTAGAGATGAGCCCACTTTGTGCAGCTGCCATTGCTGTGTGAGGGCCTACCAGGAAGGCAGTGACCTGTGGCTGGGCATCTGAAATATAATACAAGCGCACACTTAAAGTTTGAGAGTGTTGTTGGAACTCAAGGCTAGGACCAAGCTGCAACAGAGCTATATGGATATCCGTGCAGACTAGAATGCTGTTTCGTATGCCAAAAGAGTTGGACCTAGGTGATTTCAAGCATAGTGATTTCACAGAGCCAGGGGCTAGAGCCGTAAAGCATTACAGTGAATGCCACACAACAAGATGATAATGCCTTTCATTTGAACAGGAAATGTGTAGGCAAGTGGAACCACAATATTAAGTCTGTGGCTCAGGGAGCTGCTCCTATGGTCCTTACTGACTCTGTTCAAAGTACTGAAAAAGCACTGGTTTATGGCCAAAGCAGTTGAACTTACAGATGTGTATGAACTGTGCACCCACTCGGCTTCACGGTTGTCAGCCTCTGTACAAATGGTTTCAGAGGAGAAAGACAGAGAGGTTGCTGGTTTTTTACAGAATTTTGGTCCTGCCCTGAGGAGTGGCAGGGAGGGTTGGGGGCATCCATGGGCTTACTGCCTGCCTCAGTGCACTAACTCCTCTGAGGTGGAGGCTTCTTTCTAGGTGGCTGAAGGAAAAAGAAGAGAAGAAGAGTTGAAAAACCTGATGTCTTTGTACTTTATTTTGCACTGGCTTCTGTTTCTGGATTAGAAAGCTTTTCAGCTGTTTTTCCCATGCAGACCCAAAGGCAAGCAAGGGAGTGAAGAGCTGAGGATGGGGATGAGCATGGTAGAATTGCTTAGGGTTTGGAACTAATGAAGGGACTGGGCTGGTGAAGTGAAACTAATTTCTGTGTGGAGGGACAGGTAAACATGGCGGGGAAGATGGATCTGTTGTTAGATTGGTATAAGCACTGACCATGGCTTATGAAGTGATTTACTTTGCATGTAGGTGATAGACTTTTAAATCAGTGAAATATGTTGGGGAGTGAGGTCTCCTCTGTTTTTTCATATCTAGCAAAGCAGTTGCACAAGTGTGTGGTTTTAACCTTGAAGGTTTTCACTGTTTATTGTAAGTATACACACCCTATGTACAGACTTCCAGAGGTGCAAAACTGCAGTGTTTTACTTTTGATTGTTGCATTTATGCTCTCTGAAGCTCTGTTTAGACAAAGAAAACTAGGAGTCTACTAAGTAATTTGTGGAATTAATTGCTCCACCCCCTTTCCTAAGTGCTTTCATTTGTCTAGTATCTGTGGTTTGGACATTTGGATAAAATGCTACGTACTGTGTTCAGCCACTCCTTCATTGAGAGCTTGCTTTTCACTGTCACCAGAAAGTTTCACTGAAGTGTGAGCAAAGGTAGTAAACTGAGCTGGGTGGAAGAATGGGGAGGAGGCATCCTGAGTAACAGACTTGGGAGGGGGAAAAATAAGGTTTAATTAGAAAATTTGCTAAACCTTCAAGTGTGGGTTAGGAAATGCTTATTTGAATACTGGGCAGCACACTATAGCTCATGATATTGACTCTTAAAAGAAGTGTTGGGGGAGGGTGATTTGTAATCCAAGTTTGGCTTTGCAGGCTGTCTGAAAGGTGGGCTGGAAAGGGAGACAGAAGCCTGTGAAGGTTTGGGTCCCAGTAATAGCCTGGAAACAGGTCTCTCTCTTCCAGTTCTAGCATGTCTCGCAGTTCCCTCTCTAATGCCCTCCCTCTCTCCCCAACCTCATAGGGATGAACAGTTGTCATGCAGAGGCAAGGGGGACCTGTATTTCAGCTTCAAGGAATTTTGGAGGTCAGTCCATAAAGGTTAATGAGGTGAGACTTGGCAAGCTGTTTGAGGAGAATTGCTCTGTTTCAATTACCATAGGGAAGCATATTGCTGTTCATGAAAATCGGACTGTTGATTGGAAGCACAACTTATCTTGAGCTTGTTTTCCCCCAGAGAAACCAAGACTAGCAGAGTTTTTTTGACTGTCTCATCTTTGATTTGTTCTGCCCAGTCAGATAAGCATGGAAGGAACAATAAGGACCTGATCCTATTCTTTCCCTGGTGAAATACCATAGACTTTAGTAATCTCTTGTTGGCACATGTAGGAAAAGAAAGGGTGTTCTGGTACAGGTTGAACAGCAACTTTGCTGTGCAGATAGAGGGGTAGACTGCAAGTGACAGCAGAAATGCTGGCATGGATTGGTTTGGGTGAACTGCATGTGAATGAAGTACTTCCAAAACAACAATTTGAACGTCTTAAGTTACAAAGCCGGTTTTGGCCAGCTCACTGATAAATAGATTTTGCTTTCCTGATATCTTTAAATTACATGTGATGTTAAAGTAACCGTAAACTGCAGGTAAATCTTTGAATGTTGATCCGTCCTACTGCTGAGGCAGTTTTACAAATCCGTAACTTCTCCAAACTTGTTTTGGCTTGTACTGTATTTGTTTTCAAACAGCAAAACTGTCCCGTGTAAGACCAGTGTGGTGTATTTCTGTCACAAAATCTGGTTGCAGTTTGCAAATCTTCCTGTTACTAAAATAACAAAAGCATGTCTCCCTTTTGTCTTCTTCCCAGCTGCCAAAATGGTATCTCTCAGACCCTTTCTTAACCAGGTTATGGCTGATGTAGTAATCAGATTATTGGAAATGTAATTGGAATCTCTGTTTCAGAGAAAGCTGTGCCCAAACATGGCAGTTGAAGCTGAGTTAGTTGCTCATGGCTACACGAATACACAAGGCATATGTGTGTGAGAATCTACAACAATTGCCCTGTACAAAGAGCGAGTTAGTGAAGTTCAGTCTGTTGGTTTATACTACTGAATTGGTATTGCAGGCTCTTTGCCTAGTTATCTTCTGTTATTTTGTTATTTGCAGTCATTTCACCAGTCCCTGTTGCTTCGGTTTGTTTTGGGCTTTTTTGTTTTGTGGAGAGAGGAATTTTTCTTTGAGGGAGAATAAATCCACCAGGACCTTCCTTGTTTTAAAAATAATATATAAAAAACCCCCATCCTTTTCTGGATCTTCTGCACAGGTTAGGCCTCACTCCGGACTATCCAAAAGTCCCAAATTACTTGCAGATTGGTCTGTGACAACAGGATAGTAACAACTGTAGCAGGCTGCTGTGGATCACACAGTATTATCTGAAATCTAAGATGACAGCTTTTGCAGTAGTTACTTAATAGTGAGCAATTCGTGTGTTTGGACTTGGCAGCTCCTCTGTGTTTGTGACCTGTCCTTGATGGTGTGAAGTGCACTGTGCAGCCTTGGCTCACTACGTCTGTTTACTTCTTAAAGACTTTAGAATATTATACTCTCAACACTGAAATGCAGCTGCTTTTCTGATGGGATATGTGCCAGCTATTATGTTATCAGAAATTATATACTCCCTTGGCTGCAAAGCAAGGTAAGGAGTGCCCATTTTGAACCCACAATATGGGTGAGGCTGGAGCAGGCTCTAGTTATTAGGATAGATTAAAAAAAAAAAAACCCAAACACGCACAAAAAGCCACAAAAAAAGCCAACAAAGCCCTCGTTACCTACAGTCACATCTGTGTGTTCTTTTAAAAAGGGCCGGCATCTTCCTAGAATAATCTGTTCTGAAGAAAAATACCTCATTCCCTGGAGCATCAGGCTTTAAACATGTCTGAGCTGCTAAAAAGTAAATGTGATTGGTCTGTTGTTCACTAGGGAGGTGTAACATACAAACATGAACTGTATCTGCTCCAGTCTACGATTGCATAGCACGGTATGATTTTCCCCAGGAAGATAGTAATGGCCTTTCAGCCTGGCTGGGCTCAGGGCTTCCCAAAAGAGATTAGGCTATGGTGCTTGGTATCAGCCAAGGCACAGAAAACCATGTTTCTGTAACTGTTAGCATCCAGCTGCCTCAGTTCATAGCAATCATCATTTTCGCTTCCTGCTAACCTAGTTGTGTTCCTGAATTTTTTTTTTTTATAATGGTCAGCACTGACATTACCACATGAAGCTTCAGAAAATAATCTGCTGAGAAAGTGAGTAGATCACTTTTGGAAGACTTCTGTGTGTTCCCCTGGTCCTTGCCCTTTACCTCTTCTGCAGACTGTCCCCTTTGTTTGAATCTTTCTAGGTTGAATGTTTGAGTATGGGAGGTCCCTTCCCTTTCCTGGGTGTCATGTATACTTCTTCCTTTACATTCACCTGACGTGGTCATTGGACCTCTCAGTCTGATAGGGATAAAATCACTGTCATCAGTCTAAGAAAACCTAGTAGTGCTTCAATCTGGCAATGTTCTATCATTGTCTTTGAGGAAATTGTGGTATTTGGATGACTATATCTGTCTTTGCTGGTTGTACTAATTACTTACGTGAATTTGTGGATTAGCTAGAAGAGAACATTTTGTTGTGAACTTCTATTGCAGTTCTCCTGTATAAGCCTAATTGTGGTGGATCCCAAGCCCAGTGCTTAGCTGTGATTAAAGGTGGTGTGCAGCCTTGCACCACATCAGTGACTGCAGTGATGAGCAGCACATCTTACAGTCTGTGCTTTGTTTTACTTTTCTTGGTTTTCCTGTAATAAAAAGCTGATAAGTGAAATCTGAATTGTAGAGAGGAAAAAAAATTGTGTCAAGCTGTAGTCCTGATGAAAATACATTCTTCAGCCTTGGGACATACACCACTTCTCGAGTCTAATATTGATCATCCATAGGGTCTCATACGGGGTATATGGATATCAGGAAGAGACTACTTTAGCTGAGTCCAAAGTATTGTCTCAGAGGTGCTCTTGGCTTCCTAACTTGCTGGAACAAGTATCTCTCTGCTCACATAAGCATGGTTCTCAAAGGCTTTCAAGAGCTGCTTCTAGCTGTGACAGAAAACTAGTACACTTAACACAAGCAATACGTTGGGGCTGGCAGTCACCTGTATAATAGTTTGGGTGAACTTTTTGTTCAGCCTTTTCTCTGCTAGTTTCTTTCCTAAGGAATTTACCCATAGGAATGAAGTATGCTGAGAATCACGTAACTAGTTTGGGTGCTCCATGGTCTGCTGTTGCCCTGTTTCCTAGGAGACCTGTGGTCCCTTGATTGTAATGAGATCAAAAGGCAGATGTTGCTGACAGAACTGCATGACAAGCATGTATCTGATCAGATGGAGGGTATCCTGGTTTTGACTGGGATAGAGTTGATTTTCTTCCTAGTAGCTGGTATAATGCTGTGTTTTGGATTTACTGTGAGAATAATGTTGATAACGCACTGATGTTTTAGTTGTCGCTAAGCAGCGCCTACACTGGCGCTGAAAAGTCAAGGGCTTTTTCAGCTTCCATGCTCTGCCAGTGAGGAGGTGCACAAGAAGACAGGACAGCTGATCCAGGCTGGCCAAAGGGATATTCCATACCATGTGATGTCATGCTCAGTATATAAACTGGGGGGAGTTGGCCGGGGGGCCACAGCTCAGGAACTAGCTGGGCATCATCAGCGGGTGGTGAGCAGCTGTATTGTGCATCACTTGTTTTGTATATTCTTTTATTATTATTACTGTTTCCTTTCTTTTCTGTACTATTAAACTGTCTTTATCTCAACCCACCAGTTTTACTTTAAAAAACAAAAAAACAAAAAAACAAAAAAACAAAAAAACCCCCCACATTACTCTCCCCCATCCCATCTGGGAGGGAAATTGTGAGCAAGCAGCTGTGTGGTGCTTAGTTGCTGCCTGGGGTTAAATCATGACAGAGGGATCTGGTGTGGGAGAGAGGGGACTATGTGTTTAGTCCTCAAGTATCTTCAGAAGAGCCAGTCTGTGCTCCCCTCAAGAGAGAGCATGGGAGCCACTTGCTGTCTTACACTTCATGCAACAGTTCAGTTTTTTTCAGCACAAGGGCCTTTGGCAGACCTGACTGATGGTCCCCATGCTCTTTTCTGATGAATAGGGATCAAGAAAATTTCCTGGTTTTCCTTGATATTTCAGGTGGAGTATTGAGCTACAGGACTGGTTGCTGCCTTTAATTGACCTGTTCTTAATGACAGTAAAGAGAGGCTGATTGCAATTTTGAGACTGTTTACATGGTCTGATGCTCTTGTCATTCAAGTGAGGGCTGGGTTCTGCTTCGTGTGAGTGCAGAAGCTCTCGTATCTTGTGAATTTAGATCAGGGCATATTGAAGAAAATAATTTTCCAGTTTCCTGTATTCCTAAATGATGTTTGAACACATAGCCCAGAGAATGCAGACCTGTCACTGCAGCCATTTAATCTTTGGAGAGGCAGTTCCTCAATTTGACTTCTGAATTTCTTGAAGGTCCTCCTAAGCACAGCTGAGCAGTTACACAAACCTGTAAGCCTTTCCCTTTGCAGTTGTTGAGAAACCACCCTGCTTTGTACAGAAATATATACATAGGCTTTATATATCCCTTTGAGCCTTTCTAATCCAAATTAATTTTGCAACTTCTGTATGCACTGAGTGAAATAGCTTTATATTAGTAAACTGATGGTCAAAGTAAGCTAAAGAGTTGGAGCTATTGGAGTACTACTTACCATGAAACCATATGAGAAACTTCAGGTTGATGCTGAACCCTCTGTACTTCAGTATTAGGGAAGAGAAGCTGATCTTGCTGCTCCTCCAGTAGTAGCACTTGTCCATCTTGCTGGCGGTAGGAATGGGCAGCACCCTGAAACAGAGCTGTAGCATCTGTAAGTCTTGGGAGGAGACAGTATTAAGGTGGGGGGACATGTATCCCAGGAAGATGTAGGAGATGGAAGGTTCTGTTGCAGCCTCTACGTCAGTGTGAGGGGTACATCTCAGCCAATCTCATCTCAGCAGAGTTTTAGTAGGTGGTTGATAGTATCATCATGTTTCTTCTAGTACCCCCCACTATTAGCTTGAGAGCTCCATGACAATATCTGCTCTTGTTTGTGTTCAATGTCTCTCACCACTGAAAAATTCTGCATTGTACTGAAAAGTTCCACCAGGGAGGTGAATGAGGGTGAGATAATGCTGACCTCAGCAGAGGAGAAAATCTAGCACTGCCTAATGTAAATAAAGAACTGGCTGTGCCTAGATGCAGCAGGTGCCTATACCTGTGCTGTGGAGGGCAGGCAGGTATTGATGCACCAAACTCTGATTCAAAGGGAGCTCCTTGAGTACATCCAGGGGAGTGGGGCACTGAAGCACCTCCGGTAAAATCCACCTGGTATGGTGGTAAAAGTATGAATTTTTACCATGCAGTCACAGAGCTGAAGTCAACTTGCCATTACCAGAGTTTTCCTGTATTGCTAAAAGGGTCAGGGTTCTCATCAGGAAAAAAATAGTATCCTAATGGAAAAGAGGTAGTTTGGAATAATCAGCAAGGAAGGAAGGAGAGAGCTTAATGAATTTTGATTTTTTTTGTTTGCTTGGATTACTGTTTTTGTTTTAAGTTGGACACACCAATGGCTACTTTGAAAGCTGTAACAGTATCTCAGGAAAGACTTGATCCAGGACTTGCTGATGTCAGGGGATTTCTAGTGACTGTTTTGCTGTGGCTGAAGCTCCACAGTACTAGCTGTACATTTCTATATAACTACCTGAAGCATAATTTCCCAAGATATCTTGATTTTTGAAGTGTGGGCTTGATCCCTGACTTCAAAAGAGCTGATAGGGTTTTCATAGGCCTAGGTTATAAATATTTTAAAACTTACATGCGTGCAGCGTATGCTTTCCAGTTCCAGTAGCAATACTGCAGATGTGGTTGAGAGCTGTCTGTGAGCTATACTGGGCAGGCAGTTCAAAAACCTAATTCTGTTTTAAGGTTTCTCTTACCTTTTGGAGAACTGTTAGCTGTCCACCCATGCCTCCTGGATGGGTGCTATGGAAACACTAATGCAGTTTGGAAAGCATTTTTACTTTATTTAATAATTATCTTAGCACCACTCTGCCTCTGCCATCTGAAGAGGCAAAAAGGCAAGGGAAAGTGATAAAATGGTATTTACATCAAAACATCAAATCTGCTTTTTTTAGTTTATCCAGTCCTCTGAGGTAGGACTCTCTCAAAATGCATTTGGTAGGTTTGTGGGTTGTTTTTTTTTTTTCCCAGTATGCATGGAGAGAGAAATATGTCTATTATGTTTTTAGAGTATCTGAAATGGCAGAAGAAGATGCCTTCCTTTCAACTGGGCAATTGTCTGCAACAAACTTAAGCTCTGTTACACCATTGTGTGATCTTAGCTGTTTGACTATGACTGACCTGTCACGTTTGTGTTCAGCAAACATGCCCTAGCCCTGACCTTGACCACCCCAAATTTATTCAGGCTTGAGCACTGATCTATACATAATTTGTTATGGTCTCACCGTCTGGTCAAACTAAAATACAAACTAATGTGATCTAAGCTCTGCTTTGTTTTGTGCTTGATGTGTAAACATAATAAAACTCATACTGCAGATAAAGGGTTATGCATCTTTCCACAGTTAGTGCCTGTCCTCCATTTCAGTACTTGTATGAACTCAGTATCTCCACTTAAAGCAAGGAAGGAGACTTGATTATCTGTTATGCAAATGCGTTCCAAATATGTGTGCACAAGAAAAATCTGAAGAAGAATTCTTGAACTTAAATCTTTTATTCTGTATGTGTTTCAGACTGGTTTCAATGTATGCGCAAATACGCACTGATGCAAAGATACAAGCACCCTTATAAAGTTCGACATGAACTTTGTAATAAGCTTTTACTTGTAATTAGATCCACAGCTGGTTAAGGAAACATTCTGATGCTAAAACTGCTTCTTCCCATTAGTGGGCACTTGCCACGTAGGGCTGATGGACATTGCCGGTAGCCTTGTTTAATAGTATTTGATAGTTGGTTGTTTTATGGTTGTGTTGTGTTTTGTTTTTTTTTTTTAAGGAAACCAGTCATTTGCAAGTTTTTTTTCAAACATATGTAAAGAATAAAAAGTGAACTTTAAAAGAAAAACAGCCTTGCATTTATAACAAGCTTTTATCTTCTATAGTGGTTTGCATAAATAGATTTCCAAGTGTTTTTAACAAGGAATTATGCAGCTCAGGCTTTTGAGATGTTGAAGCTCAGGCTTCTAGCTGAATTTTGGTGAGCCCCAGTGTCCTGGGATCCAATTTGGTGCATTTCTCCTGGATCGCGCTTCTTTTAGCTGGAAAATGGATTAACGTCCTCTATCTGTACATGTTTAGAAATGAGTTTAAATTCATATATAACTTTTAAAGGAAAAATACTGTAAAAAAGAAAAAAACAAAACATGAAAAAAACTCAGTTCTGTTGCTGGAGGCTTGCCCGTTCCCTGATTTCTAAAATTCATATATTTTCTTCCACTACCTCTTTCTTTCTTCTTAATTCTGTGTTCCTATTAACTCATTCAGTTTCCCCTTTAAATAATTAAGTTCAAAATCTGGGTTGCATTTGCCTACCTATGGCTGTGATTGGTTCCGCTTCTCTGTTGATCTCTTTTTCCACTTTTTACTTTTTTTGTTTATTTATTTGTTTAAAAATTGAAGTACAGGCTGCCTTGTCTTACAACATGTATTTGTATATGTCTTCCAGTATTTTCATATTATGCCCCTTGAGGCTAAGTCTTGATTTAAATTGTCTTTGGTGATAATGCTTCATGCTGTGGCATGCTGCCCTGTCAGTTGTGCCAACAACTGTTCATTTGTAGGTTCACACAGAGAACTGGATCAGGGAATTTATCTGTGGTGTTTTTTTTTTTTTTTCTCTTTTATTGTCTTTCTTTCCAAGCCAAAACCAAACAAAAATCACAAAACTCCCCAAACCAAAACACAGAACCCCTCTAAGCATGGATCCTATCCATCCTTCCCACAAATGTTTGTGTTGGAGCAGCAACTGATTGGTTGGTTTTGGAGGGGAGAGAGTATAACGCCATGAAAGACAATGTAAGCTTAAACCCGCAGTCTGTTGGGACTCTGAGGTTGTTAATTCAAATAACAATGGGAACATTAATGCTGAGAAATCATGTTTAACTTTAGCAATTTCACTTCTGATTAGCCGGCTGCTTTGGGATTTCAGGAAGAGGTCTGGGGTATCTTTGAGCAGGGTACCTCTTCCCTAGTCAGATGCTTTGCTTCTGCTGGGGAGGGGAGGAGTTGAGAAAAGGCAGGCTAAGGGCTTGCTGATGTTTGAAATAGATTTATTCTACAAAACAGACACTAAGTAGAATGCTAGAACTGGAAATGGGGGAAAATACGTATTTACAGTCAGTATTGTTTGCAAGACAGACCAGATGGCATCCTAGTCTATGTGACTGACTCCCTTTTCACTTGCCTGTGTTAAGTACTTCATGTTTTTAATTATTACATCAGCAAATACATTGACTGTTTATGGCCAGGAGAAAATGGAAAAGAACATACAATTATTCCTTTTTACTAAGGGTAAAAAAAGTCTCTAACTTCTGCTAAAAGATTGTTTAGGTCATAAGCCATCTGTGAGGAGGACTGTGTGGATGTCAGGTCAGCACAGCTTTTAGAGGAGGGTGGATCACCTTAAGTAAGTTGCATTTGGTTTCTAGGAGTGTATGTGTAAATGTTCGTGGGCTAAGGTTTCGTATTATTTTTTATGATGTAATTACTGTAATGAGACATTGCAATATTATATCTTACAACTACGTTGTATATGAATATTTTTCCTTGATGAGTATTTTTGGGGAAGAGGAGTTTTAGATGGTATTGCTAGGCCTTCTTATACTTGTTTGCTTTGAAATACAAAACGTCATTGTCCTGGCCTAATAGTGCAACTAAGACTTGTATCAAATAGCATGTTTTGCTTAAAAAGCTTAGTCTAGAACAAGGAGGGGCCAAAGGTCATCAGGAGAAAATCTAGGTAGCTTACAGCATTGAAACATCGTTACAGTTTTTCTTTTCAATTTTATTTAGGATGTTTATTTGACTCTCAGACAAGACTTCTATTTTTACCTGTGAGTGCCGGCTCTGCAGAGATTTGTGAGCTTTTCTGACTTAACCCTACTGATTTCCTGCCCATATAGCAGCCAGGTGCTAGATTTCTGGTTTGCAGCTTCTTTTGCTCTTTCGGTTCCTGTTCAGTCCACAAACATGGAAAAGAATGCCCCACCCTGCTGACTCATTGTGCCCAGAGCACTCCCTGTAGTCCTGAAATAGGATTAATACCTGAAGCAGTTTGAACAACTCAATAGAGATGGGTCTCGTTCTTTTCTGCTGAACGTCTTTTTAAAATAGCTTGTTTCTTCTCTTAGGCCTATCAATGTTGTCTACGTGCTCTACCAGGCCTCGGCCCCAAGGTGATTTCTTTACCTTGTATTCATTTAAAGGGCTTTTACAACAAATACAACTGTCGTAGAAATCAACTAGTATGTAGAATAATCTTTTTAACGTGGATTTAACTGCATTGTTTAATATGTCCTTGAAGATGGTTCCAAATGAAACCTGCTGCTGTCAGATTCTGTCATATCTCTGTATGCATACCAAGTGTGCCTGGGCGATGTCAGGCAGTGCCGTAGGCATTGGGGAGGGGTTGCTATTTATAGGGGAAAACTAGGAGTAGCAAACCACTTATGCTGTTTACCATTGTGCTGCCTACAACTTGGTCTATCAGTATTCAGAAAGTCTAGTGGCTTCTGCAAGGACTCAGAAGTTATTTCCCTGTTACAAGGGCAAACTCATGTTCTCCTGCCTGTTCTCTTCTCCACCTTACACAGCATGCAGTTGTCTAGTGGCTCACTCCAGGGGCAGCTGCGCTACTGTATGTATCCCTTTAGCTTGTTTTGCTTTGGGATCAAAGGACTGTGTGAAGGCAAATGTCAATTATTAATTCTTGGCTTTAAAAATACACAAAGTGACATACTTTTTCCCTTTGATTGAAGTAAACAGCAGTCTACTTCTTCCTGTCAGCATACTGTGCAGCCCTGTTGTAATGTCTCGGGTTTTCAGTTCTTGCAAACAAGTGCATCCTGCAAAGGGCCATATTTGGCAGTGAAATAGTCAGTAAAATGCCTGGAAAAGAACGTTACAACCTTGAGCACAGCCCTTTGGAATGTAGCAGGTTCCTGATAAGGCAAAAATTGGGTGGGTGAATGTTTTTCAGAGAACCAGGCCTGTGGAAAGGAATAATGTTTAAGATGTTGGGAGTCCTGTCTTTCAAAAAATCTTGGCTTTTTTTTTTTAAAGTATACTGAAATATAGTTTTAATTATATTAAAGTCTCTGCGAAACTTGTGAGTAGGGTCAGTTATTTATTTTTAAAAGGATAACTTGTCATTCTAACATTACAAAGTGCTGTTTTGGAGGTTGGCTTTAAAAAATGCATGTAAGAATCCTGTCTAGGGAGTGGGGAGGGGAAAACTCAGTCTAATATTTTTTGCACAAGAGGAAGGATACACACTGTTAAAATGGGATTTTTCTTTCCAAATCTTCTCTTGCACTATCGTAATGATATAGGCCAATTTGCTCTTGGGCTCTGCAGGTGTTTCAGAAACAAGGATAGATTCAACTATCAATAGCCTGTTCATCCAGGGAAACTGAGGCTCTGATAATTCCAAATAAAATGTCCAAGATCAGCTACAGATGATAGGTCTGGGATCTCAACCCTGAAATTTTGTTCTTAATTCTAGAACTTAATCTCTAAGACAGTCTCTACTACATACATCTCATCTGTGAAATGGGGTGGTAACATTGATGCTAAATAAATTTTATCCTGGCTCATCTCTGTCTGTGGTGGTTAGATAAGTATGGTTTAACCTTAGCTGTTTTCACCAGTTCTACTAGAGCCCTGCAGTGGACAGGGCCTAAAGGGAAAAGCTAGTTAAATCCACATAACCATCTTGTCTTTCCATTATTGCAGCCTTTTTGTTGGCTTATTCCACAGTTAGTTGAATGATAAAGAACCATACCAGTGACAACGACTTCTTTTATGTAACCAACCAAAAAACTATTTTTAAATTACTAATGAATGTAAATGTATTGAAGCTATAAAGTAGTTTGTGTGTCATTACCAGACTCCTTACTTGGAAGCTCTTCTGTCTTTGTCTTTCTCTCCAAAGATTTCTATGGCACCTAGGACAGTAGAATCCAGGGGTTTGACTTTTGTTCACTTACTACAGTGCAAGTGACACTTCTTTTTGCCTATAACTATGGCTAATGGAATGATACTTTGTAATACAGAAATTATGTGGTAGGAGAATATTTCAGGGAAATCCAGTCTATTCCTCCCCGAGTTTGCTTAAGAAATCAACCCAGCCTGTAGCTGGCAGCAATAAAGGAGACAGGAATTAAAAAAAATTCCAGTTTTCCTGTGCTACAGGATTGAATTCTAGACTAACTGGCTTTTCTTATTTACGTTTCTCCAAAGGCAGATCTGTATGTTGTTTTTTTTGGGAGGGGGAGTGGGCTGATGTTGTGTAGTTTTGTTTGGGTTTGTTTGTTTGTTTTTGTGGTGTTTATTTTTTAACTGCTTGGAAAAGTGCATTTACAGTAAAGGTCACTTGTGTTTCAGATTGATTTACTAACCAGTAAGTTCCTGCCAAAACAGTACTACTCTTAAATTTTGAAGCCCTCCAGGTAGGTCTCATTAACATTCTCTTGTAAGATCAGTGAGAGAAGCTGGTGTACTTACTGAGCAAAGGAATGCAACTGTATTGTGACTGTGGTATACTAGCGAAGCCTAGAAACTTTCAACGTTGTCTTTGCAGCAGCTTTGCCCAGGTTCTCACTGTGTGGCGGTCTATTTACACTCCTTGTACCTTCCCCCCCCCCCCCCCCCTTATTATTTCCAAAGTTCCTTTACTGGGCTCTCTGCTTATTCTCCCTCTTAAGGAGAACTTTAAAATCTTAAGTTGCTGATGCTCTGAATCAGCAGCTCCCTAAACTACTCTTTGTGGTGAGTCTGTTTACACTAATATCAAGAAATAAGGTGGTACTGTTCAAAGGAAAAAGAAATACCCAGCCCTCAGGGAACGTACCATCTGAGTGGAATAGTACCTACATACAGCTCTCTTGACTTTCTTGTGAATAACCCTGCAGTGTGAAGCCCTCCTGTGTATGCACCACCTGTTACTCATCACAGGCTTTTAAACCATCAGAGTGCACTCTGATGCACAGGCATCAGTGTGATAGACTTCCACAGTCACGCAGTTCGTTAGAGAGGACTAGGCTTCTATTTTGAGCTGGTGTTGGTAGGGTTCCTGCCCTTCCTAATGCAACGGAAGGGAGAACTTGATTTCTGCATGGGGGAATTGCTTTTATCTTCAGGTTTATTCTCCCTTTTGCCCAGCTTTGCAGTCTGAGCTGTCAGATACTGAGTCTAGTCTATCTCCTGACCCTTTGCTATGATTTTAGTTGCTTTTTTCTTGACCACTGAGACATATCCATTTTTTCAGTCCCATAAAGTAAGGTTACTTCTGCCCCATGCCTGGGAGCAGAAATGTATCTTCCTCAGAAGTGGCTGCAGTCATCTCAGATGCTGACTTCCCTCTTTGTTGACAGAGTTGTTTGTTGTGGTGTTTTTCTCCCTTCTCAGTGTCCTTTACCATTCCAGTCTCTCTTGGTCTCCTGTCTGTACATGCCATCCATGGTTCAGTTTCACGTGTGATTAGTTATCTCTTTGGTGTTGATCTCTCTATCCTGAGCCTAATTAAACCCTAATTACTTTCTGATACCTGGGTAAGAATCCTTTCTGGGTATGATTTGCTGCTGCATGAACCCACACTCACTCATTAGACTAGCTTAGCCACATAATTGAGCCATACCCTCAGCAGTCTTCAAAAACCAGATGCATTTTATTTCTGAGTCTTTGTGTCCTTGTCTCGACATTTTGTTTTTTAGTGTTTCCTTTCCTTACATCCCCTTCCCATCATCTGCTGCTAGTACAGTGCATTGTCACCTCTGGGGCAGCCCTGGAAATGAGACTGGGAGGAAGGAGGGGGGAAGATTGTAACTGTAGCAGCAGCCTTGGGGAAGCTGTGCATCATCTGAGTAGGAGCCTGTGAACTGTTGGAGGAGGCTAATGGACTTGGTGGGGTTGCTTGTAGCTAAAATGGTTGTTGTTTGTCCTTCATAGATAGCACATGTGTTTGAGAGTCTCAGGTGACTGACAGGAGTCAGACTATAGTAAAGAAGAATGTATGAAGGGAGAGCAAATAGCTTGAGATACCTGAAAGGGTGTTAAAACAGTAAAACTGCCCTTTATCCACTCAAAGCCAGTTGTTCTGTTACCCTGAACCTTTGATACCCCATGTGTTTGTTGTTCCCAGGGGTCACTGTACTTCTCCTATAAGTTGCAGAAGAGCTGCAGCTGTACTGAGTAGCAGTGTAGTTGTAGTAACTATACTGCATCTAAGTTGGTCACTAAGTACAACTTTCACCAAGAAGGTTTGTGAGACTGCCAGGGAATTTATAAGCAAAGGCTTAAGGAAAGGGCAGTAGTTCTGTGGACTGCATCCTTCTAAATTGTTGCCAGGACCTCCCCTTGCACCTTTTCCTGACTGCATTTTTCTGAAAATTGGGCACCCAGTACTGAGGTGTCAGGGAGACAATGTCTGGAAATCAACAGTATAACAAGAAAGGAATATCTGGGCTTTATGCTTTGGTTCCATCTCTAAAAACTGCTGTGGCACCATTTCTAGCTACAAGCTATAGGCGGGGGTTTTCCAGAACAAGTTGTTCGTGATGCAAAATGGACCAGCCAGAGGGGAACATAAGTAGCTGTCACAAACCAGGATGCATACATTATCCGTCTGATCTGTCCTGAAACGTCTGATGTCTGACCTGTCAAAGCCATCAGAATCTGAGTATATGCTGGAGGATAAGCTATATTTACAAAACGTCTTGGAGGATGTTCCAGGGAGAGGTGAGGTTGAGGGGGGAAAGAGGTGACATTTAATCCCTTGCTTGCTGAACCATAAAGGTTTGCTTTGTGTTGATCTGCTCCCCTGCACTTCCCTCCTACTTTAATGGCTGTGATGAATGACAAATGGAGGCAGAGCAGTGAAAACAGGAAATATAATCCCTCAGAAATAACTGGTGGGAAAGGGAGGGGAAAAACCTGTAAATAAAGGAATGCCTGCTTTCAAGGGGCAGCCCCACAGAGCAGCTAGTGGCTTGCCAAGGAGAAGGAGCTGCTGCTTCTCTGAGGTTACCAGGTGGTCATCTTGAACTCCTGGTAGGGAGAGGAAGGCCTAAAAGTAGGGGAGCTGTTGTCTGTCCTGTGTTGGTTTTGTTTTGTGTTTGCTTCTTCTTTTAAAAGAAGGTTTAGAACCACTTGTCTTGCCTTGACTACTACTTGAGTTTTGGGTGGGATGTCATTTATATTTCCATATTGTTTATAGGCTGCAGAGGCCCTCGGTTTTCTCTGGCTGTGAGAAGCTGGTGTTGCTTCTGTGTTGTCATTCAGTTATTTGAGAGCAGAAGGGGTGGAGGAGAGATGACTGCATTAGCTGTAGCTTTGTAGGGAGGCAGCCATTTAGAGTGGTTAGGGGCTGCTCAGCAGGAGCTGTTTTGACTCAGACTTTATCACTTTGCCTCTGGGCCCTGCTTATTGATTGCTACCATGTAAAAGGGGATGGGAGATTCCCAGTTTTGTTGCACACCAGCAGAGTTACTGTTTGCCAGAGAGTGGACGGAAGGAATTATGATGGGCACAACAAAAGGCTCTCTGCCTGTTGAGCGTTTCAGGAGGCATTGCTGGTTGTTGAAGTTTGCAGGTTACCACAAAACTAGATGAGTAGCTGTTGGAGCAGTGAAGCCTGCCTACCTAGAACGCTCCATTCCAGCCTCCCTCAGCTCCCATCAGCTGATGATGTTACTGGGGTCTGTAAAAGGCAATTTGTGTTCTGACTGCACAGAGTCCTGTTGCACTGTAACACAAGAAAGCCTGAACTGAACGGCATCCCTTCAGTATGGCATGGTACAGTGGAAGAAAGTGGGACTGTTGAGGGGGAATGTGCTTTGCCTCTTTGCACTTCTGTCATCTTCTCATGGAAGATGAAGATGATGATTTCCTTTGTAAATTGGTTTGAACTTTACTTAATGCAAAGGGAGACAAATCCATGCCAGAACTGCCTGTGGGTGTGGCTGAACTCCACCCCATGGCAGCTCTCTTCATTAGGAACAGCCAACAGCACTACAGAGCCCTGGCTGGGTTCACTTGTTCCAGTTAACTTGGGATGCCTTTCCTGAAGCATGCTGGGCATAATGTTTTGTTTGTTTTTTGTGGGTTTTTTTTTTTAAATCTGTATGGATAAGGCAGCTCCAGCAGCTGTATACTATCTCCTCTGTAATAGCTACAGGGATAAAATAAGTTATATGGATCGGTACTTTGAGCTTTTTATTCCAAACTGGAGCCCATGTTAATGGAAGAAGCAGTCTCACACCTGTGCACGTGAACTGCTAGGTGAAGTTTGATCGGTAGTTGCGTGGAATGTGGCAGTGACTTGGATGCTGCAGAGTCTGGTCTCAATAAAGCGATACAAGAAGGGTAGGTGAAAAATTGGATAACCTGCCTGTTTGTTTCCTGTTTTCTTATGACTTCTGTAGGTAGAGTATGGATCTCTAGCAGTGTTTATTTAACTGTAATTAAGTCAGTGTTAGAGAAATTTACCTGTGTATATTTTTAGGGAATTTCAGCCTTTTTGTAATGTTTGTAAATGTACCATTTGGGTGACTTTCTCACTCTGGCCTCTGTGAAACTCTGCTTCCATTCTTGACTTCCTCAGAGTGCTGGTGCTTATGTATTTGCCCCATCTAACCCCTGTTAATCCAAGAGTTTAGTGCTCAAACTTCCGCTGCCTGGCCTGCCTCTTAAGTTTGTAAGGGTACATGCAGAAAACAGCTGGTAGACCAGCTGACAGCATTAAAAAACAGAAGGTGCTGTCAGAGCTGAGCTGGTGTTAATTAACTGAGTTGTGCTGTAAGAGTGTATCTCTGTACTTAGCTTGAAAATTGCAGGATGCGCCAGTGCCTGAGAGGAGTGTGGTACGTCTACATTTAAGTTTCACTGCTTACTTGTGTTTTAGAGTGATAGTGATCGTTTAGCTAGGAACACAGAGAATTAGGGAAAGGTGCAGAAAATTTTCAAAAAGGGAATACATATTGTAAATGTTATCTAAGCAGGTTATGTTGATTCTCCTATTGTCCCTCTGACCATCACTATGTTAGTTGTGTGTACCATTTTCCTTTATGTTTTAAGGACTGAACTTGGAGGACTTGGCTCTGGGGCAAACTGTAGCTTTTCCTGCTGCTAAGATTTGCTTGCTGCTGCCACCCTCCTAACTTGCTGTATTCTGTTCCAGCTGGGGTCTGCCGAGAGCTTTCACCTGTTCAGCTGCTGCTCCCCTTCTGTGGCTTTTTAACTTGCCACTTGTTCTGATCCACCTGTTGCCTGTGGTATGGGAGCCTGCTGCACGCCCCATCGTGGTATCTGCATGCTAGCTGCCTGGCTGTGGGGCAGGACTGAGATCCTCCGGCAGCACGCCAGCGCTCGCATAGTGCTCGATGGCACTTTTGGTTTGTTCCAGTCGTTAGTCACCTGGATCTTGCCAAAGGCTGGCTGATGGAAGCTGTGGGTTACTGTGGCTGACTAAGATGCTTTGTCAGACAAGCTTTTCTCCTCTCCTTATCCCAGAAAGGCTGCAGGCAGGCTAGGTTGTACTGTGCTTCACTTTTTCTCTTTTAAATTCTCCAGCCTTAGGTGAACTTGGAATTTCCCCAACATTAAAAATTAGCCCTCAGAATAAATAACTGCAAGCTGAAAGGAAGGAGAGGACATCAATACATGGGCACCTGTGTCCTTGTTCTGTTGCCTCCCCCGTTTTCTTGAGTCCTTTTTTCCATGCTTGCTGATGCTCTCCCCTGGGTGTGTTAGGGGAGAACACCCTCCTGCCAGCCCCCACACCCCTCCCCTGCAGCTGCCAAATGAGAGAGGCACAAAAGACGTCTGTCTGCTCGCTTCGTGGGCGCAGCTGACAGCTCAGCAGTGCCTTAGAAACTTATGCTCTGCTACAGGTGCTGGGGAAGGGAGGGAGTTGGGGAGGGTAGGGGTGAACACTCTGGTGCTGTTTTCTTGGGGACTGGGAGGAATTCCTGAATTGTTATCTGCTGAAGTGAGGAGTAACAGGAAGGGTTCCTCCTGCCACGTACATACTATGAAGCCTTTGGATCTTTGGCCCTTTTCTGCCCAATGTAGCAAGATGAGATTTCCTCTGCCAGCTACACAGATCTCTTTATGAAAGAACTGTAGATGGATTTTAGAGTACAAGTGCCTTTGTCAAGGTTGTTGTGCATGTCTGGAACAAGGGCTATTTCTTTTTTGAGGGGAGGATTTTGGGGTCTCGTGTGCTTTACAAAAGTTCTGTGCATTGTCTCAGATGTGACAGGTACTCTGTCACTTGTAAATATTCATCACCTTCAAAGTGATTAGTGAAGGTAGTTTTGAGCCTTTCATAAGAAACCTGCCCTAGAAATACATGTATTTTTAATTACACATCCTGAACAACAACACTGTGAATTCTTCTACGCAAAGAAAGTCTATTTCTTTCTAGACAGAAAATGTCTTGGAGGCTGCACGTTCAGCTCTGATTAACAGCCACTTGGATCAGTTTGGAGTAAATTAAAGTGTACAGGCAAACTTTGTTTTTCCATTATTTGTTTAGATAGGGAAGGCTGGAGGGTCATGGTAAGTAGAGAGGAGTATGGAAGACAGAATACTGTTTTTGATCGTGATAGGGATGCCAGGAAGTTCTTTGTGTAAAGGCTGGGGTAAAGGAGCAATTATCTTTGATAATAGAAAGATTTTCTGTCTGTAGTCCTTGTGTTTAGGTACTGCAGAGAGTGTGCTATCTCCAGTTACAAAGGAGTGATCTAAGGGTAGTGTAAAGTGACAGAGAATTTTCTGTTTGTGTTTTAAGAAGAAAACTGTCACAGTGTTACATGAATATAGTTTGGATGTATAAAGCTTGAGGAAATTACTGCTTGGACAGACATTCACTGAAAGCTCTGAAGATGAAACAAAACTGAAACTTTCTTTTATGTTTGTTTTTGCTGATAAGCTTCATGCATCATCTGCCAAGAAATTACCATTCAATAGGAGTAGAGTGATGGCTGTCTGTCCTCAGGTACGCAGTTAATTCTGTAACTTTTGCACATGTGAGATCAGTGCCACTCAATATAACAGTATCTGTTACCACGGTTTTCTGGTTTTAGTTTAGTTTTGTTCCTGTCTCCCTGGCAAAACATGAGGTGGTTCTTGCATTGGCTTGATTCTTTGCTCCGGTTTACTGGTAACCACACCCAGAGTTCAAGACCAAATACACTTTACATTCCTAATTCTTTAACTGCTGAAATACTGGCCAGAAAGTGCCAATAAATTTGTTTTGGGGAGTATGGTTTTTCTGCATGAGTTGAAGTATCTGGGAATGCACTGTAACCTGAAAATCTAAACGTGTCATGTACACCTATGAGATCCTAAAAAAGAAGCTCTGCCTAGCATATTTGAAGCATTGTCTTTGTGAAACTCAGTGATTTAGAAAAGCCTTGTAGTGCCAGCTCTGAAATCCTATTCATGTCTCATGTGTTGACTTGTGCATGTGAACATAACAGAAACAAACTCCTTTTTGCTCAAAAGAAGTTGGTCTGCAGAGTATGACAGCATTTATTTAAGTCTGATTCCAGAATGTTTTAAAGCTAAATTGTTACAACTGAATCAGTATGTTCCCTTATGATGATGGTTACTTAGGGATAACCTTTTCATGGGAGACTGTCCTCTTTTAGCTGCAAAGCTGGATTTATAAATTAAAATTAATGAAAGAGCTTGATGGAAAGTCTGCATCTTTTGGTTTACTTTTCTGTAGCATTTCTTTGTCAGTGCAATCCTACAGCTTAATCAAGGTCAGGCTTCATACTGAAGCTGAAGACTGGTACGAGACAGGGGTTGTTTAATAAATTAATTGACTTTGGGAAGGCCTCAGAAACATGATTTGTCTCTGAGCAAGTGGCCAGACCGCTTGTGCTGGTACAGCAGGGCGGTGTTCCCACAGCGCTATCCAACTGGACTGGTGAGCTGTGACCTCTTCTGCCAGGAGCTGCTCCTTCCTGCCTTTTGGTGTCCACTTCTCTCTGGGAATGCAGTTCTGCTGTGGTCAGAACTAGGGCTGTAGAACTACCTACATAATTTCTTAATTCCATGTGTCAGGAGGTAAGCATATAAAGCATGTAATGTTGCCACTTTTTTTCCTGTAGTGATTTGTAATCTGTGAATATGCACAGACCTGTCAGCAGGCAGGGTTCTTCATTTGAACTGGCATCCATCCTTTTTGGTCTGTATTGCCTCTGGGGTAATTGTTTTCAGAACCATCTCTTTGCCACCCTCCCACTCTATAGATGTCTACTTAAACAGACTTGTGGCTCATCCATTGTCCCTTCAGCTTGATGCCCTTGTTGCCACTGTAAGGTGATATATAGAGGGAAAGAGGTTTTTATCACTTCAGTAATCCTCAAGTTCTTCTGGTGATGAAAAACTACTTCATGCTCTCCAGGAGGCTAATGTCTTCAGAATTTATGGAATAACTGTTATGACTGCAGCCGTAATAAGCTATGATTGCAGACAAATGCATGTACAAGTTGGTGGCTGACACCATTTTTGTGCATGCATAATATCCTTATCTGTGTTCTTTTGGGTAGCTGTTGCAGTCTGGTCATACTTGGTCTACTGTACCGATGTTGAGAGGCTCCTTCTATAGGAAATCTGGTTTTATAATGTTTTAAAAGTAAGATAGATGTACTGCTTTACATATGCTATAAAAGTTGTAGTTCTGACATTACAGTTTGCTGTGCACATTTTATAAAATGTTTTAAATGTCTTACAGAGTGTGTTAAACTTTTTTTTTGCATCACAATGTGCAAAATATTCTGTGGTTCAGCAGTAAGACTTTTTCTCATCGCTTTTATGAGTGCATAAAGTGTGAGTTCCTTTGAAACTCTTGTTTCAGGAAGAGATACACAATCTGATTCATTGACACACTGACGTTTTGGCATCCAGTATCGTCCATATGCATATAATTTGTTTAGTCAGCATAAGAGCTCTGACCCTATAAGTCTTTGGGACTGCATAACTTTTTCCTACTTACTAAGTGTGCAAGACTTATGTGAAGCGGTTTGGTCAGCTGGAGCATCATGTCTTCCTCTGCCACAAACACCCATGCAAATGTCATGAAGGTGAAAGTTATCCTTATTCAGGGCAGAGTCTGTGCAAAGGCTAATGTATACCTTCTCTTCCAGAGTCAGTGTAAGGAGGCAAGGGCTACTGCAGAGCTTCATGCAGGCCCTAATTTCCCTAAATATTTAATTGCATGGTGTAGGTTATCCATTGATGTGTGTGCCGTGTGATCTTCCTTATCTGTGCATGCTGCACAAAGTGTACTGCTTGTATAGCCCCTGAGCATACTGTGTAACTTGTCAAATCTAAACCAGTTTTCAATGATTTGCCCTAGGGTTACTCCTCTTCCCCACTGAAGGGTACTTCCCTGCTTATTTTAATTACAAGTGTTTCTTCATTCTATTTTAAATAAAATACCGTATCTTTTATTTTTTCTAATTTGACAAGCAGTCTTGTAGCACACGGGCGTGGCATTGATTGATAAGCAAATCCAAATATTTTGTTTAAAGTGCCTTATTTTACAGAAACATTTTAAAGAATCAAAATAGATCAAATGATCTGCCGATCTTAGCTGTGCCTGTTTGTACATACTGAGAGCATCTTGCTTTCTGTGGTTGTGTTTCTGTAGGATTGGTTTTGTTGTGTTTTAAATTGGATTATTTTGCAAATTACTTTCTTGTCTCTTAAGGAGCACATGCTCCAAAGCACTGGAGTGTGTGACTTTTTAGTGTTTCTTCTAACCATACATTATGACATATAGTCCCACTGGCTTCAGTAAAAAGAACTTTCTCAAATTAATTACAAGAATCTTTTTTTTTAGTAACAATCTCTTTTGTATTTCTTTGTCCAGGCCCACAAAGATCTCAAACTTTTAACTGGAGGAAAAAAAACAGTTTCTGAGGGAGATATCAGACCTGTAAATTTTTAAGCCCGCAGTAAATATTTCAGTGCCTTATGTGTAGGGATCACCTCAGGAGTTCAGATTAGATATGTCTCTGAAATGTAGACTATCTGCTGAAGATCAGTGCTGATGAGCATCCAACATAGGATTTGATTTAGCGGGAGAAACCAGCTTGGAAGTGATAGCATGGAGAAAATCTGCATAAAGTACTAGGCAGCATTTTGATGAACAGAGCACATTCTTCCAGTGCGGAAACATTGTCTCAGCTGTTTGACTAAGAATTTCCAAATGTTTGATAGTACAGACTTGTTTTCTTGCTTCTCATTTCTGAGACCTTATTTCATCTTAAGTCTAAAGATGGAACTCCAGTTTTATAATGGCAATTGCCATGCTGATAGCTGTCTTTAGGAATGTGGCAACAACTTAAAAGCATTGGAGAATGCAGTACATGAGCATAAATGAGAATCACAGTTGCTGAAATGGGTTTAGGAATTCTGTTAATCTGCTTGTGTATTTCTCAAAATGCCGTCTTTTTTTTATCCCTGGGACAAGCTTTTCTCTAACAAGAACAGCAGAGTGACATAGATACAAGATATGAAACAAAAGCAAATTTTAAAAGTGCATCTGTTCCAATATAGCTTGAGGTGATAAGAAACCAAGACTTTACGCTTCCATGCTGTTTGGAATACAGTTTCTTTGCCTGTGGGCAACAGCATATGCAGTTAAGGTGCACCAAGTAACTTCACACACCCTTCTTAAATCATACCATTGTATTTTGGGACAAAATAAGAGGCAGGACTTTGGAATTTCCTGGCATTTGTTGAAGCACTAGAACTACAGTATATTTTTAAATCCTCCTGCTCTTCTTTTTTTGCTCAGTCCCCTCTTTGACACTTTTATGTGTTGCTACTAATGCCTCCCTACAAAGGATGAGATGGCAAAGCTTCCTCATCTGTTAGACTGTGGTCTTCGAATTCCTTTGTGTTAAAAGGAATTAATGTGGCTAAAGGCTGGCTTAAAAAGCTTTGCCAGTACATGTTGCTCTCCAAAGAATGGTTATGCACATCAGCTTTTGCTAGGGAGGAGAACTAATTTTCTTTCCTGCGGAATTATAAGGTTTGATTACTTCCTGAGCGTAAAATAATGTGCCCTGTTGCTTAAACCCTGTTAGTGAGCTCAGACTTGCTGAAGAAGCATTTGCTTCTTCCAGTCCTCAACCTGTGAAGTTTTCGGATTATCCTTGCTTGTGTTCTGCTGGTAGAGAACAGGTGGAAAATAATAAAGCCCCTGTGCTTATCTGTGGTCAGCACTGACTGAAAAGGAGGGCTTATCTCTCTTCCCCATGTGTCCTAGAGGAAGCCAGGCTGAAGCAGTGAATCCTGGTTCTTAACAACAGGAAAACCCAGAATTGGACTTAAGGGGGATGATTGATTGGAGACAACAAAAAAAGACACCAAATAATTGGAATTGGTGTCAAGTGGCTGAAGCTATATTTGTGGTCTGCTGAGGTATGGCAGTGACCCAGCTGCCCTCCCGCTGCAAATACAGAGCTTCCTGAGAAACTACTCGGGCTGAACCAGCAGTCTGGTCATTTGTGCTGGAGGTCAAAGAGCATCACCCTACAGATTTATTTTTATTTATTTATTGAAATGTCATTCTGTGGAAGCATGCATAGCAGGTTCCAGCTCAGTGTAGACAGTGAGACTCCAGATTGTCTATATACAGCCTGTGTGTGTGAGCAGAGGGATATATACAGGTGCTGGGTTAATCTTTGTCTTTGTTAAGTTTCCTCATGTTGCAGTACCTTGACAGCGGATGTGTTGATGTATTCCAGAGCGTGATTTTAAGAGAAGTGGAGGATGTGTGAGAGGGATGCCCTCATACAATGACCTTCCTACCTGTAAGCTCTCAAAATAATAATGCATACATGTTCAAGAAGATGCCAAGTCAATCACTGTATAACCTTGTCCAAAGACTAGCTGCTGGGACTGGCATCCACGAAATCACAGATGAAGAGAGTGTGTAGGGGTAAAAACTATAAACATTATGAATTTGACTAATGCATTTTTTTTTTTTCATGCCCTTGCAGAAGCTTTGATTAAAGGGTTGGTAGTAGGAAAGGTAAAAGAGGAATGAACCATGGCATCCATAAAAGCTTCATTGCAAAACAGTATACTGTGGCTTGGTGATGATGGGGATATATGTAAGATTTTGAGGGTCTTGGTTTTATGTAATTCTGAAATTCTGCTAGTGTGTTTTGCTTGTTTCTATAGTAACTTAAAGGTGTATAATTTTCCTTTCCAGTCTCAGAAAGCTGTTCCTGAATGATGCATTGGAATTTCCCCTCTTAGCTAAGGACTGAATTATTCAATTGCAATGTAGACTATCCTAATTCACTTACCAGACCCGCCCTGCTATGAAAATAGATTTGTTGTGTATGTACTTTCTGGCAAGTGGCTAGCCTGAGAGAAGTTGAGTTAGTGTCACCTGTAATAACTGACTTTTAGCCAAAGATGTCCAAATATTCTTTTTTTTGTTTAAAGTTCTGAGTATAAGTAGATATTATGTCAGTTTAAAAATGGAGGAAGTCAAGACATTGCTGGATACTAATCTGGTTCTTTCTAGAATCTAACTGTTCGCTTCCTGAACAAAATACCCTGATCTCCTCAGCTGTTGTCTTTGTCTCATGTCCTGATAGTAATGAATAAAATAATAAATTTGGCACATCTGTACATTTTAGAAAGGTAAAAAGTAATGGAAAAACTTGGTCATTGGACAGCCAGCCGTATTTCTAAAATACTGGGGCTCATCCCTATTGCATGAAAGGAATTGCTGTTCCAGATGGCTAAACATAAAGGGATTAGATATACAGCAGGATTTTGTGCCTTGTATTGCCTTAGTAGCCATGGTGCCACGCTGTCAAACCTTGCAAAAGAGTTTCCTAGACACTTTTCCAGTGATTGCTGTGAATCACTTTTTTTTTTTTTTTTTTGATCAGGCTTTGTACATATGCAAGACACAGAGAAGTATATGTTTGCTCTGCCACTTCTCATGAATAATGAACTGCCCAAGTGATACTGGAAGTAGTGATAGGTTTTACCAGTTTCCAGAGCAGTCTGATTGCATTCAGAGCGCTGTAATGTCATAACTAATTGAATTTAAGTTACTGGAATATTCCTAATTTCCAACAGTCCTGGAGGCATGGAAAGTGCTTTTTGCTTTGGATTTCTTGCATGCCAGGACTTCCTTTCTCCAGCTGTCATTCTCAGAGAAGACACCTTCTGTTTGGCATCCTGTTCCTTGGACCGAATTCTCTGTTTGTCACCAGCTCTTCTACTTTTGTTTTTCTCCTCAGTTTAAATTTTTGTTCCTACCCTTGCAGAGAGGAGCTTACCGAAATTAGTCTTTAGTCCTCCTAATTCGCAGCTCTAGCTCACTCGGTGTAAATCTATTTCCTTGTAAGTTGGTTTTATCTGTTGTGGTGGAATTTTGATATAATTCTTATGTTACCAGGATCATCCATTAACTGCTGCCAGGAGAGGCATTAACTCACATGGATGTATAATCTGTTATGCATCTGACATTAGATGTGTTCTCCATGTAAGGAGGAAAAAGGTTTCAATTCCTCTAATGCAGTAAAAATCTCTGTAGCTAGGAGTTCCTGACCCTTTGGATGGAATACTGAAGGAGCATTCAGAAATTAGGAGGATTGTTTGCTTGTGCAGAAAAAAAGTTGTTTGATTGGTTTCTGTTTAAAGCAACTGCTTTTTTACAACTTCTATTTCAAGCCTTTTCTTCAATCTCTTCTTCCATTTATTCTGGACAGTACTGCAGGATGTCTGTGCTCCGTTTCTTGCAAGTAATGACATCCCAAGAAATATCACTTCTTTTTACATGTGCAAGCTCTTTTCATCACTGATTGAGAACCTTGCTCTGTAGGATCACTCTCATGGGCTCTGTTATTTAAAGAATGGAAGAGTGTTTGGCATTGGGTGCCATTGTGTATAATACTTTTTGTCCGCGGTATGAGAACAGAGAAAAATATTAGTACTAGGAACTGGGAAATAGGTTCAACTAGACCTGTTGTTGTGTTGTAATTAAATACATAAAATAAGTAGCTGTAGTAGTGGACTATGCTAGTTTTTAGTTACACATGGTGAAACTAAATGGGAACTTGTTACCACTTGAAGAAACTAAGCAGGAGGGTCTTGTCCAAGGTGGTTCCCTCCTTCCCTTATATTGAACTCAATAATCATGGGCAGTGGAGAGGCAGAGATTTAAAATACTCAACAACTCCTGACATAAAGGTTTTTATTCATGGCTTCTTCCCCTGCTGCTTCTCGCTTCCCTTAAATAGATATTTTATACACAACATTTGGGCCTATTAGTTGAGCTGGTTTTGGTAGGTTCAAAATGGGAACATGGTGTTTTGAGGGTAGGCACTAAACCACAAAACTGGCTGAGCTGATTGCATGGTGCCTAAAGCTTCCTGGCACATGATGCAGCCTTGGCCTCACATTGTTTGCAGGCCTCCAGATGTGGAGGGCTATGTACACGACCCTGTTGCGTTCTTAGGATCTCAGTAATGTGTGGACAGCATCCAGTAGGAAAAGTGGATTTTTAACAGAATTCAAAGGAGGTGAGAATCTTTACTGGATGTGTCCTCAAAGTTTCTTACTAAGCTGCGTAGCACGACCTTGCTGTGTTGCAGATCAGGTGTCCTGGCATATGTACAGCTATAGGGCGTAACATTCTTCTTTTATGGAAATGCTTGGGATAGTGAAATAGGAATATTCACATAAAAAAACTTTTCCAGCCTTAACTTCTTGGCAGAACTTGTGGGCTAAGCAAGAGCAGTCTGAGGTTCTTGGAAGATGCCAGGCAAGAAGAAGCTTTACGTACAGGTTAGAGAGAAGCAATGGGGACAGGCAAGTCTGTCCTGTCTAGGGGGCAGATTAGAGAGAAAACGCCTTTACTGGGAGAGAGGGACATTTTAGTTCTGGACTGTTTATATGCCTGAAAGATGAGTCTGGGTTTGAATAAGAAATTGTATATCCAGAGGGAAGCTTATTTTGCAACATAGCCATTCCAAGTTTTTGCTGAGAGGTGGATTTTAAACACCTGTCTTTTGAACGCATAAGCTTTCTTCATGCCTGCTAGTGCACATCTCTCCACATTCCCCAGTGTAAGGCACAGCATGATTGTCTGCGTTCCTATATGCCACTAGTATCTGCTGGTTGTTTACATGCACCTGGTGAGAAATGGCATCGATGAATAATGACCTTGTGAGACTAGTTCATGGGATGCCAAGACGTGTGATGGTCTCTGGTAAACACTGGTTCCACTTGTGCTGTTTGCTTGCCCTGGAGTGGAGGGGGTGGTGTCTACACAGGGGGCTCCTGTGTTTAAGGGGTGCTCTGGGGTTAAGCACCGTTTGGTGCACTGCTAGTAGCTGTAGAGTTAATACTGCCGTGTGACAAGAGGCCCTGTGACAGTAACTGCTTTTCCCTGATTCTTGAAGGGTGTTCATCCATAGTGGGTGCATGCTGGGTTGTTGTGTCTGTTACCTAGTGTCTGTGTCATCTCCTGACACCTTCTGCTGGGAGAAGTGCCAGCCTCATGTAAAGAGCCCCCTCTGAGAGTGGCTGATAGCCAGTAATCCCTTTAGAAAAGTCTGTGTGCTGTGAGACTGCTGTGCTGCAGATCCTGCTGTTACTAAATTTTGCATTTCACTCTTGGCTTTTTGCCAGGTCCCATGGGGAACTTGGTTTTCAAGAAGCAGTTACAGAAAAGGAATAGTGGCTGCTCTTTGCTAGGGGCCTATCAGTGCTCATCCGTCCCTGTGAGAGGGAGACAGCCATGGAAAGAGGCTCACATGTTAGGCTCAAATCTTCATAACGAAGACACAACAGCAGCAGGAATACTTTGTGGTACTCTATTAAAACAGTCCCTTGTGTGAGCATTTCAGGTCCTGAGACTCTCACTGCCTTTGGTCCTGTGACCCTTTGTACCTCTTTGCAGCAGAACAGCTGGTGTGCATGACTTCAAGATAACTTCAGGTTCAATTTATGATTAAATCTCCAGGCTTTGGAAGAGGGACCTGGTGGTTGTAAGGTCTTGGTGCAAGGTTGCAAGGTGGTGTTAAAAGACAGCTTACCCTTTATAAAATGATCAGTTGGTACTGAGCTCCAGCCTATTTTTATTTTAGTATAGAAGAAGCATGTTTAACTTCCTGTAGCTCCTTCTGTGTCTAGCCACTTGCCATCCACAAGCCCTGTGTTGCTGATGTGAAACTAACAACTTAGTTGTAATTATTAAGAGGAAGAAAGTGCCTGAGGATTTTTGTCATCTCTGTTGTGTGAAATGTATTTCTTGCATTACTACTTGATGTCATTCTCTGTGGCATCTTTAACACCTGTTGTTTTTATAGTCTACGCTTTTTTAATTGAAAGTTTTATTGGCCGAGGATCTAGGCAAAAATTTGCTCAGGTAGCTTCGGTCTAAGACTTATTTTCATTTATTACTTGGGCTTATGAGGTACCAGTGTGGTCCCAAAACTTTAACCCCACATCCTGTATCAGTACTCCCCTTTTAATTCACCTCCCCAAGATACCTTCCTTCTTTTCTATTTTTAATGTTTTTGGTTTTAGGAGGAGAAATGAGTATTTGGGACAGAAAAGGAGCCTCTTGATGATGGTTGTTGTTGTTTTGTGGTAGTGATGTTCTAAGCAGGATTTCCATTGGCACATACAGCTTTTGTAATAAAATATGTGCCCACAGTGCTGGGTGGGTGTATTTTATGAACAATATTAAATCTGTACTGTGGCATCCACCACTCTGAGGAAGTAAAACAAATTCCAGGTTAAGGTATTTTTTGGGTCTGTTTTCTATTCTGACTAAACCCAGCTCTTGGGGCAGGAATCAGCTTTGCACTTTATGTGAGTGGATACCCTGCTTGGCACGTGGGATAGCTAGTCCCATATAGCAACTTACATAGTATTTCTGTCTTTCTGCTGTAGTAATATTGACAGGAATCTTGTCCCACTAATTCTTCAGTTATCTCAAACCTGTTGAGATGCGAGTCTGTCAGTGTAGTTGTTGTTTAAAAATGCTGCTGAAACTTAAAGCATTAATCCAGGAAATGTAGCGGCGTGCAGAGGTTTTGTAGAAAACAGTTACTGTGCTGTTGAACAGTATCTGCTCTGTGCAGCTTGCAGTCTAAAACGTCAGAACTTCTATTTCAGGGCTGTGTCAAATTGCTTAAAGCTTTTTAGGGCTGGACCAAGCATCAACACAACATCTCTTCCAAGTTTCTGTAAAAGTCCTAGTAAAGCAGTATCTAAATATAGTGCTGATGTACAAGTGTTCCTTTATTTTTCCCCTGTTGTGTTTTACTTGCTTCTGGTCGTATGTTTATTCTGTTTAAAGAGGGTTAGGGTTTTCTCTGAAGTTTTCACTTGAAGTATTTGATTGCCTACAAACACTATGTGAAAGACAAGAGATTAAAATAAATAAATACATTTCCTATAAAAGGAGTGAAGATATGAGGCATCTAAGCTTTAGAGCCTCCAGCAGGCCACAGCTGTGCCACGTGGAGGAACGCAGCCATCCTTCTGGGTGTGTGCTCTGTTACTGGCACAAAGATAGCTGTACGTACAATTTACTCAGTTCAGAGTAAGTATCTGTGCCTGGCTAATCTTCTTCCTTTCCAAAATGGTCTTGTCAAGTCAAAAACCATGGCCTGGATCCTTTCCCTCTGATGGGAGGAGCATAACTGTGAGGATTTCTTCTGTTGTCAAGGGATTGATCCCCTTCATTAAGCAGTTTATCTCATCTAAGATTTTTGTCTGCTTCCGGACATGCCTCTGGACTATATAAGGAGTTTAGGTTGACGTCACTCCTAAATCAGTTGTTTGGGGGTAGGTGGGGTGAAACCAGCTTCCAGTGCAATACAAACTGATGTGAGTTTGTATTTCCCCACCTCTGTTAACTTGAATTGAATGAGGCCAAAGAATCATTTAGGTCTCTATTCTCTAAGGTGTCTGGTCAAGATGCTGAGACCATATGTGTACTTGTAATGTATTTGGGCACAAAGTTCTCTTAAGTCTTGCCTCACACAAAGGGCTTTTGGAAGCTCTGTGTTCAGTTTCACGATTTTGGATTTTGTCTCAAAAATTTGAGATTTTCCTCTTTGTAGCTGTAGGTGGTCTTCCTTAGGGTTTCTTTTAGTGGTTCTTGGATTTGTAGATTCTTTTTCCTGTCAAAATGCAGATTTCAATGTCAGTTCATGAACAGTATTGAATAGCCAGGGTTTCCACGACTGCTATTTAGGTGCCAGCCACAGGCATTCAGGCCCACTCATTGCTTTGGCTGAGCACAAGATGCTTTTAAGCCCCTTGTTTGAGCGCTGCAGTGACCAAAGGGATGAGTTCAGTGGTCCCTGACACAATGGGAGCTGGTTCTGATCACCACTTGCTCTCTGGGAATTGCCCGGGGCTGTTCACGAGCGGTTGATGGGGTGGTACTGTTGGTGGTTGGTAGCTCATGCAAGACAGCCCCTGTTCCAGCTACTCGCACTTACTTTCTTTTTTAATGCTTTGTTCTCTAGCAAAATGTGGCTTGTAAAGGGGGGAGGGAGGCGATCACAGGCTATTATCTGCTAAGTAGGTCGTAATTCTGGTAAATAATTGATTTCTTTTTTTTTTTAGGCTTGAAATCAGAAGCAGGTCTTAAGTGCCAGTGTCAGACCACTGTGATTATCAGTTCTTCTGGAATTTCAGTGCTTCATCTTGGGTTGTCTGGCTCTTTTGGGAGAGCGATGCCACTGGAAATAAAAGGAGAAAGTAACTCTAAAACCACATGGAATTTCTTTTGCTGTTATGTTGTTTTTAAAGTTTCCTTGCTTTGAACTAGCTCCTCCGGGGTAAAATAATTCTCTAGGTCTGCTTCTGGCTTGTGTTATCCTCCAGACTAGCTGCTCAGACTCTCTTTACCTGTTTTTATTAAGCAGTGGAATATGGGAATGAAAGTGTTAACAGTAGCAAGCATCATCATTGGCTGTGTCTGCTCTGTATGTGAGTGTCCATGTGTACTGGTTAATCTTTTAAAATCATATCCTGCTATGCGGACTGCCCAGTAGGAGTCTGGTGTGGATTCCTTGGGTTTAGCCTGTATTTTGGCACAGCCAAATCCTGTTCCCAGATAGTTGGGACAACTGATCAATCTTCTACTCTGGGGGGCGCATGTGTATATATATGTATGTGTGTATATACACACACTTGGTGTATATATTTTGTGTTTCTTGACACTTTATGTCCAGAGTGTTTCCCTAACAATCTTCCTTCCCCACTGGGGAAGGAGAAGGTCTTGTGCAGGAAAGTGGGGTGTGGGGACACCCCCCCCCCCCCAATCTGTTTTATTTTGTGATATTTTGGGAATGGGTCCTTACTGTTGACAATCCTTATCCACATCATCTGCAGTACAGCAGTAGTGCAAAGGCTTTTCTAGGGCCTGCAGCAGAGAGCTGTTTTCACAAGTAGGTCTCCTTCTTTGCCCTCTTCTCCTGCACCATCTTGATCTCAATTACAGCTTCTGAGTGCCCTTGAAGAAGTGTGTGTGTGCGGCAGTCACAGATGTCTGCACAGGCAGCCGGGCCCTGATCCTGCCTTGATCTGTGTGCTTCTGCATATCCATAGCTCTCCTTGAAGCATTAGGGAGCTGCAAGAGCTCAGTTCTTGGCTTTGGTGCCAAGTTACCGTATGAAACTACTTTGTGACTTGCTGGGCACAAGGACCAAAATCGTTTGGTTTCAGACCTACTGTCTGAGCAGGGGCTCTGCTTTGTATATACAAGTTTGTGTACAGAAGACAGCTATTGGGGGACACCATCATCGACATGTTGCATCTTAGTTGGGACTGCTGTGGTCCTGTTTTGCTTTGGATGAAATTCATTGGCATTTTCGTGCTTCCCCTTGGCATGGCTTCAGAATCACTTGTTGGCTCATTCATGCTGTGGGATGGCAGGGCGTAATGAAATGGTGGTGTAACACATCTGTGTTACCAAAATAAGCTCCCTCTTGTCCCATATTTTAATAAAATCTGAACAGCAATGAATCAGTCAATGATGCTGAAGTGTAAAACAGTATTGTTGGTGTCTGATGGAGTACACTATGAGCTCAGACTGAAAGGTCTTTCCTCTCAGTTGCTCTTCAGCTTCTCTGAGAACTCTGACCAGCACCACTGTGCTGCTGCTTCTTGAATTATGTTTTTCTAAATTTATTTTTCACAATCATTATAGTCAGAGGAGGACTTCTAAAAGCAGATTCTGCAAAAGCAGCATGCAGTTTGGGAGGAAAGGTGGTATGGTATGTCAGGTGAGAACTTACTAGCCCAGAACAAACCTTGACATGTGACCCCAACTACCTTCATCTTATCTAGTAGTTTCAAGGGAAAAGAGATGGGGAGTAGATAGTGTCTATTAATGCTGGTAGGGAGTTGTGTTCTACCTTCAGCATCTTCAATTAAAAAAAAAGAAGTTTCTATAACCACCTCGCCATGGTTTTGAATGACACAAAACTGTTGTTTCTTCCAACCAGATGACAGGAAGACACTGTGCTTGGGCAGCAGCTGTGTTCAGAAAAGGTTGTTAGCGGTGTAGGCAGAGCCATCTGCCTAGCAAGGCATTTGGCTTGGGTTGCTTGTTCTAGGCCAAGATAGTAAATCAATAGCTTATCTTTTACAGTGTAACAAGTAAGATGTCAATGGCTAGATTTACAGTGTAAACAGGAAAATGGTGGCTAGCTTTATTGGCTTCTTAGCTGCACTGGTGAGAAAACAAAGCAATATGAAGGGAAAAAAAAAAAAAAAAACAAAGCAACTCATCCTGAAAGAGGCTGAAGATCTTGAAACAGAACAGTACTTTTTTCAGGCATACTTACTGGCTTTTTGAATACCCTCTGCTACCTAGGGCTGGTCCTCCCATTCTCACAAACCTGTCAGTTCAGTTAAACTCTTGTTTTAACAAGTGCTTTCCACTCTGCATGGCAGGACTTTTGGTCTGCTCTAGTTAAATACAGGAAGTGGAATATATACACCGTGGGTTTTTTTGTTAACAGATTGTGCTGTGACAGTTGGTCCATTCTGTTTCTATTAATTTTCTAATCTCTTCTACTTTTGTGGAGACTCCTGTTGCAAATGTTGTTTGAAGTGGCTGCAAAACACAGAGACAACTGTAAGGAACAAAATAGTAAATAGTATGCTGATCATGGTTGGAATTTTCACCCATTCACCTGAAAAATGATAGATCCACACTAGGTATGAGAAGCAGCCCCCCAAATGTAGTTAGTACATGCACTTTCCTTTTAGGCTCTATTACTAGATTTCTTTTTAGAAATGAAACCAAGGCTGTAGTTTGAGCACAGTAGTAGTGCTGACCTGAACAGCCACACTTGCTCCATCCCACCTCTGTGCTCAGTTATGCTGATGCATTGTGTGGAGATGATCAGTGAAATGGAAAAGGGAACTGCTCTGGCTTATAAAATAAGACTCTTGCCAGTTATTTTTAGCTTAGCCAGCTCCTGCTGTGGTTGCTGTGCTCCACGCAAACATGCCTGTTATGAGACAGAGGGGAAGACATGGACAGGAACCTACAAAGAGACTAGAAACTGCTTGAATCCTAACTTTAGCTCTCCTAATGCAGCCCCTGCTTTTGGTGGAAAATAGTCTGACTTCTAGAGTCTTCTCCTTACAGCTATATGTGGTTCATTGTTCTTTACTTGTTTGGTTTTGTTTTGTTTTTAACGTTATTTTTAATGGAAAACCACCTTTTTTAAATAAAGAAACCTTTTCTCTATTTCAGTCAGCTTGCACCTCTGATCTAGTCAGTGCTCAAGCTCCTGTTGCCTTTGCTGCAAAGCTACATGTACTTATGGATGTATCTGCCTGTCCATGTATTTTTATACTGAATAAAGTCTTTAATCCTGAATGACCAGGCCTAAAATTTACTTTCTGCCTGTTAGCCTTGCAGTGAATGAGAACAGCTAAACTTGGTGCACAATCCTGAGTAAGGAATGGAAAAGAAAACTGGAAAGGCGTTCAAGTTTGCTCTGGGATTTACTTTGCCAAGAACATCCAGTGGCCTGACTGCCAACATGAACTGAACGTGGAAACCTTTCCAGCCCACCTGGGAAAACCTAGAACAGGAGAGGAGTTTAAAGACGTAGACGCTGGATGGAAAGAGATTCACTTTCTGCTCTCTCTTAAGGCAGGAATCCGAGAGGTATTCATCCATGTTATGGGGTGTTACATTGTACCACATGACTTAGTGGTAAACATTTAGGAGAAACAGTAAAAAAAGAAAAAAGGCAACAGGAGTTTCACTGTTTTGGGCCCTCGCTTGCCCTGTGAGTTGCATATTCTCACACTCTTCCTGGAATGGATGGTACCTATGTAATTCAGGCCTGACCAGAATTTCTCTGTCTTTACCTTTTGACAGCATATTTGCAGCCAGTCATGCTGGGAACATACTTCATTCATATGTGCCTGTGTTTACTCACTGATGTTTAGGGCTCTAAGTGATGGCTTATTAAAGCTTTTAAGTGCCTTGGAGGGCATGTAGCAGCCAGTAGGACATGAGCATTGTCAGCTGTTGTAGATCAATGTTAAAGTCTTGCTTTCTGCAGTATCTGTGGGTAACTTACTTTCCTAATATTAGTTACATACAGTGTCCTTGTTTATCCTAAAATTTACAAATTGCTTTGGAGACACCTTGTATTTGAAAGGCCACATCTTCTAAACATGTCACCTGTTTTCGTCCTAATCACAGCTGTTATCATAAGTTGGACTCCTCTGTCTAGTTTGCGGTGTGCAATGGTTGTGCTTCCCTCCCAGTATTTCAGTTTGATTGAAACTGATCCAAGTGTCAGATGTCTTAGAGAGATGGGAATTTACACCTCTGCTGCTCTTCCCTTGCTGACCTCTGTGGCATGCACTGTGTCAAAGCCTGGCTGAATGTAATGTGTGGATGACAGCTTGGTCTATGCTCCTTAGCATGTAGCACTCCATGGTTGCTAAGCCGGAGTTGTCTGAAGCAAAGATGAGCAGCAGGGAGGTTGTGCTGGCTGGCAGAAGGGGAATCTTTGGAATTTGCATGCTATGGTGCAGTCTTGTCTGGTCAAAGATGGACTCTCCTGGATGATAAAGGTTAGCTTCCTGAATTTTTTTCTCTCAGTAACCTTAGTGAGCAGTTCTTTCTTCCTGTGTGAGGATCCCTCAGTAGTCCCAGCCTTCACATCGTGGCTGGATCATGGAACCTCACTCTGCATGGGTACTAGGTCTGTATGAATGTTAAATCTGTCCCCAGAAAAATGCCAGTCACAGCAAACTGCTGTTGCAGTTAACAAGACTGCTACAAACAAATCAGGCCTGTCCTCTAGTCTCTGCATGAACTCTTCATGGAATATATGGGCAGATTAAAGAACTCTGATCTTCCTTTTTAGATGTTTAATGGTCTGGGTGTGACACACCTAAAAGATTAAAAGTGGACTGCAGTTAATTCACCTCCTAAAGACTTAAGGGTGCTGTCTGCTACAAGGATAAAGCTCATCTGTGGTAGAGACATAAGTTTCTTGGAGTCTGGTTAACATCTATGGCCTGAGATCCCCTGGGGGAGGGAGGGTAGAGAGAACCAGCAGCTGTCTTTCTGCTTCCATATGCAAAGTACATTGCTTTCTCCTTCTTCATATCAAAAATAAGGTGCAGTTCTCAATCTCTATGTCCACGAATACACATGCTCTCACATGCGTGCACAAAAACACACCCTTACCCTTAAAAGAAAATGAAACATTGGGTGAAATGTATGTGTGACAGATACTTGTTTCTGCAGCCGCTTAACACGCTGCAGGAAGATGACCTATTACAATGGGAGAGGGGGGGATGCAAACCTGAAATGGATATGGTGATTTCAGGAAAATCTGTTGAAGTTTTAGATTCACAGAACTCCTTTTTCGGTTGCTGTATAAGCTGTAGTTGTCATTTCAGTGTCCGGCTATGTATTTAGAAACCTCCCCTCCTGGGGTACTGTTGCCTTTTCGTCTTATTCCCTAAAGAGTGTTTCATTGCAAGTTGTCAGCATACAGCACACTTTCAGAGCCTGTTTCATGTCTGCCTGCAGAAGGGAAACTGCAGCTTGGCTGCAGTTAAACTGCTTGTTTAACTCTGCCTTGGTTTTGTATGCCGATGGGAGTTCCCTGTGGGTGGGCGGTGTTATGTATTTCACCACAATTCTACTTCTGCGCCCCATGCTCCCAAACAGCTTGTTCAGCCATGGTAAGCAAGATCATCCTCTGTGGACATGTTTCTTCTATGGCAAATAATGGCGTGCCTCGTAGGAGTCTATCAGTTAGCACTGATAGTTGGATTCTCTTCATGTGCTTAATGGAGAAATGCAGTTTGAGGCCATAGGCAGGCTTGGAGCGAGCTTTTCTTACTTTTTGCCTTTCTGTTTTCATGCTCATCTAATACTGAAGAATGAATTTGCAAACTGATGGGATTTCTTGTTGCTAAATGAATTGGTTTTGTATTTGAGTGGGGGCTTCAGGTTTCACTAAACATCTTTACATGTAAATGTACTGCCTTTAGATAGAGAAGAGATACAGAGCATGAAGGAGAGAGTTTGTTTTGAATCTGTTTAGCATCCTAGCAGAGCCTTTCTTCATGAATCTAAAAAGAATATAGCCACAGGGATTTGACATGGCAAACATATCTATTTTTTTCCTTTTGATAAGTGATCTTTGTTCTGGGATAGGCTCCTGATACAGGTAATCGGCATAATTACTGTTTTTGGAGCTCAGTTTTGTGCAAAAGTGTACAATGTATTGAGCGCACTATTTCCTGGTTTTGGAGATGATGATTCAGAAGGTGTCAAGGAAATAAGCAAGATGCTTAGTTTTCCATAGTTTAACTCTTCTGTTTTTTACAAAGTGCTGCTGTATTGCCTAGGCAACTGCATTCACAGCCCGTCCACACTGATGTACTTCTACATGTGCTCAGCACTGGGCCTGAATCCCTGATACTTCTCCAAGTAGCCTGGCCAGCGTTAAGAAACAAAATTACATGATTTTGTATTGTTTATCACCAAGCAAACAAAAGTGTGCAAAAGCTGGAGCTAAGGTTGGTAAGGCATATGTAGTAATTTAAAGGTTACCCAAAAAACCCCCCCAAAAAACAACAACAACAACAAAAAAAAAAACAAACCAAAAAACTGTTGCATTCTGGTAACTTATCCCCAAAGCAACTGTGTGTAAATCCCAGGAACTGACTAAGCTTCAGCCTAAAGGAAACTCAAGCAGTGTTTTGCTAATATGATATTTTCAGTTGCAGTACAAGCTTTTAAGTATACAGCCCTGAATCACCATGCATGTATCCTTTCAGTTTGGCTTTCTGTGCCATGAGCTAGATCAGAGAGCTGATCCAGCTTAGAAGGGAAGTGTCAAAGATATTTTTCTTTGAGCTGGCTGAGTTCTTTATCTGGACCATAGGCATCTGTGGGATTGCAGAACTAAGGGGATAAAAGGGGAAAGGGCCATGCAGTGGTTTATGGCTTGGTGGGGGAAACCTAAAACCCCTATTGCTGCCAAGACAATGCATTGTCAAACTATGGCCTCACACATTCCCTGGCCTAGAAACACACAGTCAGAGGCTGCAAAATGCCTTAGCTCTCTTCTGCTCTGCAGCTGCGGGAATGTTTTTGGAGTGAGTATAGACATTACAAACTTGTGCTAGCCTTGGTACCGTTTACAACAAAGCCACAGTGATGTGGGGCTTTGGCAGGAGGTGCAACGCCCTCTCCCCCTCCAGGATCCTAGGTATTTACTTAGGCAGGCAGGTCTGAGCTGCTGTGGCTTCGCTGCTCTTTCAGTGGGATTAGCTGGAGCACAGCTAGTTTAGGAAGCTTCTCTGCATGCTGGTGCTAAGCCCCTCAAGCAGCTATGGATGTTGTGATGCTGTGAAAGTATGACAACATGCGTTTGAACCTCTGTGTGGCCCTGGTGCAGCTAATCTTTTTTTTTTACTTGTAAGTTAATTTCTTTTTCTCTTGCTGCTTTCAAATTAGATCTATGACTTGATTTCGTATCCCAAAGAATGGATGTGGCACCCAGCAGGAAGGGTGTAGGCAACAGGACAAGGGAACAGTTCTGAGTGCCAGTGAATTTGTGACTAACTGTAAATTTGTTCGATTCTTCCTTATACCCCAGCCAGTGAAATTTTAGACTGTGAGAGAAAAGAGCAGTTTAGAAGAGGGGAGGGTCAGGAAAATGAGAAAAGGAATATTAAGTTTGAGAAAACCAAAAGAAAATGAAAAGGGGACAGAGATCAGAAAGGAGGTGAGAGGATGGAAGCAGTAGCTGGGGAGGGGATGGTAGAACAGACTCATAAAAGCTGAAGCAAAGCAAGGCCAAAGAGACCATTGCTGTCAGAACCAAAGGTGGAAGTAAATGCTTGAGGTCTTTAGTAGAATTGTGACTTGATGATGAGCCTTTGTAGTTCATTGTACCTGAAGATCATGCTAATGCAGGAGAAGGGTGTTGTTAAGGGAATGTCAGAGGGCCAGTAGAAATAGCTAGTCTTAAGTGCTGAGAGTGCTCGTTTCTGTAAGTCACAGCTATTCTTCTCTGTGGGATGGCATCTGTTACAGGTTACCCAAAGGGGAGGAGAAAGGGGGCCTGCTGGTGAGGTGAGAGAAGCATGACACATGTGGAGTCATGTCTTCAGTATCTCTCTCTGGTATTCTCTCAAATGTCTCAGCCCATCATCCTTGTATGCCTACCCTTTTTCCTTAGTTGACGCTTGTCAGCAATTGTCTGTTGTTCCTGTGTTTCATCTTTCTCTGGCTTTGATGTCTCGGTTACTGGTGGCTTACTGGCTGGCCCTAAAAGGAGACTAAGAACCCTCTTAATGTTCACCCTTACCTGAGACACTGGCTAAGAAACCAAGGGCTCTTGCTTGGACCCAGCCCAGCTGCTGTCCCCACTTGCCATCTACAATAGCAGCACCCAGAGCAGCTGGAAGTGTCTGAGTAGGTGAGCTCCTGCCTGTAATCTCTTTGCTCTAGTCTTTTTGCTCCCAGGTAGAGCCTGAACAGCCTGTGCAGCATTGTGCTGGGTTTAGGAGATCTGAATGAATAATCTAGTTTCCCTGGCAACAGTGGTCTCTTTAATCACAGAGATGCAAGTCTACCTCTGTTATTAGTGTTAAGACTTGAGTAGCGTATCTGGCTACAGTAATACTTTGCTTCTGTTGGGAGAAAATGGTAGAATAAAAGCACGAAGGGCCTTCTGCCTTGGAGATAATTAAAGTCTCCATAGGTGGATTTTGGTGCTGTATGCAGCAATAATAGAAGGAAGAGGGATTATAACTACTTCTAAGCTTTTTAATGTGTGAAGGATCCCTGGAGGATACAGAAATAAAGTTTTAAATTCTGTGTGGAGCTTTCTATGCACAGATCTCATGGCAGTCGGTGACACTGATAAATTCATTCCATGCTGAGATGTGTTATTTTCATTTTTATGGATAGGGAGACAAAGTGATTCAAAGGTAGGCTGAATCTTGTTGCAAAGCTAGAAATAAATCTCCTCTTCTGAGCCCAAGTCCTCTACCTGCCCTTCCCTTCAGTTTCAGATAAAGGTTTCCCTGTGTAGTAGGAGACAGAATATGTTATGGAAGGTAGAAGTGTGAAGCCTGCTTTTTAGCAGAAGAAAGTGAGGAAAGTGAAAATACTGTGATTCACTGCAAGCCTTTCTGCTAATATATTTTAGTCTGCATTCACTCCCCCATTAACAGAAGGGGAGCAAAATATAAATTTTGAAAGTGAGCTTTGGGAGTGAAAGAAATATTCCTGCCTTAATTTCTGCAAAGCAACATGGACTTGTTACTGCATGTGGGCAGGAGAAACAGGTTTGGATAAGAGTAGTTTGAAAAAACCTTCTGAAGGAAAAAGAACTCTTACCTGATCAAAGGCATGAAGCCTCCATAAGTGCCCAGTACTGATGTTCCTCCTTGGATAATGCCAGTGTTAAATTTTCAGTAATATCTCGCAGGCTTCTTGGGTTAGAAAGTTGCACAAGAGAGAGCTGATTGGAAAACAGATATCTGCAATGACATTATAAGATGTTAGTGTTTTGGGGGTTTTTTTTAATTATTATTTTTTATTTTCTATGGCATAAATAGTGCAGAGGTGCAAGGAGACACCCATCCTCCTTCCTATTTATAATTCTGGTTTCTGAAGTCAAAACAATCCCTTAACCTTCTGGCCAAACAGAAGACCATCCATCTTGTGTGTTAGGAGGGTATTTTTACTTTTTTTTTTTCAGTGTTTCCTTGCCTGTTTGTGTAGTGCAAGGTCGGGGCCATGCTGTCTTCTCTTCCACTTCTGAAAATTCCAACATGAAATTTGTTTGGTTTGCTGGTGTTGTAGACATCATCCAACTTTGGGATATCTAAAAATCTTTTGTTTGTGACTGAGCATCCTTATTTCAGCAACTCCCTTTCAAGCCTCCATTTACGCAATCAACTTACTAGGGTGTCTTCTAAATGGTTGGGGAGCTCTGGAAGATCCTTAACATCTAGACAAGAGTCCCTTCCCTAGAGCATGTACCACCTTTTTTTGTTGTTGTTGTTGTTCTTTTTTCTTTTTTCTTCCTCTCCCATTCCTGTGGTCTTGCACAATCTAATGAGTCTTTTGAGGAACTCGGAGAGTTTGAGCACAAGGTAATACCATGAGCGGGTGGGTGATATAAAATTCATTGAGCTTGTTAAAATAATACTGCCATGGTCCTTCAGCAGCCTAAAGGCCTCGTATACAGCTGTTATTTAGCTGGGTGGTATTTGGTACAAACTGAGACAGAGGCTCATGTCTACAGTGAGTTTATTGTTGGATTTTCAGTATATTGTTTGTGTAAATTCCGTAGACCGGCTCTCACTCCTGAATAAGCCACATGGATCAAGTTTTATTCTGTTCCACGCAAAGTTCACATCCTTTACTGGAATGAGTCATGCTTTAACTGAGTTTACTGTGAGGGAGGAAAGTGGGCTTTAAAATGTTACTCCTCCACCCTGCCTTAGTGATGTATAACAGGATTATTAGTATGCTTGGCAGCTGCTGCTTATTATTTTCACAGAACCTGGATATACTGTGAAAACAAGTAAAAATTGATTCTACTTGTGTTCAAGTGTGAATTTAATGTGTAATTTTAAACTTATAAGACAAAAAAGCTATTCTCTTTTTTGTGGCTTTGTCTTGCCTGCTACTGTAAAAGTGGACCTAGCTTATCTCCCTGTGGTTATTTTTCAGTTTTGGGAGAAGAGTGGCATTTTGCGACTTGTAACTGAAAGAGGAGGAGGAACTCCACCACTTTGTGTTCAGTGGCCCATGCATGGTGATCATTGTTACACACAGGACACTCCTGGGCATTGACAGGTTTTGCTTCACAGGCACATGTAACTTGTACGTAAGGTTGTCTCCAGCTTCTCTCAGGCAAGACGTATGTGATGCAGTGCCACTGTGTAGAAAGCAGATTTTGGTCTTCTGTGTATATTTCTTGTGCAGAGAGGTAAAAGACCTTTTAACCTATGGTAGAGGGAGCTGCTCAGTGTGTGTCCTTAATATAGATTTTTTGCAGAAACAGTCTCTGTGCGCAGCTATTAAAGATACCAGAACCAATTTTACTACTGACCTTTCCTGCAGAAGTTCATTGATATCTCATGCAATAAGGGTTAATTTGACTCTTCATACCACCATCCTTCTTGTTTGTTTTCTGGTTGTGGGTTTTGGGGTTTTTGTTTGGTTTTTTTTTTTGGAGGTGGGGAGAGAGGACAGGATAGGAGGGAGCCAGGTGGTGGTTTATTCCTTTGTTTAAGGAGTTAGTCTCAAAATTGAGGAGGAGCGGCAGCCAATAGGAGAGGGCCTCTTAGGATTTTATTTTTGGCAGTAGGCAGGTTCACTTGACACGTAAGACCTTTCTTTCATAGTCCTCTTGTTCCTGAGCGGTCTGGAAAGAGTTATACTTCTCCCCTGAGCTATGTATTATCTATGATTGCTAAACTGGCAGGGGCATCATCTGTTCCTGTTCTACAGAAAAAACAGGGTCTGTTACCCTAACCCACTACATTCCTAAACTCCGACTGCATAACTTTTATGGAGCCTGCAAAATAATTTATTTTGATGCTAATGCTTTTGAAGGAAAACTTGAGGGAAGGAGCTGTAATTAAATGAACACCAATGTTAGACATTAGAAGGGACTTTAACTTTTAGGACTTAGAATGAGTGAAGTGAATGTTTGGTGACAGCATGAGTTTAATTAAATTTACGCCTCCACTTGATCTATATTTAACTACTACTGACTCTGGGTTTACTGATAAGTAATCATAATAGCTGGGAGGCAGGCTGTGTCTTGGTTGACCAGCCTATCTCCTGTCCAGCTTGACTCTGACCAGACAGATTTTTCTCCTGTGTTTTACAGATGCTTCATTCAGTGGCACACCACCTAGCTATGCGTATGATGCAGACCGTGCTGAAGAACAGAGGCGACATCATGATATGATGCCCTATATTGATGACTCGCCATCATCCTCACCCCATCTCAGTTCCAAGAGTCGGGGCAGCCGAGACACCCTATCTTCAGGGTCTCTGGAATCTACAAAATCAGTGAGTCCTTTCCTGCCTTTTTGGAGTTAGCAAAGCCTTGCAGCTTTGCAAGGGGTAGACTGCTTTAACAGGGAGCGAAGATGGGGACTACCAGCACTGTAGGGCAGACTACCTAACATAATATAGCAGTGCCTGATCGATATTGTGTATTTAAAGCTAAATTGAGGCTTCTAGCTGATACTAAGCCCAAACTTCAGGGATGAGTGTTGTTTGGATGATTTTTAAGCCTCAGTTTTTCACCCTTTGTGAATTTTAATGGAGAGAACTGGTGATTAATTTCTGTCGAGAGAGTCTCTAAATATGAGATATTTTGGAAAGGAGACTCTGGGGAAAAAACATTCTACACTATGATGTTCATGCATCAGTGTATCTGGGTTGTCATTGCCTTTCACAAGGGAAATAAGAGTTATTTTGGGTAGGTTAAAGGCTTTGATAAAACATCTAGAATATAAGGTCTGTTTCCTTCGCCCTGTGAAAATGGAATGAGGGAGATTAAAACTGCTGGCTCCGAGGTACGGTGACTTTGGCTGGGAGCTGGCCACTTCTTATAGCAAATTTGACTATTCACTAAATAGCTATCTATATAATATAGCTATATATAATCAATTATGGTAGATAAAAAGTTCAGAACGGACCACCTAGCCTGACCTGTGGTTTGATGTGAACCTTCAGGCTATCTTGCTTTATTTTTGCTTCAGGTTCAGTAGCATGGCTAGAGCTTGGAGCTTAAGGAAAACTTCTATTTTTGTTTTTAAAATAGTCTTAGTAGAGAGTTTGCTGCTTGCCTTGGTATATAGCTATTGACTCTGCTGTCTTCACAGTCAAAATGTCTTAGTTTCAGCTTGAATTAATCTGTTTGACTTTCAACCTTTGTTCCTTTTGCTTCCTAGATTGTAGAGCAATTCAATCACAAGTTGCTGCTTCCCTGAATATCTTTGTCATCTGCAAACTTTCGGTTTCCCCAAGTCATTCCTAAAAATGCTTAATAGCATGAAGACAACTGTCACTTCCTTCCTACTGTATTTCTGAGAAAGTGTAGCCAAACAATCTTGAATTCCCACATTGTAAATGACACTTTGAAATCTGTCATTTAAGTGGTTTAACTTATGTGTTGGCTCTATATTGTTCTGTCCTATTAATTAAGATATCATGGGAGAAGAAGATGGATATTTTACAGATATCACTGTACATGTAAATCAACGCTATCACCTTTATCAGACAGTTTTATTTATCTTCCATCAAAACAATTTCAAGAGTCTGCCAAGTTCCACAAACCATTGCTACTTAGCATTCATTGTATACACTCTTCTGTTACTCTTTATTGGTTAGTGCACTATCCTATGCTTCCTTAATTTTTCTAGTATGAATGTTAGATTAAGAAGCCTATTTGAGGCAATGTTCTTGATCTTCTTTCTCATTTATAAAAATGCATTATCAAGATCCCTTAAAGCATTATCAAGTACATATATTGTTGATGTTTGCTTAATTTTATGTGACTCTAAAGAATGGAATCTAGTTAGCTGCTTATGCTTTAGTCTGTTAATTCTGAGATGCTTTTTTATCTTTCAGGGTGAGAATTCTTGTGATATGTAAGAGGCTTTTGAATGAAGAAATGATCATTAGTAAATTCAAAAGCTCCAAGAACATTTTAATATTGGCTTGAGATTTCCAGGTTATGTTTTTCAGGATGAAAATGCTATGTGGCTATAGATGGCTGAGAGTTATCTTCAAAGAACCAGTTGCCATAGTGCCTTGACTGAAGGCCTGGAAGAGACATTGCCTAATATTAAATCTTGTTCTTTATTTGTTTGAGTATTTCCTCATAAGCATTTAACAGTAATTAATTTCAAAGTTACCTTAATAATGCTAGAAGGCTGCCTTTTTAAAAATATTTTTTTAACATAAATAGATGTTTTCTTCTCTCTGACTGTAAAAAGATGTTTTATGGCTTCCAAAAGAAAGAGGTGTCCTGATACAGATTAGACTTTTAATTGTGAACCTCAACCACTTCAGTTCATCCTGTTTGTAATTAGTCCACAAATGACAATGCCAGTCATGAAGGATGGTCCATGACAAGGAGGAAGAGACTAATTTATATAGGGTGGCAGTATTTCCCAAACAAGTTAAACTTTGTCATCGCGAGTTGTTAGATGGCTTTTACTGTATTTGTGTTTTCAGCTGTAGTGGAAAAGTCATCAGTAACAAAATTAAGTGTCAAACACTGCTGACCCAAGCATAGAAAGTATGTTGGACCAGAAATACCAGAGTGTATGTCTCTTCTATTTTCTTTTTCACTACTCTTGATTAGCAGAAAACATTTTTTGTTTACATGTGTTTGCTTGTATAGTTGTCTCCTTTGCCCTTTTACTCCTTTCTTAGGTGCCTGCAATTACTTCTGAAAAATTTAGATTATCTTTATGAGCAGTGTGTCTGCTCTGTGTCCAGAGTCTAGAAATCAAGTTAATTGTATGTAACAACACAACACATGCACTATATACACCACTTTGACAAAATATTAAGACTGTGAAGTCATTCAGAAGTTTAGAAATTACTATGGTCATCCAGCCTTGCCTTGTGCCTATAGCCTTGTCTTGAATCTTTATAGTAACTTCCAATTATGCAATCAGGTCCTATTTTTGCTACGGGCCTCTTGCATTGTTCAGTGTATATAGTGAATGATACTCACTGGCTTCAATATTTTTTCTTGAGAGCTATGTGTACACTTTATTTACAGGACACTGCAAACTCTGCTCTGAGTACAAAAGTACTCATTTCCTTTTGGTGTGACCATTAACTCCAAATACAGTTGGAATGCTACACAGGTCTTAATCATCCTTGCAATGTTCCTGTGAGATGAGAGGATGGTATGTTCACTAACCACAGGTAATCAAGGCAGACAGATTATAGGAAAAGCATCTGCTGATTTTTGGGTGCTTAATGTGAGATGCGTAATGTTCTGCAAAACCAGATTCTGACTTTTAGTGCAGTTTTCTTCACATTTAAAGTAAAATCCCTTTAATTTCACTTGCAACCAAGAGTTAACAACACTCCAGTCAGGCACCCATTGCGAACAATGATTTATTTATTTATATAATTAATTCTAAGTAATTTGCTTAGCATTACACAGACATAGCAGCATTTTAGTGTGATGTTCATCTGCCTTATACATGAGACCAGCCTTCCTCTTGGAGACTGGGTTGTTGCTCTCTGTGTTGAGGGTATTTTGCTTTGACTTATTTTGTGGGCTTGCTCTGGGCTTTTTATTTTTATGCCAAGTGCTGACTATGTCCTTGCATCTCCTTATAGCACCTATAGCCTTTGGTTGGAATAGTGCATCAGGGTTCCACCTGGTCTACCCAGCCACCATAGAGAAAGTGCTGAGTGGCAAAAGCAGTGTCTCTTTCTAAAAGAGAATGAAGGGATACCCCCTGGACTACTTGTGGAGGGGCTTCATGTTGTTTCCTCAGTGTGTAGGGTAACTAACTCCTGGCACCTCATGTTCTGTGTTCCGGGAAGTGAAGGCCACCATTGACTTCCAGTAGGTTTGTGGTGTTCTAGACCTTGTCATTTGGGAACTGTTTTCCAATCTCCCCTACCACCTGCATCGTATAAACAGACTAAAAGATGCTGACTGGTCTGCCTCGAAACTGTACCACTTCAACCAACTCTTACGTATTCGTGTTCCACCTGCTATGTGCCCATTGCACAAACATCTGTTGCTATCCAAGGAGGGTGACAAGAGGTGCACCAGCATTAGTTCTGTCTGTGACCCAGAGAGGACATAATCAACAAGGGCTTTTGTAGTGTGGATCTCAGCATCCTCTGACTCATCATTTTTGTGGTAAGGAGGCCTTAGTGAATGCCTGCATTGAGCAAGCTAGGTTGTACCCCCTCTTCTGGCTCTTCCAGAGTCTCATGCTGAGATGCTGACGCGTGTCCTGGAATAAAGCCGATGCTTTTGCCAAACTTTTGACTGTTGCTCTGAAGCAAGCCTACAGGGAAGAGAGGAAAAAGGAGAAATAGGTTCCACTAAATGCTTAAGTTGTTTGTTTATTTAACTTGAGGAGTGATTTAATTTTCCTGAACCTTGCTTTCTGTAACAGTTGAACTGTTGTGATTGAACTTTCCAAAAATTCTGGAAAGCTGTCTTGGAAAATGTCAGCCCAAATGTTTGCCAAATAAGACAGTGCTGGTAGCTTCAGAAGGTGTCAGACAGTGTTTGCAATTAATGGTGATAATTCACTCCCAGAAAGAGAGAGACTGTGTCTGTCTTCCTCATACAGCTGGTGTGAAAAGTGAAGATGCTTGGGTAGTTAGAGGACAGAAGGAGAGCTTGCTACAGGGCAAGCTCTTGCTGGTGCACAGGGAAGTGTTGGGACATATGGAAAGTTAGTGACTGACACCCTTCACTAGAGAAGAGTTATTGCCAAGAACTTTGGAGTGGGTAGCCTGCAGTTTGGAGGCTAAAGAGACTGAGAGAGGATGGGAAGCTTCAGTCATGATACTATTATAGAATCATAGAATAGTTTGGGTTGGAAAGGACCTTTAAAGGTCATCTAGTCCAAGCCTTCTGCAATGAGCAGGGACTATTGCTGCTACTGAGGTAGGGAGAGGTTACAGCAATGGGAAGAGCAGAAATAAGAAAGGCCTTTCCGGATCTGCTCCCCAACAAAGCCGGGCTCAAAGACATGTGTGGGGCTGGGGGTGTGGGGCTCTGTGAAGGTGGGCACAGGGCAGTCAGTGGAAAGGTAATGCTGGTTCCATCCCCCCAGGAAATGAGGGGAGTCACTTTCCTAGAGTTTAGAAGATAAGGTTTTTTGCCAAAATAGATCTCTCCAATTCTTGTATATATCACTCGCAGCGAGGCTGGAGGGCTAAAGCTGAGCGACTAACTCCTGCTTTCTGTTCTGTTTGGAGGGGAAATTGGCTAGTACTTAGAGATTTCCAGGTGGAATTTCTCTTTCCTTTTCAGCTGTGCTGTCCATGGTTGGTGCAGCATTAGCAGCCGTTGCTGGTCCTCAGACCGGATTCTTTTGTTCTCGCTGTCTGCCAGCTATGTGGAAAGCAGTGCTGTGGCAGAGCAGGTTGTGGACTTTTCTCCTAGCTTCGTCCCAAGGGGATCCAGAAAAGTTGACCTTTGAAGCTACATCAATAGACAGGATTACTGCTCTGCTTGGTACTATTGCTAGCTTGTCCTTCCCTTTCCAGCATTTCCAAATCCTCTCCGTTCTTCCTCTCAATATTTGGGTTTGTTTGTTTTGTTTTACTGTCACTTTCCCTTCACCACCCGCAACAGATGTAATTTTTCCTTTTTATTCTCTAACTCTTTGCTCCTTAAGGGCTCTGCCTGGATTTACAGCCGTTCTTGAGGGGAACTGGCACACCAGTACTGATGTTATAAATAATGCTGGCTCCTCTCCCTGCTCCTTCCCCTCCCTGCATGGAGCAGGGAGAGGAGCCAGCATTGGCTTGATTAGAGAATTTGCCCTGTTTTATATCACCAAGACAATGAGATACCTCCTGCCTGTTTAGCAGACGCTTTCAAAGGTATTTACACTTTAAAAATTGAAGTGAATATGTTTTCTCTTTCATAGGCTGTCAGCTTCTCTATGAGATTCTGAGCTGCCCTTATGGGAAACCTCTGCTTTGAACATGTTCATTGCACAGCATATGAACACACTGTACCAAAGAAAGGTCTGAGAGTTAAAGTACTTTTTATATGCCCACTTTGAATCACCGATTCTCTTTACAGAGCTGTGCCAGCAGCAACCACTTTGCAAAATTTTATTTGTTGTGGTTTCTAGATTCTTAATCTGTGTTCTTCTAACATATGCAAGAAAACAATTATTGCTGTTAATTTAAGCAACAACCAGAAAGCCCCAAGTTCTTTAAGCAAAGTTGGGAAGAGCTGAATCTGTCTAATCCTTGGAGCTGGTGAATCTCAGGCTTGCAGTAATTGAATACAAAATGCAATGCCAACCTGGTTAGTAAACTAAAGTACTTAGGCTGACAAGCTGTAAACACATTCAAAACAGCTGTGGCTTGGGGCCAGTGTATGCATGCTCTCTAGTGTCTTCACTGCTTCTAACCACTTTTACTGGCCTTTGTTCAGGTCACAAGATTGCACTCATCACTGTGACTCAATCTTTTGGTTTTTAAGTCTTTGGAATAGCAAGAAGCATCACCCAGTTGAGAAGAAAACACAAGAACCTCATAGGCATGAGATACCTGTGAAACTTCCTTTATACTGCTTTCCATCTTCCTTTTTGTTTTCTTTTTTTAAAATGTAGTTCATGAGGAGTGGGAGCAGAGCACTGATTTCTTGCTTTCTTGTTCAGAACTGGCCGGGTGTTGGGTCCTCACAGCTCCCATGGCAGACAGACAGGAATGTTCTGGCTGCTGCCCCATGATAAGATACATTTATTTTGAAACGTTGTGGGTAGAGAGAAATGGAGAAAGGCTAGAAATGGATGCTAGCATCAAAGAGGACAGAGACAGAGTCAGAACATGAAATACTTGTCAGACTTGTACAAGTAAGAAATGGGCTAACCAAGCTGGGTAGTAAGCATGGGATGGACTGCTGACCACCTGGCACTCCCTGCTGAGTGGTTAGAGTTTGCCAATACAGGCTGTTCCCACATCCTGCTGGGAACATCCCATCTGCACTTTTAGTTAATAGGTGTATTTTCCCCTAGCTAATATGGTCTGGTAGATGTGGAACCAGCTCCTCCCCTTGCCACAAGCAGCTCAAAGATTTCTGACTGCCAGGGCAGGGGAAAGGAGTCCTCAGCCTTGGCGGGTCCCCCTGAACCGGTGGGGAGCTTGATACCTACGCCCAGGACGTTCCTTCTCTTAACTGCCCTTCTGCCTGGAGTGCAGAAACAGCAATCAGGCCTGTGGTCACAGCGTTGGTCTTTTTTCCCCCCCCTTCTTTGTCCGATATGGGCAAAGCAGAAAAAGCCCCTGGCACTGGGTGCATCACATCTTGGTGTGCTGCAAGGGGAGAGTGGAAGGACAGTCTCGCAGTATCTCTGCCTGCTAATTGCTCTCTCTTGGGTGAGCAGATGAGCCTGTTCCCAATTCTGCAAGTGAGGAATGTTTTAATACCAAATAATAAATTTGCTCCTCTTCTTCCTGATGTTGGCACTAGCTCCCAGTGAATTTCTCGGTCCTGGAATGTTTCATAACAAATGTGACTTAAGAAGCACCCTGAGGCTGAAGAAGCACAGGGGCTGTTTTCCAGACGTTCATCCAGCAGTAAGAGCTGCTGCTCAGAGCAGCCCCAGACGACATTGTCAGAAAAGGCCTCCCTCAGCAGGAAACTCATGTCAGGGCACTGGCTCTCGGGCGGAAATACAGAGTGGCAGCACAATGCAGACAGCAGCGCTGTGGTGTCGTATTGATCCCTGACACAGCAGGAACAGCAGGAGATCATCTTTTCACATATGAGGAATCTGTATGTAAATTTGAGGTACTGCATTGGAAACCTTGTAATGTGCGATGTGATTGTTGGATGAAATACCTTGAGGGTTTCTTCAGCAACTGCTGTACTGTAGCTTAAAGCAGCCAGGCCCAGCTCTATCTGCATCTGAGGCTAGAGTTTTACAAGCATCACGCTTGGAAAATGCTCCTATTAAAAAGTGTTAGGACAATGCCGTAGACTTTGCAAAATGACCTTGTGGTAATGGACAGGAAATGGCCACACTCTAGTGTGTCCTGGGAGATGTTTGTCTCTCTGAAAGCACATCTCTTTTAAAGAGAGGAAATTAACATTCAGGCAGAAAATGCTGCTTCTCTCAGCTGAGGGTGCCCAGCAAGAACTGGCTTGTAAATTAAAGCTTCTATTTGTGAAGAGGAAAACTGTTCTCAGTGCTATAAGGAAAACTGTTGTGCCACTGTTGATGGGGAAGTTTGAATCATTTAAATAACTTGTCATTGTGTGCTGCTCTTTACAGATGTTACAAACATACCCAGCTGGTTTTAAATCCTCACCTCCTCCAAGAGAACCTGCTAAAGATAATTATAGTGCTGTGTCAATATTGACCAGTTACCTCATCCTCAGCAGTGGGGACTTTGCAGCACTGTTAGTTTTTCCTCAATGCTTCTTTGTGAAGCTGCATTTTTCTCTTGTAAGTGTTGTAAGAAATCTTTGGAAACCAAGAGGTGTTGTGTTTTTCTTGCATCAGGGCTGCTGATGCAGACAGCTACATCCCTGCCTCTTTAGACGAAGGCAATCTTTGTTAAACATCTTGGGACTGTCTGTCTTGATTACGTGTATGTACTATGCCTTAAAAAATCGTCCATGAGGTGGACATCCAGGCAGTACTGGTACAGAAATCATAAGGAATGGTCATAAAGTTGTTGCACATTTCTGACTGAGCTGCAACAGGCAGTCACACGGGTGCTCTGTAGGTGCACAGAATCTGTTGCAGCATTCATTTTACTATGTAGTTTGTCACTGGTGTTTTTCTGAAATCTTCTGAACATGACTGCTGAATTACAAATCTCTAGCTTCTTTGAGATGCCCTTTCAAGATTAAAATCTTGGCACTGTGGTTCTTGCTGAACCTTACCGAAGGGTGGGGTGCAAAGACAGGTTCTTTCTATGTAGTACCTGATGTGTGTGTAAATTTTACTCATTTCTTTACAACAGCTTCTGTCTGCCACTTTTATTTAAGAGGTGATGGTGGTATTTGACACATCACAAAATTTTTATTAAGTAGTTGCTGCAAGGTCTTCTAGCATAGAAAATAGCTTGTGAAATGTAATAAAAGCGTTCAAAAATCCGGATGGTTATGTTATCGATGGGACTGAATCCAGAAATATCTGGGAGCGTGAGGATCTGGTTCTTTCTTCGTCTGGTGCATAGGCTCAAAGTCACACTCAGAATGTGAGAGTTACTGTAAGCTTACCTATAGCCAAGATACCTTCTCTCTCCATAATGAACCTCATATATACCTCTGCAGGTTCAAAGCACAGGACCCTAAACTAAATGGAACTTTTTTTGTCAGCTATAGAAGGGTTTTAAGTTCAGCCAGTCCTCCTGCTGCTGAAATTAATAGCTGAAGATTCCTCTGGATATTAACAGGAGTAGGATGGAGCCCCAAACAACCTACCCAAAGCCCTTGAAAAGTATCTACCCTTTCAGATCCAACTACTGGCTCTATTCTTAGAGACCTTTAGCAATATAAAAAGGTTGCAAGAATTGTAAAAAGCCATTTCTGTGAATGACAGAAATAAAAAAAGAGAACTGGAAATAAGATTCTGTAAAAGGGAGGTATTTCTCATTATTTCTAACCTTCTTTGTTTTGACACATTTTCTTCACAGTTTGTGGAAACATTCAATTTTAATTGATCAGGTTAAACATTTTTCAGGTAACAATTTTGAGAGGAAGGATAGCTGAAAGTTCAACTGAGGGGATTACTGCTTCTCTTACACTTGATGCTAGTCTTCCCTTGATGTGTGCATTTGCCCATTAGTGTATTTTTTCTTCTCTCTTTCTTCAGTTGTTTTGGTTAAGAACTCCTTCGTGGAATCCCAATAAGAAAATCAGCATGTGCGTTCCAAGCAGTGCTGCTTATTCTGTCCTCTAACTAAAAACAGATATTGTGCAAGCTGGCGATGAAAAATAATTTAGTGAATAGTAGAGAGTAGGAGAAAGAACAGCCACCTTTAAGAGCCATGTCTGCTGTAACTGCTGTATATTCATGCACATCTGTGTAGATGCAGGGGAAGTGATCCTGTCTGCATAGAGAAACGTGGCTTTGGAATAAGATCATAGAGAACTCTCGTGGGAGGAGGGATTGAGTTGCACACAAGCAAGGGTCCCTAAGATCTGTATGGAGGATAAATTCTGAATTTTTGTTCTGTGTGTTGAATTTTGTGAAGAAGTCTGGGTACCTAATTGAGGCACCAAAGTTAGATGACTAAAGCTAACATCTGTAAATAATCTAAGTGACATCAGTTGCTGGTAAATAAAAATTTCTTTAATGCTTTATATTTGTATGTTTCTAGAAACAGGACACTAAGCACAAGTGCATTTTTTGTTTGGTTGATTTTTTTAGTCTGAAAGTAAACCAAAAAAACAAGTTGTGGTCAGCTGAATGATACCTTTTACTCTCTCCATCCTCACTCTTGTTTTTTTTCTCTCCCTGCCCCCCCTCCCCCTTTTTTTTCTTTTTTTCTTTTTTCTCCTTAACAACTTCTTTGTAGAGTGAGCCAGACCTGGAGAAAGGCCTGGAGATGAGAAAATGGGTCCTGTCAGGAATACTAGCCAGTGAGGAAACCTATCTGAGCCACCTGGAGGCTCTGCTGCTGGTAAGCACTGGTGACAGACACCATTTCAAACGCTGGTACTTGAATTTTCACTGCTGCTTCCATCCAGTGTTTCCCAGAACTTCACACACCATGGGTTACAAGTTGCTGGGTGCAAAGGGTACCTGTTACTCCTCCAGTGGAGAAAGAGAGGCTTAAAGAAAAGACTGGATATAGCACAACCAGGGAGTTATTATATTAGCGTGGTAGTATCCAGGAGCCCTGTCTTTCAGTATGCTGTGCTAATTATTAGGCATGTTGCTGTACAGTTGGACAGAGATTAAGGAAATGGAGTGCAAAGGGATTTTAATCACACCATTAATATCCTGGGAAAATCCACATACCAGGAGTGGCTGGTCCCCATGAGAGAATTTGTTAATGTCTAGCTTTCAGGAGTTGCATGAATGCAAATATCACTTATTAATAGGATGAAAAACAACTCTCTGGAGGGACGTGCTGTAATGGGGTAAGGGTGAACGTACTTGGTTTGCATGATAACGATTTCCTTCATTCTTCATTTCAGCCTATGAAGCCTTTGAAAGCAGCTGCCACCACCTCTCAGCCTGTGCTGACTAGTCAGCAGATTGAGACAATATTCTTCAAAGTGCCTGAGCTCTATGAGATCCACAAAGAATTCTATGATGGGCTCTTCCCCCGAGTGCAGCAGTGGAGTCACCAGCAACGTGTAGGGGACCTCTTCCAAAAGCTGGTGAGTCAGCTACCATCACCAAAGCTTCTGTTACCTCTCATTCATGTAACAGGTGCTGGTACAATTCCCTTTGGTGACTGAAGGGGTGAAAGCCCATAGCTGGATTAGATGAGAGGCTTCTAGCTTTGCCTCGCTGCAGTGAAGGGCCTCCAGCAAAAGTGGCTGTTTCATTGCTTTTAATTAAAGACTCCAGCAAGCTGTGCTACTAATACAAGTACAATTTCACAGAAATGTTGAATCTCCAGGTGTCTGCAGTGTCGTCAAACTATTTTGCTTTAGAGAAAGGTGGGAGATTAGGAGTGTTAAAAAGGGTACTTTTTAACACCGGCAGCCTAAGTGTTTCTCATTGTTGCTGAGCTCCCTCGCACATCCTTCCTTCTCTCTATTGTGCTTTGCTCTGTCTTGTGCTGATTTTCTCTGTTTTACGGTCATCACCATCCTGGCCTTTGTATTCCCCTTGCTGCAGTCAACTTGCTGCTGAGAATCCTTCAAGCAACCTCAACAAAATTCTCTGAGTGCAGAAAAGGACAAAGACATATACAGCATATTCCTGAGGCTGAATTAAAATGCTGAGTTTCTGAGCCAGATGACAAATTGTTTGCATTCTAGGAGATTCCTTTGCCCCTTTAGCCTCTCCCCTAGCATGTGCAGAGGGCAAAGGATTAAAGGAGCTGTTTTTTCCTTTTTAGAAAAGAAAAGAATCTCTGCATTCCTGAGGTGCCTCTGATTCTCAGGGTAGGAGTGACATTACAGCAAGGGGTTTACTGGATGGGGAGTGCACTTTACCAGGGTCGCTCAATTGTTAGCAGCTGTGTAGCCCAGCACCAGCCCCATCCCCTATGGAGCAGGGGGCAAATGGGCCTGGAAGGTGATGTTTTCCATGCATGCCAGCGGCTCAGGATCAAAATATGGGAATCTGCTTTTGACCGCCAGCATGTTTTAGCCAGGAGGGGTCAAGTTGGTGCTTTGGTGGGTAGTTCATGGTATGCGATTTGAGCAACTGGTTTAAGAAGACAAAACCACCTGCTGCTGGTTTCTGAAGCAAAAATACAGAAGGCTGCTGGAAGTGGAAGCCTCACAAACTGTATTGAAAGTGTAGTGCAGAACTGAAGATAGCACTAGCTGAAGAAGAACTGAATATATTCTCTACCACTGCTGGCTGTTGAGCAAGCTTTGACTCTCTGTACACCTACTTAGGCCTTTGTTTAAGACCATTTCTTGCTGATGGTGATCACAGGTCCAGGAGTTATGCCCTTCTGGCACTCCATTTTTATGTTCCCCTGGTTTTTATGTATTTGTAAGAGATTTGTTTATTTTGTTGGATTAGTATTGGAAACAAAGGAACAAACTGCCCTAGTGCAGGAAGCTTTGAGCTAGCTTAGCAGTTTCAGTTTCTGGGGGTTTGATGGAGTATCAGTGGGAATTGCGAATGAGATGGATTGGTGCATGAGATAAAGCTAGTAATTTTTGGCAGGCAGTGGGAAGCAGCTAGATGAGAGAGACAGCAAGAACATCAGGCATTACAAGGCATATATACAGGGTGTACATCAAATCTTTTGGAGCAGACTGTTACTTGTGGTCATGTCATGCAGTCTGATGATAAACACTGGAATCCTTGTTATTACCCTGAGGTCCCTGGAGACATTAATTTTCTTTAATATTGTGCAAAACAAAGCACCGTAGATTGAAGTTATAGATAGTGCATGCAAGGAGTTTTAGAATTTCATGTGGTCTGGCACAAAGTATGATCCATTTGCAACAGTAGTGACTGTTCCACCTTTTTCCTGCTGAAACTAAGGAAAAGAAAAAAAAAAGATGCTAGGCATGTGGGAGTGAAATATGCTTCTCATTTTGGGGGAATATTTTGTATGTATTTTTTATAACTGGGAAGGAAACACTTTAGAACTGTTTTTAGAAATGAAGAAATATTTAGCAAATATCACTGATAGTTTTCAGGAATGGAAAAAAATTTAACCAAAAGACAATTATTTCTACCAAAACTTGTTTAATTTTCAGTGTGCTGTTTTTAACTGAAAAAAAGAAATCTTAAACCAGTATGAAAACTGTGTGTGAGCATTATTGCTTTAATTAGAAGCTCAGTTTTTAATTAAAAAGATGTTTCCGTGATGGCATGTTTAGAGGAAGAAAACGAAAGCTTGGAAAGATTGCTCAGGAGTAGCAGGAAATGAAAGAGCCACACAGGAATGGAGAAACTTTGAAGCTCTGCCATGTTAGCTGGCATCATCCAAACACAAATGTCATAAGCCCCGCAAATGATCAGTAATTCTAACAGCAGCTTCTTCACAGAATCGTGCCCAACTGGCAAATTCAGATTTTATTCTCTCCATACTGCTGGGGCCAGGTCATCCCTGGCATAAATGAGCACAGTTTCCTTCAGCTTAAGTCATAACTGTGTTATTTTGCATGAGGGTTGAGGTTGGTTCCTAATCTTTCAGTAAAATGTGCTCTAGGAAATAGCTCGCTGTTTCTTAGCCCCTGTTAGCTAAAGAAATTTGTGCAGGGAATGTTTGCCTGAGTGGCTTTTTCTCTTCCATCATCTCTTGTACAAAGCTCCATAGAGAATGGGGAACACAATGATTATGAGAGAGCAGGAAAGGAAAAGAGCACTGTCTGTGGGAAAGCTAACTGCTCTGCCTGTTGCACGTCTGGGGCAGAAGTGTCAGGGAAGTTTCAGAAATAATAAGGTAAGTGCAAGTTCTTCTGGTAACAAGCTTCGCTTTAATGGAGCCTTTTACAGCACTCCACCTGTTGGCTAACTACTGACCATGCACCTTGCAAGCATGTTCAAGCTGCTGAGGTGTTTACAGCACAGCCAGTGCAGCTCTGCAACACAAAACCAGCTCTGCAATCCGGACAAGCTTGGAAGCTACCCAGGGATTTCCCAAGCTGGATCCTATGTTCTCTGGCATGAATATGGCTGCATTTCCTAAGTGAGCAAACAGGATCAGTGCTAAGACTTGGTGATAATAATGGCTTAATTACTACACTCTGAGGCCTGCTCCATCTTCACCTGGACCAACTGCATAATCCTTCTGCTGGAAAAAATGCCATTTTCTGTCACCTAGTGCTGCAGTCACTGCCTTACAGACAGATTGCGCTCTGGATCTCTCTTCTGTATTTTCAGCACTCCGATGCCCTTATAACGATGTTCACTATTACAGATACGGGTTAATATCTGGATTTGATTTAGTGTGTCCATCATGCAAAAGCCCGCGAGTAGCTTACTGGGGTCACATTTGTGCTGTTGGGCTGAATCATTCCTGTCTGATTCATATATTGTGGCAAATAGCCAGCAGCTCCAGTTACATCAATGAGCTAAAATATTAATAGATACTAATCTGGCAGCTCAGAAGGGAAAAATAGATGGCAGTAATAAGGATGTGTCATTCTCACAGGCTTCCACATCCTTCACAAGTGAACTTGTTCAGCATAGATGGAACTGGGTGCATGGGAGCACCTGACCTGGTTAAGCAAAGCTGACAGGTCAGAGATGTCTTTCTGGGCCTGCTCAGCATTCCCTGTGATTCTTTGGCATGAAGGAACATGACCCGATGATTAGATGCTGAGGCTGGCCATCCCAAACTGTCTTCTTCCCCAGCATTTTTTTTTGTTTTGTTTTGCTTCCTGCAGGCCAGCCAGCTGGGAGTGTACCGGGCCTTTGTGGATAACTATGAAGTTGCTATGGAGACAGCAGAGAAATGCTGCCAAGCCAATGCTCAGTTTGCTGAAATCTCTGAGGTAATGTCATGGTACTCAGACACACGAGCCGTCTGGATCTGACTAATACCCTGCGATGTCACTCCTGTCTGTCCTCCAAGTATCTTTGCAGCCCTAACTTCTGGAGGAGTCGTGAGCTCCCGTAGACTCACGGCTTCAGCTCATGTTTCTACAGCAATTTATACTTTGGGCTAATGGAGGGTATCAGATAGACAGCCTTTTTGTGCTGGCCCCACCCAGGGGATCCTGTAAAAACTGGCATTGGTTTGAACTTCTCAGATCTGTGCCACCTTCATGCATTTCTAGAAGGGAAAGCTGTATTTGGGTTTCTCAAATATTTCTCTAGCTAATGATGATGCTGACTATGGTGTAAAAAAAAAGTCCTTAATGACTTGCATTATGGCTATCAGTGGAATTGCAGGCTTCACTGGCGTGGAGAGGAGGAGAGGGTAGCTCTCTGTTTAAAAAGACAAATGTGTCAAGCATAATCTGTAATATTATCGACTGGGCTGCTCTGATTTCCTCTCTTTAAGAGGAATACTTTTTGGGGCTTTTTCCCAGGTCAGCAGCTTTGCCTGCAGTGCATGGTCTCATTGACTCTTTGTATTGCAGTCATTATATCTTGAAGAACTCAGTTGCCAAGAAAGTACGAATTTCATATGTTTGTCCTTAAAAACAAGCAGATAGGTAATCAGAGCTGAATAATACTGGGGGCATTTATTGCTCTGAAAAAACTCCCGAGTACATTCAATATTACATGTCCCTTTAGATTTTTATGATAAAGACATCTTCCTTCTGTGAAATGAGGGAAGCAAGGCTTGCCTTTTGGGATCTGCTGTACTACTCATCAGAGTGCAAATGTCTTCTAATCTCTCCTTTCCTGAGGATTTCCATCAGGTTCTGGTCCTTTGCCTGACCACTTCTGTGCTCTAGTGGTGTCAACTCATTAGTAAAGTAACTTCCCCCGTGCTTACTTTTCTTTCAGTACTAAAATGCATTTCATAGACTTTCCCATTTATTAATAATATGTATAGATAGCATTATGGTAGTCCCTAGAAGACAGATTAGAGATTAAGGCCCCAGGGTCCTGGGCTCTGTGCAAATGGCATCCCTCTGTTTTGCTGTTTTCTGAAGGATAATGCTGAAATCATGCTAGTATCTACTGTATTTGGAGTGATGTGATGATACTTTTGCATTTGTATCCTGGTGAGGCTTTCAGAGCTTAGCACACTAATGCATGTAGCTTCATAGTCCATGTGCAAAGAGAAGAGTCAGAGGCATTTTTCCTTTTCTGCCTGAGAGAGGCTGACTTGTCCAAGGTCACCCATCTCTGAGTACAGGTGTAAGGAAGTATAACCTGGGGGTACTGAATCCCAATCCTGTACTTTATTTATTGGTGTACACATACTGTGGCAATGGATGCATCCTTATGGATGTGTCTTTTTCCTTCTGGTGATTTAAAAACTCCACCATCCCTGTTCTGCTACATCTCTATCAATGCACTTCTAAGAAAATTGCTTAATATTTGAGATGTGTGGGTGCCTGTGACATGGCAGTGGTGGATTTACCAAGAAGGAAAGCACATTTTTCCTTCATTGACTTGAACTGTCACAGGGCTGTCCTCCATTCACACTTAGGCCCTCCCTTGGAGGAGCAGATAATCTCTTACATCCCCATGTAATATATTTCAAGGTGATTTGACCATCTGCTACATGGGTTTTCTTCTTCTTTCAGAATCTAAAGGCTAGAAGCACAAAGGAATCTAAAGATCAGACGACGAAAAATTCCTTGGAAAGTGAGTGATCCATGCAGAGGAGACTCTGGTTTGTCAGGACTGGGAGGGAGCTGTTGCCAAAACTCCACTCTCCCTTTTTCTTTTTAAATGCTGGAAGGTTATGGAGTCTTTGCTTGCTCTACCTGGGAAATCACTTGCCTTTTGCTAAGTAGCAGAGCTCATGCATAGTAAGCTGCATGCGTGCATGCATGCGGAAGTCCCTGCCCAGCTCCTCAGTCCCTTTGGGCAAAACCAGGCCAACCAAAGGACTGCTGTGATTTTAAGAGAACATCTGCTACCCAGTGGTAGCACAAAACACAATCCTAGCAGTTATTGTTATATGGTTTTTGCCCTATGGTAGCATCTAGAGAGCCTGGTCAAGATCAGGTTCCATGGTGCTTGTCTTTATGCACATAAATAGAAGGCAAACCCGTGTTACAAGAAGCTTCTATACTCACTAATATAAGAGCCAATCCCCTTCCTGTTTTGGCCTATTATCGGGATTTGGAAGCACTCAACATGTCATGCTGAACGCCAGGAGGAGGGATGCGCTGCCAACCTTTCAGGGACCTCCTTGGCAACTTTAAGAGTGCAAGGCCTGATTCTGACCTGTGGGACCAGGCAGGTTGCCAGGCAATGGTTGGAAGTGTGCCATGCTGTGTGCAGTTGTTCTGTAGTACCTTGTGTGCCCCTCAGCCCCTGGCTGGCAGGACATGATCACAAGTGAACATCTGTTTGCTGTGGAGCATGTTTATTTTCTCTGTGTGTTTGTGTATGTTTTATTGGCTGTGCAGCACATAAACCTTAGAGAAGGGAATTTTCCAATAGCTCATCAGTTTTTAAACCTGTGTTTGTACATACAATTGCACTGGACAAGTTTCTCAGTAGGGGTTATATTTCAGTACCTCTTCCTCATGTTCCTGCTGCTTTTTTTTCCCCACAGCTCTATTATACAAGCCAGTGGATCGAGTGACTCGCAGCACGCTTGTCCTGCATGTAAGTATCTGAAGCGCAGTTTTCAAACTTTAGGCCCATTTCCTATTTTCTCCACCCTTCAAATTTTCCATAGTGCTGCAGGACTGGAAAAATAAACCTGTCATGCTGCCTAAGAGCCTCTTACCTTTACACTAAGGGGAGGGAGTCCATAGATAGGACCCTGCCTACCTCTTCAGTGGTGTTACCAAGAAGTACAGAGTATTATCCTCTTCGTCTAGAGGGAAAGCCTTGCTTTAATCTGTAAGAAGAGGCTGGAGCATCTCATCCTACAGCTCTGGTTAGGGGCCCTGAGACCCTTCTGCTTTCCAGTGCTGCTCATGGTTCTGTTCTTTCTTTCTGTTTCTGGTGTCAGGATTTGCTCAAGCACACTCCAGTGAGCCACCCTGATCATCCACTCCTGCAGGATGCACTGCGGATCTCGCAGAACTTCCTCTCCAGCATCAATGAGGAGATCACTCCTCGCCGGCAGTCCATGACTGTAAAGAAGGGGGAGGTGAGTCTTCCTGCTTTCATTATTTTCTCAGTTTCTAGATACTGGTTGTGCCTTTTCTGTTGAGCGGTCTAGGAAGTTACACTATTAATTTGTTCGTTGCTAAGATACAGTTCATGCAGTGTCCTTGTTCTCTAAAGGATGTGGTACAGCTCCTCTCTGTTTTCTGTTCGGAAACCAGTTTGGAAACCCAGAAGAAAAGTATGATTGGAGTTTCGTCCTTAGCATTGTTATAATTATTTGTCATACATAATTTCTATGATGTATATTGCTATGCACTAAACGGATTTGTATTTTACCTGCAAACTGAAACCAAACAAGAAGCCTGGGAGGAGAAAAAAGTGAGGAAACGTCAGAAATCATAAAAGATTAGGAAGAGCTGTTTTCCAGAATCTTCATTCTTGCCATATTTTTTGCATCCTCATTTCTGAAGAAGAGTGTTGTAAATGGGACTAGGAAGCAAACCAGATGGAATGGGTTGGGAAGGCTAAGGGAGGTGATTGACTCCGAAGGGTGTAACAGAACTCTCCTTTGCTCTGCTAGGAGATGGACTACACCTAGAAAGTTCTAAGATATGCAGGTAAAGGAACTGCACACAATGTTGTGCAAGGAGGGCATAGAGCTACAGAGCAGTAAAGTGCTGCATGCCTCGATGGGCTTGGTTCATATGCCTCGTAATTTCATTAGAAAGCAATTCAGTCCTTCCTGATGAGGAAAGCCCAGGACTGAAAGCAATACTGAGAGAAGGACGTAGGAGATGGTCAAAAGAGAGGTGCAGCTCAGATAGTATATGTGTAAGAGGAATTGTGGCAGCATGCCAGAGACACTGGCTGATCAAAAGTGACCCAAATTACCCTGTACAAAAACATCTCTCTCAAAATGTTAAGATACCATGAACCTTCATGATGTACTCCCAAATGCTGTCAGATAAAAACTGATTTTCAGCTGACAAAGACTTACTAGAAGCTGCAGTACTGGGAATTTGGTGCACTTTGTCCTGCAAGTCTTGCTCATTTTGTCAACTGAGGAAGTCTGCAGCTGAGAAAAGGAGAGGAGGGGCTGAGCAATTGGAGGCTGAGGTAGAAGCTCAGACATCAGTCACTAGGGCCTCAGTGATAGTAGATGGCCTCATTAAAGTGGATGCTGATTGAGTTGTAGCAGAAATCACAGGCTAGAATGCCCCCTCGCAGGGGAGGGAGCATTTTGTGTTCTCTGATTGTCTGTCAGCATCTCAATGAGGGATGCAGGCTTTGAAAAGTGTCATGCAGAATCCTAATGAGGTGCCAGAGCCCAGGCAGAGGGGCAGGCTCAGGAGGATGATCCTGATGATCTCTTTTTGGAGTGGTGTATTTGTTAGATCTTAAAAAGCAGGTAAGGGGAGGCTTGTCAGGGCTGGGCTCAGCAGGCCTGTTCACACTCTCACTGGTCCTGCGGTGACTCCATGTATAATATGGGGAGGGAAAGAAGGGGACATACCCAAGGAGAGGGCTGTCAGTGTGCTGGAGGGGACTGGGAACCCTTTGTGCTCTCCCTCACTGCGCACAGCTTGTACTGAGCCCAGGGAAGAAAAGGACTTGCTTCCCAGAGTCTGCCTTCCACTTTGGGAATCTGATAGTGGATACTTTAAGTCATTTGTCGCCAATATCCCATTTTTTTCAAAGCAGCAGTGCCCCAGTTGACACAACTCTGTGTCTAGAGAGTAGGTCTGTTCACACTCTGCATAGTAATCCAGAGACACAAGTCTGCTCCCAGCTACTCTGTGTGGGTTAGTGATGGCTGCTTCTTCCTACAAGCTACTCAGCCTGGGGTCATAGTTGGGTTTTGTTTATGCCTGTAAATCTTTCCTTTTCTGCTTATCCTTTCCTCTCACTCGCCTTGCTTGTGCTTCCCCTAGGGTGACAGGACAGTGTGCAGTTTGCATCTCCTAATTGACTGCTCTCAATGCATAATGCATTTTTTATTTTAATGAATCACCAGCTTGCTTTGATGGCTTTTTTTATTTGTCTTCCTCCCATTGAAATTTTCTTAGTGGAAAGGAAGGAGGGAAAACAGCCCTTTCCCCTCATGTATTGCTTAGGTGCTAATCTCAGTTATCATTTTTTCCCAGTCCTTGCCTTTTATCTGGAATACTTTTCCCCTTTGAGTGCATTGTGGGGAGGAGTCAAATATCCTTTACCAGCCTCTTGCTCCAGCTCTGTTTTGCAGGATTGCTTTGAAGTGAGGAAAGCAGCCAGTTGTTAATCTCCCTAGTGACAGGCTGCTAAGGAGAGGAGTGCAGGTCAGGGGAGAGTACAGCCTCATCAGCACAGTATTCCTCCCTTTTGCAAAAGATGATTCCCTGCTCCAGGAGCATCAGCTCAGTCTGACCTGCCTGCTGTCTTCCTGTGCAATGTCAGGTGTCCTTGCACACCAGCCCCCTGGTTCTGCTTGGCTCAGTAGGTTTTTTGTAATTCTAGACTTATGCATATAAACTGACAGTTTTCTGTGACATGTGGACCTGGTTTAATATGCTGGGCTGAATGAGTATTTCATGTAGTGCCAAATAGATGGCAACAAAGGGAGTAAAACCACTCACCAGAGGGCCAGAAGGGGCTACAACTGCCAAATACAAGGCAGTATTGGGTTAAGAATTGCTTATTCATAGGGTTAAGCCTATGAACATGTAGTCTGGTCCTTGCTGCCTGCTAGGATTACTAGCTAGTCTTCTCTGCGTTGTGGTTTGCTCAGGGCTGCGGTACAGAGGAGTCAGGTGAGCACCAGCCCCAACCTAACAACACAGAGGAGCCAGGAGGGCTTATCTGGGCTTTTGGGTCTGTTTCCATTCACCCTGATCTGCTACATTCTCTTGCTCTCTCCTTTTCTTTCTATCTTTCTACTTTTGTGGTTTTACTTTTTTTTTTTTTTTGGTAGATTATCTGCAGGTAACCACTTTGCCAACCCTCTAAGTAACTAAACAAATGCATGGAGGGAAAGGGGGTCAGAGTAGCACTGTAACTTCTGACTCAGAATGCGAGTGGTGGAGAATCTTCCATCCCTGACGACCATGGAGCAGGCATCTTATTTGCTCACTGTTGATCCTTCTTCACCGTTACCCTCTTGACTTGAATAGAGAGCCAGTTTAAGGTTCTACTGGGGATGGTCCCTTGGCGAAGCAGGAAAGTGAATGCTTTGAGGTGAAAGATGTGCCACTATTATGTGCCAGAAGGAAGGGAGTAATAATCTTTCTATTCTTATTAACAGAGAAGCTATATGGACTGTGTGGTTGTTCTCAACTAAGCCTGGATGCAAATGACTAGCGCTTGTGTCGTCTTTCCCTGCCTGAAGTAAAGGCTTGTGTTTCCAGCTAATTCAGCCCATTCTTGTAAAGCAGGAATTGATGAAACTGAAAAAAACTGCAGCGTTCACTGGGAGATGGTGGTTCCTTTCTTGACTACTGCTCGTCTAATGCTCTTTGCAGGGTGTTGCTTCAGGGAAATTCAGACCAACCTGAGTGGTGGTGGCCCCTGGCCGTGCAGTCCCACCCTCTCTGAAGCATTCACATTGGTATTTGTGTGATCCTATAGTGGTGTGGAGGAGTGGAGCTGCCTAAAAACAAGTTTTTGAGTTTTGGGTCACTCAGCTGGATAAGTGGCTTAGTGTCTGCTCTCATCAGCACCAGTCCAGACACAAGAGGGCTGACAGGCAGTTCCTTCTGGGACCAAGCCCACTAGATCACATGTTGAATCAGCTTATGCTACTGTGCGCCTTTTCCATTGCCCTGGAGAGAAGAGACTGCTCGGCAAGCTGCTCTGCCATGTTTCTAAATGTGGTTTTAAACTGCCATCAAGGGACTGGGTAGGGTTGCCTTAGGCTCCCATTTAACTTAGTAAAGACCAAGTGTGCTAGGGAAGAGAAAGGACAAAGGATATTTGCAAGGGAGCAGAGGTGCAAACTAAAGCCTTTTGAAAAGCTGGGAGCTAAGCTTAGATACAGGCAGCCATGAACAGCTTGAGGCCTGGTGCCTACTGCTTCTGGAGGCCTTGGGCAGATGTTGGCAACAGAGCAATCAAAAATTGTCTTGGATGCTTCATGCTCTGTCTTACAGATGGAGTCAGAGAGCTCCTGGTGACAGAAACTTTGGAAAACAAAAAGAAATGCTATTAAAATGCTCAAAGAGCAGCCAGTTTAGCTCCCTAGGCAGAGCATCCCTTTATTCTGCAATACTGGTCTTGCAACACACACACACGAGGAACCATTTTCTTCCTACGCTCTGCAGAAAGCCAAACCACCTCTTCCTCACTGACATATGCCAATACCCATCTCCTGCTTTTACCCTTTTCTTCCTGCATCACACATGTTCCAGTCCTTCCCAGGGCTTTCACCCACACACACTGCAGACCTCTGCTGTCACCACATTGGATGAGCTCGTTCCTCAGCACACAAGTGAGGAGAGGGCCTTTTGTACAGCTGTGGTTCTGGATGAGCAGATTTTTAAATTCCACTTTTTGTAATGTGTCTTAGACAAGCTGGTCTTCTGCCACACTTCCGGGAGTTAAACAGTACGTGACAGCAGCAGGATTTATCATATGCAAGCAGCACAAAAACACTGTAGGATGAATAGATTAGCATACAGGTAGTCGTGAGGTTGGTAGCAGAGGAGGGGGAGATGCTCACTGACAAAGGTAAGAGGAGGAGGACAGCAATAGGCAATCCAAAGAGGATATCCAAGCACTGAAAGATGTACAGGGAGAGCTCTTCTGTCCAGAGCACTGAGGTGGGTGGGAGAAGCAGCAGATGAAAACATGCAAAGGAAAGCAGGGGGCCTAGAAAGGAGACTTGGGACTTATACTGCACCAGTACAGGAGCTTTGCAAGAGCCATGGAAGGTAACAGTCTGTCCAGGCCCTGTTTGAGAGATAAAGATGATCCTAATTTACTCCGTTATGATATAAAATAGGAAGTTTTTCCCCAGGCCTCCTGGAACATCTTTCTATAGCTGAGCTGAGCTCCTGTGGTGGACATCTGACTGTCCTGGAGCTGTCCGTGGAAGAGAGGGGATCACTCTGCCACTCTACTGCCACTCTGATTCTGAGAGTATGTTTTTTTTTTTATGTTTATTTGGTGTTTCTGTAGTCTATATGTCATTTCAGGGTATTTTAGGAAACCTTTAGCACCTTTGGTAACCTTAGCAAACAGAGTAATTTTGGAAACAAGATAGAGAGATGATTTCCCACACAGGCTATTGTATGTTATGTACAGCAGGATCACCCAGCCAAAAGACCTCATGTTTCAGGACACCACCAGAGAAATAGCTTTTCCTGGCCCCGGGGTAGGAGAAGTTTACCAAAGTGGGCTTTGGTTCCCAGACTGCTAGAGAAGGCCTGTGGAGCTGCAGTGGCACGGGCATCTGACCTGCACAAGTCCTGTCTGAGGGGGCTGCTGGCTCCCCCAGGGTGGGGTAGGATGAGCTGACTCATGTCGGGAGGTCCAGGAAGGTGCCCTACACTCCTTCACTGTGGGGTTTGGCAGGGATCTGGTAAGCCAGTTGGGAAATCCTTTTATTGTTTCCCTCTGACCTGCTGAACCCTCCCAGCAAGATGAACGATTTGCAGCAAAGGATGTGACCCTTTGCTGGAAGCGTTCCTCCTCTGCTCCACTGCTGCTGAGCAGCCTGGGGCATGCCTGTTGTGCCCAGCCCTAACAAAAGTCCTGTTTTCCAAGAGAATCTGGTAGTTATATCTAGTATCAAGCTCCACAGCCCTGTGAGGAGAGAATTTCTGATGTGATCCACAAACCTTTTCTCCTGTCCTCTTCTCCCCTGATACTTGGTTGCTTCTGTGGCAGTGTACCTCTGCTCCTCACAGAAGGGAGACTTCCCAATTAGCTCATGACCAAGAAGATATGAAGAATGAAAGGTCTGGGAACCTCAGTGTTTTCCTCTGAGTGGCTGACTGGAATACATCCCTTTCACCTCTTTACTTCTGTTCCAGTCAAGCTTAGGAAGTACAGCCTTGTCATCTTCCCACCCAGCTCTCTTTCTGGGACATCATGCTGCCCAAAAACTTTTTGCTGCCCCATGGTAGCACTGTGTCTTGTCAGTCAGGGTATTTTGTACGCAGGAGTGCTAGCCAAAATAAACTCTGTGCAAATGAGTGGTACCTCAGTCCCAGATGGGAAGTATGAAGGCTATTGAATCACATCCCTGTTTTTGTCATTGTATGGCTGAGCTTTCTGCGTGGGTTTTGGGGAGATGCAGGACATAGAGCATGGCTGCTTGGAGAAAGTCTGCTTGGATGGTGACAGCCGAGGACTGTGCAGTGGCAGGTTAGATGCAATTTCAGAAGGCAGAAGTGGTGGCCTGGTTGGACCAGGCAGGCCATGTGGGGAGGTCTGTAGCCTTGCTGCAGGGAATACTTGATGGGCTCTTCTTTTCTTGCTTCGTGGAGGCCTGTCACAAAGGTTTCCAGTCACTGGTGCCTCTTGTATGGGTTTCCCCTTCACTTGAGGACATACTTATCTTCAAAGTACTCTGGTCTAGGTGATAGTACTGGAATACTGCCAAAACCAGGGGGCTGATCTAGGGCTGAGCAGTAGTCCTTCACAGTCCTCCCAACAGCTCTCATGGGCCTGTGCCCTCCATTGCTTGTGAAGAAGCACGTTGCCGGCCATGTTGTTGGCCTGTCTCTGCCACCAGAGAAATATTCCCAGAACAGGGTGCTGAGTCTGTGCTCTGGACTAGCCTGGGGTATTTTTCAGCTAGGAAGTCTTGGCAGGGTGCTGAGCTGGGGTCTCGGCTGATCTCACACACTGCCAGTGCCTGTCAGAGGGTAACAGAAGGCCAGGTCACGACCATGCCATATCCCTGCCAGATAGGGAAGGGATAGTGCCACGTACTGCTGGGTAGCAGAGATGAGTGAGCTGTGAGAACATCTTTACACCTATGAACAATGAGCAGAGGTTGAGCTGGCAACAAGCAGCTATTCTCATTGCCCTGGAGGAGCTGAGCTGATTTGCAGTGTAATTAATATGCATCAGATCTAGAAACCTGAGATCAGGGTTTTGGCTTGCTCAGAAAATATCTTTCCCTGTTTCATTATTGCTCCCAAATGAAATTCTTTGCAGGTGTGGAGAGTGTTTTTGCTACTGACAGCATACCTCCGCCTTTTTATTTATTTATTTTTAAAGTTCAATGTTTCTAGTTTCCTACCTGGGGTTTATTCACCAGGCAGGAGGGGGAGGCATGCACAAGTGCACATCAGCAGCAAAGACATGAATGCAGGCAGGCATCCTCTCCAAAACCACTGAGGAGAAGCCAGGAGGATCACGCCCACCTAAAAATAAACATTAACATATGTACAGGCCTTTCTGAGCCTGAATCACTGCTGAATACCAGAGCTGCACAGACTCCTGCTCAGAGATGGTGCAACAGTCTGCTAGGAAGCAGCCTTGTTTCCTGGCACTGTGGGAAAGGTGCAACTTTTGCTTCTGCTCACAGATTTCCAGGACCTTTGTGTAATGGAAGGCACCAAGGTGAGGTGCTGACACTGTGATGTGTGCTTTATCAGCTAGCTGTGGGGCTAATGCAGCTGCAGGCAGGAAAATGCAGACTCAGTCCATGTCAGGAAGTTTAGGGTGCTGTAGTACAGAGTGTGGAAAGAAGAATTGTGTCTGCAAGGGCATTTCTCTGCCTTGTGTTCCTTGCCATGATGCCTGCTGGGCTCAGGACTGATGTGGTTTGTTTTCATTTTGGAGAGCCAAGATGGGAAGGATGGTAGGTGGAAGGAGAGGCAGCGTGGGGTTTGCACTCCCACACCCTCTGCAGTAAATGTGTTCAGGGCTTGTTAAGTCACGCAGCAAACAAAACCCATGGGGCATAACCTGAGAAACTGAGACATGAATTCTGGTTTGGAAGTCCTGACCTTGTTCAGGTTAACTGCTTTCCTGTTGCATACTGCTGCACAGCTGAGCACAGCTGCCTGTTGGAAAGGGACAGTTTTTGTGTATGTGTTTCCCACCGTGGGGATCACAGAGATGCTGTAGGTCGGGAGTGAGTAGAACTGACAAGTCCCGAACATGGGCCTGGAGAAGGCTGACAGTGAGACAGCAGCAGGGGGTGTTGGTTAGCGCTGGACAGTGTTAGCAGATCTGTCCTATCCCCAGCCATAGTGCTGTCTAGGCATATATGGTACGTGTAACGAGTCGCTCACCCGTTGAAATAGTGGAAATAGTATGGGTCAGGAAAAAGTACCTTAGCATACCTGTGTGGAGAAGCTGATGGTTCCTGCTTGTACTGGCTGTGAAGCAAGGCAGCACTGACAGTTATACATATTGGTGGGAATAAAATTTGCCCCATGTTGAATACTCCTGCCTTCTGTCTGAAAATCAGTGGGAGATACCTGTTCCAGATGTGCACTCAGATTCCTACTGATCCTGACATCAGAACAGAAGGCCTGAGTGTAGAGCAGGGCTTGAAACTCCTGGCTTCGTCACATCTGTCTCAGTGCCAGTGCTACAGCCTTTTTGTCTGTCATCTACAGAGTCCCTGTAAGGGAATTAGGAAACCAATGCTTCTGCCTAACAATGTGGGCCTCTTATTAAAGAGATTGTAAAGCTCCCTGGGACTAGAAACAGGAATAAAGGCATCAGGGTTGTGCAGCTTCTTTGCATCCTCTAGATTTGGGGAATGCTTATATGAGAGAGAGAGAGAGAGATATATACACACATATATATCTATCTCAATCATATGAGAGATTTAAACAGGCATGGGGTGGGGGCATATCCGGATGGTCCTATTTAAACACAGGCTGATAAGGGACTACTGAGAAGTTTGCTAGATTTTGTTCAGGAATCATCCCTTAACAGCACTTGTAATAAAGAAGCAGCAATGGCATTCAGCCGTTAATGTTGGCGGACTACTGTTGGGAATGGGGAGCAGAGGTGTTGGTGGAGGTGTTCGTTCCCCTTTCTCCTTGGTGGGGTAGCTTAAGCTGAATTCAGTGGCTGGGCAAGTAACTCCTGAGAAAAGTGGTGTTTGCTGCTCTCTGCTGGTTTGTGGTGGGGTGATGTGCTGTCCGTGATTCTGGCCCTTAGGTACGCAGAAGCTGGGCAATGACTCACAATAAATTACACTTGGGCTCAGGGACAGGTGATGGAGAGAAGCCTGAAGTCTAACCCAGAACCAGATAAGAAAGGAGATGCATGGCCATTTGTGCCCCTGGAATAGAGGGGGAAGAGCAGAGCTTGCAGCAAGGACCACTTAACAGCCTTTTTTTTCTGAATTAGACCAATTTACTGAATTGGCTCTGGCAGGAGTCATGTCTAAGGAATGTGTTGCCTCAGTGCCAAATCTGGGGTTCATACTGTGCAAATTAAACCACTTTTTCTGTTTTTGTTTTTGTTTTTTACCAGCACCGGCAGCTTCTGAAGGACAGTTTCATGGTGGAGCTGGTTGAGGGAGCTCGCAAACTACGACATGTCTTTCTTTTTACTGATCTGTTCCTGTGTGCCAAGCTCAAGAAGCAGATTGGAGGGTGAGGTTTTCCTTCTGGACTATGTACTTTGCATCTCAGCTTCAGCAGAATCCTGGGTTTAGCCAGCAATTTTAGTTGAATATGAATACCTCAGACCTGGGTAACCATAATCAACAAGATGTAGTTAGACAAGGAATGATCAGCAAGGCAGCACTGTCTATTATATGAGACCTTGGCCAAGTTCTGATCTCTCAGGAAAGGTTAATTCCTCCCTCCTGCCCTGAGCCTTCCTAGGAAAACAGCATATGTTGTAGCTGCTGGTATTCTGGACAAATGCTGTTTGTTTTTCTACCTCCCCTTTTTTTTAATAGGTGACATTCTTCACTTTGTTTTGTTACTAAGGTTATTAATTTTGGCCTTGCAGCTACAGCCAGTTAACAATTTTGCAGAAAAATGGAAAAGGTACAATGAACAGGTTATGTGTCAACCCCAAAGTGCAGCTATACAAACAGTTTTGTTGACATATTTCACAAATGAGAGGGGAGCAACCTTTACAGACATCCCTGCCTCAAAGAGGGCTGCTCTTCATTTGGTAGATGTTCTGCTCTGGGATAGCCCTCTCATCTTCTTGCCCTCCTCAAGCAACAAGTTGTCGCTGCCTCTTTTGAAGTACATGCTTGTGAGGAATGAACCTTCAAAAGAGTGGGAGATTCCCAGGAGTGGATGTTCTTGACAGGAGAGATGGAGAAAGAATAAATCACATGAAACATTTGAAATGTGAACTGGTTATCCTCATGAAAGCACTGGAGAGTGGCAGTCAGGAGCTGTAGTTTCTGTCTTCTGGTTGGATTACACAGAGCTTTATAGATACCGGCCCTCCTAGCTCAGGCAGGAGAGACCCGCGTTTAGACGTGTAGCAGCCAAGACAGAGGCATGGCATGGCTTTTGAACTTTGCTTCTATTGGGGCTTCAAAGAGAGGGCACGCAGGACTGGAAGGGTTTGCAAAAGATCTCTATGGTTTCTTAGGATGAAAAGAACTAGGTAACAAAACAAGTTGCTTTGTTATGTGCTGTACTGGCTATTGGCCCTTCTAGGCTTTCTTGCTGGAAAGGCCCTTTACCAGACTTTTTCTATGTGGGAGTCACAGTGAAGTTGTGCCATTTCTGTATCTTATCCACTACAGTGGGGAAGGGCTTTTGGGAGGGGGAGAGTTGCTAGACACCAGTAACAGTAAAAGGTTTGTACCTTCTGTCTTTCAGAAAAAGCCAGCAGTATGACTGCAAATGGTACATCCCACTCACTGACCTTAGTTTCCAAATGGTGGATGAGTCTGAGGCAGTGCCCAATATCCCACTGGTACCTGATGAGGAACTGGATGCCATGAAGATCAAGATATCCCAGATAAAGAATGACATCCAGCGTGAAAAGGTAAAAGGGATTAAGCACTCCATGCCAAGTACGGACTCACTCTCCTGAGATGAGGTGCTGATAGAAGCGGCATTCCCAGTGCTGTACAGCATGGGGAGTCATGCTAAAACAGACTGTTCAGCAGAGGCTTGTGGTGCAGCTCTGTTGTTAGTGATATCCAGATGCTCTGCAGCCCATTGTTGCTTGTCCTAGTGCACAGCTTGAATGATGGTGTCCTGTGAGGAGGCAGAAACAAAAAGACCCTGTAGCTGTAGCTCCTCTACTTGCATGGGACCGCCTGTGACTGCTATCACCATGTGGAGGGTGGGGCTCTTATGCTGGCTGGGACTTATGCGAGAAGGACTGGGACTGTGGTATGCCAATTTCTGGCTGTTAAAGTATGATCTTGCAAGTGATTTTGGTCAGAAGCCATGTACTTGTGGATTTTTGCAGGCTTAATTATGCTTTTGAAGCTTTTTCTGACCACCACTGTCAAAGAACCAGCAAATATAAGGAGAACGCTAATTATGTTGACTGGACAGTCTGACACAGATATGGTGTCCCTGGCCCAGGCTTCTCTTTGCTTGCAAAACATGTTTTCTCAGAGGTGTTAGACCCCAAACCTTCCTGGAACACAAAAGAGAAATAAGAATTTGAAAACTGAAAGCCTGTTTGTAGAGCAGGATATGAGTAACATTGTTTGTACTGTGAGAAGTCTATCCCCCACACTTCCAAAGAACATGCTCCTGCCTCTCTGCCCTGGCTGGCTTTCAAGAGAGGGCTTCCTGGAAAAAGTGAGATATTAGGAGGAACACCGTGTGGAAGCATCATACTCACAAGGTGAAGGTGTCTGATTCGTATTTCAGTGGATCAGTGCCAACAAAGTACATGGTTGGGTTTGTGACTGGGTTTTATCTAAGAAAAACTTTCTTTTCAGCTGACCTCTGTTGAAAATGGATCGGTGGTGGGTGGGAGAGAGTTTAGGTGACAGAGTTGTGGACAGCTTCTAGAGAAGTTTCTTACGCTCTCCTTAGGTCCTCCACAAGCATCCTTAACTGGCAGAGCTATGGCTGCCCAGTTACATGATGCTGCTGCAACCTCTGGAACAGAAAGTACAGGGTATAGCTGGGACAGTGGCCACACACCTCTGTAGCTTTGTCTGGGGCGTCTGGAATTGGGCAACTGAGCCAAGTCTGAGTGTAGGGATGCTGCAGGTAATATCTTCCAGAGCAGCTGGGAGCCCTGTGGATCCTGTCGACAGCATTTCTTCTGCCTGGGGCCGTTTGGCTACTTGGAGAGGGAAGGGACTGTGGATCTTAAAATGTCTGTCAGTGTAAATGGAGGCAAATGTTGGAGGGTAATGTGTCCTCTGTCTCCCTCTCTCCCCCACCCTTCAGAGGGCCAATAAGGGCAGCAAGGTCATTGAGAGGTTGAAAAAGAAGCTCTCAGAGCAGGAATCCCTCCTGCTGCTGATGTCTCCCAACATGGCCTTCCGGGTACACAATCGCAATGGCAAGGTGAGTGGCTCTTCTGGTCGCCCTCAGTGTACGAGTCAGGGGACGGGCATGTGTGTGTTTGTATATGCTGTTGTACCAGGAGGTCTTCATGCCCTCTACTGTCTGGCCTGAAAGCACTTGCCAAGCAGCAGACACCTAGCCCTTGCTAGACCAAAAGTTATGATGACATCTTGTAAGGCTATGACTACTTTGTATGCAACACTGGCATTTAAAAAATAACATTAGAAATTAATCCCCTACCTCAGCACCTGCACTGCCAGAGCAAGAGGAACGGCTCTCGTCACCTAAGGTAACTCTGCAGCAGTTGCCTTCTAGACGCCCTTCAAGTTCAAGGCTTAGCGCACTCAGGGCTGTCTCCTCAGGACTGTAGGCTGCACTTGGCACCAGGGATGCCGAATGGTTGTGAACGATCTCCTTTAGCACTGTGGGATGCTGAATGTGCCAGAGGTATCCCCTGCTCTGGCAGTGCTGTAACCTGTTACTGGCCTTTTCATGCACATGGCAAATGATTTTTACAAGATCCTGTTACTACTCAGCAGTGACCAGCTTGTGAATTTTCACTTCCTCAGCTTGTCTTAGTGTCTAGGCCTGTGCTGGAGGCTTTCAGGTTTCCCAGTGCAACTGTTGTGAGGAATAGCACAGAGCTGTCATGGAACCTCATGCTGTCAGGGATGTAGCTGCTGTTTGCAGGGTGGAGCTCTGTGAAAGCTCTGATGGCAGGAGCCTGTGTTGGTACCGCTGGCACATTGCTGAGAAGGCACATTTCCAGACTCCTGCCTGTCACTGACAAAGCTGTGATGTAGGGCAACTGGCAGGAGTACTAGAAGAGCAGTGTATCCAACAATCTCCACTGGATGAGGGTGGGAGGCAGGCAGGCCTGCTCTCAGTGGTCAGTCAGACTAATGCATACTCCATTTTCTTCTCTTTTCCTGAGTAGAGTTACACGTTCCTCATTTCATCGGACTATGAAAGGGCAGAGTGGAGAGAGAACATCCGGGAGCAGCAAAAGAAATGTGAGTGTCCCTCACCTGGGCATTGCTACAAATACTGTGATCTTATTGGAGAGCAAGAGTCCAGAGGATGAGGTATGGGGCAGAGTTCCATGCAAAAAGAGGGATGTGCGTTAAAATCCACAGCACAACATGGATGTCTTCTGTCTCTTCACATCTGAGCCTGTCTGGGGGGCTTTTGTGTGCAGCAACATGCAGGGAATGTATAAGGAGAGCACGCAGTAAGTGAGTGGAGAGATTCTCTCCTAGAGATCAGAGCTCTGTGCAGTTCCAAGTAGAGGGATCAGCTGCACCCTTTTGCCTGGCTCCAGTCCAAAGAAACTTACTTTCTTTTTTGGTATGGGTGTTTTTTGACTTTGCAAGAAAATAAGAGTCCCCCCTTGTTTCCTGTAAACCATCTTGAGACTTTTTACTCCAAAGAGTAAGTAAATATGCCCTGAACAGAGCTGGGCTGCAGCAGCAGTACAGACCTGAGCGCCACAGTACTGTTGTTGCGCATTGCCCAGGGAGCAGCTATCCCGTGTGTGCCCAGAATGAGGGAGCATGCATCCAGCCTCTGCTTCAAATTTTAGTTCCTCCCTCTTTGAATCTCCTTGGCAGGCTTTAAAAGCTTCTCGCTCACATCGGTGGAGCTCCAGATGCTGACAAACTCCTGTGTGAAGCTTCAGACTGTCCACAACATTCCCCTCACTATCAATAAGGAAGGTGAGACCTTTGGTTTATGCTTCCACATGTTGCAGCTGCAGTGAAAACCTACCTCTGCCTGCCTTTGTGCATTTCCCCTAGAACTGCTCTTACTGTTTCTTCTTGCTACAGGTTTCAACCTGGTGATGAGTTACAGAGTTCCTGTAAGAGGGGGGAAAAAAAAGAAAAGCTGAGACCATATGTACCCAACCTGTGTAGTTTAGTTGAAGTAGATGATAACATACAAGAAGAGACCAGCAGGAACAAGAGCAGTCAGTCATCCCAATGTCATTTGCTGCAACACTAAAAATACAAGCTCCAAATTATATGGCTACATCTAAATTAGTAAAATATTCCTGGACATCCTCCAGGATCCTCATTGACTATGAAATGGTCTTTACATGCAGCCATCATTCCAGGGATTGGAGTGCCTGGTGGAATCCTAGCTTGGGACAACTTTGAACCAAAAAACCTTTCTATACCTGGGAAATCTTTTTGAAGAACACTAGCTGGCCACAGTTGTGTCAGAAACTATCCTAAATTACTATTTAATCTGCTAGTAAAGACTTAGCCTCTATGTTTTACTTTTGCTCCTTTGAATTTCTACCGTGCTCTCTTGCTGACCCTAGAAATGGCATTGTAAAAGCCAGATGTTGCTAGGAAGTATTACAGGTGAAACCAACACGGAACCTGGAACGGGAAAAGTCTCCTCTTTTGCTGAAATGGCTAGATTACATGCTTCTGCCATCCTTTTTAGGAACAGTTTACCCTCTGCTTATTAACCTCTGTAATATCAATCTCGTCACTCTCTCTTTCATTCTTGGCTTCTCTGTGAACGTAACAAAATTCCTTGGGTCTTTTGTACAGATGATGAATCCCCAGGTCTGTATGGATTCCTGAATGTCATTGTCCACTCTGCCACAGGATTCAAGCAGAGTTCAAGTGAGTTGCAGTTCTGTAATATACAGAGGTATTGACAGGGGTTAGGTAAGTCAGGTGCTGTGACAGCTGGGCATGGACTGGTTTAGGCTTGTAGCATCTGGGATGATAGCGAGGAGGAGAGGTGATCTGCGGAACTCTAAGTGACATTGGTGTAAATTTAGGGGAATGCAATTTTCTAATGCTACTATTAATTCTCAGAAAGATATCGGGATCAAGCATGCATCTTTTTTTTTTTTTAGGCCTACCCTGTTGGTATGTTTTTTAAGCAGTGTTTGCTAATCACCCAGCAGTTTTAGATACAAGTCAGGCATTAATTCTTTCAACTGTATTTTGTTTTGCAATGAAAGAACGAGAAGCATTCGCTGACATCCAGAATTTTTGGTGTGAAGAGGTGTTAAAATTCAGGGGAGTGATTTGACAGAAGGATCAAAAAAGGTGAAAAAATAGACTGAAGAGAACATCTGTAGAAATAAACATGCTTCTCCGCCATTGATGAGGATAATCTAGGAAAAACTGCAAAACTTACCTAGCCCTGTGGCTGGGGATCCCGTTCCTATCTTAGCTGCATGTGCAGGAGGAAAGGAGTGAACTGGATGTACATGCTTTCTGTTAGCCTTCCTCCTGCCAAACCGATGACTTCCCAGATGTGGGCTAACATCACTTACAACATAACTTATAAATAAGGGCAGTGTCTACAGCTCATTACTAGCTCTTCAAAAATAGATACCACATAATTAATCACTTTGTGAAGATAATGAGGCTTTGATGGCTTACTCTTAGGGATATTATACTGATGCTGTTCTCAGTGAAATCGGTTCTGATGTGTTGGTGGGGTCCAGTGTCTACCTGTGGAAGTTTCATTTCTCATTGGTGTATGCCTTCTGCTCCTTGTGGATTGATTTGGGAAATACCAGATAATAGTGTACACCTGACTCTTGATAGAGGCTTGTCTGTGCTGAGGTTATTTATACAGCTGTGCTGGTACTTCAGCTTCATAAAGGCAGCTCTGCTGGTCCATATGATGAGATTTGTGCTCGATACCGTTACTGGTACTAATACAGAGAAGATACAAATGAATACACACCCTGAAAGTGATTAATGCAACTTAGGAGATTCTAGAAATTTGTAAAAAGTTTCTGTCCCTCTCTCCCCTCCTCAGATTTGTACTGCACGTTAGAGGTGGATTCTTTTGGGTATTTTGTGAACAAGGCTAAAACTAGAGTTTACAGAGACACCACGGAGCCCAACTGGAACGAGGTAGGTTGGATTTTTCTTGATATGACTTGTTCCATGTGCCCAACATCAACACATGATGGACAAAAACCTGCAAATAGAAGAACTTGCTGCATGCTCAGCACTTGTGCTGCATATGCTGCCTCTCAGAAAACACTGTTATGCAAGGTTCATATGGCTGACAGGGCTTGTAGAAGATTTTCCTCTTGTGTTAGTTATAGTTAAACAAACATTTCAGTACAAATGAGTCTTGTCCAGCATTTAATCATTTAAACAGATGCACATTTGATTTTTTTTTTTAAAGACACAAGTTGAAATATGTTGAAGAAGGAGATGTTTCTGTCTGCTTGTTGTGAGGGGAAAGAATTAGCTATAGATATTTTGCCTGTTTACAGCCAACTCAAACCTGCTGGGGAGCAAAATTAAATACAAGGAAGGTGGGTGAGTTTGTTTCTTTGAATGATGCTTTGCTGAAACTCAGTGAAACCTGATTAAGGAGTCAACCATCTTAGTCTCTGATTTGACCACCTTATATATACAAAATACAGTTTCAATTTATTTCAGACCAAGTCCATTAAAGAGATGGTTTTGGTCAGTCCTTAAGTGCTCCCTCCTGATGATTTTTAAGGAGACTATATTGATTATTAAGAGACTAGTGTCCTGCTGTGATATATTCATTTCCTTTCTTGCCTTTCCATTTTTTCCATTCTTTCCTTTGCTGGTGCCCTGCAGGAGTTCGAGATTGAGCTGGAAGGTTCACAAACTCTGCGAATTCTGTGCTATGAAAAGTGCTACAACAAAACCAAGCTCGCCAAAGAGGATGGAGAGAGCACAGATCGCATAATGGGGAAAGGACAGATCCAGGTAAGACTGTGCTTAACTCATTCCTACTACCCTTACTGCAAAACGTAACAGGACTTTTGAATCCTGGAGTGTACCAGGGAGGTTTTTTTCCTCTGCCTTCTGATTGTCTCAGCATTGGGGATTTTTCTCCAGACAGTGTGGTATACAGTGTGATTCACAGGCGGGAAGTCAGCAGCTTTTTCCCTGTTGCCTTGTCCCCTATGCCTGCTTCAGTACCCTTATGGAATAGATGCTTTTTCATGAAAATTAACATTTTGATCTCTGATTTGCCGGTCAACTTCAAAACTTCCAGCACAGTGTGTAGGAATTGCACTGTCGCTGAGCCCTGGGCACTGTTGAGAATGCTCCATTTGTGACAAAAGAGGAAGCAGTGAATATACTGTGTCCTCTGTAAATAATGTGGAAGAAATGCTACCTTCTGTATGTGCTGGAAGCTGATTGATGTGATAGCAAGGCCTTGGAGGGCAGGCTTATTGTCCTGATAACTGCCATGTCCAAAGTATAGTGTCCGTGACAGCAGGCTGCATCTGATAGACAAAGTGCCCCATGCTGATTCTCAGTGGTGGAAATCTCTATGTGGCAAATTTGTCATACACTAGGGGAGGTGATGAGATGATTGCAAATGGATGCTGCTCTCAGGGAGCTGCTGTGTGATAAAGCACAGAAGTTCCATGCAGGAGAAATCAGGTCATCAGTGGAGGATGACATGGAGAACACATGTTCCCCCTCTTCTTCCAGTTTGTTGCACTGTCTGTCCATAGCTTTAGGAGGGTGTTTAAATGCTGGCTCTGATGACACATTCTTTGTGTTGGACTGGTTGTTGTACAGAGCAGAGACCCTGTCCACATACCTTTCTCATTCTGGCATGCTGAAAAATACCACCACTTCTCCGTTTACATTTGACTCTTCATCACTCCAAGGATGACAGCTTTCTTCAGCATTTCAGTGATAGTCGTGCAGGCCAAGGTCTTTTGTGGGATTTCTGAAACAGCTCTGAGGGCTGCCTGCATGATCATATCTTCCCTTTACTCGAGGAGGGCTCATTGTCTAAATGAGTTTCATTAGGCCTGTTCCTTTCCCTCCCTCCTTGCAGCCCTGAGGCTGCCATGCTGTTTTCAGGGAGAGCTTTTTTCTCCAAATACATGGTGGATGTTTGAAAGAAAACTTGTGTACAAATCAATAAATGCTAGTGCAGGGTGCCTCCTATGTATGTCTCCCAGGCTAACCAGAAATCTCTGTGTCCCTTCTGCTAACAAAAGCTTATTTTCCATGAAGCTGAGCAACTATAAAAGAGCAAGTTTCCAGCCCTGAAATGCCCTGGAGGTTTGTGTGCTCATAATGGAGAATCCTGAAATCACTGACCCTCTAAATTCTTCAAATATTTTACATCGAATGATTTAAAAAAATGAATAAAATCTTTAAAATTTTTAACAATTTTTCTTTTCAACAAGAGCAGGAATTTTTATGCACAGCACTTGTACATTCTGTTAGAACATTTTATGCTTAAGTTAATGAGTAAAAGTACTCTTTGGTGACACTTGAATATTAATTGCATCTTGATTCTTTTAGAGAAACCTAAACAGTGGAAAGTAGAAAAAAAACAACAACCAAACAAAAACCCCCAAACACCATAGTACAATGTTTTTGATTAATGTGCAAAATTGCATTCTGTTGTATCGTAAAAGGCAAATGCAAAAGTTCTCTTGCTTTCAGTAAATCCCCCTTGCAATTTATAAAGAAACTTGGTGAGCTCTCAGAACATCCTCTTAATTCTCAGTGATTTCTCTCCCATCACACAACCTTTTAACACTATTGAATAACTGCAAAGAGAAATCATAGGAGTCTGGTAAGATTTTGGGTTGATAAGAGTTATTAAAGGTTTGTATTTTGTTTTCTTTCTAAAGCAAACACTATTTCTCTATTAAGAAATCATAATAATGCAACAACAAAATCGAATTACCACCTGTGGCTGAAGGTTAGCTGTATTAATGCTGTTAGTATCTTTTCCGGTCACTGGTTTTACAGTAATTTTCTTTCAGGATTTGCCCAGGTGCTTTTACATTAAATTTTGTTTACTTTAGAGTTGCTAGTATATCTAGGGCTTTCTGTTGTTGTTGTTGTTGTTGTTGCGTTATCGTTATTCAGCCAAAGTCTGTCATGTGTAAAGACAAGATCTGTGAAGTTGGATGAGGTGGTTTTTTTTCCTAAATTCCTTTTAGTTAAAAACCCTGGAAACATGAAGAGTCAAGAGTCATGTCTGCATCCTCCTGCTGATAAAAACAGGGAAATTTCTGCATTGGCTAAATTGCATGTATTGTTAAGCCGTGTATTATTGTAAATCTGCAACTTCCCACTACTGGGATTTCTGACTCACCAAATTCCCTGAGCTGCAGTGATGAAGACAATGCATCAAGGAGACAGGACTGTTTTGGCTGTGAAATGTTTACTAAATCTCTCCGTTACATAATGGCACTGCAGGAAGGAAGACTGGAAATTGGTCCATGTGGTCAGAAGCTTCCAGGAATGGGCAGCAATTTTAATAGCTCCCATTGCTCATATTTTCTTTTCCTATGGAATATTTTATTTACCTGTTTTTACAGCCACATGCAAGAGCTTCATTGCTTGCCAACCTGCAAGTTTCATCCCTTAAAAATAAAACCACAAGGCTTTAGTGTGGAAGAACCTCCTGTAAATGGAGAAGTGAAGTCCTCATCAGACCTTCTCAGAATGGCAGCACTGGATGTGCAGTGTCTTAACTAGCCAGCACGCGTGGTTGTGGGCTTCTGTTATGTCTCAGGGTGCCATTCCTGGGTACACAGTGAAGCTGAAATTATTGGGGTGTTTGGGGGAAGAAGAAATGGACATCTTATAGGAGGAAACATGAGGTTTAATTCATCTGTAAGCATCAGCTCCTCTCATTTTGAACTCTCTTTTTTCTTTCGGTTATTACCTTGCTATCCACCTTTGGCACTTGGGAGGCTGGCCCTTCTGCTCTATAACATTTTGCACGTCATGTGGCAGGCACGTCCCCATGTTTTGAGTGTAGCAGCCTTTTGTTTGGTCCTGAGACTCTGCATCTAAGTGGGCACATATGTCAGCAAAACTGGCCTCTGCCTTGGGAACAGACTGCATGAGTAAACTGATACTTCATCCTGTGATCCATTCTCCTCCAGTTGGTGCCTCCTGGAAATGCTGTTTCCTTTGGTTTTTGTTTTGGGGGTTTTTTTTCTGCATTATCAGCTCGGGCAAACCATTTTCTTCTCCCTTACAGCAGTGCTGGAAAATCAGAGAGGATACGACCTTAGATCAGTCATTTTGTGGTAGCAGTGCAACACCGTTCCTCTGTTGCCATGCGAAACAATTGCTCTTATCTGCTTAATTATCTGGGATGTCTCATAGCAGTGCACATGGCTATTTCAGACATCTAGGTTGTTTTCCATGTAAAACAGATTGTCACATGCTGTACCTCCCAAGTGTCAACTCAGAAAACCTTTTACACACTTGAGTTCATTTAAACAGTTTGCTCATGCAGAACAGTATCCCAGCAATGAAAACAGGGTGGAAATGAAGAAGGCAATGGGTCATGTCTAAAGGATGATGGTGGGAAAGATTAACGTGTCTGTGGGGAGCTTTGAGAAGAATGGGGTTATGGCTGGACAGGGCGTTTACAGCAGCAGTGAGACTGACACCAGGTATGTCACATCAGTTACAATTAAAAATTAATGGAGTGTAAAGTTGCTAGGGAGGTTTAATAAAGGGAGGAAGTAATGTGAATAAATAGCATAAAACACACTAACCTTAAGGTTGCCTTAGTCCTTGCTCCCAGGCATTTCGTTTCTACTGATGTGTCTTCATTTTTTTTTCTTCTTTCTGAATGTTTTCTCTTCTCTTCGGGGTGGGGGGAAATCATTAAACTTTCTGTGGTGTTTTACTAAGTCAGAGCACTGACTCCCTCCTTAGTGCCTGGCTTGCATTTGCTATGGACCAGCACCCTCAGTTTGGCTTTTTTCCTAGCTCCCCACCACTCTGCACACTCAGCCTCTACTGACTGCTATACACTAACTATCTGTCTTAATTCAGTGCTAAGCTGCTTTGAGGGCCAGAGACTTGTGCTCAGAAATCCCCGTAGTGCAGAGCTGCTTTGTTCTGTTGTGTTTTGTGTAGGATATAGAGGCATATGCTTGGGTCATTGGTGAATTTGCTTGCCAGTGCAAATGCCAAAGAACAGGCCACAAGGGGACTGGAGGTGCTGGGGGAGTAAAGAAAAACTGATTTGTTTGTATTTTTCCTGTGCAGCATGCACTTTTGATGGGGACTGTGCAAACAAGCCCATGAGATACCGTCTTCGAGGGTTTTAGCAAATCTGTCCTATTTGTATAGGAAACAACACCATTTTTTCACAGTTTCAGTGGAGGTGGGACAGGTCCTTTTGTCACTCAAACCAAGCAACTGTTTGAAGGAAATGTTTCGAGGTGCAGTAAATGTCACTGTCAAATTAATGCAGAGGCAGCCATTTCACAGTGCTTCCCCCTGCCTGAGCTGGCAAAGCAAGCGCTATGTGCTCGCTCGCTCGCTCGGAGCAGCCTTCTTTTGGCACGCTGGCTGTAGATCACATTCTTCTACTCAGTGTTCCTTCCTCCAGTTCCTTGATCTCCAAATCAGGCCAGAAGACAGCATGACCCCATTTGTCACAGGCCTTCTCTGTGCTGGAGCATCACACTCACTAATTCTCTTTGTCTTCAGTCTGCTTTGTCACCTGTCTGCTCTAGCTGCCCTTTCCCTGTGTTGCTCTTGCTGGCCTTAGAAGGTCAGTCAGCTGTAGGGTCCTGGACTGAAAGCTTGCTCAAAGTCTAAATGATGTTCTTAGTTTCCTGTTGATTCTGTTATTTCCTACTGTGACTTTATCAGACTGTTAGACCTGATCTTCCTGTCTCACTCAGTGTTGCTGAAAGCGTATTCAAGCTTTGCTCTTTTATTAGCTTCCAAAGCACTGGGGGGGGGGGGGGGGGGGAGTGGAGTGTGTTTTTGTTTTGTTTTGTTTTGTTTTAAACTGCTGTGGTTATTGCTGGTGACTTACAGGGGGTTGGCTCAGGGTCAGCCAGACCCATTCCCTGGTGCTTGTTCTCCCTAGTTGTCTCCATTCAATGCAAGCTGCTCCCCAGCAGCAGTCAAACAGCAGGAGAGGAGAGTGAGGTCCTGCCAGCCCTGCAACAGAGTTCAAAGATAAGGGAGCAAGAGGTAGCAGCAGGTACACTCGCAGTCGTTGCTCAGCTCTAGTACTTACCCAGCGAGGGAGAGCCTCTCTGAGCTCTCAGCTGCAGCACACTGCTTTTGCTAGTCCTCTGCAGCCATGATACCCACTCGTGAGAAAGAGTAGGACTTTGTTTGGCTCGTACTTTTTAACAGCTGTTTACTTGCTTTTGTTTTGTACAGTGGTAGGAGTTCCCTGGTCGTCACTGAGACTTAACCAGTGATACCTGTTAGCTTAAATAAACTGTAACTGGACCCTGCTGGACTCTTAACTCTTTTGGAAAATATTCAAAACCCTCTTTCCCCTTCAGTCTTAAGCAGTCTCTCTCTGCTATAAATAATACACTCTCAGTGACTCTGTTCTAGAAGCATATGGAAGAGTGCTTCCGAGCTGGAGGATCGGTTGTGACTGTGTCTATCAGCAGGACCATTTTGGCAGCTTAATGAAATGACTATTTAGGCAGCTGGAGATCAAGCTTTCAGGAATACCAAGCATGGTTGCTCTTCAGAGGAAACCAGACACTTCAGAAATGGTTTCCTCTTGATTCTGGGAAAGAATGCAGTTGTTGAAAGAAACCAAACTTCCAGTACGGAAATTCAGGGGAGAACAGCCTACATTCTGACCAGCTCATAGGGACCTTGGCCAGTCGCAGAGGCGGGGCGGATCTGTTCTGCCAGAGTTATAAGCAAACCTTCCTGGCAAGCAATCTGTTATTTGGGTTTGCTGAAGCACTGAAGCTAAGCACTGCTGTCCATTGGCTTCCTGGACCTTTGTGCAGTCCCAAAATGTGGGAGCTACTGGTTGCTGACTATTCCTTACAAGGGGTCTTCAGGAGTTTCTGCCAGAGTTGCACCTACAGGAACCGGTCCAATTCGACAGGAAAGCATGTGTGTGCTGGCAGCATCCCACTGTGGGCTCACGTCCGTAACAAAGTGCGCAGAGATAAGGTTGGCCTGACTTGCTTGTCTGTTGCTTCTTGGGATCTCTGCAGTGTGAGCAAGCAGGGAGAAACTTTTCTCTCTGATGGTTGGGTTTTTTTGAGGAGTGGGGAACAGTGCGGGGGGACTTGTCTCTGTAACTGTCAGCAGCATTGGGCTAGTTTGTTGATGATTTGAAAGAGTGTGAGCATGATTATGTCTGAGATCTCCTAGAATATGCTGCAGCTGCCATTGTTTCAACATTTACCCCTGCCTGTCAGGGAACTCTGCTTTTGCAAGGAGTTCTGTGAGAGGGAGGAGCTGTGCTGCAGAAATAGCTCTAGTGACTGAGTGTCTTTTTGTTTGCTGACGACAGTAAACTCAAACCATAGAGTCTAGTGCACTTGCTGCCTCCTGGTCTTGCTGTGTCAGTGTTCGAGAGCCAAGTGTTACAAAGCCACCTCAGGAGGCACCGAAGTCAGCTTGCTTTGGCTGGTTCCGATTGCTGACAGAAGTCCCCATGCAGACAGGTCTTTTCTCTCTTGCCAGTTTAGCTTGAGCTGAGTGCCCCTCTTCGTGCCTTCAGATGTGTTTGGACTCTCCCGGGCAGTATGGGAATGCTGGGTGATGTGAGTACTTGGGTGAGCTGCTCCCCAGCCTCACAACTGTCCACTCAAAAGAGATCAAGCAAAGCTGAAAATGGGAGATTAGGGCTTTGTATCAGAACTTGTTTCTGCTTAATGAATTCTTGCAATAGCAGGGCCAGGTGTCTTCCTGCCTCCATGCTCAAAGAGAAATGAAAAGGAATAGGCAGGTTGAAGGAGGAGAACTTTCCATGATTTCTGGGCCTGTTTTCTCAATTTCTTCTCTGTCAGATCCTGACAGAGGTTTGGTTTGTTTAAAGTTACTTGTCTCTGTATGGATCACTTATTTCTCTTCCTTGATCTCACTGTTAGGGTCATTATGTCTTTTTAATTCAGTGCAACGTAGTCCTTCGTGGAAGCTATTAGCTTCATAGCCAAGAGCTATGAAGTTCTCCAGTCTGGCTTTTTATTTCGGTGCAGTAATTTCACACTCATCCAACTTCACCTGTCTCTAGAAAACTGCAGAGGGAGACAGTTTCCTCTATTTCAAATCAGAGTTATTTCGTAAATCTCTCCTCCCCTTTTCTGACTCCTAGCTCTATGGGATGGGACAACTTTGTTAATGTGCCTCTTGTGCAATCTCTCTTTCTGTGACAGCTGAGGTTATTGGCTTTCAAACATTCCTTTTGCTCACTGAGGTTGCCTTTGTTGTTGAGCAGACACTGTACATATGTTGCTGGATTTTCCATGTGTGTCGGTCCTCACCAGCCCTGCTTAGAGAACTGCACGATATCTAAGTGTCCCATTACCTGAAACCTGGGAAACCTTGGAATGTGTGTTTTCCTATGGAAAAGAAATAACACGTTGAAAGTGGTAGTGCGCTCTCTGCTCACTTACAGAATTCTTTCAGGCTAGCTAGTTTCTTTGAAGTCTCTTCCTAGCTCACGGGTAACTTCCGTGTTTTTCAGCTGGACCCACAGGCATTGCAGGACAAAGACTGGCAACGCACAGTCATCTCAATGAATGGAGTAAGTATGGAAAACAGAAGCTGGCGCTGCTTCTGTACCTCTTATGTGCTTTATTTCTTTGCTCTTCATTGCAGCTTAAAAAAAAAAAAAAAGACATTGAAATATTTGAAATACACCAGCTGTTCTCTTTTATTCAGGTTGAAGTGAAGCTGTCAGTGAAGTTTACTAGTCGGGAGTTCAGCCTGAAAAGGATGCCGTCCCGGAAACAGACTGGGGTTTTTGGGGTCAAGATCGCTATTGTCACCAAGTGAGCTGATGGGTCACATTTCTTCCTGTTGTTTTTTAGAAAGCCAACTGGCCAGTGGGTTGCGCCTGTCTTTACCTCACTGAGGGATTTGTCAGTCCAATCTGCCACACGTGGGTAGTAGCGTAGATGGCTGTGGCAGCAGAAAAAAGGTGCTGTATATTCTCTGCGCTTCATTTTTTGCAGGGGTAAAAAACAGTGTGCACACAGGCTTTGAAACCCAGGGTGTTTACTTACAGCATATCACTTTTCTCAGTTCCGGAAATACCCCTTGCCCCATTACTCTGTAGTTAGCTGGCTTGGACACAAATTTCCAAAGCCACGGAAAAGTGATGTTTCCTTTCCATAATCGGAAATGTTCACGTTCTTTGGATCCTGGTGTATTATTTTAACCCCTGATCTTTTGTCATGAATCGTTTGCCAGAAGAAACCTGTTTGTTCTGTTATGTGGTTTGGGAAGTGTGGTATTTCCTCCCCATGGAATCGCATTAATTGGAAAGCCACAGTGTTGCTATGTATCCAAGGACTGTTTGGGAATCCTCTGACTACCTGCGCAGTCGCAGACTTCAGGCGCACTAGGACCTGGCCAGAAGCAAAAGTGCTCGGGGCAGCTGCAGATCAGCCAAAGCCATGCTGAGACACTCTGAAAACCCTTTCCAAGTTTTAAAAGGTGTTTTTTAGCTCAGTCTTGATTGACTGCTCTGACTTGCTCCCACCCCATCTTCCAGAATAGGTTTACACAGCAAAATGATGGGGTGATTTTAGCCAGCCGGCCTGGCTGGGGTAACAAGCATTGAGGGCACGGGCTGCACTGAACTCTTCTATCTGGCTTTCTTAAGGAGAGAGAGATCGAAGGTCCCTTACATAGTGCGCCAGTGTGTGGAGGAGATAGAGCGGCGTGGAATGGAGGAGGTGGGCATCTACCGTGTCTCTGGGGTTGCAACCGATATCCAAGCTTTGAAAGCTGCCTTTGATGTCAGTAAGTATTTGTGTCTGATGTTTTCCTTTGCCCTGTGAGAACCTCAGTGAACTCCCTGTCAGGTGGCTACGCTATTTTTAATCTTATGTTCCCCAAGAAGCATTAAGAGGTAGATATTCTCGCACAAGGAGAATAATTTTAACCGTGGCTGCATGTTCTATTAATATTCTTCAGCTACAAGACACAACCCAAGACCTACAACAGGATGGCTCCTTAGACTAAATAATGCATTTGTTATTCCTCCCAGCAGACATGAAATGGTGGGTTTGCCTGCCTTGCCAAATCTTTGTAAATGGCAGACACCTTCGTTAGGGGAAGCAGCAGCAATCAGAAGTCGTAATTTCCTCACTGTGTGAGGTGTCCAAATTAATAAGAGCCCCCAAAAAAATGTTCTAAGGTTGTCTAGGAAGGGTGTTTACGAAACTGGAGTTGGGTGGTCAGGGCTCCTGAGTTCTGTTCTTAAGTCTGTCTAGATTGATGTGCGCAGATTATAAAATCAGGTCATTTTGACCAACCTTTGTAAAGCCTTCTTTGATCTTGAGCTGGAAAGGGCTCCTTACTGATGCTGCCTTTAAAAGAATGGCATATATGTCCCAAAAGGCATCCAAGATCAGGCAGATGAAACGCCTCCAAATTTTCACAAAAAGTGCAATTCTGTCCTACTTCCAGCCTCCACATGGTGGTCCAAGGACTGTTCAAGCCACACTCGAGCTCCCTTTTGATGCAAGCAGTCATGAGGCCTGTGCCAGGTGCCCAAATTCACCCTCCTTGCACTTGTTCTTCACTTATTTTGTGAAATGTCTTCCTTCTTGCATTTTCTTTTCAATCCCCCTAAGCTACCAAAAGCATTGATTTTTATGAACCTTCACTAGTGCAAGTAAGGGTGTTTCACATTCTGAAAAAAAACTTTTTTTCATTTACATTAGATGTTATTTTACACTAAGCTTCATGAAACTAGCACTGGCTCTGCTGGTTGGTCTGTTTTAGGGGAAGTGGTTGGTTTTGTTGTTCTTAATAGTAAGAAAACTGAAATGTGAGCCCTGAATTGCCTGGGTACTCTAGCTACACTCAGTGGGGAGTGACCCTCAGAGTCTCTTACTCTAAGCTGTTAGAGGCAGGGAATTGGGATTCCAACTGTTGTCACCAACAGAAGTCGAAATGCATACAAATACCGTCAAGCAGGCCTTGCTGCAGATCAGGCCGCGGTCGCTGGCCCAGCGTAACTAACCCTGGGTAGTGTGCGGTTCCCCCTGCTTGATTTAAATCTAGACATGTTTGCAGTCATTTGTGCAGCGCCGCTCAGTTGTCAGAATTTAATCTGCAGAAATGTAAACAGGAAAAGTCTCAGCTGGTTGAGCAAAGACAAAGGATAAACAGAAAGAGCCAAAGCAAGGAAAAGAATGAATACAAGGCCAACAGCTTCTTTACCCTGCTTCCCCTCTTCCCTCTTTCAGATAACAAAGACGTGTCAGTGATGATGAGTGAGATGGATGTTAATGCCATTGCAGGCACCTTGAAACTCTACTTCCGGGAACTGCCTGAACCCCTCTTTACAGATGAACTGTACCCAAACTTTGCCGAGGGCATTGGTAGGTAGTAGCAGAAATAACCCTTGATAACGGAAACTATTCTGTAGGAGGCTGCTCCTAAAGCAATACAAGAAACATATTTATAATGTTGGACAGAAGCCTAGAACGAGCTGTTAGGGAGGTGAAAGAGAGCTCAGAAATGAGCATTGGACTGACATACTCTTCCTGTGAGCTTGAAAATGGGCAACTGCCATGCCCTTCTGTAAGTTGAAAATGTCTGGGTTTCTGAAGGATAGGTTAGGAATAGAATGACAGCCTACTCGTCGAGGCTGTGCTTGCTGTTTGCCCCATTCAGTCCTCCAGGGAAGCCCCCTTTGGGGGGGTGGTACACATGTCTTGTTGCAGGGGAAAACCATCATAATGGCTGAAAGTCTGAAAGCACTTGAACTGCTTGAGAGAAAAGGATTCTCTACATATCTATGAAATAAAGGAAAGAGATCCTGTAGGGTATTGATGTGCAACTCTGACCTTCCAACCTATGATGTAATTACAGTCCGTTCAGGACCGTCCGTATTTGTTGGTTTGGGAAATTACACAGTCAAATTGTCATTCACTGCCTGTGGTGATGTTTTGTTATTTTCTGTCTTGTAGCACTTTCAGATCCTGTTGCAAAGGAAAGCTGTATGTTGAATTTATTGTTATCGCTTCCAGAACCCAACCTTGTGACATTCCTTTTCCTTTTGGACCACTTAAAAAGGTAATATATGGATCCTTTAGACAGGTATTTGATGTGTAAAGCATCATCATTTTGAAAAGAGGAGCTTTTCCCTTGAATTCATGCTGAATCACACAAATGAAGAAGCATTTGCTGATTTGCTGTGAATGCTCATCAGATAAGTATTGTCTCATACTTCACTTAATGAGGCACTAAATCCTGAATTCCTTTCCCTCTTACACTGAAAGGATTAGAACTGAAGGAAAGGGGTAAAGTCTCAGGGCTTGTCTAGTGCAAATGCAAATTCCTGCTGCAATATTGCTGCAAAACTGTGCTTGCATCTGGGTACAAAGATCGGGAAAGGCTTTAGTATAAACCATGAAGCTTTGGCCATGTTTAAGGATTTATGAGCCCTGTCTTAAAAGGTATCTGCAATCTAACATGATGTATTTTTAAAAATTCCAGTAGTTCTGCTAACTGGAGTTGTCAATTCATTGCTTCGACTAGTCTTTCTGATCTTGTCTATCTCTTTGTAATACAGTTATAACTGTGGAAAAGGTATTTTGTGTGTTTGATATTAATGCAATAAGCTTGCTTAATAAATGCACAATGTGTTAATTTACATGTGTATTTTGTACATACCAGAGACTGTCACTAGAAAGATGAAAGATAATCTTACGACTGAGGTTCTGGATTAAAATCCAGGAAATCTGGGGTTTACTTGTGTTTCTGCTACAGACTTTTCTGCCCTTGGGTAAATTTTTTAACGTTTGTGCCTCAGATTCTCATTTATGAAACTGGGATGAAAAACATTCCTTTATTGCTGTCACACTTCTGCCTGCCCAGACAGTAAGCAGCAGTCCCTTTCCCAAGTTTAAGCCATGTCTGTAGAGTGCCTGGAGAGTGTGGTTGTGTCAGGCCGAGTTATTACTTATATATAAAGTTCATTTAGGCACATACAGAGTGAGTGGTTGATTGAATGTATTTAAAGCTTTTTACAAAAGGAATAAATACAGTTTCTTACTTAAGGACACTTCCAAACTCCAAACTCAGATATTTATAAAGATCTGCCTTGTTCATTGTTACTTCTCCCAGGGTTGCTGAGAGAGAAAGCGTTAACAAGATGTCCCTGCATAATCTTGCAACTGTCTTTGGACCAACGCTGCTCAGACCTTCAGAGAAGGACAGTAAAATCCCTGCTAACCCAACGCAGCCTATCACAATGACTGATAGTTGGTCACTAGAAGTCATGTCCCAGGTAAAATCCTAGATGTGCTATTGAATCTTGTGAAGACAATATGTGGGAAACTTCCGTCTTCTAGGAAGGCCTGGCTCAGCCATCCTTCTATGTTTTCATGACAGTTTTTTTGAGAACCATACAACTTTCACCCTTACATAGACATTTTAGACTGACTGTAGAACTGTGATTCTTCAGGCAGTTCAGTTTGCATCTGTGCTAATCCAACTTTTCATGGAAAAATGTCAGTATGCGTGCAATCCTGCATGTGTCGTGTTTGGGCATAGTAAGATTTTTGAGGGCACATACTGCCAGCCTGGGATAAAAGGACGGTCAGTGTTTTTTCTGCGATGCCCCTCAACACTTAAACCACCTTCACTGATGCACAACAAAATTCTTTGCTGAATTCGGGTTTCGCTGGCCACTGCTGCCTTTTGAAGGCAATGCAGAGAATTCAAACATAGAGGCTGTGTTGGCTGGTCAGGCTGTTTTGTGCTTTCTTGATTGAGTAATGGCAAATTCCAGATCGGATTTTTTCAGTGCAGTGGAACACCACCGCCATTGTTATACCCTGGAAGCTGAAACAAGTGTCTCTGAAGCGCTGCAAGTTTTAGTATCCCTGACATTATACAGTGTATTAAATGAAATACGTAACTGCAAGATGTTCCTGTGGAGAGAGCTGTAGGCATGTCTGCCAACTCTCAAATAGCAGGGATGGGAATGAGTTGACAGAGCTTTATTATTACCTCTTTCTTTCTCCTTCCAGGTTCAAGTTCTTCTGTATTTCCTTCAGCTAGAGACTATCCCTACCCCGGACAGCAAGAGGCAAAGCATTCTCTTTTCCACAGAGGTGTAGGTGCCTGTGACACCAACGGGACACAAAAAACTGCTCTTGGCATTAATCTGCCACACCTGAGAAAAAGACAACTGGTACTTCTCCAGACATTACTGGCCTGTTCCTGTCCTGGGGAATTACGGCCCTCAGTGCTTCTGCTGTTTGTAACCAGAGACAAGCCGAAGAGACAGGAGAGAAATCTCCTCTTTTGGTTGGTAGGACCAGAGCTGCCCTGGGGAGGGAGCCGTGCAGAACCTCCGCTAGAAGGAGCAATAGACACTTGAACAAATGAACCGCAGAGTGTGGCGATTATTCTTGCTGGGACTGTGACGGAAGGTATTCCTCGTTTTACGGACTTAATTTATCATAAAGAAACTTCAAGATTTCTACCGGACCGCTTGATAGAATACCCCTTTTTGGGTGAGGGGGAGTTAAAGGATATATCACAACCGTGTCTTTAATAACTGCTGTTTTTAAAGTACTGTTCTAGGCCGTGAAAAGAGTGTTGCTTTGCAAGAGGAGAGGAGAAGGGAAGGGTCTGGGATCAAAATGAAACAAAACAGTTTTGTGTACAACTGGGAGTGTTGGTTTGTTTGGGTTTCGGGGGGGGCGGTTCCCTCTCGTACACCCCTTCCCTTGCAAATGTTTACACAGCTCTGGGGAAGGAGATGCCCTGCTCTTGCCTATGTTGCACTTCTGATGGGTTTTTTGGGTTAAGGGAGCCAGAGCCAATGCTGTTACACTATAAACAAATACAGCAAATTAAAGAGGCAGGGAGGGTTAGAGTCAGTGATTCTGTCTGCTTGCGTATAAAGACAGGGGCGATATTATCCAGCAGGATTGCTAAATTCCTTAGACCCCACCAAACTTAATGAAAATTAATTGAGAAGACTGCTAATTCCCAACACTCCAAAGAAAAGCTGTTATCACTGCAAAAATAATTGAAGCATTTGTGGACAAACCGAAATAATCAATTGGTATCAGTTTGGCTGGCTGCTTACTCCAAACTTTTATCAGAACTTTTTTTTTATACTTGAATTTTTGGAGGCTTTGTACATTGCTTCTATAAGAGTCTTTTTCTGATAGATTCAAATACTTTGATAAAATGTGTCAGAATGTACTTTATGGACAATCTAGCAAGCAGCATGCATTGTGTGTTCTCCAGAAATTCCAACCCTGTTTTAAATAAGAGCAGTGAAGAAATTTCTATTGGAACTACATCGAGCAGTACAAAGGGTCCAGCCAAATACCAGCTCTGTGTTTCCCCGCCTCCATCGGTAAAAGCCACAGGGGTTACACAGGCGTAAAGGGCAGCAGTAGTTGTCTAGGGAATTGAAAGCGTAATCTAACTGCTGGTATCCAGGCTGTGAAGCAGCTGTGCCAAACATCTGGGGGGAGTGATCCCGTTTTCATAAAGTACTCCAGCCCCCTTTACCTCCTACCCAGCTCTGCAGCATCCATGTAGTGGCATCTGTCCATCACCATCCTGGCGAGAAGAAAAGTACAGCTTGAAGTCAAGGGAAGGAGTCGGCACGGGAAGGGGAGGGACCGGGGGGAGAGATGTTGACAGGCTGGTAGAGTTAGGTTGTCAACATCGTTTGAGGAGAAATACGACAAAGAAGCAACCCTTGAAATTATGCTGAATTTCACATTTTCTGATGGGTGATCTGCAACCTCTCAATTGAAAAAACCCCAACAAAACAACGGAGTCTTTCAAACAAATGGAAAGAAAAAAATTAAAGGAAAATTATTTTGTAATCACTGTAATTCTGACTGCTGCATAATATTAGAAATTCTTGTACTGTGGAGTTGCAAATTCAAAAAAGAACAAATATAAATTTCAATTTTGTGAGTATCAATATTTTGCATGCTTTGTAAGGATTCTTATAGGAATTTAATATTGCTTAGTACCCCTCCCTCCTTAGGTCTGGGAGCAAACCTCTTTGTATTGTAATGTACAACTAGAAATTCCTTCTCTCTTGTATGTATTTCCACTACATTCCAACTTCTGAACCCGTAAAACAGAAAAAGTGTTTATAGTAGGAGATGCATTTTTGGGCGAGGGAGGGAATGAAGGCAAGGAAACTTGAAGGCTTAAGATTTTGCTTTTTCATTTTTATCTTGTTGTTTTGCCTTTTTGAAGATAAAATTAGTCACAATCCTGAAAAACATTGACTTCAGAAAAGTCATGCAGACCAGTAAACCACACTCTATGGTTTTGTTTTTATGCATTTGCTCTCATTTTTACACAGCGGTTCTCTAGCAATCCTTCTACTGCGAGCTGCACACCTACCCATCCCAGGCCGTGGTTTGGTACATCTGAGGCAGTAGCAAAAGGGAAAAGGGAAAAACCAACCCCAGCCAAGCGACGCCAGGCGGTCGGGCGACAGCCTTTTCCTTTTGGTGTTTGGAATCTGTGGCTGCTCTTCGCAGTGTTGAAACTGGAAAGCAATACCATAATGACTGTGCCAATTTACTTTTGCCCAACTTTTTTATTTTTATTTATATAGGACGTTAATTTTAATATTAAATTACTGATCTATTGTATGTAACCATGAGAAGATTGCTTTTGCTTTGGTTACTGTTACAGGTTGTTGCTGTTAGCCTCTCATTACAATGCTCATTTCTAATGTAACGTTATCTAACATGCAGGCATGTGGATCAGGGAAAAAAAAAAAAGTTAATTTAACTTAACCCGTTAATTATTTCTGTTAAGTATGAATATGTTTTCCCCAAAGCTGGTAATTTTGGGCTGGAAAAGGTAGCGCATCTTATTGCTGATGATGAAATCATGAACCGATTTGAAATACAAGAATTGATTTCTTGGATTTAAGTTTTTTCAAATAGTCTTATGTTATCAGAAATTAAGTATTTCCAGAAGGCTTTTATGTTCTTGTCCCAGGGTTGTTGGTTGGTTTGGTTTTGTTTTGGGGTTTTTTTACTTTGTTATTTTTTTAATCAGCCTTATCATACTTAAACAAAAAGGGAGTTGCAAAACTTGGCTTTAGAGAAGGCCTTCTGATTTCTACTCTTGTATATTCCCTTGCGAGTTGTGTCAGAAAACCTAACTCTTCCATTTTCTATATTAAAAGGTGCAACATAACATAAGAGCAAACTAGCAAAAAATTACCCTTTACATGTGTACTGGGAGCTTATGCTCTTTCCGTTTCTGGTGTATTGGAGAGACCTTTCTAAAAACGTAGCTTTCAGTAACAGGAATCTGAAATGTTAAAACTTTCATCTAAAGAAATTCAGGTGATTAGGATACTCTGTGTATCTCCAGTGTAAGGAGAGGAAAAAGCATCAGTTTCCTGGCATATAGAAACTATTTTAAAATTCTCATGGATTTTTTTTTTAAACACTGAATAGTTTTTTAAGTAAAATTTTAAAAAGTTAAGTAAAGCAAACTATGGGAAACATTTTCAAGGATGGAAAAGAAATAACATTTACTAGATCGGTTTCAGCTTTGTGTTTGTGTGTGCTTTGTGTGGGAGGGGAGCGTCTGAAACCAAAGTGAAACACATCCATTAAAATGCTGCTGATGTTCTTCATTCTTGCACAATTTTAGCAAGTTGAGGTAGTAGCTAAGCTATTTCAGGCTGTATTTTTAATGCTGCTATTTTTCAGTGTATCAGCTAAGGGCAAAACAAAGCAGCGTGGTGACTATATTTGCTGATGCCCGCTGCCTGCCTCGATTCTCACCTTCAGTTGCGAACACAAGGCAATCAGCACGCACCGTATGAAGCAAAACTGCAACTTTTTTTGTTGGCCACAAGGTGGTGGAACCAGAGAGTATGTTTATGAGAGATGCAGTATTTTTACAGTTTATTCATTCTAATTGTTTAAAAATCTGTTTTACGGTCATTTGTTAGTTTTCTATGAGTTTAAACAAATGTACTGTTCTTTAAAGCATACGTGGATCTTCAAATTTGTTTGTCACCCTTGTAGCACTGGAAGGCATCACAATGTGTTCATTTACCTTAATGTGCCATTCTTTCAAGTATGTATAAAATGTAAATTGACCAACATGGCTTTTAAAAATGTTTAAAAACTGATGGCAAAAAACCAACCCTCTCTGATTCCTCACTGGTTAATCTTTTTGTTTTGGTGCTCGGTCATCTACTGGGATAACATTATCAGATGTGACATTCTTGTTATGGACATTTTAGTAAGGAATGGGAAGTGTTTCAAGAAAACCCCCTACCCTTTCTCTTCTTTAATGCAAGAAGGCAGGGACTTGTAATAACAGAAGACCAATACATTCATGCTAGATTTAAGGGCTTTGCTTCTGTTCCTTGAAGAAGATAAATCTGAAAGGGCAATTCCTAAGTAGATACGATCAAATTCTTGGTGTAGTTAGTAAGTCACATGTTTATTCTCTCTTAAAATTGTAGTCCAGGTACGTTTTTCTCTGCTAACATTGTCATAGTCCTGTTATCAGAAAAGTAAGTCTGATGTCACTCACTTCCCTTAACATAGGGTACGTGCAACCGAGATACTGGAGCCTTAGACGAGTATTAGCAATTCTCCATTCTGAACTGGAATGAAATAAATGTTCATGTATTCTATGAAATTTCTCATTGAATAGAATTGAATTGAAGGGATTGCCCTTAAAACCAACAGAAGCTCTAAAGGAAGCACTCACAGTTAATGATTATTCCTCAACAAGGTTTTCGGGAAGAAAAGTAACACAAATGGAAGAGAGAAGCATAATTAGGAATCACTTGGATCATGTGGGGGTGGCTTGTGCCCTAGACAACTGTGAGCAAAGACTGTCTTGCCAGTTAATAAACATTAATATAGGAATGCCAGGAATTGAGCCTCCCAGTTCTGATGTGCTGCTGAGAAAGCAAAGCTTATCACTTGTTCTCTTGGGTTTTTTTTATACCCCTGTGGCAACAGATAGGTAGGAGCAGTAGAGTCCAGGTGAAACACCACTGCGAAGAAGGAAGGTGCTAATAGAACCAAGAAGTTAGGCTATCATCTAAGCTAAAGCAGTCTGTTCTGGGCTGCAAAGATAAAATGCCACAACGTGCTATAATGATGAAATGACTGAAGCGGTAGGACCGAAGCAACCATGAGTTAATTCTCCTCTTTCCACAACCATATTGCTAGATTTAGGCCTTCCAGGTCAAGCAAATACATAAATGCTATAGCCGAGAATTAGAAAATTATTAAACGTCTCACGTTGCCTCCACTGTTGATTTTCTTTGTGTTACCACCTCATAGTGGAATGGGGGGAGACTGTTGTAAAAAGGTGCAAGTATTTTCCACGACATTTATTTCCTACTGTCCTGTTTCACCTTTCAGTAAGAAAGACCTCTCCTTTTCCAACAGCAACCACTTCACATCGTCCTGTACTCTAGAAACTACCCCACGGGGAGGTTCAGTTTGTAGCAGAGCTATCCCTGGGGAGAACTAAAATATTTCCAGTCTTCTGGTGTGGAATGCTAAAGCTCTGGGCTGGTCTAGGCCTATTGTGTGAGTTAAGTAAGACTCTTATTTACACCTGTTCAAGCATAGTTGGAATTAATATGATGACAGAGTCCCCAAGCCTAGCAGAAGTGTTTGCTCTACTGCTTTGTTTTAATTGCAGTCCCCTTCAAATCCTCTTGTCAAAACCGGAGTTCATCAGAATGGAGAAAATTTTTTGTTTTTTAATTTCCCACTAGAGCTTTTGTTGGTGTAGATGTAGCGGCCTTTTTCCCCTGCTGGTAAGATGTTCTGAGAACCCAAAACATTCTGCAGAGGAAACATTTCTCTCAGCTGCAGAATGATTTATCTGACAAGGCCATGTGCTATCCCTGTGGATGTATGGAGGGGCAGGCTCCTGTACAAAACAGCTTCTCCTGGAAGGAGAATACAGCAGCTTCCTGCAGCTGACCCCAAATGAGGATCACAACCAGCAGAGCCCACCAGGGAGCAGATGACCTTGGTCGTTAGATGCTTGCATCTCACCTGCAGGGGTTTGAGTGAGGCCCAGAAGGCAGTTCGGGAAGAGACTCATCCAATTCCTTCTTACTGTGCCTCATTGAATGATCAAATGCCAATCTGCATAGAGTAGCACAAATTTCCTCCATTTCAATCCCATTTTGGGAGAAATTTGGACTACACTAGGGATTACAGAAACACCTGAAAATTGATCCATATCTTAAAACTATTTCAAATGTAGTAGGTGGTGATGTGATGTAAAAGCTGCCACAGCAAAAGGACATTTCTTCACAACAGCCTCTTCTAATCCCTTTACTGCTTCTTACATCCTAAGAGAAATCTTGTTTCGGGCTCCGCAGTTGCCTAGTTACCACTCAGTAATGGTAATGTATTTGGAGCCCTGGGTAAGACTTGGCTGTGCAGGGACAGGCGTTTCAAGAGATTGGGATATCACTACTACCCCAGGCAGCAAAAAGAGGGTAAGGAAGTGGTGTGTTGCGTGACTGAGAAGCACCACAATGAAACGGTGAATTTAGATATGATCTCACAGCAGGACACTGAAATGTTGTTTTTTCTGTGTCTGTCCAGCAAAAAAAAAAAAACAAACAACTATGCCTTCTCTTGCCTATGTAATTGTGTAGTTTGTTCTTATCTCTAGTATTGCAAGTGTTTATAATCCATGAAGAATTCCAAGGAAAGGAGTTAAGACTATTTATTGAAACATAAATGCAATTAAATTATATAATTAGTGCTAAATTATCAGGTGTAGAAGACCACTTGTTTGGATAATTTTGGGTTTCATCAGAGTTAATATTGTTGGCATTGTTTTAACACTACAGTGTTACAGAGTTGGTTTTTGACATTTTAGCCTGCTGTTGCTAGTGCTTTTCATAGTGCTTTGTTTTTGTAAAAGAAAATCCTAGTAGTTTAATACTGAAAGTGTTGAAACTGTACTGCTAAACATCTCTCAGTTTAGGCCCAAAGAGAGGAAAAATGGAAAAAAGGGGGGAAATACTGTCATTCTGGATTTTTTTTTTTTTTAATTTTCTGAGAAAAGTGGTATGAAAAAGGGATCCAAAAACTGTATTTGGGGAAAAAAGTCTAAGGCATTTGTAGCCTTCCTTTGTACACAATGTTAAATAAAATCTCCTGTATCTATGTCTGTCAGGTTCTTTTGGTCTTATTTAACTAAAAACTGGGCCTACGTTAAACTGAATGTGTGAATTGCATTCAGTTGAGTTTGCTAGAGGTACGGAATTTAACACTGGTGTTTTAAAAATAGAAGATATTTCATATTTTACAAGGTAAAAGCTGTATCACTTAAAATCTAGAGGTTAGTACAGGGTTATTGCTGAATTAAACTAAAACAACTATAATGTGTGGAAATAGCTTACATGGAAGGTAGAGAGGTAGCTGGGAAAAATGGTCCATTTTCAGATCTGTACTACTCCTTTGGCTGCATTTTGAAGCAGTGTTCCTGCAAGTCTCAAACATCATAACCTTTACCTTTGTGTGCAGGGCAATTTAGCTCTAGTTACCTATTTGCTAGCAATGAGCTCTGGCCTCTAGTTCTTTATGAATTGTATGAAATTAGTGGGTTTTGTAGGAATCAATGTGGAAACTGAATCAGTTGTTTAAATCAAGATCTCTGGGTGCTTTACTTAAATATTATTTAAATTATTAATGTAATTAAAGAACATTTATGTTTTAATATAATCTAAATTTAATATAAGATATAAAACTCTCTACAATAAAAAGATACCTGCTTGAAAGCTCTCTAACTGATTTTTTGTGACTGTCATCATAAAGATGACATGTCTCAATGGCAATTTCCAGAGAAAAATTTAGCTGACTGTAGAGTGTTTAAAACTATGAGATGCAGGTCAAGAAAAAAATGTCATGCTTACCCCTAAATTGGGGAGAGAAGGAGAAACTCAATGCCTATTATTAATACTTCCTACCAGTGGTGTATCTGTATAATATAAAATAGTTTTAAGATAGTTTTTTGATAGCTTCAATGTGGAATTCTTCTGCAAAATGGTTCTCACTCAATTAGAAAGCCTACCTTTGTAGTGCAATCACATTGAACAGTATTAGGATGCCCCTGAGTGAGCCTGGAAGGTGTCACAGAACATCTCAAGTTGGAAGGGACCCAAAAGGCTCATTGAGCCCAACTCCCTGCTCCTTGCAGGACTACCTAAAACTAAACTGTATGACTAAGAGCATTGTCCAGACGCTCCTTGAACTCTGAGAGGCTTGGGGCCATGGCCACTCCCCTGCAGAGCCTGTTCCAGTGACCGACCACCCTCTGTGAAGAACCTTTTCCTAATGTCCAATCTGAACTTCGCCCAATGCAGGTTTGTTTCATTCCCTCATGTCCTGTTGCTGATCACCAGAGAGAGGAGATCAGCACCTCCCGCTCCACTGTCCCCCATGAGCTAGTTGTGGACTGGGATGAGGTCACCCCTCAGCCTTCTCTTCTCCAAGCTGAACAAGCCAAGTGACCTCAGCTGCTCCTCGTCAAGGCCTTTCACCATCTTGGTCACCCTCCTCTGGATACACTCTCGTAGTTTGATGTCCATCTTACATTGAGGTGCCCAAAACTGCGCACAGTACCCAAGGCAGGGCGGCACCCGTGCAGTGTGGCGTGGGCCAGTCACCTCCCTCAGCCAGCTGGTGATGCTGTGCTTGACACACCCCAGGACGCGGTGGCCCTTTTTGCTGCCAGGGCATGCTGTTCACTCCTATTCAACTTGCCATCAACCCAAACCCGCAGATCTCCTTCCGTGGGGCTGCTCTCCAGCCTCTCGTCCCCCAGTTTTTATGTATAACCAGGATTACCCTGTCCCAGGTGGAGAATCCTGCACTTGCTCTTATTAAATTTCATACAGTTGGTCATGTCCTACCCCAGGTAGGAGCTCTACCAGGAGCTCTGCTCACACAGCCACACTCCTACTGCATCGAGCTCTTCACTGACTACCAGGCTGGTGATTCTCAGCTGCTTCTCCTAGCTGTTTTCCCCCACTTGAAGACCCTGGGTGAGCAACACTGCCACTGGCTTGAGATGAATTGCAGAGTGCAAGCTTGTGCAAATTCAGCCGGTATACATGCAGGGTACAATACTTCCCTGTAACGAGACAGACCGAACGAAACGTAAGGCTGGAGCAGGATGAGAAAGAACATGAGTGCATAATAATCATGGCTGTTCTGTGCAAATTGGTACATAGTTCCCCTCCTGAGCAGGTGTCTCTTCGTTTTCCAGGCAGCCCTCGCCCTGCTTCCTAAGGCTCAGACAGGCTGCCCCGAGGCAGCTGCTCCCAGAAGCCCTGCAGGACACAGCTATCAGTCTGAGACAGGATCAGCTGTACCTGCCCGACTCCCAAGAGACATTTGTCTGCTCTTTGTTAGAAGCCTCCAATTATGGAGATTCTGTAATCCTTTTGGGCAATCTAATCCAGAATATAATCACAATGAGAAAGTTTTCCTAGTAGACAGTTGAACCACTCTTGCACACATTGCAGGACATAATGCTGCAATATTATGCAGGTTTTTTTCAGTGACCTTTTTAAGTTCCTGAACTAGGATATCAGCTGTATGCGCTGTCAGCAAGCTCATTGATTGACTGAGCTGAATGAACCACATTCTGTTTCCTGCTAGAAAACAGAAAGCAGAGCCCCTTTGTGGGCTACCATGAGAAATACAGTGTACAAAACAAATGCAGACATTTTTCACATGCCTAATACAGAAGTAATGCTGGTGATTGCGATTGAAATGCCATTTTTTTTCTGACAAACAACGTAAAAATCAATCCAAAGGTAGAAACACAGAACAACGTTTTGTTGAACATATCATGGATCAGAAAATCTAGTGGAATGACACTGGTCAAACATCAGAAATATTACCTAAGTATAAAGGAGCCTTTCAATGTCAAACAAGTATACCATGTCTGTGCAGCAGCCTTCCAGGGGAATCCCCACTGGCAAAGAACAGGCAGACCGACAGAGAAACGGATTGGAAAGGACATCTGAATAAAATGACTGACTTTGTAAGATACATAAATAGTAAATTTTTCCCACAATGTAAATGAAACTATGTTGCAATGAAGCATGCATCCTCTTAGTTTTAAAGGGAACTCTGATGAAATACAGATGTCATTTACTTTGATTTACCATATTAAAAATTAAATTTCACCCAAGATAATGAGGGGACTGTAAATCATACTTGCCCTCGCCAGTCTGCAGCCCTATGAATTCTAGGAAGGAATGTACCTCAAGGGAGAGGCTGCAATGCAATCTTACACTGAATCATTTCTTTTGATAAAACAGCCGAATTGCTGTTGGGAGAGAGGCTTTAACCCATGGTTTGAGCTAAACAGAAACCCTGATGGGGAAACTTTCACAGGGATATGTCAAATCAGCACATTTTCTTACTGTGTTCATAGCACTTTCCAGCCAATGCCTGTAAATACAGGCTCTGCTATACCTCCCACTAAAGCACCAACACTGTAATTTGGGTTTATTAACTGCAGTTGCTTGTTATTCATGACAAGTCATACATCCTGCATAACAACGAGCCACAAAAGCTAGCTTAGTGCAGGCTTTTGAAAGGAGCTAAAGTCTGAAAGCTTGTGTTCACACTTCTTGTAAGCTAAGAAGACAAAGCTATTCTCTCCAACATTTAAATATTCTCTCCAACATTTAAACTGCCTTTCTTTAGTCTTGTCTCTCCATCAAAGTCTGTCTTGTCTCTCCATCAAATTAAAAGCTATAATTAATCTCATATTGTACCGTAAGGCAGAGGCACATGCTTAGGAGACCCACAGCTCCTCCACGCCCGCCCCGTCCGGGTCGCGCTACCTGCCTTGCGCATGCTCAGTGCTCAAGCGGCGGCTGCCCGTTTCTGTGAGCTCTCTTCGATCGTTTTGGCGGCAACGGCGACGCGAGGCCGCCACCGCCGCACCTTCACCCCCAAGCGTTGCTACACACTCGCGGGTTCCCTCCTCAAGGTTTCTCTGAAGCTTAAAATCTACGGTTTTATTCCAGGGGGAAGAAAGGGGAGAAAAAAAACCCAAAACCAACTTTTTTACCAGAGCGAGACCCAAGCCTTGGGCCGGGGCCGCCGCCCGCCCTACAGGCCCGCCTACAGCCGAGGGGCGGCACGGCCCCCTCAACGCCGGGCCGCCGCAGCCGGGGCGGGCAGAGCCCCCGCGCCGCCTCGCCGGCGGTTATCCCGGGCGCCACCTCCGCAGAGCAGTGCCCGGGCGCCGGGGGAGCCCCAACCGGTTGCCGTCCCCTCCCCCGGGGCAGCACCCCCGGGCCCGCCACCGCCCTCAGGTACGGTGCCGCGCGAGGAGCCTCGCCCAACCACGCCCCCTTCAGGTGGGGCGCGCGAGGCGGGGAAGGGGGCGCGACGGCGCATGCGCCGCCAGTGGACGCACTCCCCCCGCCCCTTCGGCGCGGGGTTGGCCTGGATGGAGGTTGGCGCCTGCGCAGTGCGGTGGCACCGCCTGCGAGGGGCGGGGTGGAGCGGAGGGGTCCCTGCCATCCCCGCGCGCCCCTCCGCGCCCCCTCCCCCTCCCGCCGGCGGCGCTCGCGGCCCGGCCCGGCCCGGCCCGGCGCGGTCCCCCGAGGCTCGGGCCGCGCCGCGAAGAAGCGGGAAGGAGGCGGCTGCCCGGTAAGCGCCGAGCGCCGGCAAGCCCAGTCCAGCCCCGACCCCCGCCCGCCCGCTGGGGGGTCGCCCAGCGGCCGTGCAGGCCCCGGCAGGGCCTATGTCCCGGGCTCCCGCCGCTCGCCTCGCTCCCGCCGGCTGCAGCGCCTCACCGCCGCGGGGAGCCGCTTCCCGCGCCGCCCGTCCCCGGGCTCGGTCTCCTTCCCTCGCCGCCGGCGCCCCTCGGGGCCGCCAGCCGCGCTGTCACCCCCGCCGCGCCGCTCGCCCTCTCAGCCGGCCGCGCGGTGACAGCCGCCCCGCTCCCGCCTCAGCCCCCCCGCGCGCCTCAGGGGCCGCGCGCCCGGCGGCGGCATCCGCCTCCCTTCCCTCGCTGGCTGTGCGCGCTGCGGCGTCCCTGTCACCCATTTTGTGGCTGTCCCTTCGCGGCGCTGCCGGCGAGAGTCGCCCCGGGGTGCCCCAGGGGAACGCCGGCTCGCCCGTCTGGCTGGGACGCGGTGAGGTAACGGAGGGCTTCGCGGTTCACGGTTAGCGGGGCAAGCTCAGGTTTGCCCGGGTTTACATCCCTCGGTGAAATAATTTGTTTCACGCTGCGGTCTTGTTTTAGCGGAGAGGGATGGGGGCAGTGCGTGTGGGATCTTTCTGAGGAGAAAGGTAGAGTGCCTGCACTTCAGCACCTTTGTAGCTAGGTTTTGGTGTGGTGGGGAGGACCTTTGTCTGGATTCTGGTAGCACGCTTGTCTGGAGTGCTGTTTTTATGCATTTTTACAGCTGAAAGATCCCACAAGTTCCAGTTTTGTGCCTGCTGTCTGCCTTCCTGTGTTTCACAGTATTCCGTCTTGCAAGCCTTCCATGACCTGGTAGTGCCAGGGATGAAGGAAAGTAGGTTTCCTATAGCTGTTTTGCCATCCTGTTCTAAGAGTCGTCTTCACTCTGTGTCCTCAGAGAGAAAAACAATGCAGTGCTGGTGCTCAGCAAACTGCATGCTTATTTCCACAACAGTATCTCACCATCTGTGATTGCATTAAGTGTTTGCCTGTGCTAGGATCTGAAAAACATAGCTCTTTTGTAGCTGAAAATTTGTCTTGTAAATGGTTCCACTGGGTGAAAAGTGTTCTGAAGAGCCATAGATTCTGTCAAAAGACATAGTCTGTGCAAGCTCTACTCACCCCAAAAGCAAACATAAACCTTCTCTTGCTGCTTCCTGCTTAGTTAATGGTGTGGACTTTGGCTGCTGAAAGGTAGGCAAACTAAAGCCAGTGGCTGCTTTTAACACACCGTGGATCATTATATAGTTCTGCAGTAGCTCAGAAGTACAATTTCTCCTCCCGCCTCCAGCCTAGTTGATTGTTGTTAGGTAGTAGCTAATAAAAATGAAAAGAACAGGTCATTGTAAACAGTCTGAGATTAAAATTGAGAAACTGAGATGGGAGCAGTCTTGTTTCTTGTAACAGTGCCACTTAATTTTCAGTTAATGGAAAAATCAGATTCTAGGCTGGTAGACTATGTGAAGTAAGGGAAGAAAAAACTTGATTTTTCAATGTTTTTGTATGTCTGAACATCTACATCTATTTTTCTTTTGTTATTGAATATAATATGTAATTGTTTGGAACAAAAATTCTCAACTATTTTTCATTTAATGTATCATTTATGTCAAATACAGCACAATCTAGATAAACACTGCAGTCCACATTTCCCGGTTCTTCTATCTGCTCAAGTTGAAGAGCCGTTGGTTGACATGAGTTTTGGTGTGATCATTGATACAGGTCTGTGTTCTCTCTTTAGTAGTATAAAGGACTGTTTTATTAAAAATTGATGCTGGTGTAACGTTGCAGTGAGCAAACCTCTGTGCAGGGATTTCCAGTTCTCATTGACTGTACTTTTTATTGTGTTTTGCAGCTTACCAGCTCTGCGGTATTTTCCTTTTCCTTCCTTGTTCTAAGGCAGTGTGATCTCTGTGGCCTTCCAGGCGTGCCACCAAAGGAGTCTTCTGCATCAGGCTTGAGGAGAGGCTTGAGCGAAGGCTTCCCTTAATGGAGAGTGTGTCCATACATAGTAGCAAATCCAAGAAAACTTGGGTGTTAGGCTGAGGTCTGGCATGTTCACGGTAATATGAATTGTCAGCATAGTCACTACTATGGCTTCACGAGGCCACGTAGCATTTTCTTAAGCCATATCTGGGTGTCATTCAAAGGTAGCAAATGCCAGGACTTCTCCAAACAGGCATGGCCACCCTTTCTGGGTGGAGGACAGGCGGAAGCGATTTTGGCTGTATAGTCACAAATGAAACATTGCAGGAGAGAGAACGATCTCTGGCCTGTGTTAGTTACTAGTATAAGGTAGTTTTAGAAATTTCTAAGTGCATATTGGAATAATTATTTTTATGCTGCAAAGATTTCCTTGTACAGAATAGATGAGGTGATGTACAGTTAACATTTTGGGTATGAATAAATATATACTTAGAAGTAACATGGTGAAGGGAAATAAGTTTGTGCCATTTTTGCTTTACTCTTAGTGTAAGAGGAAAATATATTCTCAGAAGGTGGAGACATGTGATGCAAACCTTCAGAGATCTTTCACTAACGTACTTCAGAAGTTCTTTTTTCCTTGCCTTGATCTTGCAATGTTGGAGCCTGTCTTGCCAACTAGGATCCAGTTCTAGAAGTGTGTAATGCTATTAATGTGACTGAACCTCTATTGCTCAGTGGGAAAAACAGCGTAAGAAATGTTACGCTTGTTCTTCCTGGCTTCAAAAATCACCCCATTTGATCTTATTTTTAGTCTTTATACTGAGAAAGGGAGAAAAAACGAGTGTTAGAAACTGAGTTAAATACTTAATCGTAGCCTTCAGAAACTAGTCACAAGGAACATATTACTTGTTTCTTTTGAGCTTATTCCAACTGCCATGATCTGAAAGCCACCATTTGGAGCATTTTACAGTTTAATGCACCCGGCAAGTAATCATAGGATACTATCTTTTAACATATAAATAATTCATCATTAGAGTTTTCACAGACACATGCATGATTTTCTTCGGGAAATAGGACTTTTTCTTTATACTGTAAAGGGACTACAACTTTTGATCTTCATCTCTATACATAAATGTCTCAGGAAAACTTAATTTTGCAAAAAACTGACACTGTGTTGCAAATAAGTGGCAGAACCAGTAGCTTCCCAAATTGCAGAAGAGAGTCATACAAGAATAAATTGTAAAGTGAGGTAAAAGGAGACCTTTTAAAGGGGATTGATCTGCAAGGTTTCAGTAAAAAAAAAAAATCATAATTTAAAACTAGCCATTTGTTACCTATTAAAAGGTTGTAAAGCCATTTAAGCACAATTTCAAGAGAGAAAATAGCTCAGTTTTACATATTTCAAGACTTGGTTTGACATTTATGGAAGATAAGGCTTGCACAATCCTCAGTTAATTTTATTTTCCACAACTGTTTGCAAGAATGAAGCCAAGCTAATGGTCACCTGCAACTAACTGGTATATATGCAGTTTTATTCAGGAAAATAAACTGAGCATCCACCATCTAGTATTTAAATACTATTAATAAAGAATAAAGGTAATTTTGAAGTACTTGAGTGACATATTTAATGACTGAAAAGTATTAGTATTTTTCTGATGCTGAAAACATTTCTTTGAATTTGGTCATTTAGCCAGGGTGGGATACATGTTCTGCCCAGGTACACGCAGTGAATAATGATTTCCTATGGGATACAGATTTCGAAGGGTGGGTGGAAAGCTTGACCAAGAGGCTGGCATTCCTAGCACTTTTTGAAACTTTCTGTGTTCTTCTTAATATATTTCTATATATGTTCTTAATTAAAAGCACACAGTGTTTTTGGCAGATGGAGCCTTCTTGAAACTTCGGCTACAGAATTTCCTTGCTGTGTGAGGATTGGTTCTGGAGAGGCTCCTTCAACCTATTTCACTGTTCATTGCTAAAATTTTAACAGTCTTCATATTGATAAGTCTTAACTGACATGGACAAGTTTATAAAAATGATCTATTTTTATAAATAGAGCTTGACCTTCTCTGTTTAGCCATAAGATTTTTAGTTTGTTTTTTTTTACTTTTTACTGAGTTGCCAAGTTGTACTGAGCTTAAAATTTCTCTTTTTTAGCAAGCTAAATGACACTGAGATTTTATAAAGGGTATGCATTTAAAGTAGCATCTGTTGTGCAGTGAAAAATCTTTCTTTCTTTACAAACAACGGTCTTGTCCGTTTCAGTTTGCTAGTCCCTAAGAAGTAACCAGCATTGTAAATAGTTAATGGCAAATATCTCCTTCAAGTCCCTGAAGGAATATGGGCTTTTCTGGAGGAAAAGAAAAAAAAAATTAAAACTCTTCTTTATAGATGCAATTCCTACCACAAATCTGACTGTGTAACTCTGCTCACTTGAAGTTCTAGTTTTGCTTTTACTTTTTTCTGTGACAAAAAAGATTTTTCCTTGCAATGACAGAATCATTCAAGGCCACTTTTTAATCTACACTTACTTATATCAAATGGACAATTACATGTTTCATCTGGAAATGATGAACAACTTAAACAGCTACAGTTGATGGAAGTTGTTGTCAGCAAATTATTCCTGACTTATGATTTGTAAATATGAGTTGCATCCTTGACCATGGCAATATCACCAGGTTTGACTATGCTGAGAACTTTACAGCAAGAATTAAGCTGTTAAAATGAACAGTTTCTAACATAAACTTTTCCCCCACAACTGTTGCTATTCTTTTTTCTAGCCTTACACAAAACCACAGGAGAGGGTGTCCTCAACCTGTAAGTATGGGCATCCTGATGACTTTGAAAATGTTTAAGGGTGCTGTCTTGCCATTCTCCAAAGGTTTTGGTAGTTTGCCATGACAGGTACTACTGTGATTTACAACCAGGCTTGGGCACAAGGTGCTGGTTATCTCAAAGCCATAGAGGAAAATGGGCAGATGTAGGAATAGAACCCAGAATCCTGATTTAATAGCAAAGTATCCTTGTCTCATGGCAAGTAACATCCTTTACCAATATAAATTTGCTTAATTAAGTGACCATTATGCATTTTCAAGGATGGCCTATCCCCCTTTCTTCAGTGCTGTGGTCATTGGTCTTTTTTTTCTTCACTAAGGCAAATGGAAAGGAGAGTGAAGCTGATGGAGGTCCCCATGGCTTGTGCCACTCTGTGATACTGCCAGCCTTTCATTCTTGTGGACTCAAAATAGAGGGCTTGGTCCCATATCTCTGGACTGCTAGCTTTTCATGTATCTTGGGTGGCTCTCCTAACTTCCTTTTGTTTCTCACATATAAAGTTATCAGTATTTTCATCCCAAAAGCTTGTCATTAATGGCAGGTATTGATTTGTTGCATTTATGCATCAATTGTCACAAAGAAACAAAAACTGCTGTTTATACTATGTGCTTCTAAACTCTATATTATTATTATATTATTATGGTTTCAAGGTTTGATCTTCTATATGCTGATATGCTAGGCTTTATACCTATTTCTTTTTGCATTTTAACCCTATGTGTCTGATTGAAAGGTACCCAACACTTTCAAATCCACAGTAAACAGTACAAATTCTGTTTGTGAAAGCTCACTCAGGAAAAATATTAAAAGCATTTTAAAGATTATAGTTCCAAGTGTGCACATGAGCTTTCTGTCTACTTGCATTTTACGTTCAGAAGTAAATTTGCTATATTAAAAACATAAAACTATACAAATATGCCTTACAAGAACTTATTGACAGTTTTCCAAAAACGTTTCTGATATATACCTATACAAAATAAATAGTATCTACCTACAGAAGAAAATTCCATTACGCCTATAACTTATGGACATTAGTGTTGTAAGTGAAGGATATTTGGAGGAGAAAATAACTCTAAAGACTTCAGTATTGCCTTTTCAGTAGAAAGATTACATTTTTCTGGAGGGAATGGGAAAACTATTCTGAGGCCTTCAGCCAAGTGTCAAAGGCTCGGCATGATCCCTGGAAGTATAGGAACTTCTCAAACAAATAGAGTAAAAGTGTTTCACAATGGAAGGTCCCAAAGTGTTAGGCAGTTGGTATTCCATGGTGATAGCAGGACATCAGCGGTCACATCAGGTAGGGATGTTGTACTTGTCCTGGGCTTTTAGTGCTTTCCTAGGCTCCGTCCCATGTAGAGTCCTGCATTGCTCCAACAACCAAACTGTCCAAGGAAACAGGGACCCCATAAACTGGTTAGTGATTCAGTCTTTTCCAGAACGCTTGGAATAATAATGTGGAAGAGAAACAGTATCATATTGCTTTTTCCTGGGGAGGAAAAAAAAAAATAGTGGCTGCAGACAGGAGCCTCTCCGTCCTGTCTCAAGGACTTCTCTCCTTTGTGACTCAAATGCGTGTCCCCAGGCTTCCACACTGGACTAGGTAAATGCTTTTCTCCCCTAGTGATACCAGGGTATTTAGGAAAGATGTGCATGCAGTTCCGTCTCTTCTCTGTCTACCAAATCTGAAGGATTTTAAACTAAGTAATGAGTGTGCTGCTGACAAGTCTTGGAAGTGAAGGAAGATGTGGGTCAGAGCACAGAATTCAAACCAATAGATAGACAATCTTCAGACCCTTTGCGGTACACAGTGCCCTGTTTTGTCTTGTGTTGATTGCTTAAAAATAGCACAGTTCATCTGCTTCCTCCTCTATCTTACCACATGGCTCCACAGAATAGTGTGGCTTGGAAAGTGGTGGCGGTTGGGTGGCAATAAGAGGCTCATTTAAATCAGAGCTGTTGCTGAGTGTCCAATAGCCTGAGACTGAATTCAAACAAATTTGGACCTCTGAAAGGGTGCGCCTTCCTTCTTGTTCCCCCTTCACAGTCCCGCTGCTTCCTTTGCATAGTATCTAGCAATTATAGGGTGAGTCAGATCAGTCCTGATCTGACTGAAAAACCAACTCATCAAAAAATGAGCTATGATCTCTAGAATTGAAAGACGGGTGAGGACTGAGGAAGGGGTGGGACTGCCTCTTTTGGTGGCAGGGTAGAATTAAATTATTTTCATGACTAGCTTAAGCAATCCCCAGCAGGCACTTCCCTCCCCCAGTCTTAGCAAGGCTGGCTTGTGGATGGGCCATTCCCATGGACCAGCTGAGACCAGGATGGGCCTTCTGGGGATGGGAATCCCAGATCCTAAGTACCTGGGGGCTGGGAAGGTCCTTGGGGGATGTATCTCTATGCTTCTACTGTTCTCTCTTTTTTTCTGTCCTTCTGTCCTTCTGTCCTTCCCTGGTGCAATGCCTTCAGGAATCTTGCCAGACCAGGTCAGTGGCAAAGTGGACATAGTGAGCACCCAGTAGTCACCACCCAGTTCCAGAAATCCAGGCAATAGAAAGTCCTCAAGTTGAGGATACATTAGTCAACAGCTGGTAGAACAGCTTTGTCACTGTAAGCATGCTGGAGACAGTATTTGAGGTTCTTGGGTTTTGCACAAACTGAAGGTCTGATAGAGTGTTTTTGGATGAACATGGGACCTGGCTGAAGTTACCCACTTACCTCACAGGTTTTAGGTGTAACACACGTGTGTTGGGAGCTGCTGGTCTAGCTCCTGAAAACAGCATGTCTGTCCCCTTCTTTCTGTCCCTCTTTCTGACGGGAGCTAGGCTACTGCCTGCCTTTCTTCTCCCTGTGAACTTAATTCTGCAGAAGCCTTTGCTGCAGTTTTTGATAGAAGAGTTCAGCTGACTATGTTTCGAATGGGCAAAGGGGAAAAGATCACCACTGGTCACCTGCTGTAGCTGCACTTTTGGGAACAGCTGTGCTAGAGACAGAGTACATTGCAATGAAATGTTATCTACTAAGCTAGTCGGTTTGAAACAAAAGGAAGCTGTTGTGTTAATCCTGCACCTTTTGTTGTGCTATTCTGCCAAATTCACTGGTCTTAAAATTGTACATTGCTGGTCTTGAAAGTACTTCGCTAGCAGTGCAAGGAAAGTTCCCATGTGCAGTCGAATCTGATTGTTCGTTAAAGAATACAGTATATACTAAGGGTTATATGACACTAAATACACCTTTGTAACTGGAGGGTTATTGATTTTTGTAATAATGCTTACTTTAGAACATGCTTGGAATGATGATGCATAACACCACTTTCAGTTAACATTGTTAATTGACCAAGTATCACTTTTTAGACTAGCTGCTTTTATAGTTAAAGCTGGACAATCCTTTGGCTGGGAAATTTATTGTGTTATTTTTTTTTTTCCCCCCAGAAAACCTACAGTGCCAAAATAAGAATTGGTTCGATTTTATTGGAATATTAACCTCGGGGTTTTACAAAGAAGTTTGATATTTCTGCTAAGTTTTTTTAAACCTTTAAACTCTGACATAAAGGTCTAGTTAATGTACAGGAAATAGGTATATATTACATCAACTGTTAGTGCATGGCTTAAAATTTGGATGCAACTGTGAAATTTATTGAAAGGAGTGAAAAATTACAACATAGCCAAACCCAGACTTTAGTGTCCCTCCATGTTTATCATACTAATATTCTACATATTGTATTCCCTCTTCTGTTTCCTTTATCATGTGCTGCTGGTTAAGGTTTATCTCAGCTTGCACTGTAAGGGACACACAGACTGCCTTCAGATATAAGGATATTTTTTGTTATGTGTATTATCAACACCAATGAAACAAAACCTATATAATAGTAATATGGCTGGTATTCTTGTCTATAGTGTGAGCATGGTCATGCTACAGGGTACTTAGCCCACTCTAGAATATTTTTTAATCAGCTCTAGGATGGATACTGATAAGGTATAGAAGTAGCTGGTCTTGTTTTTTTGTTTGTTTGTTTGTTTCCAAAACTGTAATTAAAAAAAAAAAAGCTTCTGAAGGTGCAGTCAATGTAGAAGTTAGTGCTGAGACGGAGTTATGGACAGTGCTCCCCTTCCTTGTGGAACAGATTCCCCACGCTAGGAAGAATCAGTTGGATTTAGTTGATGAACAGTTGTTTTTTCTTTCCTCGGCAGTGGTTTGAAATAGCGGTTATTTGAAGTAGGAGCTTGAAAACAAGACCACATTATTTAATTTTGTTATGAAAAGGCTTTTAGAGCACAGTTCATAAGTTTAGGAGTTCTTCTGTAAATGTTCCTGTCACTTGTCTGGAATGTTAAGTATTGCAACAGTTACACATTGCTCACAGTAGTTACAGCTCTGAAGTTTTCTCCAAAGAAGGAGTAGAGAAATTTAGGTGTATAACGGCCAGTTCTTGCCCAAAGCTCTGGTCTGTCCTCCCATCTGTTTAAAAGAGAGGTAGCAATAGCAAATGTGGCTTGAAAACAGTGGATGGATAACCTAACTTAAAGGCAGAGTTGCTATTTTTGCAATGGAAATGGAAATGTAATGGAAAACTGTAAAGGCCCTTTTGAATTTTTAGGATAGAGAGTAGTAGGAAAGTCTTTCTTCTCTAAATAACTACCTGCAGCAATTGTCCCAAAATTGCAGCAGCCATAAATCATTGACATCTGTATATTCTCCTCACAGCATAAGAACGTAGCAGACACCGTCCTGACTGGAGCAGGGATCCATCCCACCTGGTGCTCTGGGTCCAGCCATGGCTGTGAGCAGATGCCTCAGAAAAAAAAACCCCAAAAGTGAAGTCTTCCCTCCTAGCCTGACTGCTTTCCCACCCTGCAATTACTTTTGGCTCAGAGGGGTTTCTGAGCCCTTTCTGCTTAGCTATTTAGCATCCATTAGGGAATTTCTCTGCCTTGTGCATGTCCGCTCTCCCCTTCCACTCGTGCTTCATGCAGCCACAGCGTTCGTTTAATCTGCATTAAAGATATGGTGCTTTTTTTTTTTTTTCTTTTTAACCTGGCTCTAGCTTCATTTGTTGGTTCTTAGTTTTAGTACTGGAAGAGATGATTACCAGCCAGTCCCAGTCGGCCTTCTTGATGCCTTTCAAGGTTTGATAGGCTTTTGTCATATTCCCTGTGAGATGTCTCATGGGAGCTATTATATACCTCTAATCTTATTTTTGCCCCTTCCTGAACCTTTCTCAGGTCTATAAGAAATAATTTTTTTTGAGGTTGAGAGACCCAAACTGCACATACCAATTAAAGTCTGGGCAGATGGGCAGAAAATTGATTTGTTGAGTGCAATATTTGTGTTTTATGGTTTGTTCTCTGTTCCTTTCTTTAATAATTCTTGGAATTGCTTTGCTTTTTTTTTTGCCTTATTCCAAGCACTACTGATAGTTTAATAAAGCTGTGACTTAAAACACTGAAGTCTTGCTGAATAATAAAGATGCGTTGAGACCACATTTATGTATGAAGCTGAAGTTGCTTTCCCCCAAGCGACAGATTGCTTTGTGTTTACCTACATTTAATTTTATTTGCTGTTTTTATTGTCCAGCAGTTTCCTGTTATCCTTGGTGTCTTAAATAACCCTCTAGCATCAGCAAACTTTCAAGTTGCTAAAACTGATGACTTGATCTTAAGCAATAAAACAAATGCATTGCTTGCTCTGGGCTTCTGGGATCCAGAATGATGTTTTTGGAATTAGTGAGCAAGAGACATCATTGTAGAGTGCTTGTCCAGCTTGCAGGCTGAAGGAGAGCTGTGGACATTATAAATGTAGAGAACTCTGTCTCTTAATATACAGCTTATTTCATATCCCAGACATTAAGTTGTTGGTGGCTATGCTGTCTTGTCTGCAGAGACTTTGGGAGGTTCTGAATCTGTGTTTTACAGGGGGTTGAAGAGGCTGTATTTCATAATCTTTTCTTCACAGTTCTGCATTTTGGGACTCTCTAAGTGACCTAAAAATGTCATTCCCTAATTATTTGGTCAAAAGTTGTCAGCCTAAATATATCAAAACCAAAGAACTTGTACAAATATATAATGAAAGTGTACTGACTCCATTGCTGTTAGATGTGAATATTTCTATTTTCCTCTGTAATTTGGGTGTTTGATTTTTTCAAAAATGCTCAATATTCTCAAATTGCAGGGATCAGTTGCCTAATAGAGGCACTTTTTATGGAACTTTTTATGGAACTCTTAAAAGATAATTCTAAGATTATTTATAATTTTCTTAATTCACAATTTTTTAATAGATAAAACTGCTTAATACCTCCTGATACCTTGTATTTTCAACCAAAGGCAAAAGACTAATACCTTCTTTGGTGTTTAACCCTCTCTCACCTTACAGGCACAGGAAATTATTTTTTGTACTCTTATATCTGAGCCTTACTTTTATGGCAGCAATGTTAGCATAAGTAAGCATATTAAATAATGGATGAGATTAAAATAAACACAGTAAGAAATCATAACCCCCCTTTAGTTTTCAGGTTTCTAAAGAGTACATAAGAGTAACCCTGAAAGCATTTCATGTTGCATGGGTGGATGTGTCATATCAGTTTACAGCAAAGAGCAGAGCCATGCTATTGGGCAAAACACTTTTAAATTATTATTTATGGAGTTGAATTTGCAGTTGGTATAAAATGCAGGACTGGTTTCACATGCCTCCACCAGAGCAACGAGAGCACGCTCCCAAGCAAGATTCCCTTTCGTTTCCTGTACTATGTGTGCTGTGGAGAGAGAGACGTCTGGGAAAGGATACAGGTTACAGCGAATAGTTACATCTGAGTTTAGGAATGCAGTCTTTCTATCTGATATTTTGGGCTTGTTTTGGCTTTTTTCCATCGTGATTAATTTTATAATTGATACTGTAGTGCTAGCATTAATCAAATGTTTTCCAGTAATGTCTTGTGTCTGTTGATCAATGAATGTTTTGTTTAATAGGGTGATATGAGAGACCTCCAGAAGTCTTTCTTGACTGTGTCATGGAGTTGCAACTCTTAATTCCACTGCAACCTTTTAGTGTTAGGCTTCTACTTCACTCTTTTTCCCCGCCTCCCCCCCCCCCCCCCTTTTTTTTTTTTTGAGTTGGGAGGAATTGTGTGTAAAGGGAAAGCAAGTCTTCAGTACTTCCTTCTTTCTCCCTAGGACAAAATATAAACTATAGTTTTATATGCAGTATTTGCTTTAATCTTCAGAAAGCTTCATTTGGCTAGTGAGCATTTTATTTCTTATTTTAAAATTTTGTGTTGGGCAGAGACAAATTTATTGTTGGTTCCTAATGCTGTGTCTTCCTAAGGAATGTGGTGCTCTTATTTAGAAGTATAAAGTTAGGCTTTATCTGTGATATCTACCTTTTGAGAAACTGGGTGAAGTATGGCTTTTTCCACTTACAATTCAACAATACTGATGTCTTCTGTTTTCAGTGCTGAAACCCCATCCTCTTTTTTCCTTCCTGGAGAAGGCAGGAAGGGACAAATTGGCACTGAGAGATCATAAATTCACTTTGGGAGCCTGAGTGAGCAGCTGCTTTTAGAACTTAAACTACTAATTCATGTCTTGTCCTTATTTGAAGTTAAGCTGGACTCATTTGTATCTTTTCCTCCGCTTTTAAACTATAATTACACAATCTTCTTTCAGTAAGAAAATAACTACTAGAGCTTAGTTTTGCTGGAAGAAAAATGGGAGCAGCAATACCTAACCCTCCCTGTTCTCTAAGTATCTTTGAAGTTTCTACCTTTGAGTTTCAGTAAATCAGAAATAGTGTTTTTCAGTGTACGATTTATGGATATTTTAAAGTAATGCTGTAATGAAACATGAGGATTATACTTAGTTACTTCGTTTAGTATCACTTATTTATATCACTTTGCTATGTAGTTGCTGTTCTTGAAGCAAATGCTGTTGCATGTTTTCAGGAACACTTCTAAACCATGCATTTTTTAAAACAATCCATTATGGATGAGAAACACTTGACTTTACACAGTCTTTTGTCACTGATGACCTCTGTGATACATTAATAAGAGTATAAATGGTTTGTATTGTAAAAGCAAATGTTAGTCTGTATTTCTTTTTAAGATTATACATACAGTAGGTTATGTTACTGTATTACTTGCTGTAATAAGCAATTGATTATTGCTTATTGATTGTATTGTATTGATTGTATTGTATTGATCTTTTACTGTGCACACAAAAATCATGTATGCAATGTTTGTCTGGCATATTGTAGGATTTGTCAGACTGGATTAATGTGCTCTGTAGACTTGATAAATGTGTATCGCAAATGGCCATTGCTGGATGTCTGCAGGCCAGCTGGAACTACCGCTTTATCTAGATTGCAAGACAAGGTTGTCAAGCTCTGCCCAAATGCATGGTAGTCATGTTGTTGCCAGTACCCTAACCTTAATTATAGCCCTGGTTTTCTAGCTCTATGAGCTGTCAAAAAGCTATGGTTCTGATTTACTGGATTTATTCCAAGAGTATATTTTTTTTTCTTCGACGTAATTGTTTTAATGCAGTCAGCTTCACAACAAGCTGTGCAAGCATGGTATGGGCAACTTTTTTATGTAGTCTGTAGAAGATCAAAATATCATTCAATAATAATGATGCCAGTTTTACTAAACAACTCTATCCTCTTTGGTCTTCTCAGTTTTAGTTTTCAATTTAATAAGATCAAAAGCACAAATAAGTGTTCAACTCATAAACATGAAAAAGGCAAGAAATCTAAGTGTGGCAACTTGGTCCTACCTGTAAATATTAGCATCTGCTTCTGGAAGCTAGTAGGCAGTTGTACCACTTAAAATTACGTGTGTATAGCAAACGTATTACCTTCATGGGGCTTTTCTGGTTTGGGTTTTGGTTTTCTTAGGAGTGTCTTATTTCAAATTATCTTTCAGTTATTTAATCTTCTGTGAAGGCGTTCTGATTACTAGTAGCTGTATGGCAGGACTGGTGCATTTTTGACATTCTGATGATGAAACTGCAACAGCAAACAAAGTTTTCTGTGTCTGTTCATGCCAGCTTTCAGAGCTAAAGGGAATCTGGAAGCTATAAACAAATATTTTCAGTTTCTTAAAGTGAAACTTCCTGTTGCTTCTGATAACAGCACTTAGGGGTCTGAGGATGCAAAACTCCTGGAATTTTACTGACTTTAATAAAAATCAGACTTGAAATATACTTGTGTGCAGCTGAAGTGGTGATGGGGAGGAAGGAGTGTGTGTTGGTGTATGGTGTTAATCTCTTTAGATAAAATGAATTAGTACTCCTGATCACCGTGTTTTTGTGTAGCACATCTCATGCACTCAGCCATCGGTTTACTTTATGTGCCTTTGAAGTGCTTCACTTTTTAAGAGACGGAAACAACTAGGTGTGTTTCATGTTTCTAATCAGCCACAGGATATTGGGCTCAGATAAACCTGAGCCCTTACTTCCACCCAGGATCTGTAAGACTGAAAGGAGAGCAGAAGTTTCCTCCTCTAAATCTTCCATCCCATGTCTTCTGACTCAGGGGAGATGAAGTAAACAGCTGCCAACTATCCCACTCTTGCAAGAGGGAAGAAGGTCCCAATGTGACTAGTCCTTCTGGTAGTCCGTGCTTCAAGTTATGGCAGTTGGTCAGTCTACCCTTTCTTAGGTTGTCTTCCAGAATTAGCAGTTCTTGTGGTAACTGCTGTGTTGGGGTCTGCTGCAGCTGCTCCTGGTTTGAGTAAAGTCAGCTTTGTTTTCTGGGTTGTGTTTATTTGTTTGTGGTCTGCCGTTTGAGAAAATGTGAAAGCAAAATAAAGATGCTGAAATGTCTTGAGTGTGCACTATGGAAGGTGGTGGGTTATTCTGGTTTATTCTTGGAGATAATCCTCGCATTCATATGACTAGTATTATTTTTTAAAAAATCCCATGTGTTTATTAACATGACTTTTAATAATAAATGGTTTCAGGGAATCTGAATTTTTCAACTTTTATATATTTTTCAATTTTTATATATTTTTTTTTTCTCTGCAACTGCGGTTACTCTTTCAGTACTTTAGTTACCAAGTTGGTGGTAATCTTTTCTCAGATCCAGTGTTGTTGGTAGTCAGGCTGTTGCCTGAATACTCCCACGGTATTTTCCTTCCCACAATCAGAAGTAAAGAACATTGCTGTCCTAATAAGCCTTTCTTTTGCTAACTAACGAATGAACGCGGCAACATGGGTCACTTATAAAATCACCTCGGTTCAGTGCCATTTGTGGAAAGAGAACTGGGAAAAAAATTATAATTTGCAGTGGAGCTGTAGGAAGCTCTTAGTTCTTGGTTAAAATTCCTTTTAACAAAAGCAAAAAACATTGGTCAGTCACATGCATTCTGTTTCGCTATAATTTGTGGTCTTTACAAGTCCAATTCTGGACTTCTGGTCTTAAATAGAACATTATAAAAAAAGACATTGTTGCTCATTTGTATTTTATATTTAAAATTTCTTTCTGCTTGTAGATTTGTTTGTAAATGCATCATAAACAGACAGCCCAGAATGAAGAAAGCAAGCAGGAGTGTTGGCTCAGTGCCCAAAGTGCCTGGAGTAAATAAAACTCAAACAGCTGAAAAAGCCAAACCAGAAAACGGCTCCTCAGTGTCTGCAGTAACAAAACTCTCCAAAACTGGGACATCAGCATCTCTTTTGAAGGTAATAACCAATAGAATGTTCTGATTATTTATATTTTTTACAATAAAGCTTTAAAAAGAGTAGAATTTTAAGACATGTCTTTAATGCAGCTTACACTAGAACTGAAGGGAATTTGGATAGTTACAGAGCACTGGCCAGGGTAATAGGACCTTGTGTGCCATTTGTGCTCTGTTTTTCATGTTGCAATGTGTGATGTGATGGAAAGCAATATACTTTGCAGAACTTGGCTATTCTGCAAAAGGAGCAGAGTGGAAGTTGCATTCTGATGAATGTTATTAGTAGTGTCATGTGTCAGGCTTGAATGGTGTGTCAATGACTAATGGGATTTGCTAAGAGCTATTTACAAATTCTGAAAAAAGAACTAATGAGGTATCTAACATAAGAAACTTTTTGATATCAGTGATCTGTGTCAGGTCAGTGCAGCTGCATTCTTCTAGCTGTTTTGGCCTTTGCTTTGTGTGAAGTACTGCTTGAGCTGAATTTTCACAAGTTGATTCTTGCTCTTAGAACAAGTTCAAAGGTAGAGGCTTTCTCTTATATTAGCAAAACAGGGCAGTAGATTTAGGGGCTTGGTTTTCAACAACCAAGAAAAATAAGACATACTGGGGTGTGCTAGTGTGGAGTTTTCACCTGGGAGCCAACACATCTGGGTTGGAGGGATGGTATGAGCCTGCCTGGTCTGCCTCTCTCTCCTGGCGTGGAAACATGGGTGGACACACCTCCTTTTGCCTTTCTGCAGTCCAGTGTGCAGAGCTGTGGCGCTGCTGCTGCTGCCCTGGAGCAAATGAACAGAACAAGGAAAAGGCCTGGTGTCTGCAACTGGGACCTGAACCTGTCACCTACAGGAATCCATTTAAATAACTGGCAAATAAAGACCTGAAATTAAAGAAGTGGTAAGGGTTGAGGTCTCTTTGTAATAGCTATGCAGGATTACTGAAGTCAAAAGGTGTGTTCCCTTTCTGTCTTCTTGGTTTTCTTTTATGGAAGAGCAGTTATACTTTTGCTGATGAACTTGCAAGCCAGGTTTCGGCTAGATTTTCTCCCAGTGCCCCCTCCCTTTCCTCTGCCGCCCAACATATCTTGCAGTTTTCTTAACTTGAAATAATCTTTTGATGCTTGTTGACACTACTTACTTTGTATTTCTAGAAACCTCTCAAAGAATATGGAAACAGAAGTCCTTTGTAGTTTACTTACCAAGTTTCTTATGTCATATCTCTCAGTGAGATAAAGGAGGAAGATGATCTAACACAGAAGAAATTTGACCCAGTATGCTTTCACAATTCTGTGATTCTGTAACTTTACCTATGTTAGTAACACTTCTGGCTATGTTTGGGTGTAGGATTAGAATTTATGACAATTGTATGTTTGAAGCACAATGAAAATTTTTCACTTAATTACTAAGACTTGTCTCAGCTTTATGTTACAGCCAGGCTTACTCATACAGTTGGATGTCTTTTACTTGTTAAGCTGCTGTTGTGCCAGCTATGTGACTTAATAGTAATGATGACTCTTATCTTCTTTGAGTGTTCCATACTTAAACAAGAAAGTTAGTTGTTTGTATTTTTTTGACTTACTGATACTAGTAAATCACATTTATAGTTACTGGCTTGAAAGAAGTATCAATAACAAGTTATATTATTTTTAAAATAATTTTTTGTATAGTTTTATATTTGATCTTATTGATGAAGCATTTGGCACATTGTTTTCCTCATAGTGGTTGTAAGATCTTCTCTGAGACTGATGAACTGGTGTGTGTATTATGAATTATATTTAATATTCCTTGACAAAAAAAAAGAGCTGGCATTGAATAACTTTAATTGCAGCAGCTTACTGATTTATTTAGTCCTCAAAGTATGTGTCCGTATAGATACAGAAAACTTTGAGTTGGATATTGAATGAAAGGCCACTATTAAGGAGTAGAAATACACACAGTACTATACCAATCTTAATTCAGTCAGTAATAATGTTGCAAAATTGAAAATTAATTTGTAATTATTGTCTGGCTTTTTTTCCCTATCCCCTTCATGATATAACCATAGGCCAGTGTTCAGCTTTGGGTGGGCTTCTTTCACTATGCATTATTCCATACATTTGTCCTTTTTTGTTGAGTTTTCATAGTGTGTGGACAATGAGCACAGTAAGAAGCTGTGAGACCCACCCTTCTGTAGAGCTGAACAGCGTTCCAGAGGTCGGCGTGTCTGCCTGCTTCAGAATGCCTTTTTGTCAGTTACTTCTTTGTAGGTTTTTGGCTCCCACTTTGCCCAAGACTTTTGTCAATGTTTAGCACCCTGCAACCACCCCACACTCATTATTACAGCAGAAGGTTAACTGCCAGCCACTTCTAGTTTTTAATCTGTCAAAAAATACTCTGCAAATAACAGTATGTTCTTATTTTTAAGATCGTGATTTTTTTTACTACTTTAGCTACTGATCTCGTGATCATGCTAACACTCACAACTGTAATTAGATGGCAGTTGTATGTCATACAAATGAATTGCAAAATCCAGTGTCCCTGAAAAGCCAGGACTTGCATGCCAACATTTGAATATTAAAAATTATAATATGTTTTCAGTATTCATGTGTCTAGGCTTCAGTATTTTGTTTGCAAAATGCATTAACTTAATTACAGATTGTTGTGAAGTTTGATGTTTCAATGCACTCAAATGCAGCAACAGCAAGCATCAAAGAAAATCCCAGGTAGGAATAATTATATATATAAGAATGGATTTGAATGAGGTGCAGTAAATAGGATATACATGTTGAGAAACTAAGATGAAATGAATTGTAGAGGTGATCATTCAAGTTTCATTGCACTGAAAGATGTGGGGGAAAATAGAATATGAATTGTATAATTATAAAGTGGGTTTTTTATATAGAAAATCAAAATAGTTCTGGATGAGCATTTCTAATTGTTATATTTTTTAATATTTTGTATTCTAATGTAGGGGTTGCACTGTTTTCAGTAAACGGGAAAAACTGTTCTTGAGGGAAAAGCTGTTTAATAAACATAAGCCATTGATTTTGCTTCCATTAAAAATTCATGCTAAAAATATCCTTTGATTTTTAAAGTCAAGAATGATTGCCATTATGCAGCGTTCAGAAAAGAGAGCTGCTGGTTTGTAATTTTTCCAAAGCTTTGCTAAATAGTTTTCTTTGCCAAGAGTATAGTGTTACAGTTTTGAGTAACTGTTTACTAATTGGCTGCAGAGGAGGCAGTGCCTTCCAACCTAGACTTGAAATAGTTTATGGGTAAGTCAGAAGAAGAATGGCTGTCTTAAATTCCTTTGTTCAGCAAGGGCTGGAGATGACTAATGTCAGAAAGTGTGTATTTTACTTAGAGATTTTTTTTTTTTTCTTCAAGCTGAGTCACATCTTGACCTATTTGGCTTGATAACATGTACTTGTACTATAAATGTCTAAAAGCTTAATCTAATTTCTCCATTCTTTCAACAGGGTAAAAATGCTGACAGCTAATAGTCTGTTTGAACTATCACATTTGCCAACTGTCTGGCAGATTCAGGAGCAAAATAGAAAATCACTGTTCTATGCCTTTTTGTAATACCATGTTTTAGGTGATAGTTGCATCACAAGATTGTTTCCCTCCCCCTCTACCCTATGCCCACAAAATGAGTTTAGATTAGATATGAAATCTGATTAGATTACAGGTTAACAGAGGATCGTCGTACAGTAGTAGTTTGTGCTCAGCTCTTCCCCCCCGCACAAGTAGTGTGGGCCTTGTTGATTTTGTAGCCTTCCAATGTTTTTATTTTCCCATTGGTACTTATATTGCATCTGCTGTTTTGCACGGCTGTGTGACATAGCAGATCAAGGAACTGATCTGGCTCCTGGGAGGAAGGAGCCCTTTGAAAAGGCTTCAGTTTACACAGCACAGTGTGTAAGCACGTGGAGAAGAGCTGGATAGAACAACAGTGGCTTTTTCGTAGCAGAAAAGCCAGCTTAGATGCACATCAAACTGGAGCCTCGGAGTAATGTGTTTTCTTCCAGCCTTTTATAAACCTTTTTAGAAGGCTGTACCATTTCCTACATGATTCAATAAAAACATTCTTGTCCTAGAGGATTTTACCCCTACAAATACCTGTTTCTATCTGTAAATTATCTGTATTTCTAATACCTGCAAGCGGAACAAATATGTTCTATTCCCCAAGCTCTCTTTTGCTTTGCAGCTGCTCTACTTTGTAAATGGCACAAATCCCATCCGTGCCCTTTCTACAATATTGTGGTCAGTGTTCCTAACTGTTCTGAAATTCGCACTTGCAAAAAGAAACTGTATAGAATGGAATGAGATGCAACTTCTTTTTAATTAAACAAGGGTACTTTCATTCTTAATGTATAGAATCGTAACGGCTGGCATATAGTTCTTAACATGAATATATGTGAGAGCTAGAAGTTATAAACCTGCAGAATTTGAAAGTTATGAAGTAAAGCAACTGCTTAAGTCTTAAGCACTACCTTTTAGCCTGGATGCTGGTTGAGACTTCAGATGTGTTGTCCAGCTGAGTAATACAGTTACTCAAGGAATGCTGCTAACACAGCTGTTTTGTTTTATTTTTCTTGCCCTTACAATGGGAAAAATGTTTAGCATATTTTGGTTGTTTTGCCATTTGAAAAATTGCATTTTAAAGAGTTGTAACATCTGCCAATTAATACTTAAGAGCTTAGTATTTCTAGAGTTTTCTTTATTCTGAAAGAGGTATTCTCTGGGAATCTGGTTCTTAAGACTTCTGTACTTACCACTTTGTCACACTCCAGGCAGCTTTTGTGGTTAACAGTACTTTCAGGAATGATGACACAAGGTCAGACAAAAAGTCCATCAAACAAATGTCCCGTCTCTGAGAGTGCCTCGTAAAGAGCGTGAAAACAAGGCAAGGGTATATGGTGAGGGTGGCTTTTTTCCCCCCTTTGAATACTGTCCTATTCTCTAGTGAGTTGTAGCTTAGTATTTTGAGCTAGGAAGGGTATTTTATTAATGTTGGATTGATTTTTGTTGTTGTTTGGTTAGATCTTTTTGTTGTGAACATCCACCAGAAAACACTTGATCATGCTCTATTGAAGGACATTATACTAACTTCATAGTATTTGGTGGTTTAATTATCTAAGAATTGTCTTAATCTATTAAATTCATAATTTAATTATCTAAGAATTGTCTTCATTTTTATGCTTAAGCAAACTTTCAAAATTGAGAAGTGTTGTACTGTGTTGTGTTACTGTGGTTTCTTTAATTTTAATTTTTTTTCTCCTTGGCATTGAAACATTGATCATTTTGGGAGAGAGAAGACTCGGTTTCTATGGACAATCATATGTAAGGAGTTGAAGTTCAATTTCAACTTACCAACTCTGCACAGTGCAGTGCGTTTATAGTTTTTAACATTCTTGCATAGACACATGACCAGTGAAATATGTACTTTTTAAATTGATGGAATCTTTAACAGAAGAAATGTTGGCTACGCAGACTTCTCAGCCAGCTGTCTTAAAGCTGCTTCTTCCCTTTCTTTCAGACTAAAAGTAATGATGACCTCTTAGCAGGGATGGCTGGTGGCGGTGGAGTGACAATGACCAATGGTGTCAAGTCAAAGAAGAGCACTTGTGTATCAACAGCATCTTCAGCTTCAGGGACGACCATGAACAGTCTGGAAAATAAACCCAAAACTATTGCAGGTAAATGGATATATTGATCCTTAAAAATGGTAGTTGCGTGGCTTTTTGTTTTCCTATTATGTTGAGTATCCAGGTTGCCTGATGAAGTGGTCAGTTAAGGCCACGGTCAAATCAAACTCCTCCTATGCTCTTTTCCCATTTTTCAATAATGCAATTACCGTTTTGGAGGGTGTTCCTTTTAATTTTTTCAGTACTGATTATGCAACTACTATATAAAACCAGATAATGTAATTAATCTAGAGAATCGTAGATTTGTCTAAAATCATTTAATTTGTCTAAAAAAATCCATGCCACAAGCATTAAAAGTGATCACTTGTTGCAATCAACATTTTGGACATTCTATATTGCTTTATAGAAATAAAGGAGCTTTCCAGAAGCTCTTCAGAAAAGTGAAATTATTTAGTGTGTTGTCAATATGGATGGAAGTATGTCTTGCCTTCCATTGCTATGTTTTGGATTTGGAAATGCTTGCAAAGCTGTAAAGCATCTGGAAATAAAGTAGTAATAATCTATCCTTGTCTTTATGAAATGAGATAAAAATATAAAAACCCTTAATTTTAATGTTGGGGAATCATAATATGCAATTCGTCACTTAAAAGTTTACATTCAAATCTACTGAAGAGAGAGACAAATTTGAACTTGCAGGAATAGCACTGCTGCAGTTTTTGTACAATTTATCAGAAGCTGGTGAAGACAGAAAAAAAGAAGCTTTCAAATGTTAAACTTCAAGGTCTAACTTATTTTCAAAATACTGGTAAAGCATAGCAATTGGTAAGGCATGTATCAGTTAAAATATAACTGCACTGATTCACGATTAGGGTTGAATAAATGTTTAATCTAAATGTATTTTTATGAAATATATTTACCAGTTTGAATCAGAAAATCAACCACTGAATTGCTTATACAAAACACACGGTCTTCTATTACACATACTGTATTTTAAATTAATGCTCTCAACTTTCAAAAAACATACAGGTACAAGTTCCACAACGAAGCGTAGCACTTCTTCTGGAAATAAAGAGTCAAGCTCTTCTAGAGAAAGAATACGTGATCGTTCTCGTTTAAGCCAGAGCAAAAAGCTGCCTTTGACTGGACAGGGGACCAACGATACAGTACTGGCAAAACGCTCCCGTAGTCGCACCAATCCAGAATCAGATATTCGAATGAGCAAGTCCAAATCAGACAATCAAATCAGTGACAAAGCTGCACTGGAAGCAAAGGTGAATGATCTTTTGACACTAGCAAAAACTAAAGATGTGGAAATCTTGCACCTGAGGAATGAACTAAGGGATATGCGTGCTCAACTGGGACTTAATGAAGATCAACTTGAAGGTGATGAAAAATCTGAAGAAAAAGAGGCCATTGTTGTCCATCAGCCAACTGATGTAGAGTCTACATTACTACAGTTACAGGAACAAAACACTGCCATCCGAGAAGAGCTCAACCAGCTGAAGAATGAGAATAGAATGTTAAAAGACAGATTAAATGCATTAGGCTTTTCTTTGGAACAAAGGCTGGACAACTCTGAAAAACTCTTTGGCTATCAGTCTTTGAGTCCAGAGATTACAGCTGGCAACCACAGTGATGGTGGTGGTACTCTGACATCTTCAGTGGAAGGTTCTGCTCCTGGATCAATGGAAGACTTGTTAAGTCAGGATGAAAACACTTTGATGGACAACCAACATAGTAATTCCATGGATAATTTAGACAGTGAGTGCAGTGAAGTTTATCAGCCACTGACATCAAGTGATGATGCCTTAGATGCTCCATCATCTTCGGAGTCTGAAGGCGTACCGAGTATAGAAAGATCTAGGAAGGGGAGCAGTGGCAATGCAAGCGAAGTGTCCGTAGCTTGTCTGACAGAACGGATACATCAGATGGAGGAGAATCAACACAGTACAGCTGAAGAGCTGCAAGCCACACTTCAAGAGCTTGCAGATTTGCAACAAATAACACAAGAGCTAAACAGTGAGAATGAAAGACTTGGAGAGGAAAAAGTAATCCTTATGGAATCTTTGTGCCAGCAAAGTGACAAGTTAGAACACTTCAGCCGTCAGATTGAGTATTTTCGATCCCTCTTAGATGAACACCATATTTCATATGTAATTGATGAAGATATGAAAAGTGGTCGCTACATGGAGTTAGAGCAACGTTATATGGACCTTGCAGAGAATGCTCGGTTTGAGCGAGAGCAGCTGTTAGGTGTTCAGCAGCACTTGAGCAACACTTTGAAGATGGCAGAACAAGACAATAAGGAGGCCCAAGAAATGATAGGGGCATTAAAAGAACGAAATCACCACATGGAACGGATTATTGAGTCAGAGCAGAAAAGCAAAACAGCGATAGCATCTACCTTAGAGGAGTACAAAGCTACAGTAGCCAGTGACCAGATTGAGATGAACAGGCTGAAAGCTCAGTTAGAGCATGAAAAGCAGAAAGTTGCCGAGCTGTATTCTATACACAACTCTGGAGATAAATCAGATATACAAGATTTGCTGGAGAGTGTCAGGCTGGATAAAGAAAAAGCAGAGACATTGGCCAGTAGTCTGCAAGAAGAGCTGGCACACACTCGCAATGATGCCAATCGACTGCAAGATGCCATTGCTAAGGTAGTGTTTAAAACAAACTGTTGTGTTTCAACATCCCATGTACACCATGACTTACTGTTGATCACTGCAGTTCTTTTAGAAGTAAAGGATTAATTCTGAGGTTAATCGGATTGCAGTAGTGTTAGGATTGCTTACTTTCTCCTAACTTTTGTTATGAAAATGACAGAGGCCTTTTTAAAAATTATATGGACACATTCAGCCACAGAGTAACTGTCGTTTTACTTTTTAAAAATACTGCTATTCAAACTATTTCAAGGGCCAAACTTGAACAGTGTTTAAGGTACAGTATGAATTTTGTGCTTAAATTGCATGCCTTCTGCAGGAGTTTCGAGCAGTTAGTGCCAAACTGGTGGGAGAGGTCACTGAAAAAGTTGTGGGAGTCAAAGTTTGAAGTGATAACCCAGCTGTTGATGACCTGTAGGACTTTTCACAGATGATGAGGGAATATTTTGAAGTTTCATCTTATTCAAGTTGGATCAGCTAACTTAGAATAAACAAATGATAAAGCAAGCAGAAAAGTGTCTTTCTGCAATCAAGAAATGACTAATTTTGAGGTAGACAGAGATTTTACCAAATGTAATTTAATTTACTGAATACATATTTTAGTTTAAATGAGAAAAAAACCAAGCATTTTTATAAGCTTTTAAACAATTATTATTAAATATGTCAAATACACATAGTGGTTTTATTAATGATCTGTCCAGGAGCAGCTTGTATGTTGACTGGGGTTTGGATTGAAATGTGAATTTCTAGTTCTAGAACAGCTATTTTGACTCAAATATAACTAATTTATCTTTTTCATAATTTCATATAAAAATAAGAATCATAACATTTATTAAATAACTTTAACTTAAAGTATAAAGGTATATCTTCCTGATGAGAAAATTTATGCCAAATTTAATGTGTGAACTATATGTTAGTCACAAATCAACATGTTAATCATGATCACCAGTCAGTTAGAATCAACCTTAATTTGGGAGGGGAAAAAAAAATTAGTAATTAAAGTTGGGTAGTGCTATTAAAATAAAAAAATACTGAAACATAATTTAAAGCAGGACATTTTGTCTATTAAGACTGGTGCCTGACTGTGTTGACCCACACTATGCCATGACCTAATTTCTCTTGTTTTTCTGACACCCTTTTTTTGCTGTAAGGTTAATGTAACTGTGCCTCTGATCCCAGCTTGTTGCTTACGTTGCAGTTTCATGAGGCAGGACAAAATAGCCTCGCTGCTTCTGAAAGGGAGAAGTCTACTACCTCTTCCTTCCCCTGTATTTTTAAATTCAGTTCAATAGCTTGTAAGGTGCCTCTGGGGACTCACTAACACATCTCACACACAAATGTGAATCCTGCTACTTGGTTCGGGAAATTAATCGTCTCACAGGTCCACCAAGCACTAAAATGGATGCACAGAAGAGAGTAGGTTGGTTTTTTTTGGCAAGAGAAAGAAAGGGTAAAGAGTTCCCTGCCAGCCCTTTACCATGGCAGCTAGATGTTAAATTGGATCAGCTACTCATGAAGTCACAGCCTTGGTACTACAGTATTGTTGCTTCACTTGAATATAGGATACTGCTGTTAGGGTAGCTGGGGAATGCTCGTATAGTCGGCTTGGAAATAAGAGTTTAAGTCTGGCTCAGGAAAATAGTTGCAGTAGAACAATACATTTTTAAAGGCTTATATTTGACTTGTCCCATACTATTTTGTGGTTGCAGAAATATATTGTTAAGTGTGGTAGTTATGAAACTGAAAGTGTGTTTTAAAATGCAAAATCTTAGTTATGATAAGATACATTCTTTTTCAGGTTGAAGATGAATACAGAGTGTTCCAAGAAGAAGCAAAGAAACAAATTGAGGATCTTAATGTGACTCTAGAAAAACTTCGGACAGAACTAGATGAAAAAGAAACTGAGAGAAGTGACATGAAAGAAACTATCTTTGAGTTGGAGGATGAAGTAGAGCAGCATCGTGCTGTGAAGCTTCATGACAATCTCATAATATCTGATTTGGAGAGTAAGTGTTATGAGTTTCTCTTGTGAGAGAAATGATAATTTAAGAACAGCTGTAGTAGAACGCTGTAATAGTGAAAATATTTTCACTTGACTTTGGTATGTGTGAATTCAAGTTAGACTGGGCTTTGCAGAACCCTTATACACTAGGGGGAAAAAATGAAGTTGGTTTTGCTTTTCCAGTCCCAGTAGTAGTTGGTGTGGGAGTGAAAAACCTGTGAATTGAGAATAAATATCACATCTGATAATGTTGTTTTCAAGTTGTTTTTCAAAGTAGAAGGATGTGTAATTACAGGCTTAATCATAGTGTGCTCCTTGTGCATTTTGAAGACTGGGTGATTGATCAATTGATGTTTTGGTGGCGTTGTTTTTTTAAGAATACTCTCTCTTTCAAGTGCCCAAATATTAGGAGTTTACCAGGTAGCTTGAGAATGTTTATAATTAATGATTTCTCCCACCTGAAGAAAGGTGGTTTTAGTGGAGAAATGGGTGAATGTGGGCCCTGAAAGTTAGAAATGTTAGCGCTGACTTGGCAATATGGATGTATCCTATATCTCTTTCTGTGTAGATTTGCTCAAGTCATGGAACTGATCTGTGAACCTAAAAATGAATCTGACAAATTTCAAGCAAGTTAGAATAAAACTTTAGCTGTTGACTCTTGCCACTATGCAAGAAATGGTTGGGGCTTATAATGAAACTCATGTTTACTGTGTACTTGTCTAGCTCTCTGTGACTTAGTTCCCTCTCTGATCTGCAAGACCTGCTTGGACATTCCTACACAGGCTGGAATTCTGCAATTAGTCTCCACCTAAATAAGAACTGGGGCAACTGTACCCTGGCAAGCTGTCTTTGCACAGTGCTACTTACAGAATTCAAATATCTGCCATTCTTCCATGGTATACAAAGATTCAACAAGACAGCAAAAAAACAAAGCATGATCCCTTTTAACAGCAAGGGAAATAGTCATAGAAGGGATTTTAAATTGGTCTGCCATCAAGAAAAGGTAGTGTCTTAAGCAAGCTAAACTGTTTATTCAGCTGAAGCTCAGTGTCTTCAGACATGTGGCGGTCAGCTTGGTTTCCCTAAGCAACCCTTCTTAAGAGATAATCACTGTTTCTCTTTACAAAATTGCTTTAGGTTTTATTCTGCAATTTTTTTTGCTCTTTATGTTCCAAAACCACAGACAGATGTTTACTTGGGAGCAGGAACTGAGGCACGCGGTCAGTGGCTCTGACTTTGTTCCTGAAGTAATTTTGTAGCGAAGTCTTAAAAAAGTTGGACACTTTTCTACTTGCCTTGTTTTGTCCATTAACTGAAGTACATTCATATGGAAAATATCACTGTAGCCAAGTAAACGTGGTTATCTGACTAGTAATACCTGATTACAAGACAGCTCTAATTTTTAGATGCTTTTGGGGGTGACAGCTGTCATATATTTCACTTAAACTGGTAAAAATTCAAGCAGACAAACCTCTGGTTGGGCAGAAATTTTCAGCAAAAAATGTGACGGTCTTTTTTACTCGTCCCAGAGTTTGGAAAATAAAACTGTCCTAGCTGATGGTCTGGTGTGATCCTTTAGGGAAGAAAATCAGCACTTTAGTTACAGGCAGGAAGGAGAGTGTCATCTAGTGGCAGTAAGAAAGATGGCACACAAAGAATAGTATAAACTTAAAAATATTTTTCTCTGACCACTTTAAAATGCTGTTCATTAGGGATTCATAATTAAACCACGTACAGGAGTTTCTCAGTGGTATCCTCTAAGTAGTGACAGCAAAGAACAGCATCTCAGAAAAATCTGGGACTTGGAGGTAGTACATACAACATATAAAGGACAGAAATTTAGTAATTTGTATTAAAGTGACAGAAAAGCACATCTTTGTGGTAGTAAGTTGTCTTATGCTGATCAGACTTTTGGTCAGTTCTGGTATTCTGTCAGCCAAATGTATAATGCCTGTGCTTTTAAATGTGGAGAATTTAGTATAGGTTTAGGTATTATAAAGCACTAGTTAGAAGGGTGGTGGTTTTTCACCTTAAATAACCAAGTGTAATAAAAATCCATAAAGGTTTTCTTTAGTGAACTTTTATTTCAGATTTGAAAATACAAGGAAATCGAAGCCACCCCTTAAGGAGAGAATTTGTCTAACGGAAAACTTACTGGGTGAATGAAAGTGATGGCAAGACAACTGATAAATGACAAGTGATAAGTGATGGAAAATTATCACTTAAAGAATTCGCAAAAGACAGACTTTACAGTTAGGGGAAAGATGCTTCATAGGTGAGGTGGTGAGTGTTCATTGAATTTAACGGTTAATCAACACTAAATAGCAATGTAGGAATGTGAAATGCTCTAGCACTGGTACTTAGGGCACGCTTCACTGTGGGCTTTCCAAACACCAAAAAGAAGCATAATGAACATATAATGAAACATTTTTCACAGTAATCTGAATATTGAACTGTCACCTTTTAGCTGTTAATGTGTCTGCCCACAAAAACTGGGATTCCTTTGATGTGGACAGTCGGATGTGAATTGCATTGATTAAAAACATACAGTATGTTCCTGATGTCCATCTAGATGCGGCAGGAACTGTAGTCAGTCACAGCTGAACTTGTTACTGGTGAGATGAGGAGTCTTAAGCATAGTGCTTCTGTATTGTATCTAAAAAGTCTAAGAAATATTAAAATAACCTGTATGTTCTATATCCTCACTAGTGCGATGAGTCTGTAGGTACTGGAGTGGAGTTGAGGGCCTGGGAGAGGGCAGGCTGGAAGCGCGCAGGGGAGGCGGGCGTTGCGCTAGATGGCGTGTTTCCTCTGGTTTTCATTTCTGGCTTCGGAAAAACTTTCAGTAGTCAGGTAGCTAACCTGTCACATTAGTCATCTGTGATGACTAAGGGGGAAAAAAAGAAACCTATTATTCTTCCAAGCAGTTAATAAGAGTTTGTGGGGAAACTTTTTCAGAGAGCTTTGTCCCCTGATTTGCAGAAAATTATATTCGTAGGTTAGCAACATCAGTTGTCAGATGTTTCTTCTGAAGCCTGAAAATACTCATTGCATGTTCACTTAGAACGAGATACATATGCTGAACATACCCGTTCTCTTAGTCTGTAACTATTTAAGGCAGTAAATTTTTTGGGCAAGGGTAGGTGTGCAAGACTGGTGATATAGTTAATGTTCAGTGAATAAATAGTTCTTTTATGGAGCTGACCATTAGTTTTTAATTCTGCTGTATCTCATTTTGAAAAGGATCTTGACACCAGTTGTGAAACTAAGTTTTTACATTACCATATTTACCCCTTTTCTGCCATACTGTTGGAAAAGTCAATTGGATGTTAGTTTTCTAATTGTTAGCACTTTTTATTTTGCTAACGTTAGACCCTTAAAAAAATCAGCTTTTTTGCTGTATGGACCTATTGTCTGACAATGGTGTGCTCAAAAGCAAGACTGATACGCATATTGCCTGAGCTTTGGTGTATTTGTAACTAGTGCCTCTTCCTGATATAAGGAAGCCATCATTCTTAAATTAACTGTAATGCTGCACTACTCTGTGTAGATGTGATTGTACTGGGTTAGCCATTTCTATGCTAAAAAATTGAAGTGCTATCCTAGTATAAGGCAAACCAATGTCACTAGTACAAAAACTGCAAGAATGCCCATTGTGGATTTCCCTGCGTCGGTATTACTTGATTTAATGTTGCTTATCAGGAATTGTAATGTCATGTTTTGAAACTAATATGCATAGCTGAATATTGTCTTTTTTTCCTTCTTTTTCCTTTTTTTTTTTTTTTTAACCAGAGACTATTGAAATTAAACAACTGACTATTGATATTCATTTTTATTTTATAGTGGTAAATTCTAACTGCTAATTACAATTAGTAAGAGTTACAGATACAGAATATAGTGAAACTTTTTCTGTGGCAGCATTACAAAATTCAGATGATATCTTAGTTTCTTCCTCCCACCTCCAGTCCTACCTGTAATGTTTTTCTTTACCATTTGTAGTCTGCATTTCCCATAATTTATTTTTCTACCTTTTAAAAAGCAAGGCCTTGTCAAACTGTGATTTAAATCAATAGCATTTTGTAAAATGTAGACATAATTGAATCCTGGAGTAAAACACAAGCAGCTTGCTCATTTGTCATTTTTTATTATCCTATTCATTCATCAGAATGGTCTCCTTGTTCTTCACTTACCCTAACCAATAGTCACTTTTCCTTTTATCTCAATCCTCTTTCTTGTCTATGCTCCTTAAAAGGCACAGACTGGATAATGGTAGAAGAGAATTACCTGTCCTACCATAATGAAAATTGCAGCACATATAGGTGGAAAGGATTTGTGTGTATTAGAGAGGACTCGTGGAGGTTGTGAGGATGCAGAAGAGAAGGATACCACAAGGCAGCTGTACAGAGAATTGCTGCCCATGTACCTATTTTGACTACTTGAATTTTCAGGCTGTAATTGGTGACACAATGCAAACAATGGAGTTCAGGCTGTGAGAGGTGAAATCACTTACCTTAGTCTTAATTTCTCACTACATTTCAAATTCAGTTGCAATTTGGTAGCTCTTTTAAGGTGGGGCTTTTTTGTTGTGGGTTTTTTTTTTTATCATCTCTTTGATTGATTGGGAGAAGACTGTTTCCAACAGCTGCTGTAAAGTGCTCTGTATTGTTTATAGTAACTGCAGAATATTCAGACCATTGTGTTTTACTTCAAAGCATAAATATACTAAAACTTAATGGTGCGTTTCATATCTCACAAAAGCTCAAAACAATGGCATTACACAAACTTTAACTCTGGATGCATTTATAGTTTCTGGTTTGTGGTTATTTTTAGATGAACTATAGCTTGCTTTTAGTAGTAGAACAAATTTTATTTTTAAAAACACATTTTCTTTGAACTGTCATTAAAAGAGAAAATGATCATCTACTAGATTTTGTTTCAAAATGCTACTGGAAGCTCTTTAGGGCATGTTGACTTGCTGTCACTGTTGAAAGTTATCTAATTTGCAGCGGGCTTTTTTAGCATGTGTTTAAAGGAAAAAGGGGTGGGGAGGTGGAGCGAGAGCGGCTTTTATAACTTTGACCTAAAGCTGGCATCTCAGTGCTGACTTTAGCTCAAAAAACTTGTGTATACAGAGACAAGCTAAAAGTTGGAGGGCTTTGCTTAAATATTATCATGGTAGCATGAGATTTGAGTGGCCCACTCTGTGTTAGGTTTATCTTCAAAGCTTAAAGCTCAGTTGGATGCATCTTAAAATGTGCAGTCTTTTAAGGAGGAGATAAATACAGAAATATCTGTATAGTTTTAGTGTTTCAACTTTTCCAAACCTGAAAGGTTATCATATTTTCAGGCCAGCTGAGGTTTATAACATTCTTGTAAAGAAATTAGCTATGGCACTAAAAGCCTCTGTACTTGAGGCAAAACTCAATTTCTTCTGATGAAGAAACCAAAAGTAATTCCATCACTAAAATATTGAAATGTTTTTATGAGCATAGTTGAGGCTTCTGAATATACACGTCAGCGTAAATCAGCTTAAATCTGTTCTTAGTCTTTGTTACATCTGATTTAAAAATTTTTGAAATTCTTACTGTTTTCCGTTTAGCCTGCCATAGCCTCATTTTTAGTGTTAAGAAAAGTCCTTGACAAAACACCAGGAGTACTGAAGCTATAGGCTTACTTGGGAGGACATTGGTAGGTATTTGTAGAACAAGTGACTTTGAATAAACCCTGATTTAATGGTTTGCCTCAGACCTGATACCCAAATAAATGCACTGAAAAGTTTTCTTTCATGTTAGAAAATGAGAGCCACAAAACTTCACTTTATCAATCTGTTTGTATGATCATATATACCTATCTTTTGACTATTCAAATATTTATTATGCAGTTCCATAGATTTTTGCCAAGGTTTTGTATTTTGAACAGTATTAGGCACCTTCAATCTTTTTGTGGAAAGAGCATTGCTAGTATACAGGAAAAATATTTATTTTCAGCAGGTCTTGGAACAATGAACCTGAACAAAAAAATGTATTTGGTCATTGGGCCCATCATTTTTACAGTTTGGAAATAGCTACACTGTACTATAGAAATAAAACATCCTAGAATCTAAGGATCAGTGAGTGACACACTAATCAAAAATTTATGCTATGTTCTTCTTCATTAGCTGCTTAGTTATAATAATGGAGTAATCAATCACATTGTCTTTGTGTATTGAATAAAACAAGAAATGAATAATAATTGCAGTAGCCAGTCTGTCAGACGCCACATGAGGAGTTGGTGGTGATCAAGCTGCATACCCTTTTGTATAGCTGCTGACAGATTTAGGGGACCATCTCTTTCATGACATGATCTCATAGACTGTTTGTCCCTTTGCTGTAAATATAGCTTGCTTCAACTTCAAATAGTAGCTTGATAGACAAGAATGTAAGATTCTTGACGACATGAGTAGAATTTTATCCCTGTTGAAGGCATGGTTGTGAGTGTTATGTCAGCTGCTTTGCGGCAGGGAGTAGATTGCCAATCAAAGGCTTCGCGTAGCTGCAGCTTACGTTTGAAGAGGGAAAACCCCCAGACATCCATGTTTTTAGGATCCTTCCATGTTAAATTACATACCTTGTTTATTTGCTGTTTGTTACTGCTTTGTCATTTTAGTATTGTGAAGGGTAGAGAAGAGACAGGGTTTTGTGTAAGAACTGAGTTTGCTTATGCTGTCCCCCTCACCAGTCATAGAGAAGTATGTACTTATTGACGCTTTCTGTCAAATTATTTCAGCTCATACTATTTTTTTCCAGATGGCTTTGGTGATAAAAATTTATTCTCTGAGTAAGTTTTTAAAAACGTTTGCAGGTTTTTTGAGTTACTCTTTTTTAAAGTAAATAGATCCGTAAGATCTTACAGAGAATTTTACTTTCTTTCCAGATACAGTTAAAAAACTTCAGGACCAAAAACATGACATGGAAAGAGAGATAAAGAATCTTCACAGGAGACTCCGGGTAGGTTAAAACCTAAAAACTCAATAAATTGTAAACTTAGAATGTCATAGGATGTGCATGTGGAATTGTAACAAGGTAATATAATTAGATGTAATACCATTAAAATAATTATTTCTGAGAGACAGGTGTCACATGGCAATGTATTTACTAATCTACAGACACTAAAGAATCAACTTCAGAAAAATTCTCAGTGTCACAAAAAGATACGGCATTGGGATTAGGAGAAAATGTTCCTGTGTCTTCTGATGTATAGTTTAATATTCTTTTTTTTTTTTCCCCTCCACTTTGAACATTTTCTTTGTTTCTAGAAAATAAATCTAGTTATTTCCATCAAACCTTCTTCAATTTAACTTGTAAGTTAGATTGTGCCTGATGCCAGAGATGACTACCTTTGTAAATCCTGTAACAGCATGAACAAACTATGAATAATAAGAATAACTTTTATTTTTAAATTCAAAATTCTTGCTGCTGCTTTCAATTTAAAGTTTTATTTACTTATAGGAAGAGTCAGCAGAATGGCGTCAGTTCCAGGCTGATCTACAGACTGCAGTGGTTATAGCAAATGATATCAAGTCTGAGGCCCAGGAAGAGATAGGAGACCTGAAGCGTAGATTACATGAAGCTCAGGAGAAAAACGAGAAGCTCACTAAAGAGTTGGAGGAAATAAAGTCACGCAAGTATGCAAAAGACAACAGGGATATTGTCTCTTTTGTAAGGGGTACAATTTTGGAAATTCAGTTTCTTAACTGTTATTGAGACTCCAGAAGTTCATACATCCTCTCACTGTAAGGATCTGTATTTCAACAAGCTCCTTTACGTAAGCTGTCAGGGGTCAAAATAGGGAAACTTATAAGAACAATATTTGTTTCTTTATGCTGTATACTTAATCCATCCAAGAATATTCAGTTTGGTGCTTTTGCAAAACCAGGTTGAAGTGGAGGATTTTTGGTATTTAACAGCTGGACGTGATTTAACTTCCCTCAGTGAGAAAAACAAGCAGTGTTGGCTTTTCTGTACCATCATTAATACTTAGTAGCAGCCAAAGCTTTTGGTATGGTTAAAAATACAGCTGGATTTTTACCTGAAAAGAAACCTTCATCTAATTCTTCATATATCTTGTACTGTTTTCTTTCCACTAATAATTGTTTCTGGGAATAATTAAAGATGCTTTGCGTATGAAAAATTTTTTTCATAAAAATAATTCAAACTGTGATGTATTGTGGTTTGAATTAGTTGCTTACAGTTATTCAGAAGCTGAGTTGTATGTCTTTCAGAAGTATTAAAGTCCTCAAATCCATAGAATAGGAACGTCTTGGACAGTACCATTTGAGTCCTGACTACATTGTCTCTAGGGATTGAATACGTGTATAGCTTAGAATTACAGTATTGATGTTTGTGATGTGTATATATTAAACATTTTTTTTCCACGTGGATAGGCATTTTATAGGATACATTACACTTAACCCAGCATCCAGTAGGGTATGAGATAATGCAGGCTATGGAACTTGGAAAAGCTGATTGTAGGAAGAGCACACTGGTTACACTGAAAACGGAAAATTATCTGGATGGATGAATGCTGGGCATAAGGCATCTTGTCTGACCTAAGATCACCAAACTAAGTAATATGAGCAATTCTTGCTAAAACATTTCCGCTAGAATTCTAATTGTTCAATTACTGCTTGCAAGTGAACCTTTGAGGTTAGAGCTGCACTTTTGAAGGTAGAACTGGCGTGCTGATTCCAGTCAGTGTATTCATTATTATCTATACACAAGCACCTTTTGACATTTGATTCAGTGCAGACAAAGAACAAAGAGGCAATCAGATTCCTTGGAAGAGGTACTGTATTAGGGGAGGTGTTAGGAAAATCTGTTACACTGTCTGAAGCAAAAGTCAGTCAATGTTTAATTATTGCAGACAGTAGAAAATAGATTGTTTCAAACAATTCTTGTCTTGTGAATGACACTGAATACAATAACCACCGTAAATACTCTGTACTAAAAATTAATTTTTAAAACGGATTCATATGCTGCCTGAAGATGTATGCCAGAAATGCATTCTTACCTCCTTAGTATTCATTTAAATTGTTTTCTGTTTATGCAGGTGGAAAAAAATTCTCCCCTCTGAGACGATTATTTTCATATGTAATGGTTGAAATCCTTAAGGCTCAGGTTTTTTCCATCGATGTGTACACATGTGTGCATGAGAGGAGCAGGAATTAAACCTTAAATCAAATATTGATCTGATAGACTTTTCAGCTAGTGCTTAAGCTCTCTTGCTGATAAATAGTAAGAACTTAGAGTGATAATTTAGGTTGATAATCTATTTCTAAACTACTGTGGAAAGCAAGCTAGGTTAATGTAATTACCAGCTTGGACCACAGATTTTAATTTGGCTTCAAATTTGTGTTGATTTTTTAAAGACTTTACATGTTTAAATGCCTTAAATAGGCTGCATATTGATTTTAGGCAGGAAGAGGAACGTGGTCGAGTGTACAATTACATGAATGCTGTAGAGAGAGATTTGGCAGCTCTGAGACAAGGAATGGGCCTGAGTCGCAGATCATCGACCTCCTCAGAGCCAACTCCTACTGTAAAAACGCTCATCAAGTCATTTGACAGTGCCTCCCAAGGTAATTATTTTCAACCAGTGTAGTAGCTGTATCACGTTACGATTTTGCATATGTTGACATGGACACTTCTAATGGCTTAGCTAATTCAAAGGTAAGTTATTTTATTGTACTGTCCTGACTTATAAGCAATGGCTGGAACAAACCAACCTGAACTAGATTGCACAACAGATTGTTCACTGTGGTTAAGCGCAAGCATCCTTTTTTTGGTCTTGTCTTTATTTTTTTCTTTACTGTTGCATTAGCAATGACTCATATGCTAGATGCTTTGATTCAATGCTCCCGTATATTAGAAATACATAAACACATATTACACACATAATTATAGCTGGAAGCACAGCTGATTTCAGCCTGACTGTTAAAATGTCAACTTAATGTGCCAAACTAAGCATTCTAAAAGCCATGTAATAGCTAGAGCTGAGTTTGTTTCTTTTAATAACTTATATTCTTAGAGTCAAAGTGCTGATGAAAGTCAAAAATAAAGTCCAGCCAGTATCACCTATTAAAAGATACAGGGAATATTTTCTGAAATGAAAGGGATCTCTCTGTTGAGACAATGGACTTTACTATAATTCTGATTGTGGAAAGAGGTGCTGTTGTCCTTCTCTATAGATGAGCAGAAAAAGGAATCCTGGTAATTATCCTGAAATGAGAAACACTTGGGTTTTAGCTTTGACTGCATGTGAGACCTTCTATGGATTAAAATATTTCCCTTGCCAGGTTTTTGGGTCTTGAATTTCATTTCAGCAATGTCACCATAAGTCTCTGATGTAAAAACGCTTGACCTGAAGTAGACTATGTTACCAGAGAGACTTACTGTACTGTACTGTGCATGGCAAATTTACTTTTAATTATTTATAACCTGAAAATTTTTTAAGGTATAGAAGCATGTCCATAGTATTTGGCAATTCTGTAAATGGTTGTATTTCCACACTTGTTCTCTTTGTTCACAGGTATTTACTAGTGTTTCCTAGTGTTAATTTAGAAGGGTTTTTTTAATCTGTTATTGGACAAAGGTGCTTTCTTGCCAGAGTTAGTTTGGTAAAATGATAAATACCCTCCCTTTTCTTTTTAATGTCTTATTTCATGCTAATACCTACCTTCTTCCCTCAGCATTCATGACTAATCATTCTGTTAAATAATCAGATGACTGATTTACCAATTCAGTATTTGTTAGGTTTTTGTACATTTCTAAACATGTTATTTAATCCCAAAATTTCAGGGATATATAATACCTAGTACCTGTGGACTTTGATTAAAAACTAGAAAGCAGAAGGTCATATAGGTTATCTTTCTTGTCTTACTGGAAGACCTAGGAGCCTGCTAGTAATGCCATCATTTATATCTGCCACGGTAATAGTATCCTGCACCTCATCCGTGTCCGCTCCCAGTAAACTTATGTTTTTACCATGGGTGATATATTCAATACAGAAAATTAATGTAATTACAGAGGAGTTAAATGTGTAGGCATACTTTTAAATTATTTTTGCAGTCAGTTACTACTGAAATTCTGAAAGATGTGCTCCGGTAAAGCTAGTAATGTAAAGTACAAGGCGAGAGTTTGCTATAACAACCAGTCTCCTGTTTCACTGCAAAACAGCGCAATTCTTCCTTTCTGTGTTTCTGCTAGTTCCAAGCCCTGCTGCCGCCACAATTCCTCGCACTCCCCTGAGCCCAAGTCCCATGAAAACTCCCCCAGCTGCTGCTGTATCCCCTATGCAGGTAGGTGTTTTATGACTGCACTTAATCCTTCTTTGTAAAGAAGAGCATGTGAAACTACAGGTGGTAATATACAAATATTGGTTGACTTTGTGGGGAAATAATGATAAAATGTTGCCTCGAGTAAGTAATTACTGAAATGTCCAGGCTAACAAAAGAGTCTTTCACTGAGAACCATGTTGTAAATACAAGATTTGGCATAATTTGGAAGTTCTTGTTAAATATTTCCAACCATTGCTATTCCTGTGCTACTGAGAAGCATGGGAGAAGAACTCTATCTGCATTCCTTAGTTTTAGAGTTGCTGTTTGTCAGTTCTTAGTCCTGTGCCTGGCACAGAAACAGCAGTAATCCCCTTTGAGCAATGGACTGAGATCTGTGCAGAATCTGTCAGCAGTCATCAGTATAAATTTATCCCATGTTGTATGGGCTTTTGATATCAGACCTGACCAGAGAGGAATGAAATAACTGTGATTGATTATCTTTGTTCATTTTGTACTGGCTGAGAGTTTGGCCCGTTGGTGATTGTACTGTGTATTTTGTCCTGTCCCCTCTGAGGCTTTGTCCATTTGTTCAACTGCTACAGGACCCTAAGTACACTAGGCATCATCAATACTCTAATGCTCAGCTGTATCGATCATTGCTGGTTCTGTTATCTCACTAGCTGCATTAAGTGAGATTTCAGCAAAAGCCAACAAGTTTAAGGACAAAACAGATGGGACCAGAATCGCAAAGGAAAATCAAAGAATGTACTGTATGTTTTACTCCTTTAATATCAGTAATTTTCTGGTTGCCTTCAAGATATTGCTAAACAGAAGTCACCAAAACTTGATTTTTACTATAGGTTAGCATAATGTTTTGGTAATAAATCTTCTGTGTGTGAACTGAAGAATCTGTATTCATATTGGCTTTTAATGCTCAAAGAACAATACCTGGTATAGACTGACTGTTCTCCTGTGCTCAGACCAGTGCAGCTTTTATCCATTTAAAGTGAATTTCGTGGAAAAAAAAAAAAAAAAAAAAATAGATAGCCTCAAAGCAAGGAGAAAGACTGAAATGTTTTTTATGAGACCTTCTGCTACTTCCTGTGGCTCAGTCACTCTTGACAGCAGTTTTCTAACGTAGTTAAATGTGACAAGTTCTCTTACAGGTGCTTTTTTCCTATTGATCTATCTCTACATTTCTGTTTATTTCTGTACTCTTGTAGGAAGAGGCAGACTTAATCTCATGTTCTAAAAGGCTAGACCAGAGCATTGGCAGACAGAAGACTTTCTGATGAAGCCGAGGGCTTATTTCACTTTATTTACCTGTAAATTAACCGTGAACCAAAGTAATCTCTTAGAATACTGCAAACCTGCTCAGGTTTACAGCTCTTGTTTGACGTTCTCGATCTGCCAGAATTACTTGAATTTTGAATTCAACTTCTGGTATAAAACCAAGTCATTAACAGCTGGATACTCATTAGTGGGAAACATTGCCTGAAAAAGAAAGGGGAGGGCATGTAAATGAAAACAGCTTCTATTGTCTTTTTGAAGATAAGTGGTTTTCTTGAACGTATCTGTAATTATCCAGAAGACAATGGGGTTTTTTGACCTCAGTTATGTAAATTGTACTTAAAGAATATTTTCTGCTCAAGAGAGAAGGGTTTCGGGTTCAAAACCAATTTTCATTGTCTTTTCTTTATTTTCATATTACTACCTTGTTTTCTACTGTTGTGTTCTAAGCATTTTCTTAATATTTTTTGTCTGTGGTTTTTGCCCTCTTGCAATGGAAAAGCAAGATTTTAATAAATAGTCACTATGTGAGTTGACCTATCAGCTCCCACCTCATAGAAGTCATCCGTGGTTTTAGATCTTGAGTAAAGGTGGAAGGGTTGATCTCTGCATGGGTGTTGCAGTGCTTATTACCATTAATCACAGTTCCTTTTAAATGCTATCACAGGAGAAATATTTACATGGGCACCTACTGAGAAACTGGCACAACTTTGATATCATGATAAGATGGATTGGTTGCAAAAACGATTCTCTAAGTATAGATGCATCAGCATGTGCCCTCTCTGAATGATGCATATCGCTTCATTTTTGTGTTGGACTGTGTCATGAATTCCCTCAGTCTCGCGGAGTTTTTGTTTGCTTTGTTTGTTTTTCTTTACAGTAATACGTGTATGTATAAGGAGTTGCATTCTTGGATACATTTTTGCAACTGAAAACAAATGAAACAACCAACCTCGTCTCTGGCTTCAGGTCCAAGCCTGCAGTGGAACCTATCTGTTATTTACCATAGCGCTTAGCAATACTGCAAAACAATTTAGGAAGAGAGGTATGAAGAGAATGCTCTTCAGAATGTAAAAACAACCCTGCTGGATTAGCTCAAAGCTTAGTCGGTCTGGTATGCCACTGGGAGTGACCAAAGCAGATGGCTAGGGAGGAATATAAGGACAAGGAAGCATATCTGCCGAGTACTTTCTGAGTACTTTCTTTTTCTGTTTCATAGCTGGAGGACTCCCTGAAGTAGATGTGGTTTCAGGTTCACTGGTCACCACTGAATATCCTGATTTGCTTTGAGCATATAAACGTTCAGGCTCCAAGCAATTCAGTGTCAGAGACGTGCATATCTTAACTACTTAATATGTGAAGAACTGTGTTTTGAAACTGCCATGTGTCGGTGCATTGGCGTGAAGTACTTCACTGAAGTACATACTGAAGTGCAAAGTGATCAAGAATAGGTACTTGGTAGTGGTTGCAGGTCATGTTTCCTTCCATAGCCAACAACAGACACAAGGATGAAGAGTCAGAAGCGAAATATTTGGAGTTTAAGGGATTAGTTCATCCTGTTGTAGTTCTGCCTCAAGTTTGACGTGTCAGATGTTTGTCCTCTTACTTTTTTATCTCACCTGTGTGCTGGTTACTCTTCTGGAGTTGTTACTCATCTTACAAACAAAAACCAAACCAAACAAAAAAACCCTGGAAAGAGTAATAGGTAGCTAGCAGAATCTTTATTTTCACATTAGGAATGGCTGTGAGAAAGTAACTGTTGATCTTAGCATTTTGAACTTTATCTGTTACTGTAATTATGTTATACAGAGACTACTACATAAAAACATATTATTTGACTCTGTGAACAACTTTCTTTATACATGCCGTCAAAAGTAGTCCTTAAAGTTTCTAGCATTTTCTTCTGCTAGACCTCAATGTAGGATGAATAAAAGGATCACAGATTGCAAAACGTCTTTAGTAATTTATGTCCTATTAGCAGTGTCCATGAATAGCCTCAAAAGCATGCAAGTCCTCCGAATTTTTGATCCTTTCATTTCATGTTGAGGAGTTTGAACACTAGTGTAAAGGACAAATGGTATTTATAAAGGGATTGATAGGATCCATAAGTGTCTGACTGCACATTAAAACTGTTTTGTTTTGTAAGTGAAATGAGGAATGGCTGATTTGCAAATTCAACAAAAGCTCAGTCAAGCAGAAAAGTTTCTAACGCTTGTAAAATGTTTCAGGAAAAATTATTCTCCAAGAGATTTGTGCACTATTACTACTATATAGATGTTGCCAAGTGGAACTAGATAAACATTAGTTGGTTCATTTTCCTCTAATTTGCTGTGTATTAGTCACTACGTTACTAGTGGTAGTTGTAATAGTAAGATATGTAATAAGGAACTAGCAACAGTGAAGGTAAGCCCTGTCTGCAGTGTCAACAGGAGCAAAAAGTCAAAACAGTTCATTTTATAACAAAGAGACAAGACCACAGCAAGTTATCAGTTGAGTAATATGACCACTTTCTGATAATATTCTTAAAGAATGTTTGGTTTTAAGTGGTACCTGTAAGCTGAGAAAGTGATAAAGGTATATGGTTATCCAGCACTGTGCCTGCTCTGTACATACCTTTGTTCCCTGGCTGAAGTTCTGTACTACGCTGTCTTTGTAACGACAATCCCAGAGTAGAGAAAATTACAAAATGAAATGTTTCTCTTTTAGTCTCATTATCTAACTCTATTATAATGGTTTCCTTTTTTGGGGGGAGACTCTCACTTTGATAGCGTCCTTGTCCTTTATTTAAAAAAAAAAAAACAAAACCAAAATTCCTAAGTGGGTGAAATCAACTGTAAAGTTAATACAAGTTTGAAATGCCAGCTCTTATGGCAAGCTCTTGTAGGCACTTCTGTGTATGGCTCACAGTTGCAGTCACTTCCGTCTGCATGTTTAAAGGAATAATCTTTGTAGTGTACATGCTTGATACCCTTGATATATAAAGTGATGAAATTCTTCATGCTGCATTTTGGAGTTAGATTCTTAGATGGTTGGCAATTTTTTTGTCCATTTGATTTTTAGCACAAAAGTGTTACTCTAGTTTGACTCTAAATGATGAATAAGTAGCCCTGTAATCCTGCTTGTGCTACAGAATGCTGCAAGGCATATACTGTTAACTTTTTTTAATCACGATTTTTGGATTTGTCTGTCTTGCCTACATGATTTGGCATGAGAAACATCCGACCTTTATTATCTTACGAAGATAAGGCTCATTTAACCTTCTCATCTAATCTTGGGCCAGATGGAAAGCTGAAAGAGTTTTCAGGATAAACACATTACTGGACTGATTGTGATTAAATATAGGAATCCAATAAAAAGGACAGTGAATAAAGAATGTACTATAATTTGCAATAGCCTCTTTGAAATGATTAATTTAAAAAAGAATAATTATGAATGGTCTTCCCTGAGTCTTCAGCAACTGAATACAAGTTTCAGTAAGTGTAAGGATAATTATTACTTTGTACAGTTCATTTGTGTGATACTAAAATGCTTAATTCAGTGCTGTCTAGTGGTTAATTATTGTGTGCAAGACTTAACGCATCTGTGATCATGTACTTACACTTCAAGCTGCTCGAAGCTATGCATTGCTAAATTTTTTACATAAAACTTGAAAAAAAATGTTGTAACTAGTTTAGAGCAGAACAGAAATTAAGGTGACATTGTAAAGAAAAAATAATTGTATTTGTATTTTGTTACATATTTGACAAATACTTAACAAATTCTCTCTCCTCAGTTGTTCACAGAGCATCTCAGTTAAATAGGTGGTAACAAAAGCTGTTGACATTTTGAATAAAAAATATTTTTTTCAGTAGGGTTTTTCTTAGCAAAGGGTAGTTCGTGTCACTACACCTAATATACCATTATCCTAATTTTCCAGGAAAAGCCACAAAACTCTGAAGGCATATGTTAGTAACACAAATCAAGCACTAAAATCTTGGCTACATAGAGGAGATTGTACTAATGTAAAAAAACACATCAAGTTTAAACAGAACAGGTTTGTACAAACAGAATATAAATGAAGGTGAAAATTAATACAAAAACTGCAAGAGAATTCTCAACCTTCATCTGCAACATTGGTTTGAGGAACAGGTTTAAGTTTAAAGAAGTAAATGTTACAATATCAATGCTTAATATGTATATACATTCAGATTGGCAAAAGCAATAGGTAAAGATGACTTTTTAACTTAAGTATTTTTGAAGGTTTTTATTTTTTTTCTTAGTTCTTTTAAATCACTAATAATGTCATATCTGAGTTTCTAAAACTGATTCTGCAATTCCATATTTGTTTTTTTATCTTCAGATTATGTTTGACACAAGTATTTTTTCCATTTCAGAGGCATTCTATAAGTGGACCAATCTCAGCTTCAAAACCCCTTGCTACACTGACAGACAAAAGACCAAGCTATGCTGAAATACCTGTTCAAGGTATTGATTCAAGTTCATTTAAACTTTTTTTTAATAATGCTAAAATTAATACATTTTTTGGTATTTTATATCATTTAGTATCCAAAGTGTTAGTCATATTATATACTTTTTGTTACCACAATATTTTCGTAGAATCATATAATATTTCAAGTTCAAGTTTTTATTACTTGTGTTCCATCACACATGGTGGCATATCATAAAGAGACTTTTTTGAATTTTCAAAAAACCCGTGATTGAATCCTGATAACTCGGCATTATTCTGACAGTTTTTAATGTGTATGTAAACTGAGATCACTTGTAAAATCAAGACAAGATGATTTCGGGGTCATGTCTTGCAACTTTCTTCCAGACACTAAAAATACACATCTCTGGGGTTACATTATGTATTCTGTGGTTGGGGTTTTTTTCCCTCCCCAAAATGAAACAAGGGTGATGGCTGGCATTGCATTGCATATGAATAACAAAATATAAACTTAAGTATTGAATCTTCAGGAGCCACATTAAAAAATTGAATGGAATTGAGTGTTGATTTATCTGTTTCCCAACATTTCCCTGTCCCGTGAACTTTGTTTTGTCTCTCAAAACGCTGTTCACAATGTGCTCTTCCTGTGAGAATGAATGGCTATCATGTGTTGGGTGTAGGTCTCTGATTTATGCCTGTTTTAGGGAGGGTTTTTTTGTAGATGTTTCTCAAGATAATCCCCATATGACTCCAGGCTGAATATTTCCTCTTAATTTGGTATTCCCGAGGTCTGATGCTTTCTAAAGGGTTGGGTTTTGGTTTGTGTCTTCTTTTTTTTTTTTTTTTTTAGCACTTCATAATAGTCTGTATGTGCTAGATTTCCTTCTTGCTTTTGTTGAATGCATGTTGAGGTTATTTGTACAATGCAGCTGGAGTTTTAATTTTAGAAACTTTTATATTTTTAGGAATATTGAAATGCCTTTCCAAGAAGATAGTTTAGGATTCTTTAATTGTTACAGAGTTCATGGGTCGACATAAGCTTAAACACAAAATGCTTTATAAAGTTTTTCTGTTTTCATTATAGACCGTTAATGCAGGAGCAGGACTGCATTCCAATAGAGAATGTGCCAGACAGAATTCCTGTTTACAACTGTATATATTTTTAAATTACCTTTGTAGCAATGTATGTTTCTTATGTCACGTTTTCAGCTACTGAATGGGGTTTCACTTTTTTAATCCCAATTCTTCATTGTCATGTTTTTTTGTTTTCAAATTACTGCCTTCTAAGTGTTTCTACACAGGAGTACATAAACCTTTTGAGGAGTATGTAAACCTCTAAAGGTTTTATTTGAAGGAAGATTTCAATAATAGGAAATAGTTTTGATTTGATGCTACAGAAAATTATTTTTGTTGTAGTTTGATTTTACTCATTGGCAGTAGGCAGAACTATTCTTTCACTACAATATATAAAGGCACCTTTTTGATTTCACTGCATGGGGGAGGTAAAAAAAAAAAAAAAGCACATTGTTATTTAAAAAAACACGAGGGACAAAGCAATCTGCTTTACCAATCTTCATTGAGTGGCATATTGAATATTTTTGGCCATGTGCTAAATGGGGATTCCTTGCTCAGCCTTTTGATTTAACAATTAATTTTTTCTAGACCAGGACAAGTGGATTAGTAAGAGGCCTTAGGGAAAAAGGATTAAGAAGGTCATGATGTATTCATAGTGCTCATTATCGGTAATGAGCAAATTTAGGCCTTCTCTTTCATATAGATAAAATCAGTTGCACTGATTGCAGCCAAATTCAGGTACTGGTAGATAATATTTACAACTCATACCTAAGTGTCTTAAGTGTAGCTGGAATCTTCATTAATTATGTTCTCTTTTCTTTTTCTTTGTCCAGAACATTTGTTGAGAACATCTTCTACTAGCAGGCCAGCATCTTTGCCAAGAGTACCTGCTATGGAAAGTGCCAAATCTATTTCTGGTAACATCACGTTTTTTAGATTATTAGTAAAATTAGGAACGCTCGTTTCAACACTGTACTTGCAGATCTACTTTACTTTTTCAAGAGAGAACTTTGGTCTTCAGACCATCAAGCTCTTATTAAAAAAACTCTATTTGGATATTTGAAATAACATATTTTTCAGTGTTCGAGTTACTGAAGTATTTGGGAAAAGAACCTAAAGTCCCATGGTAAAACAATATTCCATTTTATTGCAACAAGTGGAACTGGAGAGATTTTATTTTGATTGCTCATCTAGTGTCCTTATTGTTGCATATACAAACTTGCACCAATGTATCAGATGGATGACTGTGAATCATGCATGTAACAGCTGATGTCTATGTCATCTTTTCTTGTATTAAAAATAATTTTGGTGTGCAAGGTGTATGTGAGGAAAGAAATTGTTCCTGGCTGTTACTTTTTACTGCTTGCATGTAGGATTAGGTTTTTTAAGTGAGGCAGAGAAGCATATTACCCTTCTCTAATTAAGCAATTACATTTTGTTTGTGGAAAGAATTATTGTCAATGGTTTAAAATAGGAGGATTGTTCTTTTTAGGTAACAAATGCATCATTGTACATTATCTAATGCATATAAATGTGTTTGCACATTATCTAGCAAAACCTCTACCCAGTCTGTAGGACAAAAGAATGTTTGCAGTGAATCATTTTAAAAAAGCCCATTTTGTGACTGGCATATCCTACAAATATTTTTTCAGTATTACTCATAGTGGTTACTGCACATTTGATGTTAACTTTGGATTTTTAAAAAATAGAGTTAATAAACAGCAGTTTATGTAGTGTTAGATTACTATCAAGCTGACGTCTCAGTATCAGCAGGAGCTTCTAAAATCAAATCTTTAAGATTTATAGCACAAATAGTATGATACTGTGAAAATGATACTTTTTATAAACTAGGCAGAACTAATTTGAGGTAAATATTTTTTAAAAACACCTTTATTTGAGTAAATGGTTTCAAGAAGAAAAGGTTTTTTAGATAATTTTGATTTGTCCTTAAAGAAAAAAAAAATCCACCCAAAAGTGTTTTTTCCCATCTTCTTGTGTCTGGTATTCATAAAGTAATGTATTTGCCCCAAGTCACTAGAAAATAAGTCTCTGATTTATGTGGAGAGTTATAGCTTTGATTTGCATAAATGTAAACAATGGTAGCTATTTAGGCATGAAAGGCAAACCTCATACTTTTAACTGGCAACTCTTCCATGTAGAGAAAACATAACCATTCCAAATTTGGTTTTACAGAGTATAATGCTTGTGCTTTCATTCGAAAGAAAAATTGTTTGTCCTTTGATAAAATGAAACAAGCTCTGTGGAATGTCGCTGAAGGTTCTCAGGTCAATCTTTGTTTTGCTTGCTGATGATATTTAATTAATGTCCAGAGTATCACATAGATGCCAATTCTTGATTGAAATTAAGTGGAAATAAAGCAGCTGTCATCTCTAAATTGTTTTGGTTTTGTTTTTCTTTTTTAACTACTCAAAGCTTAGCAACATAACTACATGGAGTAGAGAAAAATGAAATAGTTTGGTGTTAAAATTCCTTCTCATTCATAAAATCCTTCAAATGGAAGTAGCAATATTCCATTAAGATACATTCATCAAATTTTCTTTGCTTCAAGATACAGGCTTGATCATAAATGTTGGTAGTGCAATCTAAATCCTTGATATTGCCTAAGTGGAAAGTATAAAAACAATATATTGAAGTCTAGTACTCTATATGGGTTTCCATGCATGGTTTCTGAACTAATGCTTGTCAGAAAGCAAGAATGAAAGATTTTATGTTTGTAAATGATAGATATATGGGCGTTTTTCCCACTTAGTGTCTCGAAGAAGTAGTGAAGAAATCAAACGGGATATCAGTGCACCTGATGGAGCATCTCCAGCATCTCTCATGGCAATGGGTACCACCTCACCACAGCTGTCACTCTCATCTTCTCCGACAGCATCAGTCACTCCTACAACCAGGAGTCGAATAAGGTAAAACCCCTTTTTTGTGGTGCACTGAAATGTATTAATTTCATAGATATCTGTCTGCATATATCTAGTGTGCAATGTTGGCACTAAGACTGCAGATTCTACTGCTACCCATACAATAATGATCTTCAATAATCTTTGAGAGCTTCAGAAAGTCTTTTCTGCAGCTCAGTATGTGTTTTAAAAGTCAGACCAGAAGTTAGGCTTTTTAGAGATTATGAGGTCAATACCAAAACTTTATGTTCCACTAGAAAACCAAGCTAAGTCATGTCACTAAATAATAGCATCATATATCAGTTCAAAAGACCATGAAGCCAAATTCAAGAAATGAGCTTACAGTATGTTGAACAAATCTTTCAGAGTAGCTTGGACCCAGGGAGACAGCATGATAAACCTTAACTTTTGTAATTGCAGCTGAAGAAAAAAAGCAGCATGGCTAGGTCTTAATTCCAGACACTGTCAAATCTTCTAAATAGCCATGAGTGAATGGGCCTGGGTTATTTGTCCCACAGATGAAATCATAATGCAAGTCTAAGTAAAAAATGGCCAGGCAACCCCCTTTCATTAGTAAGATAAAAAGACAAGTCTGTGATAAATTTAAAACTTTTCCTATCTGTAGTGTTATCAGTCAAAGGACTTCAAAGTATTTAAGCCTCATGTTATGCAAGTGAAGTATGTACTTAGCCCTGCTTCATAGATTGGGAACATGGCAGGGAAAGGTTAAATGACTTTCTCAAGACCATTTAATACAGAGCTTCCTGACAAAGCTTTCGTACAGCAGAAGTATTGAACCCTTAATATTCTGAGACATTTGCCAAATGTAATAATTACATTATAACATTGTGTAGTTAATTACAGCTGTGGGTGCCATTGAAAATTATTTCCCTGAAATCAGCTGAGGCATGCCTCAGGGCTGCTCTTCTTTCACTGTGCAGAAGTTAAACTGAGTTTGGATCTGTGACTACTTTACCAGCAGCAATTAATATTGTGTGTGTTAGCACCTAAATTTAGACTGAGTACATCCAGAAATAATAAAAAATAGACTAAAACACATGTATATGAACTTTGAACTGGTAATGTATAAAATTGCATTGATGACAGCCTGCAGACTGTAGCAAATAGCTTGGCATTTCATGGTAAAATTGTACAGTTATAATTATGCTAATCATTACTATACTGCCTGACCATTGACTGCAATGCTAAGCACTACAAGAAGATTTAGCAATGGAATAGGCAGCAGTGGGTGTGCAGTGATGAGCATGCTCTTTGGAACAGTCCTCAGAATGTGGCTGCTGGACTTCAATTTGTTATGTGATCAGGTTTCACTTTTTACCCTTGCCTTTTTCTGAAAGTTGTTGTAAAATAAACAGTTATTGCTATAATTCACTAAAACAAATATTTGCAGTTTACTGTTCCCTGTTCTAGTTGAAACTTCATTGGCTCTTTGTTTTGGAATACAGTTGACCTAATATACTAACTTGTAAGATTTATATGCCAAACCATTTCTCAATCACCAGTGGAAAAAAAATACACCAATTTGGGTTGCTGAAATATGTAACAGTTTAAGAACTAAACTACAGAATTTCTTGAAGCATCATTCTGGCTGTGTGGTACCTACGAAGTTTAGATACAGTAACCTCTGATAACTTATTTCATATTTAAAATACACAATTAGCAACTTCCTTGTCATGTCAAATCTCTGAGATTAGCAGTTAGGTTTGAAGGCTCATACTACTATCTTTTGTGCTGAAAGGCACTTACTGTTTCCTTTTTATTATTCTGCTGTGCATATTTTTCATGGATGTTTCAAATGTTATCTCGTTCTAAGTAACTTTGAGACCTTGCTATCTGTATTTCAGTGAAGACTGGCCAAGCAAATTGCAATACATATACTTAAGATTAGTGCTCTAGTATGTTTCGTTGTATGTTGGCACAAGTTCTCTTCTTTTACACGTTGAGTGACAGATGCTGATACATGGAACAGTCTCTGGTCTTCTGTTCATAGCACACAGGCATGAAGAAATCCACATTCTCTGGATGCTTTCTTTTCCCCTCGCAGGACCTGGAAAATTGCTACCTGTAAATCTGCAGCAAAAAATCCAGTTAAAATATTATGTATTTCCACATTCCACCCCTCTTTCCCATCACCAAATGGGTTGTAAAGAACAAAGAGTTGAAGATTTGAGAGTGAATGTATACAATGTATATGTCGTCTTGGAAATATCCAAAAGGAGTAACTTAGGGTATCATCTCTGTGGATGTTATGAGAATCTTGCTTACATCTGCATACAACTCTTTAAAAAATAGCAGATGAGAGAATCTCTGCAGTATGGATTCACTGATAGCTATGTTATTTTAGTTTTCCAAATGGAAATTATAAAAAATAAGAACAACTGCCAGCACACTTTATTTCCAGTAACTAAGCGCCATCATGGTGTAATACTTAGTCTTTTTGTCAGAGACTGTTCACCACAGTATCTATTGAAATATTGAATCATGTAATAGGGCCACTACAAAAGTATTAACCTCTATAATACATATTTTTTAATCGAAGCGCTCATTTCTGAAGCCTGGTAAAGAGGTGCTTGTAATGCAAGACTCACGTGGAAAAACTGGCCAATCTGGATACGTTCGTTCTTTTCTTCCCCAATTTTTCCTTAAACAAAAAATGTCTTGATAGCTTGACAGACTGGAAGTGAAGTTGATAGCTTTCATTGACAATTGAACATTCTTATTTGAAAAGACTGAATCATTATTGTGCCATTATAGCAAATGGCAGGTCAACCTAGTTAGATCTCCCCTGTCTTTTTCAGGAACTCCAGATCTCAGGCAAATGTCTGTTAATAACAGCATGCTGCTAATATGCACGCTTGGTGTTTCAAGGTGACATTTGTAGTCAGCCATGAGATGCAAAAGAGATAGCATCAGTTTATTCTTTCTCTAAATACAAAATAAAGTCACTTGAGTTAGCTTAATGGTTCAAGCTGGAACTTACCATGTTGTGAGTTTAATTTTCTGAACTCTTAGAAAAAATGTCATGGAGGTTGAAAGACCTAGGAGAAAAGTTTGATTTAAAGTAAAAAGAAGGCTAATTTGCTAATGAAAGAATTACTCTGAAATAACTCTTAAGTCTCTGCAGGCATTTGTGTGCATTCTATTTTTCGGTCAGTAGTGCTATACACTACTACTTTCACTGGGACAATAATTTGTCCTTTTTTTAAGCTTTTACAATACGTACTTCTGTTGCAAAAGATATGTTACAAGCTCGAAGTTGCACTTCTTCCTTGTTCCTAGGGAAGAGAGGAAAGATCCCTTGTCTGCCCTAGCAAGAGAATATGGAGGATCCAAGAGAAATGCCTTGCTGAAGTGGTGCCAGAAAAAAACAGAAGGATATCAGGTAACTGTAGAGCTGTTTAACGTAGCGTACTTCTAGCTGCAACATATCAGAATCTGCCAATGGCATAAACCAGGCTGCTCCACAGTTGACTGCATAGATTGCAATGGCACTGGTATGTACTGTACTCTCTTCTTGGAACACACGCTACAAGTCCTAACCTAACATTAATAGCTCTTTAGTCACTTTGCTCCATGTTGATAATAGTTGTGGTTTTTTTCTTTTCTTAAGGGGGGCAGCTGACCTCCTGTGGAGGCACTTTAAAACAGCCTTTTACAGATTGCACTTTTGAAACTCTAACTGAAACTTTTGCAACTTAAGGTTTAAATTAATGTTTCCCAAATGCAGTTAAAGTACCATTTCTGGGATTTCAGAGATTTTTTAATAGGTAATTAGTGTAGTTTTATTTGGATCTTTCAATGTGCTCCCATTTAGTTCTGTATTTACGGACAGTTTGTTTTGTGAAGGTGCATTGTCTTGCATTTTGAACTTGGCTTTCTACTGCAGTTCCAGACTTTTTTTTTTTGTTTTTTGTTTTCACTTAGCCCAAATGTTATCAGAAGCCAAAAGAACTAACAAGATAACTATCCAGAGTTCTCCTGATTACATTATTTTTTCCAAAGAATAGTGGCTTCAGCAAACTAAACCAGGATGTTAATGGTCTGACCATGAGGTATTTGTTTGGTTAACTTGTATTGAAAGTGTTTGGAGTTCCCAACACAATCCTCAGTTTAAGAACTTTACTCTTTCCATGACTTGAGACTCACAATGCAGGAGGAAGTTGAGAGCTGCATAACAGGATGATCGCCCATCCATAGGAAAAGTTGTCCTTCAGTACAATGGACAGGCTTGTGATATAAGCCCTCCCCCCTCTTCCTGTGGCACGTCTAGTACTAAATTGTGCTATTTCTGAGCATAAGCTTCGTTGTGGAAAGAGCCTTTCTCCTTCCCCACATTTTGAAAAGGGCAGGATGTTATATTTCTTTATAAATCCTCTAAAACTGTATGCAAAAATGTTTTCCCATATTGTCTTGAAATGAAAGATGAATTTGACAGCTTCCTTATGTGGTTAGGAAAAGTAATAGAAAATATTCCAAACCTTTCATTCTGTAGTTGTATACACATGCAAGAGCATGCTTTTGTTTATATAGATTGCTGCTCATAATTGCTTGAGTTTTATAAACACTAGTAGAAGAGGAGGTTTTGAGACTTATTTTACTTGCTTCAACAACTGTAGTATGGTTCTCTGCTTGTGTTGCTACTGAGAAACGATACCATACAGCGTCTGTAGAACTTCTTTTGAAAGAGCCTGCCTTCTTTTGAAAGAGTAAGATAATAACAGGAGGTTATGTTTAAAGTTAGTTTTTGGAGAAGAATGCCTTTTGCTTTAGGCACGCTCATTTTTCATTTGTTCACTATACAGAATTTGATTATTTTCAGCATCCCCTGAAATTCAGTTCTGGTAGAAGACCATGTTAGTTGTGTTTTAATGTTTTAAATAGATTTAGCATTGTATTCATTGTGAATAGTGCTTATCCAGCTTTCTGGCATCTCAACAACGTTATCGATACCAGATAAGGATTGATTTTCTTTTTTTTTTTTAATTGAAGCTTTGGTTAGTTTTAGTTTTATTTTAAAACTACATGGATTTAAAACTGACAAACAGTAAACAAGCATCAGAATAATGAACCTTTCCCTTCCTCATTGAATCCTACTTAAGGTATTCTAGCTCACTTCCTACTTCCCTTTCACCCAAATATTGATAGGATACCTTTTCTTACCTCCAGTTCCTCCTAGTGTCTTATACTCTGACACAGTTCCCTTTTATCCCCAGCATTTCCCATCATTATAACTTATACTTTTCTTCTATACCACTGTTTTCTTTTGTTTGGCTTAGCGTCTGGGCAAGAGCCAGCACGTGCTTTTTTTAAAACTAGCCACATGCAGACTGGCCAGCAGTCCGCTGTCTCTGAGCTGCTGCATGAGCCACATAGAGCAGAGGAGTTCTAAATATCCCAGCCTTTTCCACTGCAGGAATAGCAGTAGGTCCGCCTTCTATCTAGTCACCAATGTCTGTCCCGTTATGTATTTAAATAAGATGTTAGCTATTATTTTTTTTTAGTTACAAACACAGCAGGTTAAAGGAAAAATACGTGCCAATTGATTCTGTAATAAGTTCTAAAGGACCTGGAAGAGTTTAACCATGATTTGGAAACAAGGAAAAGAAAAAGGAAGTCTTAGAAGGCTTTTGTTTCAGAATAATTATTTTGTCAAATTTTGTCCTATTGATATTATATAAATTTTTCTAATGCAAATCTAATTAAACTACCAATATCTAAGTAAAACTAAGCACTATAAGACAGTATTATTCAAGTATGTCTGCCAACATGGAAAGATGTTTACTTCTTCATCAGTTGCCAATAACAATTACTTTTTTGGTCTTGTTTTCTCCCTCTCACCTGGAGTTTATAAAAAACTACTCACAGCTGTAGCTTTTTATACATACATAAATATTTATAGAAGATTGTATGTAAAATATTTATATGAAATATCAACAGCTGAAATAATTTCCTAGAGAAGATGGAACCATGCACATTCAGCTAAAGCCCCATTTCTAACAGACCCATGTTTGCTCCTGGCATTGCTTTACCTTTCATTTCTGGGATTCTATTTTGCACTGGGTATTGGAGAATAGTTGAATTTCTGGTTTATGTGTAGACTAATAAATAGTAATCACACAAATAGTCAGATACAAATCTTAATTTCAAAAAATTTATTTAAAGTGTACAGAGTTAAAGGTAAGCTGCTAGTGGGTTAAAATATTAAAAACAAGGTATGATATTGTTGGCTTGCCCACAATAATGAGCAGCAGCCTAGGATTGACTGTTATTCTCCTTGGAGGCCACCTATAGTTCTTGAGCTGCTTTTTATTCCATGTGTTGAAAATACTAAAGAAGAAAAAAACCCAACACACCAAGGTCTGTACTGTTTTGCAGAGAGAAGGTTTCCTTTATTCACATGATCCTTGTGGAGAATACAGTGCTACTTAATCACTGGCTACAAGTAGGTTTTTTTGTGGGGTTTTTTTGTCTGCTCAAATAAAATGGGAGAACAACTTCTGCTCTCCTACCCTCTCTAGGAAGTAACTTGCAAGCTTTTGATTAAAAGTCTTAACTATCTCTGCTTTAGAAGCTTACAATTTTTGAATGATAAATAATTCAAAGATGATAGTGTGGTGAAGCTCTAATTCCAGCCCCTTATAGTGGAAGGATTTTAAAGTCCTGCACACACATTCACAGACATTTACACCAAACCGCGCTTTCCACCTTTGACAAATATGTAGTTCCATATAGCAGAATTTTTAAAGGAATCTTAAGACTTTCTCTTTTGTCAGTGCATTATGATAAACAAGCTAGTAACTAACCCTGTTAAAAAAACTATGATAAATTACTTCATTGTACAGTTTTCTTGATTTACTCAGGCATATTTGGGACAGAATAAATGAACAGATTTCTTGAAATGTAGTTGTGGAACAATATATAGCTGTGTTCCAATTCTGGTATTTTTTAAAGAGTACCTCAAAAAAAGAAGAGAGGTTTAAATAGCCAATAAAAATAAGATAAATTCTTACTGATGTAAAAAAACTGTATGGCTTTTTCTCTTCCTTTATTGTTACTTTTAATATACATGCTGTTTGAATATTGGTTGCAAGTAGAATTTCTCCTTGAAGCTCTGGTTTGGAGAATGGCAATCTGCAGAAGGTCATTGCAGAACTAGCAGCAGGCAGATTCTGTATTAACTTTCATCTAGAGCCTGTTCAGTCTAGACAGTATTGCACTCACTGAGTTACTGAGTTTAATTATATTCAAGGCTGAACAGATCCCTAAGCCATGAAAGAGGAGAGCTGCTCTCTTAAGATAAGGGGGGTTTTTTAAGCTTTTAGATAAAGGAGGAGCAAATCACCTTTAGTTTTCAGATTAACAGGCACAAAATAGTTGAAACTTGATCATGTGGTATGTACTCAGGATCTGACATACTGATTCAGAGTACGGTGCCAAGTGCTGCATTTTCCAGAGAGAAGAGAATCCTCCCGGCTTCTCTAAAATATGTGCAGTGTCATAAAACTGTCATAAATTCCAAATATCTTCAAAGCATAAAGTAATCCCGTCCAGCTGTTATGGAGCATTTACCCTAGCTGGAACACAGCTACTTTCATTTTGAGTACACAACTAATAGAAGTCCAAAAAAGGATGTGAGCATGCATATTTCATGTTAAGAAGGGGACCAAGAAACAGGATACACACAGCCTTGCCCATTCTTATCTACAGCAATATTTCAATTTATTTTCCATGTTTTGTCAGCATTCTGAGAGATAATTCACTTCCAGAAGTCTGACACCAAAAAAGCAATTGTCACAAGATAGAAAAAAAAATAGACTACTTTTTTTTTTTTAAGCTTCTTTAAGCTTTCCATGCTTCCTAGTTACAGATGCACTGGAAGACCTCCTTAATGTAGCCTTGTAGTACCTGCCCTCTAATTCATGCAATGCTGCATTTTTCCGGAAAAGCCACCTAATATTTACCTTCCATATAGATCAAAGCTACACATCTTACAAAAAATGAAAACTTGTTATCTATGTGGTGGTAATAAACAATAAAATTGTTTAGTGACTGAGTATGAACGTAAGTGTACCTAATGCAGTGCTGACTGCACCTTGAAATCAAGCAATGCTTTCATTTGTACTCAAGTAATAAGACTGTGCTTTTGTAAGCCTGTGTTCAAATAATGATTCCAGGGTGTGCATGCTTTCCCTAGTGCTGTCTGATTTGATTCATCGAAGTAGTCAGGCTGCCAAAACACTTCTCTCCTTGGTTTAAGCTGTGATGCTTTAACCAAAAATTATTTAGTTAAGGAAGGACATGCTTCCTTTTTCTGTTTGGATTGGATTCTGATACAAGAGAAATGTCAACTTGTTAGACTTAATTACAACAAAATTTAGAATAAATTATGAAGCTGTGTGTATCTCTGTAAGTGCTTACAATGTAAATGTCTGAAGCCATTATTGGGTTTTTTGGGGAATGACTGCCCCTTTTATGGTGTTTTTTTGGTGCCAAACCTGAAAAATAGTATTTCTTTGTTATGAAAAGAAACATTAGCAGTCAATATTTAAGGGTTTTGATGGTTTATATTTGCCATTTACTGCCTTTTCAGAGGCTGGGATTGAAGAGGTGGTAGTTGGAACTGCTGTTAAGTGTATTCCAGAAATACTTCTACATTCTTACCTACTGCCAGAAGTACTGATAGCCTCATCTTTAATCTGTGATTTGAGAATTAGTGAATCCTGATTCAGTGGAGCATGGATAGCAGTTATTTTGTAGTTTACCTTTCTAAATTTTTTAATGGATACTCTTTTCTTTTGTGTGTGTATGTGTCTTTAAAAGCTTTTAAAAGCTTTTTAATAGTAATTTTCTGCCATGGGAAGAAGCCTGCCAAGGTCTGTACACTTAAACCTCAAATCTTCTTTTAATGGTTTAATATATTACAGTACAGAATCATATTAATTCTTTTGCTTTCTCAGCCCACTTATTCCATTAACTAATACAACGGACACATAGACACATGTTTTTATTTTCTCCATGTCCTAATTCTTTTGTGAGCCAAACTGAGGATGTGGGAACCTCTCCTTGTGCAGAGCAAGGGATGGAGAAATAGCTGCTATGAAGTATGCTCCTCTGCTCAAATTGTAATATATGTAATTCAGGGAGATTGAAGACAGCTGTGGATATGTCTGATGAAAAGATAGTTGAAATAACTTTGTTATTAGTTTGTAACTCTGATTTAGAAACCATGGTTTCTATAGTTGGGTTTTTTTGGTGTTAGCAGTTTTTTTCAGCTGTGGAGTTTGTAGGGGGGTGGGGTGGGGAAAGGAATCACTGGGTTATAATAGTTAATATCTGTTCCTTGCTTTTTTAAAAAAGGTATTTTTGCTGATTATAGAGGACCCTCAGTTACTTTAGGATTATTGCAAAAAACAATACAAGACAACTTGAAAATTAGCACTACACTGGTTAAAAACACTTTAAATTTGTGAATTCTAGAAAAGTCATAGCTTGGGCAATAGACTGATGTTATGCAGAGCCCTGTTAAGCACTCTAGAGTGTTTCTAGTGAGGGTGATTACTCCACTTCTCTGGGCAACCTATTCCAATGCTTAATTTTTTCCTGGTGAAGACTTTTCTTCTTAAATCCAGACAGAATTTCGCTGGAAAGAAATTGTGGCTGTTGTGTCTTGTCCTGTCACCATGTGTCCTTGTGAAGAGAGTACCTCCATCTTTTCTGTAACTGCCTTTTAGGCATTGGAAGACTCCGATTACATCTCTCCTGAATCTTCTTTAGGCTGAATAAATCAAATTCCTTCAACCTTTCTTCATCTGTCAAGTTCTCCAACCATCTAATCATCTTGGTTAACTCTCTGCTGGACCCTTTTTTATTCTTCAATGACTACTTTGAACTGGGGGGACCAAAGCTCTATACAGTATTCCAGGATAAGGGCCCAGTAGCCTCTAAGAGTCCCATCCCTCAAACTGCTTGGCAGTACTCTCAGTGATGCAGCTCAGGATAGTTTGCCACCTTTACTACAAGGATGCACTTCTGATTCATGTTCAAATCCAGTTCATTTGCTGTTTAACCACTACTGTATTTCAGCCTAAAGCTGATGGATTGCTTTGTTCCTATTACATTTCAATGCTGTTTCAAGAAGAATCTTCTTACTCTTTTTTTCCTACGGGAGCACAAGGGAATAATAATTTTGTGGTGACTGCTCCTGCTCTGCTCTTTGCAGTTTAATAGGAGCTTGAGTCATGCTTGAAATGCTTTTTGGTTGTGGATCCACCTGGTTATTCCCCTACCATCTTTTTTCTCCCTCTTTGTCATTGCTGTAGAATGGACTATAGAATTTGGTCTGTTGATTATGTAAAATGTAATATTCTTATGCTCTGTCTCTAGAAAAGTCTTACAAATTTTTTAACCCTTGGTTTTTATTCCTGGTTGCAAAGTGTCGTCCACAGATCTTTTTATGACAATAGCCTGTTGCTTAACACCTTTTGTTAGAATTGCCTTTTTTAAAAAAATCTCTCCCAAATACCAGAAGTGACTTCACTCCCACCCTAAGGATTAATCATTAATAGACAAGGACTGACAAATCTCATTGTACTTCAACTATCTCTAGAAAGCCTTATTCCTCATTTGACAATTTATCTGAATGTATGTCCTTCAATTGCTTTAGTACTTTGTGGTCCGAAATGGCTTGAAGAAAAATTCCAGATTAGATTCCAGCAGAATTATCTTAATAGAGCCAATTACTTAATAAAAGCAGTAACAAAGAAGAAATTATGTCAGAGATTTTAGGCTGATGTTCTGTTTACCGTCAATTCTTTGATAAATAAGAGCTTAAAGCAGGATTGATTTCATTACAGTGACCAAGCTTTTTCAAAAAACCACAAGTAGTTAAAAGCATTTAGGAAATAAAATTGTGCTGCATTTAAATGTGCCAATTATGTGCTCAAAGCCCTACATAAAAAATTAAATTTTCAGTTTACATGACAATCTGCCCAGTTTCTAGATTTGTTTTTTAGTGTCTTACCAATATTATACTTTCTTAGTCTGAGAGGTAATAATAATTCATAATGCTCAGAGCAATTGGAAACAGAAACCAGTCCCTTTTAATTGTTTCCTTCCGTTGTATTTAATTCAGCTTCTCTGGCTACATTAAGATTCTTGGATGATGGGTTTGTTTTCTGCTTGTTGTCTTAATAATAAAAGCTGGACCCTACAGGAAGATTTAGAAAAATAGGTTATTCCAAGTTCTTTTTAAGAATGAACCAAACTTGTAGGTGAACTTTTATAAGTGGCCCTTTTTTCCCAATGTTTGTATTAAAAATTCAACATTCTATGGATGCTATTAAAATTCGAAGTGAAATTTTTAGTTTATACAACTGTAATGTTTAAGGGAAGAGGACTTTTTCTTGTTTTAGTTTTATTTACCATTTGCAGTACAACTTTATCCTGTTTTTCTTGCTCACATGTTGGGGTGAGGGAATATACTTATAAAACGATGAAAAATGCCTCTAGATTTTGGAGGTGAGCATTCCTCATGGTTTTTAAATCATGTGAAGAGTTCTTTCTTCAGCCCCAGTTGTTCTATAGGTCTATTTTCCAGTGCATTCAGACTGTTTTGATACCTTGCAATTTCTGTCTTCATGTATTCTGAGCACAAGTCTTCCTTCTTCATCCACAGGGTCAAACCTCAGGTATAGGTTCAGATGATCTCATACACATCACTGTAGCATCCTATTTTCTAATTCTGATGAATGCATTCTTGCCTGTTGATGTCCATCCTGACTGTTGCAAAGATGACTATTCCAGCTCATTGCTTTAACAGTGTATTGCATTGTTTGCTTCTCCTTTCTCTTTGCTCTGTCATTTCCAGTATAAGCTTACTGTTCTCACTTTGAAGGCTGTGTACCCTTCCATCCCTCTTTCAGTACTGAGATCTCATCTGTACTTCAGTAATACTGGTGTTTAGGCTCAAACTCTTAAATTTTGAAATAAATATTGCTGTGCTTCCTCTGAAATGTGTGGAGCAACCTGGGAGAGAAAAAAGAGATTGTAAGCTCTGTGAGGCAAGGTAGTATCAAACTTTATTTTCTTTGTACAGTGACTGGTGGCTGGCTTTAATGGACTCCTGGTCTATGGTAAATGGAGTATATTCTGTGATAATACCAATTCAGCAGGTTCTTATTGAAACTATATCCAGCAGTAAGTCACTAAGTTGGAAACTGCTGTGTTAGACACTGTTGATCAGATTCAGCAATGCTTCAGCATTCCTCCTTACAAGGAATGTCATATCTACCCTTATAGTCCCGAGAGTTAAAAATTTGCTATTGCTCTTCAGTAGCTTTAACTAATACAAATTTTTTTAATAGTCTGGCTCAATACATGCATGTATGTCTGAGCAAATCTGTGTTTCACTTAACTGTGATAATGCAATGTACATCTTTCTTTTCCCCTTCCCACGTCACTTGGCCATCCTGGGGAAGGAGGGAGAATATTTCAGCCAAGGGGTGAAAACTAGGACGGAGTTTTTCTCCCTCGAGATTCTGTAGCAAGGGAAACATGATCATTCAGATTTGATTTTTGTAACTAGCTTGCCACAGATGACTGTGACAAGAGAAAGTCCCTCTCCCTTCTTTTATCCATCTTATTGATATGGATGTGATTTGAGGCATTACTGGTTACAGGGTAGGGAGAAAGAACTTTTCAAAAAGTAACTTTGTAAACAGACACAAATAGGAATTTATTGCCTTTAACAATCTGATATTTTTTCCTTTTTTTCCTTAAAGCCTTGTACTGTGTTGCATTTGTTTGCCTAATTTAAGTAACATCGAAAAAGTTTTAACCAAGCATTAATTTAAATCCAATTTCCTGCCTCTCTTGAGGAGAAAGGAGTGAGACCTTAATTTTTTTTCATTTGCTTTTAAATTTTCCCACCCCTGTGGCTTGAGGAAGCTGTGTGAAGAACATGTTCCCACAGACTGGGGGTCTCTAACAATGACATTTCCGTTTGCAGCCAGGCAGCGGGACGGCAGGCGAGGCTCAGACCACTGCCTTGGGCATTGTGAGCCTGAGCACGTACGCTTACGTCACCAGAGCTTGAACCTGCGTTTGGTGGACTTTGTATAAAAAGTGCTAAAGCTGAGCAGGAAGTGGAGATTTCCCTCTCATTCTTCCAGAAATTGCCTTTAGTTTTGTTTTTTCCTCTGTTGGAAGGGATTGCAGTTGTTTTCCATTTGTAATCCAAATCATTGGTTTGACAAGAAATAAAACTGCCTTCGTTCTCAGCCTGTGTGGCACAGTAACACTGATTCTGGGTAGATTTTTCTGCATTAGGAGTGAGAAGTCCTAGTGTCTTGTCAAAGGCAGGTGATGACTATTAAATTGCTGTCAGGTGAAAGTTTGACTTGTGTGATTGTGTTTCTGCAACTCTGTGACTGGAGGTTATAGTTCCTGCTACATTAAAATTTTTAAAACTAAGTAGTGGAGCTGGTTAGCTTCTGCTTAAGCCCAGTTAAGTGAGTTAGATATTAAAGCGTATTTATATTTCTCCATAAAGGTCTAAAAGATAAACTGTGAGTTGTTGTTACTGGTTGTTTTTTAATTAAAGTTTAAACTGACTGCTATCCACTTAGCCTCTTTACCGTTGTTTGACTGCCAACAGCCAAGTGTACAGTAATTTAAAAAGTCACTGAGGCGACTTGTTCATAACTCTTTTGGACAGGGCTGACTCTTTTTACAATAATATATACAGTCTCAGGAGATGCTTTTACCAGTGCCACTGAGTTTCCTACTGGAACTAAAAAATCAAGAGTGCAAGACTGCATTTTTCAACTTAAGTTCCAATCCCAAAGATAACGATTCCTTGCCACCATCAGTGTTAAATCTGTTGGAACATCTTTGTTTCCAACTGAAACTTAATTTTTGTTTGTGATCTTGTTCACATAAGTTTCTGTATAGAAATGGTTAGTTTAGAAAAGAAAATACTTGTCCTCATCAGTTGGAAATTTTATCTGGATAGTAATGCAGCAGAAGCAGAAAAGTAAAATCTGACATTAACAGAGCTACTACCACATGGTCTGTTTCAGGGATTTTTGGCATACATCTCTAACTCATTTGCTTTTCTGTCTTGGTGTGTACAGTTGTACCCAATCTATACTATTACCATCCCTAGCACAGTATTTTACACCTTTTAACACACACATTTTGCACTTGGGGATGGAGCTTAATCATACCTGGAATTCATATACAAGATGACAGACTTTCTTCTCACTAAATTTTTCTGTTGTTCTCTGTAGTAGTGGGTTTTGGCTTCTTTCCACAGAGCTCTAGTATTAGGCTGCTCGCTTTCTCTGCTGATTTCTTTAAAGGTATTAAAAAAGAAAAAAAACAAAACACAAAAAAACCATACGTATTGGTAGAACTAATACTTGTTAGATTAAGATTTTAGTATTTTTTATGTTTTTTTTCCCTTCAAGAATATAGACATAACAAACTTCAGCAGTAGCTGGAATGATGGCTTGGCTTTCTGTGCAGTCCTCCATACTTACCTCCCAGCCCATATTCCCTATCAAGAACTAAACAGCCAGGACAAGGTATGATATTAAAAATCCCATTCCTGGGACTGTGAGACTATATAATTAATATGAGTTAATAAAGAAGAATGAACAAATTTGAGTTCTAAAAAAACCCAATCTTACCAGGAATTTTAATTGAAACACTTCAAACTACCTTGCTGCTATTCTTACTATAACATTTTAATATTATGAGATCATTGGGTTAAACAGGATTTGGAACAGATATAAAAAAAAATTTAAAATAACAGAAGGTCATAAATTTAAGTGTGAGGCATTTAACCCAAACAGCTGGGAAGTGTTTTCAGTTTGGGTTTTGGAAACAAGGAGTGTTTAAGCTTAAAGATTTTCAATCCATCGATTTTGTATCTTGACATGTTTTGTTCATCGCTTTTCAATATCGCAAGGATGTTGTTTCATCCTACTTGCTCATACTGATAAGCGACTGTGATACTCTTCTCAAGTGATACATATCAAATAAAGGTAAACTAGAAGATGTCATGACTGCAGAGTCTGTATGTATTCTAGTGTGCTATAGTTAATACCTACTGGCATGTTATCTGGAGATGTATTATTAACGATAATTCCTAAAAAAAAAGATGGGGAAATTTCGTTAACACATGAAGAGATTTTTTATTTATGCTTTTTAAAGAATAAATAGTTTATTCTTTAGCATTTTCTAACTCAGTCATTCTTCACTGACAATGATTTCTCAGCATTACCTTCTAAATGAGGAATTAATAAAAATTTTCCATATATTTTTGGATTATATTAAGACATGTTAACTCCTACGGCTCTTTTTAAATTACTATGGTCAAATTATAGACTCCATTTGAAGCAAAAGTAGCAGCATTACTATGAACATTCCTGACACCACTTCATTATGTTTGCAGTAGTATTTCCTTGGATTCTAACATGTTTTTATATCTCATGCAGAGAAGAAATTTCACTTTGGCTTTTCAGGCAGCTGAAAGTGTTGGCATCAAATCTACTCTGGTAAGTTAAATGCATACTAAATTAATTATGTCCCATTTATAAAAATCAAATTATCCTATTTTGTACTTTTGAAAGATTTTAGTGCTTTATACTTAAAAATAGCAGCAGATGAGCTCAGCTTGAGGCTATTGACCATGTATCATACTTGACTGAGAAACATAAATTAGTGGCTTTGTTTAATAAACCCACTATCATCAACAACTTAAGCTTACATGGTTTTTGCATTAAATAGTGACTGAGATACAGACCTGTACTCCAGCCACTGCAACAAAGGCAACAGCATGATAGCCTATAGCAGATAAACTCCTAAGCTATAAAAGGAAGATTCACCAAAACTCATCTCCCAATATCATAAGAAATAATAATAAAGGCAATGGATTTGCTTGAGAATAATTTAAGAAATAGTTACATGATTAAATGTTCAAGAATTCATTAATTCTCTCCTGTTTCTGACCTACTTTCAAATTATTTGGGCTTTTTGGAATTCTGAATGTAGAAATCAAACTATGTAATTTGTTCTTTTGCTCAGTATAATATGAGAGTCAAGATTTTAACTCAAGTTTAGACTTTTAATTGGTCATCATTATAAATAATTGAAAGGGGGTTTTAAATCATTGTTTATGTTAAGGTTAAGCTTTCTTATACAAATTTTAGCTTAGAAGAATTAGTTTTCAATAGTATAGTATTTACTAGAAAAGGAAGATTTCTGAAAGTGTAGAATTGGGAGAATCCCAAGCCTTTGTGAATAATGACAAAAATTAAGCTAAAATTGCCAGTATCAGAAATTATGCTTAAGTGATACTTTTGTAACTTAAATTCTAACAAAGCTGCTATAGTTAGCAACTAATAAAACAAAATCAGACATTTTTAAAATGACACTTTCCCTGATCCTTATCAGAGCCTTTCCCCCCCCAGCATTGTATTTGCTGACAATTGCAATGCAGCTGTTGGGCTTTAGTACTTTGACTTTTCAGTGATTTGAAACATGGAAGTTTCTTACCAAGTGCTGATGTAAGAACTAGATTGTCGAAAATGACTGCAGTAATTCTTACGTAATTCAAGTTTAGTCTAAATGGTTGCTGTCTGTCCTTTCATTTTATGATGTACTTAATTACAGATACTCTAAAAAGGCAAATTGAATGGAATTATATCTTCCAAGTGCAATTGTATCCATCTTAAGGGTTTAGTATCTATTTACATACCTACATACGCAGTGTGTATGATGTTTGTGGATTTTTTTCCTTGTTCATATTGCATGGGAAGAAGCTGAAAAAGGGTGTGAAAACTACTGTATGTAAATAGTAGTGGTAGTGTAAGGGGAAGTTATTTGTTCCCTGAATAAGAAAGTGTTCAGCTACTTTCATGTGGAGAATTTTAAAAAATTGCTTTCTATTTTCTTGAGTTCTGGAGGTTCCTGAACCCAAAGCTTACAAAATAGACCCTTACAGTAAACAAAAATTATTTAAAACTACATCATTTTGTTTTCCTTTGTAAATGTGTTGAAAAGGGTAGATCAGGCTTTGTTTACCCTACTTATTCACAGTCTGATGTACTGTTACTGTGTGAACTGGTCTATCAGTTAGACAGGAACTGATTGCTTTGTCTTTTGTATATACCCAAATTGGTAGTAAACTTCCCTCTTCCTTGCCTCTTTGCTCAAAAATACATATAAAGTAATCTGAAGTTCAGTAGTCTCCTGTAAAATGAGATTCAATTATTTATTGACGCTGACTCTTGCCCAGATATGAAGTTTCAGCTTTAGCTTCAATTAATATCTGGGCCTGGATTCTGTGACTCACAGTACGTGGATAGGTTGCATTGACTTGCAAGGCTGACGTAGGGGTATGTGAACACTAAATTCTTGACTACTATACCAGTTGTACTAAGTGGGGGACAACTCAAGTATGCACAGCATTACACATTCCGATCTTAAGTCAACAAAATAACTATCTACAGATACGCTATTCACAGCTGTTTATATTTTGTAAGTAATACAAAGATGTATGACAGAAAACAGAGCTTTCTTCATCAATACTTTAAATTGTGGAAACTTTACAGGTTTACCATTCCCAGAAATTTGTAAAAACACTGCCACATTTCTCACAAGCTTATCATTCCTGATTTTGACCAATCTGTTTTCTGTGACAGGACATCAATGAAATGGTGCGAACTGAGCGTCCAGACTGGCAGAATGTCATGCTGTATGTTACAGCAATTTACAAATACTTTGAAACCTGAACCCCTAATAATTCAACAGATCCATGGGATAGAACCAAAATGAGCTACCAGATGGAAATCTTACTGAAATGCTAATCCCTGTTTCACTGGCAACTGGCAACATTTTAGTCCCCTCAAACGTCAGTGACACTATCCTGGATTGCCTCAGATTGCTTCAGCTACTAAGCCTGGAAACAACTGTTTAAAGCAAGAACTTGTTGCCGCAGTGCTTGGAATAACCCAAGTTATTAAGCTATTCAGATTAATTGTAGCCTAAAAAGCTTGGACTACTTATGTGCTGCCTTTCCAGCCAGACTTCCTGAAGCTTTCTTTCCTAGGAGAGTGAGATTAATGGATCCTCTAGCACATTGGAGACTGAATGTACAGCTAAACCTTTGAGAAGGAAAAGGATAACATGGCATTGTATTACTGAACTTTCTGTAGCATCCCGATACCACAGAGTCTGAATATTCTACCCACAGCATATGGCACCCCAATAGAGTTCTTAATGGTGATTTAGTTACTGCCTTTACAGCTATTTCCCCTCCTTTAAATATGCACAATATTCTAGGAAAACAACCTTTTATTCCGTAACAACAAATTGAGTGGAAAAGTGCTCTCAATACCTCGAAAACTTTGGCACAGAAGAACTCTTCATTCTAAAGCTTCATTATAAGCCTACCTCTGTCACAGTGATGTGGCTTCCAACTTTATCTTACGGATTGTAAGGACTAGCACGTACAGCTTCTGGTTTTCAGGGTACGCTGTACTTCAAGGAATCTGTCCAACCCCCCTGTGCTTCCATTATAACCAAAATGAATCAATAATCAACTCTTTTATGGCTTGTTCTTTCCCTTCTTCCTCCTTTGCCTGTATAGCACGCATAGCTACCCCAGGCTTTACTCTACAGCAATATGAGCATACATCATGGATTTCTGTGGTAGAATTTTGGAACTGGGATAGCATTTCCTCTGCAGAGAAGATATTTTCAGTAAGATGTAATGATGAAGTAGGTTGTCTCAAAATCCAGCTTTGCCATGTTTTCTTCGTGTTTTTCATTGATCTTGCACATCCTCATCTGACTGTCAGAAGGTGAGACATTCTCTGACAAGAACTATGGAGGAACTGATGTAATGTGTATACACCCAATAGTCTTGAATATTGCGTGGAAATGACTCACTGTCACAAGGAAGGAATTGAGAAACTTTTGTCTGCTCAACTTCTGTTTTCCTAAAATGTACCTGAATTCATGTAACAACTCTTGGGCAAAAGAGTTCAAGTAAGTGCCTTAAGTGATCATTGAATTGATACATCCTGGCACTTCAGGGCCTCGTGCAGAATGTTAATGGCCCAGAACAATTTCATATATCCATTTGTCATAAGCTGTTTGTTGTAATCTTGTTTGTCAAATCAAGGGAAGACTTCATTCTATCATTGCTTCTGCCTCTTATTTTTCTGAATGCTTATCAGCAGGTAAGCCACAGTTGAACCTCTGTCATTAATATTAAGCAGAAGCCTACCTTAGAAGTGAATTCTGTAACAACGGCTATTTATAAGCACATGCTCTTTCAACATGGTAACCCTGTTATAAAGAAAATTAATCTGCCATTCCTCCGGTGCTCTTAGACTGTTAAGGACAGTTTGAATGTCATAGATGTTAACCCAGTGAATGCAACTGTGCTTGGCATCTGTGAAATTTCATCATGGTATAAAAGCACAGATCTAACTCAAAATTATTGCCAAATCAAAAAACCTGTAATCTGAAGAATATAGCCCATGTGAAGAGTAATAATGCAGCATGTCTCTAGCAGCTAGCATTATATAAAAATATACGCTTACACTGATATGTGCCTGTGAGAATTATGAAAATTTGCAAAAAAACTACTTAATACATGCTGAGGGCCTTTGGAGAAGTTTTCAGAGCAGCAGTGTCTCATACATTCTTACAGTTCTTTAAAACCCTAAAAGTAGCTAGACACTCTCAGATTATTAATTGGTGCATTTGAAGACCCAACGTAATCTAAAGATAATTGTTGCAAAAGAGGCTTCAAGTGCAAAATCTTCATTAAAGGATTTTAATAAAAGTCTGAAATACAATTTCCTCTCCCGTATATTTCTTCAAAAATTTCTGTTTACTTCATATCTTCAAATAAGTTTCAATAAGAATAGTCTTATTGGAAATACACATTATTGCTGTCTCACATTTCATCTCTTACTACTAAATTCCAAGTTTTACCAATTTGTGTTTTAAAAAAATCCCCTTCTATTCATGCTCTGAACAGACATCCTTATCTATGATTGTCTTATTGCCTTAGATTTTAAGAAAATATTTTTCTAACGAAAAGGATAGTCTAAATTCACTCATGACATGTTTCGTGAAAGTAATTTGAGCTTTAAGCTGATTTTTTTTTGTTGTCCAGTGGTCAACTTCATTTACCTGGAACGTTGTATTAATCCTTAACTGAAATAACACTAATAGTATAACCATTTGTAAAAGGGGAAATCACGTTTTCCAGATACTTTCAGTTAAAAAGATGAGTTTCTAGTCTTCAGAGAGTAAGTAAGTTATTAGTAATTATGAAAATTACCTTGTTTGAACTTCAGAGCTCTGTAAACTTCTTGATGTGATCTGATAATCCTCTGCTGAATTAATTTCTGTAGAGGAATATTGATCTCCATGAAGAGCTTTTTTTTAAATAATTATATATGTATGAGCCTTTAAATATAAGATGCTGCACAGCTGTCCAAGTGGAAGTAATGAAGCAATGGAAGATCTAAAGCTAACATAATGCCCTGCTGCAGTCTACAACATGTTTTTTTCTGCAGGTTCAAACAGCATTAAGTTTTTTCAAGAGTAAGAATAGCTGTAGCCTTTCTGGATGTGGATGATACCATTCTGGTTTTTTCCTACTCATAGTTAATCCTGAAATAGCCTGGGATTTTGTACGTATGAAGTGCAAGTGTATGCTGATTTACTTTCCTTTCTTTTTAATCCAGAAAATATTTCTGAATGTACTATAAAAAGGACAAATATTTTATCATCAATTTATATTACTGCATTTTAATATGTGCCTTTCAAATGCTTGTGCTGTAGTATATCAGGGTTACTCATTGCTGGCTGTAGGGGTGTGATGGGCAACAAAATGGAGCTGTCGAACCTATTGATGCAGATACAGCTATATCGTCTTCTGGATCCTGTTTACTGAAACGCTTCCATAGATTAGAGAGGTCAGTTTAGAACCAGACGTGAATTCAGTTTGGCGAGCTGTCATCCTGATGCAAGATCATCAGCAATGAACTGAATGAATAGTTGTGGGGTTTTCTTTTCCAAAAAAGAAGGGATGGGAGGAAAAATTTAATTTTGGTTGTTCAGGAAAATTCTGTCGGAGAAGTTTTGATATGCGGTATCTAACAAGAACAGAATTGAGGTGACATCAGAATGGATTACACTTGATTTGGTTTGCAGATGGTTCTGTTTCATCAAGTTTGATTTGACTCTTTTGTATATTTAAGTAGAAACACTAATTTAGTATCTCTGGTGTGAATCTCGGTGACCCTCACAAAGATCTCTCATTCTCATGCCTCTGAAAAACTGTGAGTGAAATTTTCCCTTTTAAATTTTTGTTTGTGGGTAGGTTATCCAGAATATAGTATTTAATTACAGCATATTCTGAAGTAAAAGTAATTTTTTTGTCTCTTTTGCATAAAATATATTCCTCAAGTTACATGTAGCATTTCTGATAGTTTTTTGTTCTCCAGTTTTGTAAGATATGTCCGCTGTCTGTGTTTTTCTGTAAAGTCCATCATCATGTTTTAGGGGTCCCTTAATTTGCCAGAGCTATGTGAACTCTAGCTTTGACGTATTGGTGTAAACTCCTATTAATACCACTGGCCGCAGCCAAACACTGTTTAACATACATAAAGAGAAGTAAATTTATCCCTTGCTGTAATGATGCCATACAGTGGTTTAAGCTGCTGAGGATTTGCCTTAAGAACTTTGTAGCTGACAAAAAATTCTCATTGGCATCTCATTTCTGTTAATGATCTCAGTGTTAAGTTCTTATCTATTTTTTCAGTTCCCTGATTCAACACTTCAGACATTTGTGGTCTGTTGCATTTTTTGCATCACCAAAAAATTACTTTTACTTAATTCTTTCTATTTCTGTACAGTTTTGGTCCAGGGTACAACTTTTACTATAGCCTAGTTTTAAACAAGATTATTTGGGAAGTTGGAGATACGGAGAACTTCTGGGTGTTGTTCTTTCTTTCTGTGTTCTGCTTGTGACTGGTTTGGGAACGCTGTCTGGTTTTCAGGTGATAGGTGACAATATCTTCCAAAGATGCCCCCTCCGGATGGCTGGCGTGAAGCTCTGGATAGGCTAAAGTTAAGCCTTTAAAACTGTGTTCATGTGACGTGTGATGACTTCTTATTTGGCTCTTGCAACTAATACAGTCACAGCTTAACTGCAGGCTTCATCAGGCAGGAGCTATTAAGGGGCAGAATTTTTTTGGGAAGGAATCCAGTTGTACACCTTTACACTATTTTTTGCTTATTGTGAGTAATACTCTTGCTGAGGTGGCCTAAGAAAGGATTTTAAAATAGTAGTGTTCATGTACAGACTGATTTAACTACATAGTTTGTTTGTGGTCCTTCCCCTGACTTTGTAAATATTTATTTCTGTTTTATTTTTATGTTCTGCCAAGCTCTATTTCTGCAATTCCTTTCTTTAAGCTAGCATTAGTGGATGAATACTCAGTAATATTAACCAGTTTGAGAAATGACTTGGTGAAAAGCAGAATTAAAGTGTAGTCGTCATCCGCGAGTTCTGGACATGCCACCGTGCTTTTCCAAGTTAGTGTGTGTTGATTGGGAAAATGTGTTAGAGCTGCTTAACTCTCCTACGACTTCCTTATCTCCTGTGTAGCCTATGTCACCCCATGGTGTCCACCGGGTGTTCTTGCCCCCGAATTATCAACTCCTTAAATGAGTTAAGGGTTCATAGACATCTCTTAATGTATTTAATTGTCCCTGTTTAGAAAGGTATCTCTAATAGTGTTTCTGCTGTCAAAGGAGAGTGGCTGAATGGGTTTTAAATTACTGTCTGGCTTGCTGAGCGTTCCCAGTCCTTCATTCACCTAAGTTTTTTCTGTTGTATTCCCTATGATTTCAGTATCAGTGTTGTAATACACTTTGTAATTGTCAAAGCTAAGATGTTAAGCATCGGGAATATGTAGCAAGTATGCTTTTGATAATGCTAAATAACTTAAGATATCAAGGTTTGTACAGTTCTGATTTCTGTTAGAGTGTTGATAGGAGTGTCTCTTTTCCCCTATGTATTTGTGCTTGCCAGTTTTTGGGATGCAACACCCCTGAACTCAGATTGGCAAGGCCACTATCCTAGCCTCCATAAATTAATTCATTCTGCAATAATAGGATTATTTCCTCACACTGAAACTTCAGGAAAACCTATGAATACCAGATTACTTCCTTCCAACTGACATTTATCTTTTACTTGGAAAATTCCTTACCCGTAGGCCACTGTCTGCCAGAGAGTTGCATGTAAAGTTTCCCATCAGTTCCAGGAGGACTTGTGGATGCAAAACGGTAGGGTGAACTTTTAGCAGAATATTATGGCAGCGTCATGTGATTAAGCTTGTTTCATTTTAATCCCCTATTTTCAGGGGGTTTCGGTTTAGCCAAAATCACTTACTCAAAGCTGAAATGTGGCACGTTTGTTCTCCACTGGGAAGTATGCTTCTGTTTAATAATATTTTTATGAGATTGTATTTATGGAAACTGAAAGAAAAATGTCATGAAGCTAGTTTTGTTGCACTTTTCTAAGGCTTTTGTATTTTGCATAGACTTTTAGAATATGAACAAGTTGTTTGGGGAAGTCAAGGCTTAAAACTTACGGTGCCCCAGCGTAGCAATGTATTACGTGCATTTTCATTCTAGTGATATATGTATTATTTTAATGGCATGTAACTAGTGTATTTATATGGTAGTTGGGAAGCCCAGTGGATATTTCCTGCTGCAGAGGAGCCATTGGCAGTCCTGGTTCCACAGTTCATGAACTGACCTGTTTTGACAGTAGACTGCATTTGCAATAATGGGATAGTCAATTTTTGTTTCTGAACTCTATTTCAACAGATGGGGAGAAAGAGGCTGCTCTTTTTTTTGTTCCATTGTTGAAATTTCTCTGGAGGCTTTTACTGGTTTCCAATTATTGCATATGTTCAATCAGGATAATTACTTGGGAATCAGTTCCGTAAAGAGGGCACGAGTACATGTAACATACTCCAGTAATTAATCCTTGGAACTTGCAACATTTCAGTTTGTTAGAAACTTTTCATTTTGCATATATCGTAAGGTAATTTTTACATTTTTAAGTAGCACTTTTATACATATCTGAAGGTGGTTTTTTTTTTAACAGAAATGTTTTTTCTGTATGTTATCTAATGGAAAGAAAGTATAACACTACTAAACGAAGCATCGACTAGTTAGCCTCCAGACTGTAAGTTCACTTTAGGTCAGTAATGATCAAGAGTTGTTCAATGTGTATGAAATAAATCAATGATCCCATTTAATATTGGACAACTCTCTAGATCAAAGTCAGAAGGGCATTAATTGGTACCCTCCAACTCTTGGATGAGGGTACTTTCAGTTTGGGTGTGAGGCAGAATTGACAGAACAGTGTGATGAATTTTGGACTTCATGAAAGAACAGAATTTTACTGATGTCTCAGACTAACTTAACAGCACTGTATTGGATAAGGACTAACCTTGTTTGAGACGACACTGCAGCCAGTACTAATATCTCCTAAATAGCTATTTAAAGCTTATTTTCCATGGCCTTTAAAGAGGATGTAAAAAACAGTGATTCTTAAAAGCTCTTCTTATCCATCCAGCTTTTCTGGTTTGTGTTGGTTTTATACTCCCTTGAAACACAACTGTTAGACTGACCTAACAATACATGTATGGGTTTACTAATTCTTGTTCTAGACAGCAAGCACTTTTCTCTTTTCCAGAACCCTTTCAAATGGTTTACACACACGCATTGACATACATAGATATTTTACATATATAGAGAGGTTTTACATAAATGTATATATGTACATATATGTATACAGACATGTATACATATATATGTATACATATATGTACATATGCAGGTTCTTAATAAAACTGAACATGTTTCAAGAAGTGCTTGCATCTTGAATACTTAGGGTGGTGTATTAGCGTATACATTTAAAAGGTAAGGAGGAAAAAAATATTTTGGTTGCTTCTGGTTAGAGCTGAGAAATACAGGTTTGAGGAAGATTTGGAAGTATGCTCAAATTGTATTTCACCCTGTTTCTGATTTGAAAGGCACAAGCTCTTAATCATTGGAACTTAAAAGGTCAGCAAGCATATTTTAAGCTAAACCTTTTGGAGGACCAATATGCTTTTAGTTTGCAAGGACCACTAAAGATCTGGGCATTTACTTTCTCCATAATGTATTCTGTATGAGTATTTAGTATGTATGCCTTCAATTTGCCAATGTTGTCATGTTTTCTTCTTAATTATTCATGAAATAAAGATTGAAAATAGCAAAATATGTGTTTGTGTTTTCTTGAGTGAAGCCACTACAAAAGGGAATATTTTAATGCTGTTTGTGGCACCGTGGTTTTTCAGGAGTAAATGTTACAGGAAGTAGCTTGTGGAGGTTTGTATGCTATGGATGGGAAGTGCATGCGAATGATTTGCATGCACATAACCTCATGATTTTTTTGAAGTTATGTCTCTTTTGGCATACCAGCATACTTTACAGTATCTACCTCCAAAGGGTTTTAAATGATAAGGTGGTGAGTACCCTAGATAAGAGGTACGTATTTAAGGCATCTGCTTAGCCTGTATTGTCCTAGTCTTGAATACGAGTTACAGAGGAGGGAATTGCAGAGAATATGTTCAATTTTGGCAACTTCTGTAATACATTGCAGGATTAGAATTATTTAAAGGTTACTTAGCCAACCCAAGTAAGGCAATGCACACGTGTGCTCGCTCGCTTCCTCTCTCTTTTTAAAGGAACTGGGCTGGCAAGGGATTGGGGACTTAATCTCTAGAACAGTTCAGAGTATTTAAAGCAGATGCCTAAAAATAAAATTTCAGGGTGAAAATAAAGACTAGAACACCTTAAATCTGATTTGGTCTCAGTCATTCTGGATGGTAACTGTTCTCAAATGTTCAAAGCTGTTGAACAGTTCAAAGCTGATTTAGAGCTTTAATTTCAAGTGCTCTGGAATAAATTGGATCCACAGGTTTGCACTGAGCTCCTCTTTACTTCAAATGTTGTTCTTAAATGCACTGACTAGTATAGGTATTTTAATTCTACCTATTTCTTAACTTTTTTTTGGGAGAGATTTTGTGTGGTGTTTTCTGACTGTTCATCAATCCAGAAAAGTCTATCTCAGTAATGTTGTTCTGCAAGAAAATGTCTCGCTTCTCCTTTCTTGAGGTGAAATAGTCTCCCTGAATTTGAGTGGTTTAAGAAAACTCTTAGTTCTCAAAACGGATTTATATCCTGTTTTTAAGCATGGATCTTCAGTTGTCATACTTCACTTTAAAACATTTATTTTTAAAAGTAGTGTAGTAAACTCATGTCAGAAAATAAATGGTTTTCTTTTCTGTAGCAACTGCATGACAGCATTGTAGAAGTGACTTGTACGCCTGCAGTTGGCAATCTGAAGGTCAAGACAAGCAGCAAGCAGGACACAGGTCAGGCCTGAGGTATGCTAAAACTACTGCCTGCACAATCTGTAGAGCTGCACCTTTTCTGTCCCATATCCACTGAAATAATAATCCCTAACCAAAGTTTTTTTTTCCTGGGCTGTCTTTCAAGTTGTCACTAGAGAATTTTGTTAAAAACGTGAAACCTGCTTCACAAGTGTGTTTAAGTTGAATATAATAAAACCAGTTAAATACTTTTGAAGGTCTTACTGCAATGAAAAACTGCAGCTATATGGAATAGTAAAGCAAAACCTCAGAAGCAACAGCAATACAATATTCTGTTGTATTAAATCACAAAAGCTTATATTGGAATCATGGTTGTTCTGCAGTTAAATTCTGTATAGGAACTAGGTTAGCATTACAGAACATTCTGTAGAATATAGAATTGTAGAAATTCTGTATAGCTACAGAACATAGCTTTAGAACAGCTAAATTCTTAACATCAAGAGTTTCACAATTGCTTTGATCGACAGAAGAGACTTGGATTATATCCTGTGCGTTGCCAAGAGTTGTATGTAGTTCCACAAAGTGCATAGACAAGAGGGGTTCATGAAGATGTAAGTTCTTCCCACACAAAATTCTTCTAAAACAGAGACACTAACTTATCATAAGAAGTTAACTCCCTTCTCCAGATGGGAAGTTATTAATAGCCAGCAGCTACTGTTATGAGGTTAGAAAGAGGGAAGAAAAAAAAAAAACCAGCTGAATTCTGTGCCTTTCATATTGTTCACCCTCTTTTTAGCTCCCTTGCTCAGTGTTTTGTCTAGGGTTGAGGGTTTTTTTCAGCACTATCTTTCCTTAGGCCCAGCATTTGTGTTCTGGTTTCTTAAACTGGTATGTTTTCTATTTCATCCTCAATACTAAAGGTTGAGTGAGGTACAGAATTATTCTTTGAATTTGCTCAAGAAGTATTGTTCAATATTCAATTGCTGAACGTGAGCCGGCAGTGTGCCCAGGTGGCCAAGAAGGCCAACAGCGTCCTGGCCTGTATCAACAACAGTGTGGCCAGCAGGAGTAGGGAAGTGATCGTGCCCCTGTACTCGGCACTGGTGAGGCCGCACCTTGAATCCTGTGTTCAGTTTTGGGCCCCTCACTACAAGAAGGATGTTGAGGTGCTGGACCATGTCCAGAGAAGCGCAACGAAGCTGGTGAGGGGTCTGGAGCACAAGTCTTATGAGGAGCGGCTGAGGGAACTGGGGTTGTTCAGTCTGGAGAAGAGGAGGCTGAGGGGAGACCTTATCGCTCTCTACAACTACCTGAAAGGGGGTTGTGGCGACGAGGGTGTTGGTCTCTTCTCCCAACTAACTAGTGATAGGACGAGAGGAAGTGGCCTCAAGTTGCGCCAGGGGAGGTTTAGATTGGATATTAAGAAAAATTTCTTCACCGAGAGGATGGTCAGGCATTGGAACAGGCTGCCCAGGGAGGTGGTGGAGTCGCCATCTCTGGAAGTGTTCAAAAAACATGTGGATGCGGCGCTTCAGGACATGGTTTAGGGGACATGGTGGCGCTGGATTAATGGTTGGACTTGATGATCTTGAAGGTCCTTTCCAACCTTTGTGATTCTGTAATAAGAATTTGCTCAAGTAGTGATGGTACTTTTGGAAAGCTCCAAGACTTCCTGTAATGAATCACTGCTTGATGCTGCAACCCAACGCCTTGAATGGAAACGTTAGCTAATTAGTGTCTTTATTCCTGGCAGCTCAAGATTAGAAGAGCATTTATGTCTGATTAAATGGCTTTTATTACCTTTATTTCTATTAGAAAACTTGCTTTGAAACTTCTCCCATGCAAGTCTTTGTTTAGAAAAAATTTTGTCTATGAATTTAAAAACAAAAAGTAGATAAGGGACTAATGCCGTTAATCCTAATTCAGGCTAAGGTTTTTAATAGTCTTTATGTCTGCTATTGCCCTCTGTATCACCATGGTTTAACTGAACTCTGTAGAACCGAATTTCTGTATATGAAATGCCCTGTTTGAAAAATATGTCAACTTTTCTTAGATGTTCTTTGCCCTTCAGGATTTTCAGTTCTTTGGAACCTCCTTAATCTCATTATGAAAATAGGGTTGAACACAGTAGTGTCTTATCACATTATTGTTACTGCTAGACATTTGCATTGATTATATAGTGTGAAGGAATATTTGTGCTTCTCTTCAGTGCTGTGCATAGCTCACTCCCTTGTTTATGCTTCCTTTTCTTAAACCATTTTGGGCTCTTTCCTCATGCCAGAAGCCTAAAAGTTAAGCTCTTAAAAATGAAAGAAACTTGAGAAGGAGACATAACAGTCTGGAGACGACTTCACGGAGCTGTTGACAATATCATATTTTTCAAAAATAAATATCCCACAGAGCACTGAAATGCCAGCGTGTTGAGTTAACGCTGTGTGTCTCTGTGGGGCCGCATTCAGAGTCCATCAGCTGCAATGGAGTAAAGCCCAGGGTAAAGCCTGCGGTGCACATAGCCAGTGCACTCTCTTGAAAAAGGAAATCACAACATTGGAGGGTATGATCCTGAGGGGTGCTGCAGTTCAGGAGCTGTTGGGTGTTCAGTCCTTTGAAAAATCTTTCCCCAAAATGGCTGGTCTAACAAAATAACATAGCTGGACTATTGTCCCAGCAGAGAAGAAACGTAAAGGGAAGGCACACCGCAGTTTTCTTCTTGGCCAGAGGTACAGATATTACACAGGGTGCTAAAACACTAACTTAGCTTTATAAACCTATGAAGTTCCATCATTTTGCACCAACATCTCCAGCACACACTATTCCCTAGCAGGGAGTGGTGGGGAGCACGGTCAGTAGCTACTTCTTGTCTCCAATTTGTGTTGTGACAGGAGCTTGGATATACACAATGTGGATTTTGTCAAGCTGAATAAGGGCTGCCCTCTCATTGCTCCTTAGAATAAAATGAGAATAGTGTAAATGAGGAAGAATCATCTGACGACTTCTGGGCCTTGCAACTCCAACAGTTCCTTTATTGTATAAAGGTAACTTCTATATATTACTATTATAGAAAATAAATAGCTGTTGCTCTGCAGCTCCCACATGATGATTCATGCTACCAGTTTTTCTTCTATTAATAGTCTACAAAGAGTGCTTAAATTTAGATTGAACTCCATCTCATAGTCTGTCATGCTGAATAGCATTTAGAGAAATGAAGCCACAGTCTGTTTGGGCAGTGCTTTTTACAGAGACTAGTCCAGCTCTCGACATGAAATTACTGAAAATCCTTCTTTCATTGCTGACCTAAGTGAAAATGGACGAATTTAAACAGTGTTGGGGATATGGGTTTGCATTTCCCTGTGAGCACAATTCTTACCTTGACTTCAGCTTGTTTTCCTTAAGCTTAAGTAAAAGTGGAACTCTTATGCTCTAATTGAAGAGTTTGTGATAAGGGACAGAGTGTGTCTTGGTTAAGTTGTTAGCAGTGGGCATTTCCAGCAGAATTTTGAATGTATAACTTTGTTAAAGAACACTCTTTTCAGAAAATCTAGCTTCTTTTTTTTCCCAATGTTGATTTTAAAATTGCTAACAAATATTTAATGTTGAACGATGTAGGAGAAATAATTGCATATATATATATACACACATGTTGAATTTTTTTTTTTTTTATATATATATCTACCTGTAATGTTGAAGGATTTGCTAGTGTTTCCAAAGGACCTCAAGTAACCCTGCCTCCATCCCTTCTCTTAGACTAACACAAGTCCCCTTCACTGCTTGAGGAGATTCAGGCAGTATTTGTGGGAATGGGATTACGTACAAATCAGAACACATCATTTTAAGTGTCCCATTTAACAACATTGCATATGTGTTCTAAAGGAATCACAGAATCACTAGGTTGGAAAGGACCTTTAAGATCATCAAGTCCAACCATTAATCCAGCGCCACCATGTCCCCTAGACCATGTCCTGAAGCGCCACATCCACATGTTTTTTGAACACTTCCAGAGATGGCGACTCCACCACCTCCCTGGGCAGCCTGTTCCAATGCCTGACCACCCTCTCGGTGAAGAAATTTTTCCTAATATCCAATCTAAACCTCCCCTGGCGCAACTTGAGGCCATTTCTTTTTGTCCTATCACTAGTTACTTGGGAGAAGAGACCAACACCCTCGTCTGTTTGATGCTTCTTTGCAAAATATGTATCCCTTAAATGTAATTTTGCATATATCAGATGATTCAGTCTGGTTAGAAAGGAAAGTTTCACGACAGGGAAGAGCTCCAAAACTAGTAAAGAGTAATCTCTTAAAGACAGAAATATTTTTTTCTATTTAAAAAAACATTAATTCCTCCAGATTCTGTTCTAGACAAACTGCTGATCGTTTTCAGACCTTCACATGGAAGCCTCAACACATAGGTATGATTTTCCTGTTATCTTGCTGCTTACCAGGGTGGCCAGCTGGTTTGGTTATAGTCGTTATATATCAGTCTGTTTTGTGTTTACAGTGGCATTGCTGAGGTGCCCAAGCAGACTGTTGCTCAGGCAGTATCAGGAAAGAGAAGGGTGAGTTTCATGACAGGTCTCAAGTGTGAAGTTTTTATTTATTTCGCTCTCACCTTTTTAAAATAAGCATTTCAAGATTTATTCTACGCAGTCTTTCTGGAGCTTACTACTTAGCTCAGCTGCTAAGTCTGAGAAGTGCAGATACTCTCATATCACTGCTTTCCATCTGCCCAAAATTCAGGAGTTTGGATTGTTCAATTAGGAGATGGTGTACAGTATGTTACTGCAACTCTGCTCTTCAGGAATGAAAAAGCCCTTCTTGGCTGTACACAGGAGAATCAGATAACTTAATTTCCTTCCTTGCAGTGCTGGACTTCTTTCGGATCAGCCTGAGCCAGCAGCAGACTCTAGGCATGTGCCAGTACCTTCCCCATGCCTTGGAGGCTGCTGGAAGCTGTTTTGTTTCCACGTAGTTTCAGCCTACTTCTTCATGTAGTCCCTTCTCAAACTGTTTCTGGACACAGCAGTCACAGTAATGCTGTGTTTTTCCTTCATGAGTGACTAATACGGGAAAGGAAGTTAGCACTCTCTTGTAGTGCTTCCCTTCCACATATTATAAAGACAAAGAAAAAAGAAAATAAATCTGATTGTATTCCTTACTGTCAATTTACTCTCATTGTTGGCCACTGGTAAGGGAGGACATAAATAGAAATATCTACAGGTAAGGACAATACACATTGAATACGCACAAGAAGAAATATCACCTGAAGAATGGAGGAGTTCTGATAACTGACAGGAACAATAGCATAAAAATCATAGAAAGCCATTTAATTTCTTAATTCCAAAGAAAGGCAACAGATCTGTTCAGATGTTACTGTAGTAATGAAAGCTATCCTATCCAAGTGCTAAATAGGACATAAAACAGCAGCTGCTCATTATAAGCACATTTACTTGTGCAGAAGTGAGAAATGAGCATGCAAAATAATAGAGGAACTGGCTCAGTTGCTCTGGGAGGTGTTAACACTGATTTTTAACATCATGAAACATTGCAGAATTCCCAGCTCCACAGAGAAAATCAGTAGGTGACAACAGGGACGTGATACACCATCCAGACTGGAATGGCTGATGAGGGAAGGAACCAGTGGTTTGGTGTTTTTGGTATAGTGGTATCAGAACGCTTTTGGGGGGGGGGGAAGTAATTTCTAAGAAACATTAGAAGCTTGTCAGGATGCCATTAGCAGCCAGCCCTGTGAAAGCACTGGGACATTTGCTTTGGATCTTCTATGACTTCCTGATTTAGAAGAAAATCATCATAGTCTACATCAAATAATCTTAAAACTGATTAGCTGCAAAAAAATCAAAGAAGAGTTATAAATGGGAGAAGAAACATCCAATGAAGCATTTCTGGGGTCCTTCAAAGGTATGTTGTTCAACATCTGTGACTCAGAAAACTTATAAGATGATGTGTTGAGGATGGGACTGTTGGGAGGAACCAGCCTGACAGCTTAATAAAGGGAGCTGACTGCAACAACTTTGTTTTTAATGTACTCAGGAACAAAATAATATTTAGAAACTGCATCCCTGCTCCTTGAAAGCATTTTGATTCCCAGCTTTCATTGATTTCAGTGGGAGAGAGTAATTTGGATGTCTTTGAGGATCTGGGCCAAAGATGAGAGGCAACCTCTACAATACAGGAAACGCTACGCTGGAAAGGAGCAAGGCCAAACAGACACAGCAGACCCTGGCAGGCAGCTAATGGCTACAGCATGACACTTGCCCCTCTAGTTCAAATACAACTGCACAGCATAAAATTTCATGGAGTATCAGCTAGGAATGGAGAAACACTACCTCTTATACAGGGCAAAAGTGAGACCATTACATAAACAGTGCCCAATTCTAGTGTCAGCATTTTTCAAAAAGCTCTGGCAAACTTCGTGTAGGCAGGCAGCATTTCTAAATTTATCAATATTGCAGCATGTTTTGATGAGGCTTCTAAATTTCTCATAGTCTCCCATTTTTGCTTTTTCTCTTGACTTCGCTAGTCAATATATGTGGTCCTTAAAATCATTGCATGTTACTGTGTGATAGATTACTCCAGTCTTTTCTGTAACTCCCTGGGAAAAATGATGACCTTTTTTTTTTTTTTCCCCCTTCTTTGTCCCTGCAGGATTCCCATTGTGTTTGGAGCAGCGCTCTGGTCTCCACTCCGCTCTAATTCATAGCTGCATGGCTGAGGCAGCCTGTGTACCAGCCTGCCTTCCCATCTGGGGTAAGTGTGGAGGGGAGGACAGCACAGGTGCCAGATGCTGCTGCCAGTGCTAAATTTTTAATGCCTAGATGCTCGTAGGTTTTGAAGTTGGTGCTGAAGTGGCTGGTGCCAATTCTGCTCCGTTTTTCCTACTGTCTTGATACACCAAAAAAACCTAAAGCATCATTCAAGCTCTTGCTGCCAGAGAAGGCTGGGTAAGCCCATTGCCTGCCGGTAAGTGTCATGTGCGTATGCTTCTGGCAGATGTGACATCAGCGAAGCACCTCTGGGTTTGGGAATCCTGAAATAAAAACTTTTGTTGCACAGCACAATCATTCAAGCTGTGGCAGTCCCATGCACAGAGGGTCCTGGGCTGGCTTTCATTGAAATGAATCTGCCGTGGGGCTGGTGGGAAGTGTGGAGTCACGCTGGTGGTTTTTCCTGTTTGTAATGTCCAACCAATAGGAACATGTAGATAAATTACTTGCTAAGATGTAAAGTTGAAAAATAGAAATAAAAAAAACTTAGAAGATATCCACAAAGAACATGGGGTTCAAATTCTTGAGAGGTTCTCTTCCCGCTTCAAAATTGCTGCAAGATGAGTCATGGCTGTTCCCCAAGTCCGTTCCTGCAGAGGAACGGGAGATGGCTGGGGACACGCGCAGCCCCAAGGGGCACGCCAGCGCGGGCCTGGCTCCGGGCAGGAAATGCATGTGAGCACACTGGTGGGATCCACAAAGACCTACCCAGTGGGAAATGTGAAACTTCTGTAAAATATTTAATATGTTTTCTGAGAACTCTTAAACACTTCCAGAGTAGTAATGCACAGGGTTGCCTTGCCATCGGTAGTAATGGCAGTGTAAGTTTCTCTCTGCTTGTGCCGCCTTTGAGGATGTCTCTGCACAGGACTGCACTGTGCCCCTTGGTACAGCTGTAGGCTTAGACTCGCTGGGTGCGTTTCCCAGCCTGGCGGGAAGCAGACGCTTCGGACAATGCGCGGAGAAAGCCCTCCTGCCCTTCCCCGCTTTCATTGTATGCAGATCAAGCACAGTAAAAGCCCGTTTCTGTCACTTGCAGGTCCCCCGGGGCAAGAGCTGGACTTCGTGCAGTAAGTGCCGAGCTCTCCTTCAGCCGCTTTGCGAGAGGCTGGTCCGGGCTGCCCTCGGCGCGGAGCCCCCCGGCGCCCGGTTAGAGCCGGCCGGCGGGTAAAGCCGCGGGGCTGCCGGGCGCCCGGCTCCAGGCGCCGCCGCCGCTCGCTCGGCCCGGGGCGGCCGCGGGACCCGGCGGGACTCGCCGCCTCTGTCCCGCTGGGGCTGGGGCGGGGGCTGAGGCCGGGAGCGGGGGTCGCCGCCCCGCCGCGGGCCGGCCCCGCCGCCGCTCCCGCCCCGCGCCGCCCGCGCCGCCCTGCAGGGGGAGCCGCCGCCGCCGGCTCGCGCCGCCGGGCTGCCCGCGTCCTGCGGCGGAGGGCGCCGCGGGGCGGGAGCGGGGCAGCGCCCGGCGGGCCGGGGCCGGCGCCGGCACCGCCACACGCCTCGCGGGCGCGGCGGCGGAGGCGCGGGCGGCGCGGAGCGGAGCGGCGCCCCGAGGGCAGGTGGGTGATGCCGACGTCGCCGCGGCCGGGCTCCGCGGTGAGGGGCGGCGGGTTCCCGGTGTGCAGCTCTCGGGGCGGAGCGGGACCTCCCGGCCGGGGCGGGCTGCGGGTCTCGCCCCGCTGCCTCCCTCCCGCCCGGGCGGTGCGGGGCGGCCCCGGCGCCCCGCTTGTGCACCCTGAGCCCGGCGGTCGCCGGTCCTGGGAGCCGCTGCGGGCAGCTCCACTTCCCTCCGTCGCGTTCGCGGCAGTCCCGGTCCCTGTCCTGCCTCTCCCGCGAGTTTTAAAAGCGCCTGCCCGCAGCCCTTTGGGTGCTGCCTCACCCGCTGCCCCCAGACGGGGACGGTTTTCCTTGCCGCCACTTTCCCCTGCCCCGGCTCGGATGGCTTTCCACACCGTGCTGATTCCCAACTGTCAGTCCCCTGACACACCCCCACGCTCTGAGATGTTCGCTCCTCGGATCTTCCTTCAAACACGAAGCGCTGGACTTTGCTCCCCTGCACCCAGCCCTCCTTCTAGCCCTTCAGCTGATATTTGTGCTTGTGCTTAATCATAAAATAGTGATTCCACAGGAGCACCCTGCATCCTGTAAACTTCTCTGAGTGGTTAACAGAGGAGATTTCCGTGCACTTTGCAATCGCGCTCAGGTAAAAAGGGCAGGGACTGAATAGATGCCGTTAAACCCGCGTGCAATCTTATCCTGTGCCTTGGCCCCGAAAGGCCCGACCCTGCCTCATCGGCACCAAGCGACTGAAGCAGTTTTTCAGCGGTGTCCCTTCTGCTGCACCTGGGAGCTCACTAAGCCTTGGTACCCCACGAGGATGTTAGCGGAGCTGCCAGTCACAGAGGGGCCTAGTATCTCCGTGCTGGGGGCAGAGGGCAGGTGAAAGGAAGGGGAACAGGCTGCAAGGTGCCGGTTGTCTCCAGAGCTGGTGGGACAATGTGTGAGAAGGCTTTCTGCCCTGGCTGACGGGGCGCCGGGGCCTGCTGGGGTGACCTGCCCCAAGGAGGTGCAGGCAGCCCATCCAGGCAGAGCACCCTGAGCAGCAGGTGTGTTCCTGCGTGTATGTACGTGCTGGTGTGTGGTGCCCTCACAGGGGATGCTCCCGGGAGGAGATTTTTCTGCTGTAAGAGTCGACCAGAAGCACCGCAGTTGCTTTAATGCTCTTTTATGTCCCAGTGCAGTATGAGCTTGGGGTAAGTTTCAAGCGCAGAGGTATTGCAGCTTTGCTATAGTTTGACAGTAGTAAAGGTGGTCAAGTACCCTCTTCAAAACTGCCTTGGGCAGAGAGCCCACAGAGGAGACAGGAAGGGTTAACTTAAAGAGAGCAACGTGACTCACATAGTAAATAGCAGTTAATAGAATTGCTGTAACTACTTAAAATTATTTCCCTAAGTAGATGGTCAACTATTAGATAACTCGATCTTCGGATGTATTTGTTTTCAGGTTTCTTATCAGGCTCGTAAGTCTCAGACCTGTGTAACTCAAGAACTGCAGTAATTGATAAATTCATTCTTTTGCATGAGAGGAACTCTAACAGAGAGAAAGCGTGGCCTGCTCCTGCTGTTAGAAAGGCACCCCCCAGAGCATGTTGCCCAAGTGAAGTAGAAAAAGATTAGATAAAGTGACCAGCAGGGATGTGAGAAATATTTCAATTGAATTAGATCTGTGGAAGAAATACCTTACTTTAAATCTCAATTAAAAAGTCAATACAAATGTAATCACATATCATAAAAATGCTATGAAAACAAAATTGTCTCTAATGTGACAAATGGTTAAATTCTGAATTAACCAGGAAAGCTATGAGCCTCTGAATTTGTAGAGAAAACACATGGGTACAAACTGAAAACATCTACATGTGTATATAAAATTAAAATGACCTATTTTAGGTCATTTTAAGAAAAAGGCAAGTAAGTCTCCTTTTTAATGCTGTTCAGGTGATAAATCTGTAATTATATACATGAATTTACAGAGTAGGTAAACATGTACATATTCTGTATCTCTTTCCACACATATTTTTATACATAAAAAATAGAATCAGCCTCGTCCTGTGCCAGGTCAGGGGATGTCAGCCCAGTAATGATGTTTTTAGCCTCTGCCAGTGGGTGCAAAAGGCACTAAAGATCTGAGCTGAAAAGCCTCCTGCCAGGTCTCCCATGTTTGCATTTCTATTTTGCTGATATTTTAATAGGATGTTTCCATAAGGGCTGCTGGCACGATTGCGTCTGGATGCAATCAACTTTTGAAAGCTATTCATCTTTTTTGTTTAATCTTCAATAATGGATTTTATGTGGAGCCCTGTGGTTAAGCCCTCTTAAGAACTACTGGGAGAAGCCTGGTCCAGCAGGAGGTTTGGAGGGACAGTTGAATCTTCACTCTTTCTCTCAGTTGTGTTTCTCTGAAGGGTCTGGGCTGGCTGGCCGAGTACATCCCTTCGGTCTTGAGCCTGGCAGCTCTTCCATCTGGTGTGGAGGGAAAACCTCGCCTTTTACCACTTCCTTTCTGCTTGGGTGACTGATGGCTGTATGATTTCTCATCTGTACAGGATGTTTAAGGCTTCACAGATTTTCCACCGAAACACTTACTTTCACTATGCTTCAGCTCTTTGCTGCAGTTTGACATTTCTGCCCGCGTTTTTGCATGTGAGATGGGACAAGGCATAGCGTGGCTGAGCTCCCTCTGAGTTCTGCGTAGCTGTGCATGAGGGGTTTTCCATCCCAAAGGCTGGTATCAGCATCTCCCTTGGCGTCCTGCAAAGTTTGTCCTTGTCTTCAGCTTGAACAGATTTCAGCTCTTCTTGTTCATTCTCTCCATCTGATCTGGATGGTGAATAACTCTCTAGGTCCTTCTCTATTGCGTGCTTCCATCTGGAAATGGAGATGGGCTATTAAAGCTTTCTTTTTTGTTGGACTCTAAACTGAAAACCACAAGATCTTGATCTGTGTGTCAAGGAATTGGGGAGGACTCTCACAAGTCAATGGAGAGTTACTCCCTTTCATCAGGGTCTGTTATTTAGGAGGCTTGGTTGCCTCATGGATCACCTCAGGTTTTGCATCAGTGCACCTGAACAGCCTTGGAGAAGCTACTTGAACATGATGGCACCAGTTCCTGGCCTCTCTGCTCATTTTAAAAAGGCAGAAAAAGTTGCCTACTTAATGAGATGCTGGTGTAGCTGAATACTGAGTATTGGTCTGTTAGGGGTAAAGAATCAGCAGCGTTCTGCCTTAGGAGCGAAAGAGGCTCTAGGCAGATACACCAAAGGTGGTTTAACCTCTGAAGGCTTCGGTTTCCTCTCTAGAATCAGAAGATGCCTCTCCCCTCCCAAGGGTTGCATCTGTGTCAGGAATAATTATTGGTTGTATTGCACTTTTTTTCCCTGAAGTAAATCTCTGAAGTAGATCAGAATGGACAGATGGCACATACAACTCTCAGTTATGGAAAATATCCTCAGGAGGTACTTCGAGGTCGTCTAATCCATGCCTCTGCCCAGAAGCAGGATCAGCAATGCTTTTGCCATTCCCAACAGCTATTTCTCCGTACTGCTCCTAAAGACCTGCAGTGGAGACTCTGCACTTCCAACACTCGGATGTCCAGCTTAAACCTCCTTTGCTGTAACTGATTCCTCATCCTGGCCACAGTGGGCAACCCACAGAGGATCAGCAAAGACTATTTAGAAGTGCTTCAGCAAATGCAGATATTTGGTAAACATGAGTGAATAAAGGTGTGATCTCTTTCACTCCTCAGCCTGAGTTCTGTAAGGAGCAAATCATATGAAACCTGGCTACCCTGTGCTTGCGGTGGCTGGACGTCCGCAGTAGCACAGGAGGGGTGGGGTAGGTAGGCTGCGATATGGCGTCGTGTGGTGATGCGGTTGCAGTTAGGATGAAGTTGTTTGGGTAAACACACAGCGATGAGGTTCTAAAAAGAGCTGAAGAGCCATTAAGTGCTTAGGAGAGTTAAGAGGAAAGACAAATGCAACAGGATGGCTTCTGTAAAACTTACATATTCGGGATGATCACCGCTGTCAGGCAAAAGCGTTAACAGCGCTGTGGCATGTGTTTGAGTGTGAGCTTTGTCCCTTCCTGTCAGGACACCCGGGGCTTGATATGGGTGCTATAAACAGACATCTAGTGCTATGAGAGACATCTCGATGGGGCTGGAAGAGAATAGGATAGGACCTAAGGGAGGCACATGCCTTTCTAAAGTGACAGCAGAGGCTCAGGTGATAGCTTAGAGCACTTTAGACCTCACTATTCACTTATATTTCAGCAACTAACTCAAACCTTACCCATTTAGTTTATGACTTGTTCTGGAGAAAGGATGCTTTTCATCATTGGGCCTGTTGGTTGATTATTAAAACCAAAAATTACCAGGTAGCATAAAATACAATGTACCTTATGTAAAGTATATGCAAATGCTATTGTAGAAAATACACAAGAGCAGAGGTACTGGAGCCTCCTTGTCCACAAAGCAGCAGTAAATCTAGTGCTAGGAAGGCCACACTTGAAACTTTATTTATGTTTTACGGCTCTTGCTGGTTTTTTTTTTTTTTTAAGTTACACATTTCTAGCCCAAATAAATAATTTGTTACAACTACAAATGCAGCAGTGGAAGGCAGGGTTTGAAAAGACATGACAGCTACAAGATAAATTCTATTTATCTTGGGTGATAAGTCAGGGGTTGCATGCAGTAGGTTTATCACTATCTGACAGGTAACAAGATAAAGTCCAGGTGTTACATAGGGATGTGGAAAGACCTGAAACAGGAATAAAGAATACTTTACATAGCATTTTTAGGGAACATTTGCAAACAATGCATCTGAGACAATGGAGAAGTTAGTGGGGAGTGAAACTTCTTGCAGGAATGGTTCGAGCCAGGGACAGGGGGAGGGAAAGGCATATAGAGGATGAGGGAATCTTCCTGTCCGTGTCTGATACAAGGAGAGGAAAAGGGGGTTTTCCTGAAGCTTTGGAGACGTGACGAATGACACGCTGGGCTCCTGTCTGTGTGTTGATTAGCATTTGTGATTGCACTCAAACCCAGGGTGGAAGGCACTCAGGCAATTCTCAGGAGGCCTCTAGTACTTGCAGACTGTGGCTGTTTTATCTGCTGGCTAGCTGAGATACAGCGTTCTCCGTCTCCCTGTCCCCGTGTTTATCCCAGGTGATGCTCACAGCGACAGTTGCGGCTCCTTGTTCAGCAGCTCTTCGAGGAGGACAGGAGAGGGATTTTTCACTGGTGGAGCCATTTGAAGCTCAGCGGAACCTGAACCAGCATCAGCTGGGGGTCAGGTCTGCGTATCTCCCTGGGCAGAGTCCCTCATGCGTTTGAGTGAGTAATGCTGTTGAACAGAGGGAAGTGTAATTTGGTCTCATTCTGCTCTTCTAATGCGTCCCTTTGTGAGTGGTGAGGTTTGCACTATTTTCCTCGTTAGAAGTTTCTTTCCTTGTTTAGTATTCAAACCTCAGAGGCTCTCCCATTTTTCTCCTGGTTTTGCTTCTTTGGAGCTATTTTGTTTCTGTTTTAGACTGTGTTCTCCTCTCACTTCCTGTCGCCCCCAACCCTTTTTTTTTTCTCCTACTAGGGGACCATAAATGTTTCTGCTCTCTTTGCCTCTTCTGTAATGTTGGCCTGTTACCTGCATTCCCTTCTTGTACTGGGAAAGTCCTCTACAAACTGACCTATCATTTTGGTTGTTGAGGTTTCCCCAGAATAGGGTTGTCAGATCCTGGTATGAATCAGTTGTTGAGATTAAGGAGTTAAGGGAAGTGGGCTGTTAAATATCATATTCTGTGGTGATAACAACTTTGTTTTCAGTCCGAGATGTATATACTTGGGCATAGACTGGGATTTTCCATGGGAAACATTTCCCAGGATAAAGGACAGCTAAGATGTATGTGGCTCTTTAATACAATCTTCAGAAGAGAGGCACATGATTGAAATTGATTTGAATAATTACAGTTTCCACATACGTCCGATCCACAGATCAGTGCCCAGGTTCAATGGGATGATGGAAAATAACATCAGACTGACTTGGGCTGGCACCAGCACCATTACAGTTCCTGGAGCATGTGCAGGGAAGCACGCTGACTTTTAAAAAGTTTCTTAAATGTTCTGCAGCCTGGATTTTTGGCAAAAAATGACCAATGCTAATGGCTACCTAGTCAGGGTTTCCTTAAAATACGCTGATTCCAAAAAGTGCTTCCCTCCCAGAAATCAGGCCTCTAGCTGGAACTGTTAAAACTGAGGCACCTAACTTTGTCAAACGCCTAAAACAAGTTAAGCTTTTGTTTTATGTCATCCTGTGTCTTGCTAAATGATGACCCAAACTCTGCTTGACCATTATGATGCATTTAGGGTTATAATGGCGGAACTGATGTGGTTACGTGGTTCTTTTTCTCTGGTACAGCTGTGTAGTGTCAGCTCCTGCAGGATATAGAAAGGTAGGAAGCTGTATGCATGGGCTGAAGACTGGAAAGAGGATTCATTGTCAGTTTTTGTTGTCTTTCCTACCCCTTTTCCTAAAGGAAAATCTTCCCTTTTTTCATGTAGCTATAGTACAGCCTAGCTGTATGATTACAGCAGGTAAGAGATGGACAGAGTCTGCTTGGGAGAAACCATCCTAAAGTCTTGGGGATATCTGTTCTGGGTGCCTCCCTGGGATCCACCTCTCCTCGACTAACTTCTTTTGTATTTGGAGTCAAATGCCACAGTCCCTAAGGAATTTGCTTTGGGAGTCTTTTTTTGGTTTATCTTTGTTCAGCAAGGTGTGAGGTTCCTGGTTGTCATGCATTTGAGAAATGATTGCCGTTTTCTTTACAGCTGGAGCATTTAATGGTGTCTTACTGTACAGAAACTGGAAAATATCTTGTTTTCACAGGAGAAAAGGGCCACTTCCCAAGCATGGTAGAGGTGTCTCTAATGTAGCGAGGTACTTGCTGCTGCTCTCCTTGCCTTTCTGCTTCCTCTAGACAAGCATACTAACTCATAAACAGCTAGCAAGTCTAGTAAAATGTTTTCTAAAGTGATTTATGAATCGCTACAGGTTCTCCAGTGCAGTGGTTTGATGTAGAAGGAGAGAAACCAATGACTAGGAATGTCGTTTTCACCAGCAGTTTCATGCTGTCTCCACCCCAGAACATCAGCATCTCTGGCCCGAGCAGTCAGAGGAGGAAGAGGGCAGAGGTGGGAGGCTGTTACTTGTAAGCGGATGTGCTTTTACCACAGCACAAGGACTTAGGAAATGAAAGGACTTTGTTAGGGTCCTCAAAGCACCAGCTAAAGACTGAGACATTGGGATCATTAAGCAGTGACACTGGAGAGTTCTTAATAAATTGAATTATAATCAAGGACTTTGAGGGGAAAAAAAAAGTCACTTTGAGTACTTCTAGAAAGGCTTGTATTGGTGTGGCTGACTGTGATAGTGAAAATGCAAGTCACTTCGCAAGAGTGACAGAAGTATGGTGCAAGTCATAGCAAAGAGAAGAGGGAGGGACAAAGTAAGGGCATGTGGCCTTGAGCCATCACCAGAGCATCAACTCCTCCTTATCCACAGAGGGTGGCAGAGTCCTAAAACTGTCTTAAATAGCGTTGAGACTGAGAGAGAAACACTAAAGGGATGATGAGGCATGACACAGAGCAAATAAGCATTAGTGAGTCCGGGTAAGCATCGTAAAAAAATGGAAGAGAGAAAGTTTCTGGAAACAAACCAAAGAGGCAGAAGATTTGCTGTTGTGGCTTTTGCCTGCTTTTGGGATGAGCAGACACCACCAGCATTGTCACTCTTGTCTAAAAGCGTTTTCACTGGTAGCTGATTGACAAGCTGAGGTGAAATGAGTTGAGTAAAACATACAGGTGCACATCCTGGGAGTGCAAGGGGCCAGGACAAACCCTGGGGCATGGGAGGAAATAGGGTTTCTTGTGTTGGCCAAAAATCAGCTGGTATTGCAATGCACTGTGCGCGTGTGCTCAATCCCCAAGATTGAGCCAGCAGTGAACAGCCCATATAGAGCAAACGGCAGTCAGTGAGGTGGGCCACGCAGGGGCAGAGGATGGGGGAACTCTGGGGGTGTTCGGATGGGCTCTGCTGCCATGTCAGCGGGGCAGGCTCTGTGGACCTCAGGCTGAGTGCTGCTGCTGTGTCACTGCTCACATTGATAAGAGAAGGGAGCAATTTGGAGAGGAAGGATGTGATGAGCTGTGTTAGCAACCCAATAGAGGCTTGACAGCTTTTCATACTGTGGGTGGGTATGAGTCAAACTGCTTGGGTGGTAATAGGAGCTTCATGGTGAGTCCTCAGTAATCAACCTTGCTCAGAGGGGTCAGCGTATGAGCCATAGATGAGCTAATGCAGTGAGACAGCTTTGCTTTGGCTCAGAGGCAGGTAGAATTTGCTCATCTCTGTTCAAATTGTACAGTGCCTTCATCAGGATAGGGAATGGCGGGGGGGGAATAATTTTAAGTTACGTGGGGAGAGATGGAAAGAATTATATTTCTTCTACTGCAGAAGATAGGATGTTGGTTGACCTGGTACAACACCACTCCCTGCACTGGAGCTGTGAGGTTTTGTTTCACTGGCAGAGCTTAGGCAAACATTACTTACAACCTGCAGAAGGACAGTGCTTGAAGGAGATGGAGCAGGGCTCGCAAGACCTGGTGGAAAGCAAACCCGTAGTTAGAGAAGACAAATAGGTTTTGGGAACAACTGAATAATGTCGCGGGAAAACAAACAGATGTACCCGATTCTAAAACTGCCTGTCTGGAAACTTCATACAGAAATGAGAGGTGAAGTCCCATCTGGAGAGACATTTACTCCATTATTTTAAAATATACCAGAATGGATGCATTAGCAATATGATAAATATTTTCAGAGCAAATTCCTCCCTTGCCTGTATTCCTCAGTGGGTCACTTCTTGATATCCTGTTTCCTCATTTCTCTTATTTTGTTCTTGAAGGAAATGCTCCTTATGTATGAACACAGCTGGCTTTAGTACGGCTGTGGGGAGGCAAAGTTTGCTTTTGAGTTCTTCCCTCACACAGGAAAGGAAAACTGGATCCTCAGAGACACTGTGGTACATGGTTTTAATTATGCTTTTTTACATATGTGTCTTATGAAAGTTTATCCAAATGCTCTATTTTTTATTTTTGGAAATGCCACTGTAGGTAAATCAACATCATCAATCCTGGATACAAATGGTTTGCTCAAAAATCCAACACATTTCTGTGCCTTATGGCAATGCATCATGATGCCTGCTGTCCAGTGATACTTTAGTGAGCACAAGGGAACCTTTTCCATTTTGTTTGTTTGTTTGTTTGATCTGCCTTATTTAACTGTTGGTCATTCAGCCTTACTTAGTTTTGCCCTGCCTGGCTTTCTGTGACCATTAGAATGGGAATAATTAATGTGAGTTTTTTTCTTGCTTTTAAACATTTATAACATCCACTTAGGAAAAAAAAAAATGGTCAAATGTCTTCTGTTCTAGTCTTCTCTTCCGCTACTGCAATAAAAATTAATCCACTTCTAGCCCTTGGAGGGCAGGAGGCAAAGCTGAAATATTGGTTTTGCATTAAC